>NW_028089093.1:7424422-8033719 GCF_014824575.4 Sturnira hondurensis | reverse complement strand
CTTCTCCCTGGCCCAAAACTTGGCCACAGCTATTTAACATATCTATGAAACCAGTTAAAGGTTATAGATATGTTAAATGCCATTCCAGAGGTTAGCTACAAAACTGTTGCTATGCAAAACAGCTCTCAATGGCCCTGCTCCATTCATCCCTTCCCCCAACTGACACCTTGGGGGGGGGGGGTGAGGACATCTCAATATTTCCTCCAATATTCCTGTACACCTTGAGTTCTGGACACCATTCCAAATCTTTTCTGGGGCCTCCCTTGGCTGCACCCTGTATCACTTTGTGTTCTGCAAGATCCTACGATCAGACACCTGGCCACCTCTCTGGGCAAGGGGGAATTTTCTGCCACATTTTCTCTTGCTTACATAGTATTAACTCTACTTTGGTCCCTTGAATAACCAAAGGGATCACTTCATTTGTCTCTTTTCAAATGAAACCACATCATAGAGTCCTTCTCTACCTGGGGTGAAAATTAATGCTAATTTGATATTTTACATATTCATTCTCCATTCCTGTTTCCACACACACACACACTTGCAGGAATATAAACGCTAATGTAAAGAACTTTTATTTTTACTGTGGTACCCTGTGTACTTATAAAATTACTAATTTATAGTACATATTTAATAAATATTGGCTGAACGCCAAGCAATATGACAACAGAAGATCACAAGAAATAATTTTTTAAAGATGTAAGTCTCAAGAGCTTTTGATACTCATGCCTCTTGATACTCCAAATCCTTTAGTTTCACAATGGAAGAACCTGATGATTCAATCGGAGAGTGTGGTAATGCAGTTAGACTGAATGCCAGGTAGATTTTCATCTGGATGATAAATAATTTTTGCTATACATGTAATGCACTTATTTAGAAAAATTACACCTAACTAACTTTCATCTCTAGTATTTTCAGTATTTGACTTGCAAATTATGCTCTAAGATGAAAAAAAAAAGATGAGGGGAATATTCATTTGTATTTAGTATCTTATTTGCTTTATCAGAATGTCACAAGTTAAAATACAGAGTGGGATATTTATATAAAAATCAGGTTATCCTCTGAGAATAATTTGTGTTGCAAAAATTTACCAAGAATGAACTAATAGAAGACTGTTGAAGAAGCGGGGAATATAGAGATTTCAGATACTGCCTCAGTCCCAGGTAGCTTAAAATATATTTGTAGAGATAATACATGCATAGGAAAGAAAATTACAGAGCAAGGTAGAAAGTGACAAATTAATGATAGAAAAAGCAAGGTAACCTCTGATCAGAGAAGACAGCCTGCAGTCTGAAAAGACTAGAGGAGGTAGGAGAGAGGCAATAAAATATAAACATTTCCTGGACTTAGCCAAAATGAAAGCCAACTTAAGAAGTTTATGCATATTAACCATTCAAAATTGAATTAGCAAAAACTAATGAATAGCATAAATAAACTCTCTAATTCAGACAGGATCACATGCTAAGCAACCTCCAAGTGACTAATTGACTACCACAAAAAGACATAATAATTCCTATTTACTCTAGACATAAAAAGTTACTGCTTGCACAGCTTCTCTTTTGAAGAGGAACACATACCTTTAATGTTTTAAATGCCTGCTGAGTTGACTATAACTCACAGGTAGAAGCCGTATTTATGTTTCCAATGAACCCCCCAAGTGATGATATGTCAGAATAATGTGAACAAACAGCCCTTTCAATGCTCACAATAGTGAATGGGGTTGAGCAATTAGCATTCCAGTTCAAACTGAAAAGGAAACTAATCAAAAGCTTCATGGGTCAATTACATCAGTACAACTTCAAATTTGTCCCTTGTTATTCAAGGAATCTGAAAATTTGACGCCCACAAGTATCAGGCTATGTTATTTTGCTATCTTTTTATTAAAATTCCTAATGATTGTAACAGACAGTTTATTTTAAGGAAACTATTATATATCCACTCCAATCTATTTGCTGTTCTATTTCCACACTGCATTGTCATTTTCACTGGCTTATTTTAGAAATATTTCTTTTCTTTTTCCTCCAGTCTTTCCTCAGCCTCAACCCTCAGTCCCCATACCCCTGTATATCACAACAGCAGATGAGCAAATACATTTTTTTTCATTTTTCTTATCCTTAGAATTGGTGTAAGATAGAGCTCAGGTAGATATTAACCAGTAAGAATTACTTTAGATACTGAATATAACGTTTTTTTAATGGATATACAAACTTGAAATTATCAGAAGAGTTGATTTGTACTCAGTTCCCTTCAAGTTACCAAAAGCATTTGTCTACAACTCCAGATGAATAACTTTTACAATAAAGTCATACAAATTTTTTCTTTTGTCCTTCTCTTACTGTCTCTCATATAATTTGTCACAAGTCTGCCTGATATCCAAAGCCACAGGTAGAGAAAAAAAACAAGTAGGGTCAGGAGACTGCAAGGGTCTAACAAAGACTTAAGAGATTAAATCAAATGGGAAATTCTCAATTAGAAGAGAAAGGTAGGTTCTGGTTCAAGGTGGCAACAAAGAAGACCCTGAACTCACCAACCATGGGCATACAAAGTCTAGAGCTACACATGGCACACTTTTCTCTGAAAAAAATCGAAATGCCAGCTGAGCAAAGACTACTACAAATTGGGAAACAAATCCTGTAGAAGAAGCAGAAACACAGTCTCACCATAAACCCACTCTTAGCATAGTGACCCACAACTGGGAGGTGACAGACAACCCAGAGCTTCCCCCTGAGGTGATGCCTCTTCAAAAATGGCACTGGGAAAACTGGTAGGCCACCCGCAAAAGAATGAAACTAGACTATTGTTTGTCTCTATGTACAAAAATTAACTCAAAATAGGTCAGAGACCTAAATAGAAGACCCAAAACAGTAATTTATATAGAGAAAAACGTAAGTGCTAAACTTATGGACCTTTGCCTTGGAGAGAAATTTGTGAATATGACCCCAAAGACAAGGGGAGTAATAGCAAACATAAATGAATGGGACTGCATATAACAAACTAAAAATGCAAATCAAAACTACAACGATTTCTTTCACACATGTTAGAATGGCTGTTATCAACAAGGCAATAACAAGTGTTGGGTTGTTGGAGAGGTTGTGGGGAAAAATAAACTCTTATTCACTGCTGGTGGGAATGTAAACTGGTACAGCCACTGTGGAAAACAGTATGGAGACTTCTGAAAAAAATAAAGAATAGAGTTATTATATGACCCAGAAGCCCTCTTCTGGGTACCTACACAAAAAATTTAGAAACACTTATTCACAAATATATGTACCTCATCTATATAAATGGTAACTTATATAGATATATAGGTATATATAGATATGGCAGAATACTACTCAACCACAAGAAAAGATAAAATACTGCCATTTGTGACAAGATGGATGAATCTTGAGAATATCACCCTAAGCAAAATAAGTTAGACAAAAAAAGCTAAGAACCATGTGATTTCACTCATATGTGGGATATATAAAACTGAAAGCAACAAATGAACAAACACAAAACAAATCAGCAAAAACTCATAGATACAAACAAGAGAGAAGGGGGTTTGGGGGAGCATTGCAAGGAGTCAAATATATGTTGACAGAAAAATCTGAGCTTTGGTGGTGGGCACACAATTCAATCTATAGATGGTGTATCATACAGTTGTACACTGGAAACCTACATCATTTTTATTAACCAATGTCACCCCAATAAATTGAATGAAAAATAAATTAAATAGATTAAACATTTCAAAAAAGGGGAGAACTGCTCTCAAGAAACAGAGACCAGCAAACACCATCTTTGCACTCACCTCTGCCTCTCTCAACCTGACCTGTGCCCTCAAAAATGGTGGTACTACACCTGGTACTCTGACTTCTGTGTCTGCAGTTAGAGGAGACCTCCACCATGGCCTGACTCTGGTGGCAAAATTTCAGATTTGGGGGATCACTATAAAGGCTTTACATGGATTTCAATGAAGACATTTAGGTGTTACAAAATGATAGTGTTTAATGTGTTAAGACATCTTATTCAGGAAATGCCAAACTTTTCCATATCTTAAAATATTTTTCAAAGATGTTTTAGAAGCTTTTACTGGAGGGGAAGATGGGGTGAAAGTGGTTGTGAATAAGGAACCCTTCACCCCCAGGTCTTGCTTCAGCCAGAAGAGACCTTTCTATTACTTTCAATATTGGGCTTACTTGTTGAATTTTGTTTAAAGAAAGAATTTCTGTCAATTTTATACTTCTAGAAAGCACAGGTCAATATGAAACTGAGATTGTGAGTTATTGATTGGGGAACATACCAGTGAAGGATAGAGGTGAGAAGGAGTGGGAAGAGACTGAGTGTGATATCTGAATCCTTAGAGAAGCAGGTGCCAAGATAAAATTTAAAATATCAGGATTTATAAGAAAATGTCTGTGTGGAAATAAATGGTCAAGTATTTAGATAAGGCAGGGACAGTCATCGGACAATGATGTAAGTCTTAGCCTTTAGAGGAATCCTAAATCTACCAAGAATAGGCCTGCCTTAACATCCCTCAGTCACTGGTGGGCAGCATCCCCCAGAAAATGTAGTCTTCTTACAAACTTGGCAAAGGATACTAGGGCACAGCAGATGGGGCCCTTGGTCAATTATTTCTGTCTGTAGTTGGAGATCTGTGAAGTATGTTCTCATGGCTCCTATGTAGGTGAGCGCCAGACTATAATGTTGATCTAACACCTGTGAAGAAAGAGAGCTGAGGGGAAAAGGTTGAATGATAAAACCTCAAATAACACTGCTGCTCTGAGAAACTCCCATCAGCCTGATGGAGAAGCTGAGCAAGATTACCTGTTAGAGGAAATTACCTTCCTTGGACACAAATGATGCAGTTTTTGTGTTCCCACTGTTCTGTCTGTGGGAGTAGACCTCAGAAGAAAGCGGCCTTGATATAAACACTACATCAGATTTTAAAGGTGCAGCAGCTGGGAGCTGTCAGGGAACTACATTCTTTGGAGAAAGTTTTTTCTCGAAGGGAGACCTGGGTGGTGCACCTTCATGGCCTCCACAGTATTTTATGAATAAAACTCTTTGAAAATAAGGTACCTAATAAATCCCTCATTTTACAGAGGGTGAAATTTAATAACTAAGTAAAATGAACTTCCAAGGTTGAATGGTTAGTTGTTTTATAGCCAAGACTAAAATATTTTTTATCTTCTATCCAGAATTATTTCTACCATACTTTCATACATTTACAACATTGAGTTCCACAATATAACTAATAATTTACTCTTATTACTAAAGCTTTCACATAATTACAGGATGAAGAGAAATTCCAATTTGGCTTGTATCCTACCTTAATCTTTCTTTTCTGATTTCAGAATTGTTAATGAAATTCTAACTCAGCACACAGAACCTTAAGATCAACAGGTAAAGATTATACTTAAAAAGCTGTTGATTTGCAAATAAAGAACTAAAGCCACAGGAAGAATTAAATTGTCTGATCGGGTCTAAACAGTGAGTGATGATACAGGATAGTCCAATTTGTCTAACCGAAAAAGTGCCAAAGGAAACTGCTTCCTCTTGGTATACGCTTATTTGCATGCATTTGAAGATGTTCCTGTTGGTAACATTTCTTGTTATGCCTTAACAAAAAGAGACAGGAAAATCATTTATCGATAGTTTGTTACCCAGTACATACTCTTCGAGGCCTGCTTCTGGAATTCGAAATCAAGATCCGTAAAAATACTTTACAGTATTTTGCTTTCTTTTTTTTTAAATTTAAGACAAACAAATACAAAGAATGTTGAACTTTAGGTAGAGAAAATTTGAGAAATAAAATTTAACTAAATAAAGTGAATTTGGGGGCTGTTACTTCTTTGATATTTAGTCTCTCAATATGCCTAGATGGAAAACAGAGTATTTCTCCACACTTTTATCTTTTCCCTTAATTTTTTAGTTGTTAAACAGTATAAATCTTATTTGTTTATTAAATTGGATTTCCTTTTATGTATTCTAGACTAAAATGTATAATTTATTATCAAAATATAATATATCTTAGCTCCTTTATGAGGGCGTTCCTCATGGCATACTCAGAGGTGTCTTCTGGTTATTGTCAGAAGAAAATACTGTGAAACCAGTCAGCAACATAAAGTAAAATTGAGATTGGCTATTTCAAAAGAGCCAACTTTAGAAGAGGATGTGTCTAATATTTTTCCTGGTGTGGAGTTTTAGTTTAACAACCTATATCATCAGATGGTGAGTATTAATAAAATTTGGCAGAAATTTAAGACTCTCCTTCGGCTCACTAAAGGCTTAATCACCAGGATATCAGATGTAAAGTGAGTTTAGAGATCATTCAATTCATTTTCTTTCCTGTGCATCTTTCTAGAAATTAGCCAATAAATTACTAACTGTTTGGTCAAGAACAATTCTAATTAAGAGAATGTCTTCCTCCATTCATTTACTGGACGGGCACCTAGGTTGCTTCCAACTCTTGGCTATTGTAAATTGTGCTGCTATGAACATTGAGGTGCATATGTTCTGATCTCACCTTTAACAGGAAGCTAAACAACAAAACAAACAAGCAAGCAAAATATAACCAAAGACACTGAGGAGAGAGGGGAGGAGAGAGGGGAGGGAATTTCAGGGAAAATAGGGGAGGGATTTAGAGGAACATATATAAAGGATACATGGACAACAACTGAGAGGGGTGGAAATGGGAGGGAGTGGGGAGCACGGGGGTTGGGATGGGATGGGAGTAATAGACAGAAAACTGTACTTGAAAAATAATTAAATAAAAAAATTGGAAAAAAGAGAGAATGTCTTCCTTGTATAGGCTATGGGTATATCATCCACTGTCTTAATTTATTCTCTGTTTGGCAGCTCAAGATTGTTTTAATCCCTCTTGCCACATGGTAGTACTTTAATTTTAAAGAAAACTCTTATGCCTCTTGTCTTCATGTCTTAAGCCACATAATTATAGCTAAATGTATACTAATATAACTTCCTTTTAAAAATAAGCAGATCACTACTGTGACTTTAAATATATCCTGAATTTCATTAAAAGCTTTGCCTAAGGGACACACATTTGAGAGAGTGGGTAGGAGTTTTTATTTCCTTGGCTGCATTAAAAAATAGAATTCTTGATGAGAATTAAAGGAGAGGGAGGAGTTTAGCTCCTTCAGATCTTTTAGAGGCTGAAGTGAAATCTCTGGGGAAATTGCAGGAGAAATGACGGAGAAAGATGAGCTTTAAAATAAGAAACTCTGCTAATTAGATATAATTGGGTCACCTCCTAACTATCATCACAATCTCATCTCTCATTTAGTAGTATTACACGTTCCATGTGAAATGATAAGAACATTTGTGCAGTGCACAAACCGAAAGTCTGTAAGAAAAGTGAGAATTTTTTAAAATGTAGCAAAAGTCATTATTGTAGCTATTTAAAAAAGTAGTTTATGTTTTTGTGCGTATGTACCCTAGTGTCCATTATGTAAACATTAAAATCCATGATGTAAAATGTATTATGCATTATCCCCACTCATCTCATTAGGTGAGTGGGATATTACAATTTTAAGCTGAAAGTAAAACTAAATGAGGATTTACCCTTTTTATCTAAATATTTTAATTATTTAAAATACTGAGATAGAGTAATGTCTAAGTTCTACAGAAATTGTTTATACTAGTATATTCAAAATCTAAAACCTAGGAATTACTTTCAGCTATATTATATATTTTAATAATATATCTTTACAAATTGACTATTAAAAATTACCTTCTAGGAAGCTGAATATATTTGATTTCAGTTACATAGAAATTTGTGGTAAAGTTAGAAACATCATTTGCAAATGTTTTTATTCACAGAGGCAATGTAGTATTTTGTCAAAATGTATATTATACAAATTTTAAGTTTTTATTTTATTTTATTATTATTTTTTAAGATTTTGTTTATTTATTTATCTTTAGAGGGGAAGGAGAGAGGGAGAGAAACATCAATGTATGGTTGCCTTTCGTGCATCCCCTGCTGGGAACTGGCCTGCAACCCAGGCGTGTGCCCTGACTGGGAATCAAACCACAATCTTCTGGTTCACAGGCCTGTGCTCAGTCCACTGAGCTACACCAGCCAGGGTCAAATTTTAAGTTTTAATTGTACATTATCTTTTGGTAATGTTATTTTGAACAAGTTTTGTGATGATATCACTATTTAGTACTTCAACTTAGTTAACCATAACCTGTATTAAGGTGCACAGCAAAAGTGAAAGATATGTATATTAATCTAGAGGTATTAAGAATCTGTCCAGAAGAGAAAAGAAGAAAAGGAAGGAAGGAAGGAAGGAAGGAAGGAAGGAAGGAAGGAAGGAAGGAAGGAAGGCTCCGATAAAGCAAAATTATTTTCTGTGTTAGCATTCTAACTTCCTACTCCATAAATACAAAATTATTTCATCAAAATAGTAAAATTTATGCAAAATAAAATAGGCAAAGTAAAAAATCTTACTAAACTGGGGATTGAGTTTCTTTTTCTTTTTCTTAGATAAGTTCCTTTAATATTTCATATAATAAGGGCTTGGTGATGCTGAACTACTTTAGCTTTACCTTGTCTGGGATGCACTTTCTTAGCCCTTCATTTCTAAATGATAGCTTTGCTAGATAGAGTGATCTTGGATGTAGGCGCTTACTTTTCATCTCTTTGAATACTTCTTGCCAGTCTTTTCTTCCCTGCAAGGTTTCTTTTGAGAAATCAGCTGACAGTCATGTGGGAACACCTTTGTAGGTAAATCTCTTTTTTTCCTCTTGCTGCTTTTAAGATTCTTTATCTTTAAACTTTGGCATTTTAATTATGATGTATCTTAGTGTAGTCCTCTTTGGGTCCAACTTGTTTGGGACAGTAAAATGATGACAAACTCACAACTATCAACAATGGAATCTAAAGAAAAACCAAAAACAAATGAAGCAAAAAACTAGAACAGAAAAAGAACAGAAACAGAATCATAGAAATGGAGATCACAGGGAGGGTTATCAGAGGGGATGGGGAAGAGC
Organism: Sturnira hondurensis; assembly: GCF_014824575.4. Classification (NCBI taxonomy): domain Eukaryota; kingdom Metazoa; phylum Chordata; class Mammalia; order Chiroptera; family Phyllostomidae; genus Sturnira; species Sturnira hondurensis. Next base: position 8,024,728 of record NW_028089093.1, on the reverse strand, counting down.
GGGAATGGGTGAAAGGTACAGGAAATAATAGGTATAATTGGTAGGTGCAAAATAGAGAGAGGGGGTTTAAGAATAGTTGGAAATGGAGAAGCAAAAAAACTCACATGTGTGACCCATGGGCATAAACTAAGGGAGGGATTGCTGGAGGGAATGGTGTACCAGATGGAGGGGGGCAAAGGGGAAAAACAGGACAGATGTAATAGCATACTCAATAAAATATACTTAACTTAAAAAAGAAAATTTCTAATATATTCAACCCTATAGCTATATTATGACATCTCATTTCAGTTTGGCTGTATTCCTTTTTCATTTCTCCTGAAGACAGCACCCAAACTTATTCCGAGAATCTTACTGTCTGTGAGGTTTGGTGCTTAATGACCTAGAATTTTATTTCTTAACTAAAACTAAAAGTTAGATATTCTTACATAATTCTCTTAACTGTCTATAATATTTGTCATGAATAAGACTTAGAAGTTATAATAAATCATTCTTAATTTGGGGACACATGTATGTACATTTTTATTATAATTAGTTATATATAAAATTTTTATAATTTTTAATGAAAGGTAAAGATCAAATATGTTCTTTGTTTTATATAATCAAAGGGAGACTATACTGCTTGTGTTTGAATAAAGTTTAGACTGTGAATATTGAATCAGTTTTAGAATTCATTTTGTATACAAAACAATCTTCTGACATTTTCCATTTGCACGTGGCCTAGTAGTCATTTCAAGTTCACTGTCTATTGCCATCGTCTATAGAAATTTCTTCTTTCTCCTTTTATTAGGTGGAGTAAGTATACAGAGCAAGACAAAAGTAGTTTTACAGTTGTGAGTATGCAAAACAGTGTTTATTCTTGTATTATTATTTATCAATTATTGTATTACTTTGGCCCCAGCCTGTACACATGCTGAATGATAGGTTTTGCTTTGGTCATAACTTTTTGGCAGATATTGGGGATACTGGCCATTATATAGATTAATTAAGCCCACATTTTTCTACTTGTGCTACATAGAGATGAGGATCCCTCAACACATCTGCCTTATCCAATCATTATATGGGAATTGCTCTCTGAAAAAAAAAGTGTGTTTTTATTTCTGGTTCTGACATTACATTCTTGGTTTCATCATGCAATTATTGGTAAGTCCATTTTAGTGTCTCACCAATCAGAAAGATATAAACAAGCAATTCATCAGTTTTGTGGAAATCAAACTCATTAGTTATTGCAGCAATCAAATTCTTTCAGTTCTTAAGAGAAATGCTGTTCTATATGAAAAACATTCCAAGATGGAAAATGGTTTTGTGTTACAGAGAATGCAATAATTTATTGTAAGTCCACACAAACCGAGGCATTTTATACCAAATTCTTCATGTTGCCTTAGAAAAATCTCATTCATAAATATAACTGTGTAGCATTATATTACACTTAAGTCTCAGTTTCAAGGTTTTCCTGAGTTAATATTGCTTCAGTGATAAATCACCATACCATGTACCTTGTTCACAACTGTTATTCAGGGCAGTGTTTTGTGGTATTACTGTGATTGCCTGACAGATCATGTGGTGATCGTAGAGAGCCGTTCATGACATTCCTACCCCAGTAGAGACTAGGAAGTAAAGACCGCACCGGAGTCCTAGACAACTGAAATTGATTACTGGAAAGTTTATTGCTTTTGGAATTTCTACTTTGTTTTGAATAATGAAATTGTGCGTGACCAATTCCTAAAACACAGTTAAAATCAAATATACTAGACATGATTTGCCAGGATGTAAAAATATATAATCTACTTTTAAAAAAATTGACTGTTAAAATTTATTGTTGCTTCCTTTTAATTATCTTCAGAATCTATACTATTGCGCTTAAATATTGCTGCTACTAGTACTGCTGTTACTGGTAACAGCAATATTTTTATATGTTTTCATAATCTAAATCTGGTAAATGTGACATCGGTAATTTCTTAGAACCCTTCTATCGAGGTAGTGCAATGATTACCACCCCCATCTTCCTGATAAGGAAACAGGAGTAAATAACTTACTCCATGTGACCCATCAACTACACGGTGAAACTAAGATTCAGACAAAGCTGGTCATGCTCTTAACTAATGGTCGAGAAGATATGAGAAGCACGTTAGCATTCTGGTGAATTTCAGGGGTGGATGTACAAGGGACTCGCACTGTGGCTGTTACCAAACTTATCATCATTTTCATAGTGGCTGCTTGTTTCTAGGTACAATGTATATGCATCATATGATTATTGTTCAGGTAAAGTGGCTATAACTTCCTCAATATAACTTCTCAATGGTGTTTTATGTGCATATAAAGTATTAAGTTTTATGGGCTTTACGATAAGAATATATGCATGAGTATGTATCAATTTGGCATTCACAAATACGCATACTACATAAATACACCAGTAAATAAATGTTTCCTTATGCAGCATAAATGTTAAATATAATACACCTTCTTGTGTCCATAATGTGATAAATCAAGAATGAGTGCTGTTTTCTTCCTCATGACTGTCAGTTTGGTGATGGCTGCTTCTTAGAGCCGCCCATGCCATCTGGGTACAGAGAGGGGACTGCCCAGGGCAGAGTGACAACAATCTTGTGAACCCACAGGCTCAGAAGTCAATACATTCTACTCATTATATTTACTTGATGAGATTGAAAGTCATGAAAAACATATTCATTTTTTTCTGATAAGGAATGGAACGATATAGCAGTCCTCAGCAATAAAGGCATAGGTAATTCCCTGTAGCCATGAGACATTCATCGCCATTCCCATTTATCCTCCTCCCCCCGTCACACCACACACACGTCTTTATGGTATCATCTCAAAACCTCATCCACTGGCAAGGCACCACAGTTATTTGTTCAATGATCACCCAGAAACACACTGAAGGAAATGGTCGAAATGTGAGGAATAAATTAACCAAAAGCAGCATTGGTCTTTTAAAGAGGAAAGTCATAATGGCGACTGAACACCAAAGGACACCAACCCATCACTGAAAACTTCTTGTAAGCAGTTTGATGAAAGCACAAATACCTGGTGGTAATATCACTAATCTATGTAACAATATCTTAAAAGCATATTAAACACAATTACATGAATAGCCTCAGCCTGGATTCAAATCTACACTTCATCACTAGTTACCCTGCTCAAAAACTCAGCTTTACAGAGGTGTTAACATGGAAGTGGCTGCAGTACTCATCTCAAAGAACCACCCTAAGGATTTAATCAGATAATACGCTTAAAACAAAAAAGATGGTTCTTAACACATAGTAATGTCTCAAATGTTTAATACTGAAAAAAAAAAAAAAGAATCCATCAGGAAGGGACACATGCTGGGCTGGAATGACAGCTCCACCAAGTTATCTCCAACTCCGTCCTCCGCCATCTGTGGATCTAACTCATTGGCTGGAGGTGACTCCCAAAGCCACATCAAGCTCCAAGCAAAGCTGTGAATTGTAGCCACGTTTTTGTTATAATAAAGAGAAGAATATATGTTGGAAGTGCAACTAGATCTCTGACACACGAGTGTTGCTACTAAAATCTAAATTTGAATAGAACTTGTTGCTTATTTATAACAATAAATTGAATATGCAGCTATATTTGGACTTTTGATCCATAATGACTAACTGCAGCATAATTGAATGTTCTCCTAACTTTTTTTCTCTTTACTATTGACCATAACTTTAAAACATGTAACGCTGAAACAATACAGACACTTGTCTGTTCCACTATCCCCCAATTTTCACTTCAGAACATATAGGGTCTGGCCCAAATAATGCCTTTTTTTAATTACAAAATATTTTATTACAAACATAAGCATGCAATTCTGTAACATAACAATATCACGCTCAAGCACACCATAGGACATTTTAGGTGAAATGTTCAAATTATAATTGTAAATTATTACATTCATATCATTACCCTACCAATCACACTCAAGCAGGCATTACTTCTGCTGGATCTTGCATATTGTGTTGGCCTAACAGTCTATTTAGGTTTTCCATAAAATAAAAGACACATTTTTCATTTTTACCAATAACATTACTGATTCAGATATTTTGAGTATATTGGCTATCTACCCACATGGTATAACATTGATTATTCTCAATTAATATCTTGATTTGATTATTATGAATTTTAACTGGTCTACCCACCCATGGAGCATCATCCAGTGAGAAATTTCCAGCATGAAATTTGCAAACCACTTTTGACACCTTTGATCAGTCACAGTGCCTTCTCCATACACTGCAAAAATTTTTTTGTTTGTTTGGGTTTTTTTGGCATTTCAGTGGCTTTTTTAGCTTTCTTGAAATAATAAAGCATAATATGTTGAATATGTTGCATATTTTTTTCCACCTCTAATATTAAAATGGCTCACAAGAAAATTCACCAATTTTGATGAGTTTTTTTTAAATTCATGCTGATGTGACAGCTGTCACAATACAATTTATCAAAAGTGTTTTGAAATGACTTAAAGATAATTAAGCACTACTAGAGCTATCTTACAGAGAAAACCAAACTTTTTGGTCAACTCAATACATGGTCTTCCTTACACTCTGGAAGCAGATGTGTAGTCACTCATTTCCTGGGAAATAAAGCAAGGTTTGATAGCAAGATTGTGAATAATTTACTTCCTCAATACAAAAACATCTGTACGTTCTTTTAGTATTCTGTATGAGTAAATTCAGCCTACATCTTTCTATCAGAGTAGCCTTTTTCCTATGATTGCAGCAAGTGGGTCAATTTCTAGAATACTCTCCATTAACACATTGGGTTAGGGTTACATTTTTGATACTATTTATTAATACTAATAGTAATTACTTATTAATCACTTATTAATACTAATACTTTTATTAGTATTAATAAAATATTTTTGAGATTAATTTAAATTATCTAGACATGCTTATGCTATTTGTGACAAAAGTAGTTTTACTTCTTTCTTTCCAATATATATAGATTTGATTAACCTTGCTTGTACCTCACTGGCTAGGACCTTCATTACAAAATTAAAAATGGTGGCAGTGGATAACCTTACTCTTTTTCTAATCTTAGAGAGAAAGCATTACATACTTCAACTTTTAGTGTGATAGCTGTAGGTGTTTTTCATAGACTTTTAAAATAAGATTAAGAAATATCCCTTCATTTCCTAGATATTTGTGAATATTTACCATAGATAGTTATTAAAATTTATAAAATTCTCTGCCTCAGGAGAAGGTCATATGTTTTTTCTATCTTATTTTTAAGGTGATAAGTTACATTAATTGTTTTTGGAATGACAATTAATTTCAAGTTTCTGAAATAACTGCTACCTAGATATGGAGATATATATGTATATATACATATATACATGAATTTTGTTTGCAATTTTTATGTTTATGTGTATGAGAGAGGTTATATATTTCCATTCTTGTGATGATGATACTATGAACATTGGTATAATGATTACATTGATTTCAAATAATAAACTGGGAAGTACTTTCTCTTTTTTGTTTTCTGGAAAAAGTGTGTATTTGGAGAAAATTGTATCTTTTTTAAGTATTTTTCATTGATTATGCTATTACAGTTTTCCCAATTTTTCATTCTGTATCCCCCTCACCCTCCAGCATTCCCCACTGCTTAGTTCATGTCCATGGGCTGTACATGTAAGTTCTTTGAGTCCTGTTTCCTATACCATTTTTTATCTCTCCCCATCTATTTTATGCCCACTAATTATGCTTCTTCTTCCCTGTACCCCTTCTCCCTACTCCTCCCTTCCCCTTCCCCACTGAACTCCTTCTAGGTGATGTCCATTTCTCTGGTTCTGTTCCTGTTCTCCTTGTTTGCTTAGTTTTTTGTTTTTTGTTGTTTTTCTTTTCTTTTAGGTTCATTTGTTGATACTTGTGAGTTTGTTGTCATTTTATTGTTCACTTTTTATCTTCTTTTTCTTATATAAGTTCTTCTAACATTTCATATAATAAGGGCTTGGTGATGAACTCTTTTAACTTGACTTTATCTGAGAAGCATTTTATCTGACCTTCCATTCTAAATGAATGTTTTGCTGGGTAGAGTAATCTTGAATGTAGGTCCTTGTCTTTTATGACTTGGAATACTTCTTTCCAGCCCTGTCTTGCCTATAAGGTTTCTTTTGAAAAATCAGCTGAGAGCCTTATGGGAACTCCTTTGTCAGTAACTGTCTTCTAATGTATTGCTGCTTTTAGGATTTTCTCTTTGTCTTTAATCTTGGGTAACTTAATGATGATGTGCCTTGGTGTGTTCCTCTTTGGGTTCAACTTCTTTTGGACTCCCTGGGATTCCTGGACTTTCTGGAAGTCTATTTGCTTCACCAGATTGGGGAAGTTTTCCTTCATTATTTATTCAAAGAGGTTTTCAATTACTTGTTGTTGTTCTTCTCCTTCTGGCATCACTATAATTCAGATATTGGAACGTTTCAGGTTGTCCTAGAGAGTCCTCAGCCTCTCTTCACTTGCTGATCTCTAGCGCACTTTCCAACAGACTCTCGTATCAGACTGGAACTATCTCCCACCTCCCAACCCCAGCCTTAGCGCACAGTCAGCTCTGAGTCTCAGTTTTCCCCTTAAGTCACTCCCTCCCTCGAAGCTCCACTGAGCTCAGCAGTCTCTCCACCCTGCAGCCACCTCCACCTGGTTTTTCGGAGTCAGGGGGCACAGTCCGCCTTACTGGTCTGGTTGTTCTGGTTGATTTTTTCTTTAATCCTTGGTTGTCAGGGTTCCATGCAGTTTCATTTTCTAGCAATTTGGGTTGCTTATTGCTTTTAGATTGGTTGTTATCCTCCTTTTGGTTGTGGGAAGAAGCAAAAGTTTTCGACCTACACTTCTATCTTGGCCAGAACTCAGTTGAGAAAATTATATCTTTAATATTGGGAGAAGTTTATCAGCCAAGAAGACATCTGGGTCTGGAGTTTTTTTTCATGGGAAAGTTTTAAATTATGATATTATTTATTTTAAATTGTTTTCTAGATTGCAATTTTTATAATTTATCCCCAAACCTAACTAAAATTAAGAACATTAGTATAGACTGATTGTTTTTTTTTGATTGTTGACAAGGGAAACTCAAGAAAATATAAACATTCAGAAAGTGTGGAGAGAATTTTACTTCATATAAAAATTCACATTACTGATATAAGAAAATATGGAAGGGTGAAATGTTCAATGCATTTTGAACAAGAATTATATTTATAATTTTAAAAACAGTATATTTTGTTTAGATATGTTCAATGTATACTGAACATGAATTAAATTTATAATTCCAACAAGAGTACTTTTTTTAGAAACAGGTATTATGCAATATCAATGAGTTTCGAAATTTGAGGAAATTGTTTATTTTTGTCATTAAGTTACTATTTATTAACTGACTAGATTAAAAAATAATCATGGTAGATATCCCATTTCATCCTTAAAATAAGTCTCTTGATCTGGTCTTCCCTGTTACTAGCATCTCTACCTTCTATAAAATAATTTGAATTTCTATGTGAAATTTTAAAATTTTTCTTAAGGGTTTCTGGCACAGCAAAAAACATTCTCTTTTGCATGCTCCATAGTTCCAACTGGAAAAGAGGTTGTGGGATTATTTTTTAATCCTCACCTAAGGGTGTGTTCATTGATTTTAGAGAGGCAAAGGGGAGGAGGGAGAGAGAGAGAGAGAGAGAGAGAGAGATGTGTAAGAGAAACATCAACCAGTCAATCAGTTGCCTCTTGGATGTGCCCCTACTGGAGATTGAACACACATCCTAGGTATGTGCCTGACCGGGAATCAAATTCACAAATTTTTGGTGTATGAGATGATGCTCCCACCAACTGAACAACCAGTATAGGGCAGGTTGTCAGATTATTTTTATATCTCAACATAATTGTCAAATTCATCTGTGCTCAAAATTATCAGTTGGGGCTATGCTGCTTTTCTCTCTTTCCTCTGTCCACACACATAAACAACCCCCCACACACATACACACATACATATACGTGTATACATATATACATATACATATATACATGTATGTGTATATATATAAAATAAACTTCTTTGTATTTGGTTTTAATTATGTTCTCTGGCTCATTTATGTCTGAAAATAAAAGATTTCCTTTTTGAAATAATTTTGACAATTTGTTTGATATAAAGGTTATCTACCATAAATTTGCTAAATTGTTTTGAAAGTAATCATGCCTTTCTAATTTAAGGTGTCCTAAGAGAGAGAGAAGCATATTTATTTTTTGTTTATTGACTCCAGAATATTTACTAAAGTCATCCATAAAATAGTTCCACTTGCAACTCTACAAAGTGATATATTTATGTTAAAGTATCTGGTTTTCTGGTAATTGGCAATATTATATTAACTGGTCACTTTCCTTAAGCAATTTTAGAAAGTAAATGATAAAAAATAGAGTAATTGTTTATATTAGTGTTACTTTCTCAATAAAGATTTCTCCTACTTTTGTATATTGTTTAGCATAGAAAATACATTTTAAAATGTTCATTATCCAAATAACATTTTTAAACAAAAAATCAAATTTTTATGGAACAAAAAAAGACCCCAAATAGCTAAGCAATCCTGAGAAAAAAGAATGAAGCTGGAGGTATCTCACTATCTGACTTTAAATATACTACAAAGAGATGATAATCAAAACAGCATGGTATTGGCAGAAAAACAGAAACACAGACCAATGGAACAGAATTAGAAGCCTAGAAATAAAATCACATGTATTTGGCAAAAAAATCTTGACAAAGGAGCTAAAACACACAGTGGAGAAAAGACAGTCTTTTCAATAAATGGTTCTGGGAATACTGGAAACCCACATGCAAAAGAATGAAACTAGACATTTTTCCCCATATACAAGTATTAACTCAAAATAGTTCAAAGTCCTAAATATAAGACCTGAAATAATAAATTAAATAGAAGAAAACATAGGTACTAACCTCATGAACCTTAATCTTAGAGATTTTATGAGTTTTGCTGAAAGACAGTAAGAAACTAAAGACAAAAATAAGTGAATGAGACTATATTAAACTAAAAGCCTTCTGCACAAAACAAAAAACCACCAACAACATAAAGAGGCAACCAGTAGAATGGGAGACGATATTTGCAATCATCAGCTCTGACAAGGGGTTAATATCTGAAATATGTAAGGCACTCATACAACTCAACACCAAACAAACATACAATCCATTTAAACAAATGGGCAGAAGACCTGAACAGACACTTCTCCCAGGAAGACATATAAATGGCCAAGAGATATATGAAAAGATATTCAACTTCACTAGCAATTATGGAAATGCAAATCAAAAAAAGAGATACCACCTCATGCCTGTTACAATGGTTATTATCCACAAAACAGGTAATAACAAGTGTTGGAGAGGTTGTAGAGAAAAAGGAACCCTCATTCACCGCTGATGGAAATGTAATTTGGTACAGCCATTATGGAAACCAGTATGGCAGTTCCTAAAAATAAAGAATAGAGTTACCATATAATCCAAGCAATTCCTTTTCTGGCTATCCACTAAGAACCCCTCAAAAACATTTATTCACACAACTTATGCACCCCTATATTTATTGCAGCATTATTCGCAGTGGTCAAGACATGGAAACAACCAGTTTTCTTCGATAGGAGAGATGGGATAAGGAAGATGTGGCACATGTATCCAATGGAATACTACTCAACCATAAGAGAAGATGGAATGCTGCCATTGGTGACAACATGGATGGTCCTTGAGAATATTATACTAAGAGAAGTGAGTCAGAAAGAAAAAGCTAGGAAGCATAGGATACTCATTTGTGGGATATAACACTAAAACTCATAGACACAGACAACAGTATGGTACCAGGGGGAAGAGGTGGAGGGCAGTAAATGGTAAAGGGGACCAAATACATAGTGACAGAAGATGATCAGACTTTGAGTGGTGGGCATACAATGCAGTATACAGATCGTGTATCATGCAACCATCCATTTCAACCCAATATACTTATTGACCAATATAACCACAATAAATTTAATTANCAATGGAATACTACTCAACCATAAGAGAAGATGGAATGCTGCCATTGGTGACAACATGGATGGTCCTTGAGAATATTATACTAAGAGAAGTGAGTCAGAAAGAAAAAGCTAGGAAGCATAGGATACTCATTTGTGGGATATAACACTAAAACTCATAGACACAGACAACAATATGGTACCAGGGGGAAGAGGTGGAGGGCAGTAAATGGTAAAGGGGACCAAATACATAGTGAGAGAAGATGATCAGACTTTGAGTGGTGGGCATACAATGCAGTATACAGATTGAGTATCATGCAACCATCCATTTCAATCCAATATACTTATTGACCAATATAACCACAATAAATTTAATTAAAAATTATATGTAATAAGAATCTCAAGAAATGTACACTTGAAACCTTTAAAATCTTATTAATCAATGTCACCCCAACAATTTAATAAAATACAAATAAATAAAAACTCTTGATTTATTACTTTATTCAATACTTTTTATTAAGCATTTACTATATGTTATTTGGTAAGTGTTGATTCATTGAAGCTTTTTAAATATCGAATTAATTCCTCTCTTGTGCTAAAATAATACTTGGTGTTTATTTTCACAACATGAGTTGGCATGCAATTTATTAATTTTGAGTGAAGAATCCTCAGTTGTGTATTTCACAATTTAAGGTATAAGAAGCCATCACTCACCTTTAACAGGAATCTAAACAACAAAACAAACAAGCAAGCAAAATACGACCAATATACTCAAATACGGAACAGGCTGACAGGGTCCAGAGGGGAGAGGGGAGAGAATCATAGGGGAAAAGGGGAGGGACTCGCATGAATAAGTATAAAGGACACATGGACAATAACTAAGGTGGGGGGACGGAAATGGGAGGGAGGTGGGGAGCACTGGGGGGGGGCAGGGCAGGGAATATAAAACAGAAAACTGTACTTGAATAAGAATTAAATTAAAAATAAATAAATAAATCTAAACTAAAAAAAAAAAGAAGCCATCAGAGAATAATGTGTTAAATATTATTTTTGTCTGACAGTATGATTTTATTCAGTTTTACTGAGAAATAAGTTTAAAGTATATAGCATGGTGGCTTGATTTATTATACTATGAAATGGTTGCCACAATATACTTGGTTAATATCCATCATCTCATAGAGATACAACAAAAAGTAAAGAAAAAAATTCTCCTCCTGATCTCTCTTAATATCTCCTCTCTTTATAACTTTCATGTATATCATACAGCAGTGTTAACTGTAGTGATCGTGTCATATCTTGCATTTCTAGTACTTATTTATCTTATAACTGCAAGTTTGTACCTTTGACCACCTTCCTCCAATTCTCCATCTTCCCACAGTACCTCTTACCCCTTCTCATAATCACAAACAGAAATCTGATTTTTTTTCTGAGTTTGGTGTTTTTGTTTGTTTGTTTCTTAAAGTCTACACATAAATGATATCATATAGTATTTGTGTTTGTCTGACTTATTTCACTTAGCATAATGCCTCAACTTCCATTTATGTGGTGATGAATGGTAGGATTTCCTGATTCTTATGGCTGAGTAACATTCAATTGTACATATACAACATCTTCTTAATCTGTTCACCCCTTGATGAGCACTTAGGCTGTTCCCAAATCTTGGCTATTGTCGATAAGGCTGCTGTAAACATGTGGATGCAGGTATCTTTTCGAGTTAGTGTTTTTGTTTCCTTTGGATCTATTCCCAGCAGTGAATTGCTGAATCATATCATAGTTCTATTTTTAGTGTTTCAAGGAACCTATGTATACCACTTGCCACAGGGGCAACACCAATATATAACACCACCAACAATGCACAGGGTTTCCTTTCCTTCACATTCATGCCAGTATTTGTTACTTCTTGTTTTCTTAATGATGGTCATACTGACCGGCATGAGCTAATATCACATTGCGGCTTCAATTTGCATTCCCCTAATGACTACTGATGTTGAGCTTTTCATGGACCTGCTGACTACTCCTATATCTTCTTTGGAAAAAAATGTTGATTCAGATCCTCTGTCCATTTTAAAACTTGAACGATTAGGTTTTTTTGTTTGTTTGTTTGTTTGTTTGTTTGTTTTTGCTGTTGACTTGTGTGAGTTCCTTATATATTTTGAATATTAACCTCCGACATATGGTTTGCAAATATTTTTTCCATGCCATAGGTTGCCTTTTCACCTTGATGATTTTTTTCTCTGAAGAAACTTTTTAGTTTAATGTAGTCTCACTTGCTAATTTTTTATGTTGTTACTTTAGGTGTAATTTAAAAAAAATCATTACTGACAACCAGGTCAAGGAGCATTTATTCCATGTTTTTTTCTTTTTTTTTTAAATTTCTACATTTCAGGTCTCATATTTAACTCTTTAATCCCCCGACAGTAGAATTTTTAAGTCATTAGGCAGATTTAATGTTTACTGGGTAAAATATTTCACAAAAAATGTTTTAATAAAAATAGATTCATTATGTCCTGGCTGGTGTAGCTCAGTGGATTGAGCGCGGGCCTGCGAACCAGACGATCGCGGTTCGATTCCCAGTCAGGGCACATGTTTGGGTTGCAGGCCAGTTCCTGGCAGGGGTCAGTTCCCTGCAGGGGATGCACCAGAAGCAACCATACATTGATGTTTCCTTCCTCTCACCTTCCCTTCCCCTCTAAAGATAAATAAATAAAATATTTTAAAAATTAAAAAAAAATAGATTCATTATTTCAGTTTAGCAGATAACACCGTATTTTGCTTAAAACTCTTAATTCAACTATAACTTAATCCTTAGTAAATGTAAGTTGTTATCAAGTTTTTAAAAATCACTTAATTGTTTAATATATTTTTTATACTTTAGAATTAATATTCTCCCCACTATATAGTAAACTACATTTATAACAGGGATATATGGTATTTTTCCATGAAACCCTGGCACCAAACAGAGGTTTGGCTCTCAATAAATGTTAAGTGAGTGAGTCAAAAGAGTAATGTATGTAATTACTTCTCTTTCTGGAAAAAATGACAAAAATATTATTACTTGGTAATGTAGATGACAATGGGTTAAATTCACCAAATGAAAACTATTTAACAGTGGGAAAGAAACTTTACTGGGACATCTTTTACATAAACCAAGTAACTTGGGTGACTTTGTACTTAATGCAGTGTAATCTTTTACTATTACGAACATTGAAAATCTCAGTTACCTCATCTACTTTCTGGTTGTTCTTTGATCAGAAGTTGAGTGTCCTCCCAGGTTGTAGTTACTGAACAAGGAGATAACTTGTTAGCCTTGTACACAAACTATCTCAGCAAAGAGTTTGCTTCAGGAAGCCAATTTTTGGTAAATTTGTCCATTCATAATAAAATAATTTTACACAGAATAAGACTTTTCTATTTCTTACTTCTTTTACTTCAATCTAAACCAAGTGCAACATCTTCTTGTAAGAAAAATGGAGATTGGTACACTACTCTCATCTTGGCCTAGTCCAGCAATTTTCAACCTTTTTCATCTCATGGCACACAAAAACTAATTTCTAAAATTCTGTGGTTCACCAAAAATATATGTTTTGCCAATCTGACCCCCCAAATAGGTATCATTTTGGTTCATTCACACTGAATAGCTTTTGTTATGTCGATGCTTGCAATTTTATTTTTTGACAATCTAAGGGAAAGGGGTCAGTGCCCCTGACTAAATAGTCAGGAACTGCATGGTTTAAAAATTCTTGTAGCACACTGGTTGAAAATCACTGGTCTAGTCATGGGCAACTTCAACTTTAAGAACTCATAAGTCATTTCAACAAAGACCAGGCACAGGGTCATTGTTGTGTAAGAAACCCAGACTCAGAGACTAAAGAATGTACAGTAGAGGTTGTTCTCATAGAACCTGGCAAGCTGTCAGAAATTGAACTTAATCTATGTCTCTCAGAGCTTACGTCTCTCCCATTTCTGCCTTTCTCGGTGTTTATTTGATGTACTTTCCTATTTCTGGCAGTGGAATGGCTTCTTCTGCTTACTTGCCACCCTTACAGGACTCGGTGCTGGCTGCTGCAACCCCAAAGGAGTCATTTGGCTGGCATTCATTATAGGTTGACTATAGTCTTTATTCTTCAAGTTCTTACTGAAAAAAATCCAATTGGCTTAGTTTAGACTATGAATCCCTCATCTATCCGTGGGGCTGTGTGACTATTCCAATGTAAACAGCAGTGTTCAGGGCTTCGAATTCATGTGATGCTCAAACAGCGAACTGGAAACTCCAGGTGGGGCGTACTCTGTAATGGCCCGTCTGGTATCATACCGCATCAATTTAAAGAAAGCAGTTGCCCTTGTTCCCAACAGAGCAGTATGTAAGCCTACTCCTTTTCCTTTCTGTGTTTCTTTAATTTTCTCCATTTGGAAACTTTCAAGATAAGTGAGTTGAGCATAAGATTTAAAGAGTTTTGAGATACTGTTCTTGTTTCTACTGTCTACTTAGAGTGCTTCTTTACCCTTACTCACATTTTCCCCTCTACTTTCAAATACTTACAATCTACACAACTTTGATGTAAAAATAATTAAGAATTACAAAAACATATTTTTAAATGTAATATTTCTAAAGACTTAGGTTATCTTAGGTTATCTCTTATCTGTGCTCTCATCACCCAAACAGTGATAATGATGCTACAAATTAAGGCAGTAGGGAGCAGGGGCCAACAGTGCAAGCTCTGTTGCTAGACTATTTACTTTCTCGTCCTGTCTTCACCTCATTCAAGCATTATGATCCTGGACTATATGTGTAATTCATGTAACTTTCTTAATACATATAATGTATTATATATGTTAGACATGAAGTAGGTACTTAATAAATAATAAATATTATCACTGTTTCTAATTACTACTATGTTATTACAATTACTGCTGTTACTACTAATCAATTTTAAAGCTATGAGTTTCTTAAAATTTGTAAATTAATAAAACATTCAATTACACTTTTTTGTCTTTTCTACAAAAATAATATATAAAATTTTAACATGAACCTCATCAATAAATTTCTGTCTACTTAAGCATTATGTAATGTTTATCCATCAGAAAAATTTTATCTGCTGAATTGATACCCCCCAAATTTTGCTTGTCATAAGAATTGCCATTTTCAGCGCTGCACCACTGCATTCACCCTCTAAATATTTCCTTCTCCTGTTTTAGTCCAATCTTAATAGACAGTTTAGCATAATCTAGATTAGTAAGGGAGGAGGTTAAGTTATCTACCTTTTACTTTCCTACAACTTTTATTTGTATTCAACTTATATGGTTTAAATTATGTACAAAGAATAAAAAGAATTGAATATATAGCATTCCATTGGAATGAAAACTGTGAAACCTTGGTGGTCTGTTTTGTAAGCATGTTATAGACTGCTCAAATATAAATCAAACATGCATATCTATTATAAATGTGGAACAACCTTAATCCACTGAGACAATTTGCACTGTGGCAACCCTTGATCTGCCTCAAATCTTGGTTTTATGTAAATGTTTGTATCATGAGTAGACACTGAGAGGAAGGTCTTTTTTAAATTGGTGTTAAATTTGAGGATACATGACAGCTCAGTTGGTAGAAAAGAACATCCCGGTGCCCCCAATCTTATTTCCAAGAATGTCAGTCTTCACGAGTGCTCACTAAACTCTTTCCAGGAAGAGCTCTTGGAGCATGGCAGCTGGCTTAGAGCTCTCATGACATTTAAATTCTTTAGCTAGTCACCCTTGAAAGGGGGATTATGAAACAGATGTACGGAAACCTTGTATTGATGTGTGACAAGAGTAACTCACATGGAGATGAGAGAGATTAGAGTTTTCTTTCATGTTTATGAAAGCCTGATGCTATTTAACTAAAACAATTACGTGTTGCTCCAAATAGGTAAAGTAAAATTATATCAGTTATAAATATTTGAATCCAAATAGATGTTTTCTCAATCCCAGCTAAATCATCTTATTTTTTTTTCTCTCTTTTTCTGCTTCTTCAGTCAATGAAACTTGTGGTCAGACTGACCAAAAACCTCCCAAAACCCAACTGTAGTTTTGTTGTCATTATTTCTATTTTCAGAGTAGAAGTCATGTTTTTGTTGAAAGTGAGTGATTTTAGAAGTTAATTAATTGCTTTGATAACTCTGGTCCATTATACATTTTGTACTTTTGGAAGGAGTTGCTCTTCATAATAATTTAAAGATAGGAATACCTAAGGCCCCACCCCTTATGACTTATCAGGTGTGCCAAGACAAAGAAATATGGCCCGGGTGAAAGAACAGAGCAAAACCTGAGAACTAAGCGACGAGGAGATAGCCAACCTAACTGATGGAGAAGTTAAAGTCCTGGCAATCAAAATGCTCACAGAACTGATTGCGCTGGGTCAAAAAATGAAAGAACAAATGAAAGATACCCAAAATGAAGTAAACCAAAATATTTAGGGAACTAGCAGTGACAAGAAGGAAACCAGAATTCAAAGTAACGATTTGGAACAAAAGGAAGAAATAAACATGCAACTGGATCAAAACGAAGAAACAAGAATTCAAAAAAATGAAGCGAGACTGAGGACTCTCTGAGACAACCTGAAACATTCCAATATATGAATTATAGAGATACCAGAAGGAAAAGAACAACAGCAAGTAATTGAAAACTTCTTTGAACAAATAATGAAAGAAAACTTCTCCAATCTAGTAAAGAAAATAGACTTCCAGGAAGTTCAGGAAGCCCAGAGAATCCCAAAGAAGTTGGACCCAAAGAGGAACACACCAAGGCACATCATCATTAAGTTGCCAAAGATTAAAGACAAAGAGGAAATCCTAAAAGCAGCAAGACATAAGGGGACAGTTACCTACAAAGGAGTTCCCATAAGGCTCTCAGCTGATTTCTCAAAAGAAACCTTACAGGCAAGAAGGGGCTGAAAAGAAGTATTCCAAGTCATGAAGGGCAAGGACTTACATTCAAGATTACTCCATTTAGCAAAGCTATCATTTAGAATGGAAGGGCAGATAATGTGGTTCCTAGATAAAGTCAAGTTAAAAGAGTTCATTATCACCAAGCCCTTATTATATGAAACATTAAAGGGGCTTATCTAAGAAAAAAGAAGATAAAAATATGGGCAATAAAATGACAACAAACTTACAACTATCAACAAATGAACCTAAAAGAAAAGAAAATCAATGAAAACAAAAACTAAGCAAACAAGGAGAATAAGAACAGAACCAGAGAAATGGAATCACATGGAAGGTTTCACTGGGGAGGGGGAAGGGAGAAATAGGGGTGAAAAGGTATAGGGAAGAAGAAACATAATTAGTGGGCATAAAATCAATGGGGAGAGATAAAAATGGTATTGGAAACAGAGGACTCAAAGGACTTAAATGCACAACCCATGGACATGAACTAAGGGGTGGGGGGATGCTGGAGGGTTGGGTGGGAGGGGGCAGGGGGATAAAGGCTGAAAAATTGGGAAAACCGTAATAGCATAACCAATAAAAATACTTTAAAAATAAAAATAAATAAAAAACATGGCATAGCATTAAAAATGTATGAAATGTTTTAAAAGTCCTGAGACCATGAAGTTTTATCCTGATAAACAATTCATAGTGATAAAAATAAGAAAAAAATAATTTAGAGATAAATGAAAGTTATGTAAATGTGGTATGCTCTGTAAAAGTATTATTAAACAGATTGCAATGCAATTAAATTTAGAGGCCTTCAACGTATTTATAAAGAAAAGGGCAACATCACGGTCATTCTTGTGCCTCCATACCTGATAGTGCACTTCACTCACTCCTCTTTCCGGTATTGATGCCAGATCCTGTGTTACTTGACAAGACTGGATATTTCATTTGAAACTCAGACAACAGGAAACATAACTAAGAGCGGGGGTAGGAAAAAGGGAAATCAGGTTATTAATATTAATTGATTCATTCAATGTATCTTTCCAAAACATCGTGCTGTTTTATTGGATATTGGAGTGAAAAGAGCAAGTAAAACAATACACCTCCCTTCAGGTCATATGAATTATAGAGAACACTCATCCGTATGATTAGTATAGGGAAGTGTGCCGATGAGTTATGAGAAACATTCTCAGCAGCGAGCTGAGCTCCCGACTGGCAGAGCCAGAGTCCCATGTTGTTGCAGTCTGAGTTTCTCAGAAATCTTATCTCGGCAGCAAAGCTAGAAAGAATGCCAGATGGTGAGGTGCCATGTAAATCCCACCCCCGTGTCAAAGCGGATGACCAGATGTGACAAATGTGGAAGAAGGATTTTAGGGCAGATGGAAAGGGCTTTTTAACCATGTATGTTTAGGAAGACTATGTATTTTAGGAAGACTGAAATCCTGTTGTTGCTTTAGTAACTCATGACCATTGTATCTAGTTTCCAAGAAGAATCTTTAAAAATTAAGTGTATCAATATTAAGACATCTATTAGTTTTAAACCTGTTAACATTCTAGAACTTCATTTGTTTAAAAACATTGTAATATACTAGCTTGGTTTTTAAGCAAGTGGTGGTGACCGTAAGGCTTGATGTGTCCATAACAGAGACCTTCGATCAAACTCATTATATTATAAAAACATACAGACCACCTTTCTTCCAAAGGCTCTTGCCTTTAGAGGCATTTAGTCCTGACCTGTCACAGTACCCTATGCAGACTTACCTTTCTTAGGTATTACTTCGGCCCATACGTATTCTTCTCCCTTTTATTGCATCAGTCATCTGAATCAAAACACCCTGCAGTCTGTGTTTCCCTGCAGCGTGGGATCTCGATAGCTGAAGAGCCCTCTGGAAATAAAACAAGATCCTAAATCAATGAAAATATACATACTTTTAATTCATTACTGGGCTCATAAGAAAGCCACATATCTTTCTAGGGACAAATAAGATGAAACAAAACAAGCTACAGAACCAACAACAATAAAAATAGTGAGCCAAACCAGTAGAAAACAAAAGTCAAAATGAATATTCAATAGATTGGCAGTGAAGAATTTTCTATCATATGTACCTAAGAAGTGGGAAAATGGCCTGAGATTCAAAAAGTAATGGTGAACAAGGAAATAAGTAAATATGTAAACAAACTGAAATATGCATTGTTTATATAATATAATAGCAGTATGGTCTAACTTGTAGATTTAACAAAAAACACAAAATTCTATTGAAAGTAGCATATATATCAGGAAAGGAGATGTCAGAATGAAAGTGTTCTAAGAATCTTTTGTTATATGTTAGGGAACTGAGATACCGAATAACTTAGGAAATTGTTGAGTTAAATATATATGATAAAATTTTGAGGTTGTTTTTCTATTTTCACAGTAGAAATAATGTTTTCATTGAAAGTGAGTGATTTTAAAAAACTAATTGCTTTGATGTATCTTGTTCATTACAAATTTAATACTTTTGGCAGGAGTTGCTGTTTGTAATAATTTAAAAAGAAATGATAGTTATGAAAATCTAGTATACTCTGGAAAAGTATAATTAAATAGAATGCAATGTTACTACATTCCCATGGCCCTCAACTTATGTACAAAGCAAAGGATAATATCATATTTGTTTTTGTACTGTCATACCTGATAGAGAAAAATTAAAAGTAAAAAACAATCAATATGCCAAAATAAAATATAAGAAAAAAGAAACAGAAGTAAGAATGTAAAATAAGCCCTGGCTGGTGTGGCTCAGTGGACTGAGTGCTGGCCTGTGAACCAAAGGGTCACTGGTTCAATTCCCAGTCAGGTCACATGCTTGGGTTGCCAGCCAGGTAGGTGCCCACTAGGGGGCGAGTGAGAGGCAACCACACATTGAGGCTTCTCCCCCTCACTTTCTCCCTCCCTTCCCATCTGTCTAAAAATAAATAAATAAAATCTTTTTTAAAAAATCCACTGGCTGGCATAGCTCAGTGGATTGAGTGCGGGCCTGTGAACCAGACGATCGCGGTTCGATTCCCAGTCAGGGCAGATGCCTGGGTTGCAGGCCAGTTCTCAGCAGGGGACACACCAAAGGCAACCATACATTGATATTTCTCTCCCTCTCTCCTTCCCTTCCCCTCTAAAAGATAAATAAATAAAATCTTAAAAAAATAAAAATAAAAAAATAAAAAAGAATGTAAAATAAAAATGGTAGAAGTCGAAGTGTGTCAGTTATCACAATAGACATAACAGGCCAAGCTTGACAGATAGTAGACACAGGTTATCAGATAAGATAATGAAGTAAAATCCATTTATGTGTATACTACCTGTGTAAGGATGATACAGGAGATACAAAAACACATGCCAGGATAAAAACTATAAAGTAATTAGCTACAGAGAATAGCACATTCTAAGAACAATTTTCCTTGTGAATGACATGAAAATGGTGAAGATGGCATGGGAGAGATCAGTTCAAGAGCAAAATCAATTTATGTATGCCTTGAGAGGCATACAATTCAATTTAATAACTGTACTTTGTTTTAATCATAATTTAAATAAGCCAAGTGTTAAAAGACATAGTTTAGCAATAAGGGGAAATTTGAACAGGAGAATAATGACAAAGTCAATTTGAGTGGCACAATCTGTTTTAAAGCCTGAGGTACTGACGGTTCAGGGGTTGGTTAAGAACTGGATATTAAACATGGAGGGTGCAAATAATGCAAAGTTACACTCTATATCTTCAGAGACAGACAAAGAAGCCCAAACCCCAAGAGTCACATAAATGGTGCCTACATCTGAAGTGTTTTATATGTTGATTTGTTATATCTAATGAGACTATAAGCAAGTTGTTTATTTTTTCTAAACTTTTTGGACCTCCCTATAGATGGAGCTCTAGAGTTATACCTAATAAATTTCATTAGGCTCTAATGATCAATAATTTTTAATAAATAATCAAGGTGTAATTCTAATGACTTCTAAATCAATACATTCTAGTTAATTCCTTTAATACAATATTAGAATAAAAACCATAACACACTGCAATAATTTACTACTACATAAAAATTGACTATCCCAATATATTTCCACTAGTACAGAGCTATTTTAATGTCAAAAAATACAAATGGAAAGCCTCAATTTTATAAGGTAAAACTCCATCATCGACACAGTTTTTTCTTCTGGGCTCCCTCCTTACCCACAGATTAAGTCACTAACGTCCATTACGGCTTTCCTCCCCGACCCTTGTTTGGGTTGTATTTCCAGGCTGGATTCCAAGATTTGGCTCACTCCTCGCATGTGTCACTAATCCTTGAATTGGTTCCCTGCTTTTTCCTTTGGGTTCAACACTGAACATTTTGAGAACTCATTTACGTCTTAGCATGAGACTCCAACTGCATATTACACTTGGCTGTATGCTCTCATATTATACAAAGCTCAACCCCAGTTACAGCCACCTTAAAGCTCAGGTCTAAGGTTCCTAGGCCAGGGGATGGCCCAGATTGTCACTTGCCAAATAGAAAAGAATTTCTTTCCTTATTATTATTGCTATTATTTAAAAAAGACACACTTATTCAGCACCAGGCTTGGACTATTACTTTGAGCAATCAACATCATACGTGGAAAAAAAAATACTACATCCAAATCCTTTGTTGGAATGCTTCACCCTTTCCACAGAACAGAAACTAAAATAACCTGTGACACAATTAGTCACAAATACAGTGTTCGAACTTCTGCCCATTGATGTGAGTGCTGTCTAAAATGGGTCTTCTTTGTAGCAGCTGGCATTGTCACCAATCTGCTTGGCTGAGTCCACAGACATGTTATTACTTGTAGCTTCCTAGCCACTTCCCTGGCCCTCCTCCTCTGTTAAGCTTTACTTCCTGGTGGTAATTAAAACCTTTCAACGCTGCCTCGGCTACTGCTGCTGCTGGAGCCACCATAGCCACCTTGGTTTTATGGTTTGGCAAAGAATTGGCTTCTATCACCATAGGGGCCATAACTTCTGCCTGCAAAGTCTCCTCCTTTCATGGCTGTAAAATTTGAAGGTTGTTGTAATTATCCAAATCATTATAGCTTCTGCCACCTGCCAAACTGCTTCTATCATCACCCGGTCCATTACAGCCGTCCTCACTCCCACCATACCCACCACCGCCACGGCTACTGCTGCCGCCTGGACCGTGAAAATTTCCTCCACAGCCAAAGTTGTCATTCCCACCAAAACCACCTCCAGGAAGTTTCCAGAACCCCTTTCGCCTCTGTGACTGGATGAAGCACTAGCCACATCCCACTTAGATAGCACTCCCCTTGCTTCCCAGCTGTGGCCATTCATAATATGGGATTTGTGAATGACGGTCTGTTTTAGGGAGTCAGGGTCATCAAAGGTTACAAAAGCAAGCCTCTCTGCTTGCCACTGCCCAGGTCAGTCATGATTTCCATCACTTTAGTTTTCTCATACTGTTCAAAATAATCTCTTGGATCTCTCAAGAGATCACCACTCAGTCTGCAAGTGTTCCCCAGTGCTCAGAATGGCTCCTCTCGTCAGTTGTTTCAAAGCTCAGACCTCCACTAAAGAGACTGGTCTGGCCCTCCGGGAGACTCTGACTGAGACACGACGACCGTGGGAGGGAAGACCTTAATGATGCAGGAAAAGAATTTCATTTTAAAATGCACCATTAAAAAAAATAGAATTCTAAATCTATTCTTTTTTATAGGTCCTTCTGGCCAGATTACTATAATGCTTACATATCATGTTCAGATAGTCAAATATGTGGAATCTGCAATTAAACTAACTTAAGACTGACCATCCAAGAGAAAAGATAGGTGAATATTAGGTGTGGAAGGTGTTCTAGGCTGCTTCCTGTACTATTTGTGACATGAACCAAGTCTCTTTATCTTTCTGGGACTTTTAAAATTTATTTATACAGTGTCCTTGTACTATTTTTTTTAAGATTGCCGCTTATTAAATGTTATCTAGCTTTTTTATCTTTGATAATGACATATCCCGTGTCTGAAAACTTCCCCTGAGTGGTCTGGACTATTGAAATAAAGCCTACATTTGGGTTCCCATAGCAACTTACGTGACTCAGTTAGATTTGCAACTACATTGCCATCATTCCTTTCGTCTCCCACTCAAATTGAATCCTCTTGCTCATCCTTATTTTCTCCATGTCCATCTTGGAGTCAACCCATAATCTGAGTTCATGAAATATTTATGGAAATTACAAGTGAATTATCAAGAATATTTTCACAGTTTAGATCTGCGTCACGTAGTATAGGTTTTTAACAGTTTTGTTGTGTCGACCCGTTTTGAGGTCCTCAGCAGTGGTCAGTCCTCTTTCTGAGCAGCTGATGGAGGACACACCCAACGACTTCCCTTCCCTGGTGCTCACACTGCAGGCCACCTCGCATCAGCCCTCAACTGCCCCAGCTTTCTGCTACCACGTCCCTGGGTGCGAAAACCCCGTGTGGCCCAGCCCAGCGGCCTTGTCTTGTCTGGAGACGTCAGTAACAAAAAGTCCTGTCTTTCTCGTGTCTAGTGTTACTAGGCTATTTCTTACTATCTAAGGGATCTTTAAATTGTGTACTATAACACATGTCAACCCTTACCTAAAAGCTATGTGTGTCTAGTAGAAATAATTAATTTAGCATAATATATTCAAGACTCAAAATAAAAAGTGTTCCTTAGAATTTGGTAGCAAAAAAAACCCACTTTACTATCAAAAGCCTTGAAATAACTCCCTTAGAGTGGACAAAAGAAATGTATAGCTTGCTAACATTTTTTGAAACTAACTTTTAAACACTTTAAAAGAAGCAATTATGCTGTATTCCACACTTATATGCCTCACATATGTCTAGACGCATAATGGGCACTTAAAATACAATTACCAAGAGATTGAGTTCGATATTTTTTTATATTGGTCTTTCTAAGGAAATGGTACTATTTCATTTTTTCTGTGAGAAGAATTTCATACAATCTAACCATATTAATTTAAGATGATCTTATAGACAAAATAACATAGATAAAATAACAAAATAAAATAAATCAATTAACAATATAATTGCAAAAAAACGAAGTTGGCTGCAACGAGTGTTCTTTTTTGAAGTTTCCAGCATCTGCTGAATTTACTATATAGGTTGTATTGTCCTTACATTTTGGCAGAAACATAAGAGAGAACATATTTTCCTTTCTGCCCCTCACACTCTTTGATTGGAAGGTTCCACTACTTTATTTGGACATTTTCCATCATACTTCTTATAGTATCCATATGCTAGCTTTTTATGCCTATTAATGTTTTCTTTACTCTGGGCACCCTTCCAAACACACTACTTTGAAATATGGAACTTCTTATTTAGTTATATAGCCAATATCTAAAAACCTCAACTAAGAAAAGATTTCCACCAGAATTTTCAAAGGTGCTGTTAAGATCAATCAAGGCAGTCACTCATGGAGTGTGGAAAAGAGTCATATAACAGCCCAGGAAACCATCCCATAAAGCCCGTACCAGGGAGAACAGAACGGAGGACCAGACACTACAAACCACCACGAGGGGAGACCGGCCAAACTCAGCAGCAACAGATGGAGAAGAAATGCTCTTATTGACTAACTTCCTTATGAGGTTGTATTTATGTTTCTACTTACTGGGTGCAGATCATATTTTCTGCCAACAGTAAATGCTATTGATTTAATACATGTGAGCTCTACATCACGCTACAGCCCTGTGGAATACAGGGATGGAAGAGAAACACAGAGTTAGTTCTTTTTCTAAGATACAGAAGATAACCCATAGACTGTCGAGGCACTTACGCTCCCGAAAGGCTCACGGCCAGGGAATGTGTATATCGTCTTTTGAAAAAAAGCATAGACATGAAGCAAAATTACATTTTCGATGGAGATGGGTGGTGCTACTTTTTTTCCAGATGTCTGCCTAATTTTCTTGCCAGAAATTTCTAAGACTTGTATCAAATTTTCCTTTAAAAATGCTTACCAGTGTTCTGTGAAGAAAAAGCAAGGCACGTAATGACTTGATCATCTCCGAGTGAGACGTAATGAAAAAGATACCGTATCATTACTGAGAAAATACGAGTCCAGAGAAACCAGAGATCAGGGCTCTCTGGCCTTTGGCAACGCCATGTGGGCCAACACGAGCAGCGGCTTTTGATCTAATTGTGAATTTGCCCCTTTGTGATGATGACATCCCATCGCCAGCATGCAGGAAGTAAACATTCTAAAGTAACCGGCTATGTCACTTGAAAATCAAACCCCAGAGATGCTGGCTGGAAGCCAAGGAGTGACTCCCAGACGCATAAGGAAAGTGGTTGCAGTGTATAATTAGGTTAATGCTGGACTAGACCCTGCTTTTGATGAGTTGGCAACTCCCATGACTGCTTCGCTTTAAGTGGGCTGGTGCCTGGGAGGAAAGTATACCTATGGGACTTACCAGGAGACGAGCCATTGAAGGGCTAAGGTTTCACAAAGGGTTCAAAGAACGGAATCACAGAACAGAAAGGTCGTCTGCATGGGTCCTGACACTACATGGGTTTTCCGTCTGAAGGACGAAATCCAACCTACTCTTTTGATTTAGATTTTCAGAGAGGGAGCCTCCACCATCTTCTCCGGTGGAGGTTTTAAGGTTTAATATATTGACAAGTTTTTCCATACGATGCCTCAAACCTCAAAGTCTCTTAGTTATAGTTAAAGCCTAATAAATTTCCCCCATAATATTCTTTAATATATATGTGTGTGATTCCTTCATATTACTAACTCTTACCATATCTGTACAATTTTTTCTTTGGAGTCACATTCTACACTCTGAACATTTTAATTTCTCAGTGATTCAGAATTTATCAGAATCCCATAAACTTGCCATTCGGATAACACGGAAAACACTGCACTCTCTTTCTTGGGTTTCTTATTCAGGTTATGATCATTTGTCACAGGTAATGCATTGAGGCCAATTGGACACTTTTGTTAATTGAAAGAAACTGTGAGGGGCACTAAATACATCTGCTACCCAGTGTTAGGTGGTTATGTCACTTAAGATCAGCCACTTTCTGTGGCTGAAGGTGAGAATGAGAAAAATATCAACATACAGAATGAGTTTCTGGTATGTAAGAAAAAATGCTGATTTTTATGGAAAAGAACACAAAACATTCAACTTGCTATTCCACTTGTTATTCAACATGTAGAATCACACTTTCTAAAAGTTTACATTATATTTCAGGAACACGTATTTTTAA
The DNA here is from genome assembly GCF_014824575.4 of Sturnira hondurensis. Classification (NCBI taxonomy): domain Eukaryota; kingdom Metazoa; phylum Chordata; class Mammalia; order Chiroptera; family Phyllostomidae; genus Sturnira; species Sturnira hondurensis. Next base: position 7,998,587 of record NW_028089093.1, on the reverse strand, counting down.
AAAATTTTAACTTCTTTAATGTGCCTGAGTCATAGACTAGTAGTAAAATATTAAATAGGCAGTCACTTTCAGAGAGCACATTTAATACTCTTGCTAAAATATTCTGCATACTGTGGACTGTGATTCCAGGAAGTTTTTTTCAATAGCATGGCTTCCAGTCTGCCAGCAACAGAAATCAATAGCAAGCCCCCAGTATGGCACAGTTCCCCCAGTCTTTAGTCTTCTACGTGGTGATGGCTGATTACATTGGACTGCTAATCATTATAGAAAGAGCAACCTTCTGTTCTTACTGGAATACACGCCTCTGTAAATACAGACTTGAAATTCTTTCATACAATGCTCTTTCCCAAACTACCATCCAAAAACATACAGAATACCTAATACACCGTTGTAATAGTCTGCATAGCATTGCTCCTGATCAGGGAACTCTCTTCACAGCAAATGGAGTGCATTATTGGACCCGTGCTCATGGAATCTGTTGGTCTCACCAAGCTCCCCACCATCCTGAAGCAGCTGACTTGATAGAATGGTGAAACAGCTCGTTGAACACCCAGTTACAATGCAGACTAGGCGGAAACATCTTTTAGCACTTGGTTAATATTCTCCAGAAGGCGGTACATGCTCGAAATCAGCTGTCAATATATGTTGCTGTTCTAACGACAGCCGGAATTCTGGGGGCCACGAAAGAAGAGGTGGAAACAGGAGTGATACTGCTTACTGTTACACCTGGTGACCCACTAGCAGAACATTTTCTTCCTGTTTCCAGAAAGTTATCTCTTTTTGCTGGTCAGGAGGTCTCCCTGCCAAAGGACCGGGTGTTCCCCCTAGGGTTTACGCAGATGATTCCGTTCAACTGGAAGTTAAGGTTGCCTCTCAGCCACTTTGAGCTCTTCATGCCTCTGAATCTATAGGCATAGAAGAGAGTTTGTGTACCTACTGAGGTTACTGGCGCTGATAACCACGGGGAAACTGGACTGAAACCCCACAGTGGAAATAAGGAGGAACACGTCTGAAAGATGGGAGATCCCCTAGGTGTTTCTAAGTTCTACCACATCCTGTCATTAAAGCCCGTGGGCAGCTGCAACTGGCCAATTCCTGAAGGACTACGCATGTCCCAGGGCCTTCAGGAACAAAGGTCAGTCCACCAGGTAAACAGCCACAACTAGCTTAGCTGTTGCCGAGGGTAGTGAAAGAAGGTAATTAGAAATACCAGCAGCAACTATTTGACTAGTTGCAGAAAAGAGGATTCTAACTGTTAAATGTTAAGAGTATTTATTCCTCCTTGTGCTGTGAATGTGTGTGTGTGTGTGTGTATTTTTCAGGCAAACCCTGGCCAGTGTAAAAGTATGGGTGAGAAAAGTGATGAGGTAAAAGCATTATGGGAATTAGACGTACAAAACAAGAAATAAAAAATGCGGAAAGTGAACAAGTTTTAAAGCCCTTTGAATGAGGACAGTCAACAGAACACTCACCAAAGCGAGCTGTGTCTTCGTCTTCCTACGCTGACTTTGACAACCACCGTCATCCCTAGTACCGATCGCCGTGCTGAGCGACAACTTCCTTTGAAATTGTCTGATAAAGGAGAGCTTGTTTCTTATGATTGTGATTACATTAATACTGTGTTCTATTTGACTATCTGAAAGTATAACCAAATAGAAGACAGAATTTACTAAAATGTCACTTTATATACTATTTTAAAATAACATTTTAAAGTCATCAAACACAGGAAATTCCAGTTAGTTTTACCCAGCACCAAAGATTCCCTATTTTGTTTTGTGTTAATTATTCCCAACAAACAGGGTTTATTTTGAAATACCGAAAAGAAGTTTTGGTTACACACTTTTACGTAAAATATGTTTGTCTTCAGTGGTCAAGAAGAAAAGTGATATTCTACAAAAAAATGGAAATTTCATATGAAACACTGAATTGCTGAACATGACCCAATTTTCATGGGCACATGGAAAATATCAAAAGAAAAGTATGTAACTAACTTAAAGCACTCTAAGATTAATTAAACATTATGATAAAGTGTATATGAAATGATAATCCAAGTAAATAAACCAGAAACTAGTGATAATTCATAGTTATAAACTTTACATTATAGCATAGATACCAATCATTGACAATTACTGGTCCTATTATTACAAGGGAAAATCTTTTGAGCGATTTTTATTTATTTGATAAATAAAAAATTATGATTGTAACTTACATTCGAATGATATTCATAGACTTACATGACAATGTTGCCTTTATGAGTTGCGAGCATCCTATAAAACAGCACTGAGTGCGCAGAATGGAGGCCATAAATGCCTAACCTTGGCACCCTTAAGTAAACGCTAGGATACAAGAAACACCGCGTTGGTGTTCCGCTGTAATTACACGTCTTGTCTTTGGTTTATCTTTAACACATTTGACAACTGGGGTTTTTCTCTAAAGAGAAAATCTGCTCCTTATTATAAAGTTGTAAATGTAGTTTTGGAGATTTAAAAGTGAAACCAGAATATAAGAAAAATATAAAAAATGTATTTAAAAGTTTAATTTGGAATGCTTAATAAAACAAGAGAGAAATTACAGATTCCTGACCTGGGGATATTTGAAGGGTACATTTTTTGTCACTTTGCAATTTACTTATTAAAAGGTTGTGAGAAAATTCAGGGAAAAACGAAATATAAAACAAAATGCTAAAGATGCACAATGTCAGTAGTAATCATTCTGATATCCAGAATGAATTGTAACAAAAAAAAAATTTAGATCAATATTAAAGCAGTAATTTAAGGGGAAGAGATTTTCATAAATTTTGAGTGAAAGTAATGAATACACTTTTGATTATATGATCAAGTTGTTCAAGAGAATTCAATAATATGAACACATTTGAAAATGCTTATGATAAAAATATAAAACTTATAAACATTACCATAATATATAAAGGAAATATTTAAGAAATCATTATCTGTCCTGTAATAATATGGCTCCTATGGGGAAAAAAAACTTGATAGATATGTTCCCAAGATGATAACCATCCTAAGAACTTTCAGGACACTAACTGATACTAACTGTGAGGGTAAAATAGTTCTAACAGGTATTTTTTTCTACTTTCTCTACAGCAAATCTGATTACAAAATTGTTGTTAACTTAAGAAGCAATCAGAGTGTATGCAACTAAAAATGTAAGAAGAAACATGGGTAGAAGTGTGTCAGCCCACTTACACAAAGTCCTAGAGTTGCTTGCAAAGGTGGTTTTACATGACACAGTCACTTGAGGTCACTTCCCGTGTGAACCAACAGGAGTTTCTGCTACAGCAAGTAACTCCTGCTACGTTTGGATCAACACCTCTGGTGCTGTTTCAAATATAAGCAAATGTCAAACAAGCCACTTGGCTAAAACAGGTTAATGCCTCTTTGGTTCCATCCTTTGATGTATTTGATACCAACTGGCTTTGCTCCAGGGGGCTCTGGCATGGAGCAGACTTCAGCCTCTCGGTATTGTCCCCCTAATGGCGTCATTATAGTCTTCCTGCTGCACCAGGTTCCCCCACAGGCTTCACACGCCCATACGCAGCCACCAGCAGCCACCGGATGTCTCACTGGGCCTGGAGAAAGAAAAACTTGACGAGCAGCATAAACTGTGAGTTGCACCAGGAGACAACAGCAACTTAGCTCTGAATGTGACAGAAAGTGTTGCTAATCACAAATTTTTGGTCAATCTCTCATGGATGAGAAGATGAGCAAAACAGGAGAATTGCTCAGATATTTAAACCAAGAGGCCATTAAAATGATGTGGCCCTGATGCTGTGGTGGCCTACCTGAGCCAACCAAACTCTAAGCCTGTAAATTCTCCAAGGCTATGAAATCAAAATTCGAGGGACAAGCCCTCACAAACAGCCAGTGAGGCTTTGAGTTGTAACCTTTCAAACAACTTCTTTTCTTTGACTGGGCTGTATCCCTCTGTCTTGGCCCTGACTCCCACTGGGGGAATGCTTCTGACCACTTCCAGTTCGGCACAGGCCAATTCCAATGGACATTTGCTCGAATAACCTTAAACAACAATACTGCTGATCTTCAGGATCTTGTGAATCAAGTTCAGAATTCCCAAGGAATACACAGAAATCACTTTGAGAAGCCTGCTCTAGTGGAACATAAAAGCTTACAGAATAGAGTGACATGTGAAGAAGAGGATCATAGAAACTGTCCATTTGTTTCTAAGTGTGAGGAGTCTTAAGTTATGAAGGGTATCGTTCTCAACCATACGTTGTCCTTCCCAATTTTTGGCAAGAAAGGAAAGGCAAATAATAAATTGAAGCTTGTATTTATTTTACTTCAGAGTAAATTTAAGAAATCCCACTTTTTCAACAAGTAGTTGTGTGAGGAAATGTGTTAACATTTTATTTCCTTGATATTTACTAATTTATTCTTGATACTTCTAACCCACGGTTTGGAAACACTATTGTTGTTGGGTTTTCAAACTTGTTGAAAACCATTCTCATTTTTTCATTAACGCTCATTATGGTAGATGTTAGATTTTCCATTAGCTGGTTTAAGCTCTCACCTAACTTTCTGTTCCTAATAAGTTGCCCATAATCTCCTCGAAGAAACTTAGAACCACTTCTTTTCTCCCTGCAAAAACAAAGGAAAAATATTGGGTGGATGGACATGACGTTTTATTTATTTAGACATGACAATTTAGTGGGTGTGTACCCACTGTTAGTCAGCTCTGTTAGTCAGAGCCCCATTAGAATATTTAGTTTATAAGTGTGATTACCCAAATCCTGAAGGAAAAAATGACTTCAAGAATAAAACACCCAAACATATTTCATTGCAATATATTTGCATTCATATTACTCATGTGTCTGGCCCTATACTTTACACTCTCTTTTACACCTTCACTTATAATAATTATTTATTTACCTGACATAATACCAAAATTAGGTGCTCCCTTGAGTGCTTTATAAACCAGAGAATTAGGAGTGGACTAGCATTCTTTGTTAATCATTAAAAGTATGGCTGCATATTTATCCATCCATTTACTGCAATGTTTATTTATCCATCCATTTACTGTATTCAAGGCTGATGGGAAAAGAGGAGCACATTAGGAAACACACACAGATGCAGCACATGACGGACAAATATGCTCCTGAAATAAGGAAAATCAGCTACTCTTTTGATATGATAACAAACTTTCCCCCTAGTTATTATCTTTGACTCATCAGTCATTTACTTACTCATTAACAGCTCTCTATCCTGGGTCAGGCACTGGCTGTGCACCCAGACTCCATTTGTGAGTAGAAGACATACAATTAGGTGTCACTAACCCAACCTTGATGGTGGAGTTCCAAAATGGTAGCCACCTAAATCTTCCCCAAAGACATCCTAAATCAATGTGGTTTTTAAAAGGCTTCATGTTATGGAGCCATTTTAGGTCCACATCGATTTTGAGAGGAGGAGAGACTTCCCACGTATCCCCTGCCCCAAAACATGCATGGCCTCCCTAATGATTACATCCTCTACCATAGTGGTAATTGGTTATAGCTGATGGACCAACAGTGACACGTTGTTATCATGATCTAAAGTCCATAATTTTATACTGGGTTCACTCTTGCTGTTGTCTGTTGTGTGGGTTTGGCTGCATAACCATCATTGTAATATCATGTAGAATAGTTTCGCTGCCCCTCAATATCCTCTGTTCATCCCCCCTTTTCCTCCCACCCCCAAAGCAGGCAACCATGGGACTTTTTACCGTCTCCTGTTTTCCTTTCCTAGAAGGTCATGTAGTTGGAATCACACAGTGTGGAACTTTGTCAGCTTGGCTGCTCCCACTTCCTAACACTCATTGAAGCTTCCTCCATGTCTTTTTAGGGCTTGGTAGCTCATTTCTTTTCAGCTCTAAATAATATTCCATTATTTAAATGTACAATGTTTATCCATCCATTTACTGCAAGACATCTTGGTTTCCTCCCAGTTTTATCTACTATGATAAAGCTACCGTAAACATCTGTGTGAAAGCTTTTGAGTAGGCATAAATTTTCATGTACTTGGAGTAAATAGCAAGTAGCACAGTTGCTGAATCATATGACAAATTATGTTTAGTTTTGTAAGAAACCATTAAAGTTTTTTCCAAAGTGGCTGTACTACTTTGCATTTCATCAGCAATGAATGACTGAGTGTTCTTGTTGCTCCACTTCCTTGCTGGTAAATGATGTTGTCAGTGTCTGGGGTTGGCCATTTTAATCTGGTGTATAATGGTGTCCCTTTGTAGTCTTAATTTATATTTTCCTGATGATATATAATGTGCAGCATCTTTTCATATGCCTATATACATCCATATATCTTCTTTGGTGAGGTATTTCTTTAAATATTGGTGCATCTTTAATTGATTTTTTTAAAATTTTCTTACTGTAATTAAAAGTCTTTTGTGTATTTTGGAGAACAGTTCTTTATCAGCTATGTCTTTTGCAAATATATGCCCCCAATCTGTGACTTGTATTTTTATTCCCTTACTATTGTCTTTCATAGATCAGAACTTTTTTTTTTTATTTTAATGAAAGCCAGTTTATCAATTATTCTTTGGTGGATCCAGTCTTTGGTGGTTTATCTAAATAACCATTCTGAACACAAAGGTATCTGAATTTTATCTCCTAGGACTTTTGTAGTTTTGCATTTTACTTTAAGATAAGTCATCCATTTTTATTTTTTTGTTTGTTTGTCTGTTTTTGTTCTGTGAAGCATCTAATCCTGTAACAACATTCTAAAGTTCAGGGGACATCAATAATGAAAGCAGCGGCCTCTGTAGAATCTCGAAGTTCCTTCTTCTTTTGTCCGATATTCATCTAATTGTAAGTTTTTCCTTACTTCTTTGTTATTTTGTAAAACCTGAAAAATTCCTATATAAAATTTTAGATGCTATATATGTGAATTAGTATTCCAGGATGTCTGTAGGCCAGCAATTTTCAACCAGTGTGCCACAAGAATTTTTAAAGGATGCAATACTTATTCAGCCAGGGGCACTGACATATTTTTGCTTACATTGTCAAACAACCAAAATGACAACAGCCAACACAACAATAGCTGTCCAGTGTGAGTGAAACAAAATGATGCCTGTATATTTTTAGCAACCTAAAAATGTAATAGCAAAAAATGTAATATATTTTTTGGCATGCCTCATAACTTTAGTAGTTAGTTTATCTGTGCCATGAGATGAAAAAGGTTGAAAAATATTGCTCTAGAGTATTGATTTAGCTCTGAGTCCTTTTTAGAATTGGAGATTTTAGTCTCTCACACTCACATGCCTTAAATGTTTAAAACAAAGAAACAGCAACAATGACAAACTTGCTTTCTCCACAAAATATAAATTTTAACATTGAAGCTTTCTACAAATGGAGCAGTGGTATTTGATAATAAAGCAAGTTTACCTTGCTATTCTTTCTCAAAATCCTGTTTGTTCCCTTCATCTTATTCACTAAATATACAATTATTTTAATTGTTTTGGCTTTTGCAGTTTGTCTCTCTCACTAGAATGCACATTAGAAGAAGTTTTTACTTTTTCTATTTCATTCATAATTGTATGTTGGGCCTCACACAGCACCTAGCAGAGAATAGACACCTATTTGTTAAAGTATTGGGTTTAATGCTTTAAAATAAAAGACTTATAAATATTTGCCACTAGAGGGCATTTTCCCTCCATCTTAAAATCCTAGTCCGCTTTTAAACTGGAGAGACTGAGTACACTTTATTAACTTGCAAAGGTAAAATATTTCATATCAATCAATCATCTCAAATTACTATGAGCATATATACCCTAAAATACATATTTTAAGCATCTATATTCTAATAGTTAAGCCAACTAGAATTTAAAACGTTGATCTAATAAACTATTCAGGCTTTCCAATTTAACTCAATGTAACAATATACATATGCAAATATATTTCAGTGATATAAAATAGACATAATGGCCAGAACCATGCATCTTATAATACTTTAGTTATCTTAGAAAATATTATGTATATGATATGGTTTAACAAGAGATAAATAATTTTAATTGAGTTAAAAATGTAAGTCTTTTTTCCATAGAAGAATGGAGAATGAAGTGGTCACGAGGAGGCTCTGCAGCTTGAGTTGCTCTTTCCCTCCCCCATGGAAGTGGCCTCGACGTGGAGTCCACCTGCCAGATGTTTACTAGGGAGCACCTCGGGGATTAATGCCTGTGGACAGGACGGGGAGGAAGCAGGATTGGGCAAAGACCAAGTTCAAGCTTTGAAGGTTGATAGATCAACCCTACAAGTGAAGCTAAGAAGGCCCATTAGAGTAGTTCGAAGTTAGGCCCAAATAGCTGGCCCTTACATTTCTCTGTCCACCTGTCACTGGATGTGGACCATGGGGACCTGGAGCAGTTGGGAGAGTTGGTAGACGCAAGTGCAGAATCCCGAAGAGGCTGGAAGCTGGGGTCTGGGGCCTGGGGCGGCAAGTCCTTCTTAGAAGGGAGATCTGAGTAGTGCTCTGGCTGTGTCTATCACAATTCAGTTTTATGATGAATTTAATGGTGAAATATTAAATTAAATTTAATTTAATAGTGAAACCATTAGTTAAGTGGGGAATCTGGAATTGGTTAATATAGTTAGAAACAAGGAACGTTTTGTACAGCAAGTGGAATATTTACAATGTAATGATTTTTTAAATAAAAAATTAACACATGGACGTTTAAAGCATATTAACATCCAGGTCAGGTATTGAGAGAAAAATGTAAAGTTATCTTGCATAAGCCAGTAATGTTTTAAGTGTAACAAATTTATAGATACGGTTCAAAATTAATAAAGCTACTGCTTTGTTATATTTTGATACATGTTTGCTCTAATTTTGAATGTTGGTATTAATATTCTTGAGTACTGAATATTATGCTTTAAGTATCAAAAATTTGAGATTTCTATTTTTAAAATAGATTTTAGAGAGAGAAAGGAAGGGGGGTGGAAAGAGAGATGTTGATCTATATTGTTCTATTTATTTATTCATTCACTGTTATTCTCATGAGTCTTGACCAAGGACCAAACCCGTAACCATGACGTGTTGGTATAATGATCTAATCAACTGAGCTATCTGTTCAAGGCTAAGATTTTTAAATAATTAATTAACCCAATGGCATTTTTAGAAAGTATAAATAACCTGCTGTGAAAAAACCATACAAACAAACCTTCTTTTAACCGTAAAATTAGACCTTCTCTTATTAATGGTCTCTGTCAAAAGACATCCATCCGTTGGTCATTCTTATACCTTTCTTTTCACTTTAACTTTTAGAGTGCATTATTACTTTATGTAATTTAGGGTGACATAAAATCCTTAGGAGGAAATATTTTCAACAATTCTACAATTCAGTTACAACAAACTGAAATTCTTTGTTCAGTAACTGTTTCCTAAAAAGTTCAAGGAAAGCTTTCTGTATGTTTTCAACTCATCTACCAGAAGATGGCGCTCACGCTCCTCAGCAGTGAACCTGGAGGTTTGAAACTCTTGAAAGAAGTGGAATGAAGAGGCCTTCAGCTTGTTTAGCTGAACCGATTGAGATTCTTCGTATGCAGGTGCAACTAATCCTTTCAAGATATAAGAAAGCTCAATAAATTCTCCTTTTACAATATCTTCACTGGCTTTTGAGGCTGATTTTGCTTTTTGTCCGCAGCAAAGTGCGGAAGGCCTCTGCACCTATGATGTGTGTTTAAGCAGTAAGGAGACTGCCCTATTGTCTCCTGTCAAGCTGCTTGGGACGCAATTTCCTTTTTCCTGTTCTCAGGATTAGCTGATGAGAGCCAGTTCCCCAGGTACGCATAAACTTGTCAGATTCTTTTCTCCCCTGAAGTAGGTGACCAAAGAACTGTGCATTCACTGTCTCTCTCAATATTGTACGCTAGCAGATTCACTGGGCACAATAACTCTTCCATATCTCTGTCACTACTTCTTATTCATAGAACAAAGTGTGTACCTACTACTCATTTTTTTTAGTACTGTATAAATACTGAAGCTATACATTGGAAATTTTCAGGATTATTATGAACATTAAGATCACTACCAGGCAAGTTTATATATGTAATATTAAAGTACATACACAGATATTTACAGGTAAATTCTTTGTATATACAATATAAAATAACTTGTCCTTTGAACTGAATATCTAGTAAACTTCATTTCAGGCTAATCTTTTGTTGTTTCTTAGGTAAGCTCAGATTCTCAGATGTAAGTAGTTAGAAATAGTTCTCCTATTTAGCTATGTCATCCTGTGAGAAATAAGTGTACATAAAAAAGAACCAGGACTTCTCTAAATCATTTTTAGTTCAAGAAAACTACAATAATATCACCTGATAAGCTGTGGGGCTTAGCCCTTCAGTCTTTGTTTAGAAAATGAGCTGCTAATGAGAGTGACTGAAAGCAAATGCTGAAGAGGCTTCTCATTCACAGCTTCAGTGTTCTTCAGCTTTCCTATTGCCCCTGCATTGGTCCCAGTGACTGGACTGAGTTAGATACGGAAATGAGATGCTGGGCCTACCTCCAGTTATCGCTCTCTTAAGACTATATGCTAGTTGCTGAAGGGTTAACCAAATACACACTCGAAAGCAATCAGAGACATCTTTTAACATTCTCCATCAGATTGAGTTCATTTCCTACCTATTTTAAGATTTTCCAACCTTTAAAAATTGCACTTAAAATTAAAATCTATGTATGTCCTTATGTTACATGCATTTTGAAATCTTCTTAATACAATCTCCTACCCTTTTCCAAGCTGCACTGGCCTTGTGTGGGTTCCTGCAAGGTGGCCTGCTTGTGAGAGCCTTAGAATCGTTGCTCTAGCCATTGCTTCCGTCTTGAACTTTCTTACTGCTCATTTGCTTGAGTGTGGCTAGCTCTTTATTCACATTCAGATTGCAGAATCAATGGCATTCATTGACGTTCTATCCTACCATTTGCTTTTGAATGAATCTACAATGGATCCCTGCTGGGTTAGTTTTTTAGGATCACCATAACAAATTGCCCCAAATGAGGCTCTGTGTTCTGGAGACCAGAAGTCTGAAACTGAGGTGCTGGAGGGGAAGAATCCCTTCTTTCCTTTTTCACTTCTGGGGGCTCCTGGTATTCCTTGTGTTGTGGGAGTGATACAGGGTGCAGCCAAGGGGGGGGGGGCAGAAAAGATTTGGAATGGTGTCCAGAACTCAAAGTGTACAGAAAAATTGGAGGAAATATTAGGATGTCCTCACCCCTCCCCCCCGGGTGTCAGTTGGGGGAAGGGACGAATGGAGCAGGGCCATTGAGAGCTGTTTTGCATAGCAACAGTTTTGCAGCTAACCTCTGGAATGGTCATTTAACATATCTATAACCTTTAACTGGTTTCATAGATATGTTAAATAGCTGTGGCCAAGTTTTGGGCCAGGGAGAAGTGAGTGGCGGCTACCCAGGCTAGAACTGGGAGCTGCTTCTCGGAGAGAGGGCCTGCTTGAGAGCCACGTGGCTTTAGCAGAGTGGGGGTTAACCAGGCGAGAATTGAAAGCTGCTTCTCTGAGAGAGTGCCTGCGAGAGATGCATGTGGCTTTAGCAGAGTGAAGACCCCCTTTTGGCCAGGTGAAAGGGAAGACCACGCAGCTTTGCCAGAATGGAGATCCCTGCGGCCGGGTGGAGAAGAAAGACGCGCACTTTTGGTGGAGTGCGGCTTTGGTAGAAGAGGCCCACGCAGCTTTGGCGTGCTCCCTTTGGCTGAGTAGCCTGGAAAGCAGGAGAGACTTTGACTCTAGGACTTGGTACAAAGAACTCGTACCAGTGGAAGGTGCTGCATGACTTTGGATTAATTGGAGATCCTGCCTGGACAGGCAGGCGACACAGCTCACGTGCCAGCGACCTGAAAAAAACGGACGTGTGCTCTTTTCCTGATTTACGGTACCCGGAGTTGGGACAGTGGGAGAAGGGAGGCAGCTGTGTGTGTGTGTGTAGGTGTATTCCCTTAAAGACTTTGATATTTTAATGAAGGCACTAGGCCTGAATAGCATTAAATAAACATTTTGTTTCCTTTTCACAAATCTCTGGCATTGAGAGATGTCTTTCCAATTGGCGGCGGACAGAAGAGCCCAATAGATATTAGTATACCGTCCTTGGGAGGGGTCCCTGTTTTCTGTAGCAGTTTTTGGCATCCCTCGGTGGGCCAAGTATTGCCCCCCCCACCCCGGACCCTTTGTTCGGTAACAGGAGCACAACTTCAATCACAGCCACCTCTGTTTTCACAGACCTTTCTTCTCTCTGTGTCTTCCAGTGTCTCCTCTTTTTACAAGGACACTAGCATCTGATTCAGGACCCACCTTAGTCCAGGATGATCTCTGCGAAAGCCCTATTTTCATGTAAGGTTATATTACCGAACAAGGGGTTCAGGGGGGTGCAGCACTTGGCTCACCGAGGGATGCCAAAAACTGCTACAGAACAACAGGGGCCCCTCCCAAGGACAGTATACTAATATCTATAGGGCTCTTCTGTCTGCCGCCAATTGGAAAGACATCTCTCAATGCCAGAGAGTTGTGAAAAGGAAAGGGGAAGTTTATTTAATGCTATTCAGGCCTAATGCCTTCCTTAAAATATCAAAGTCCTTTAGTATACACACACACACACACACACACACACAGCGCTCCCTTCTCCCACTGTCCCAACTCCGGATACCATAAATCAGGAAAAGAGCACACGTCCGTTTTTCAGGTCGCTGGCACGTGAGCTGTGTCGCCTGTCCAGGCAAGATCTCCAATTAATACAAAGTCATGCGGCACCTTCCACTGGCAAGAGTTCTTTGTACCAAGTTCCAGTCAAAGTCTCTCCTGCTTTCCAGGCCACTGGGCCAAAGGGAGCGCCCCAAAGCCACGTGAGCCTTTTTTACCAAAGCTGCAGGGGTCCGCACTCCACCAAAAGTGCCTGTCTTTCTTCACCTGGCTACAGGGATCTCCATTCTGGCAAAGCTGTGTGGTTTTCCCTTTTCACCTGGGCAAGAGGAGGTCTTAACTCTGTTGAAACGGCATGGCTCTCTCTCCTAATGGCTACAGGGGTCTATATCTTCCAAAAACAGCGTGGCTCTCCCCTTCACCTGGCCAAGAGGGGGTCCTCACTCTGTTAAAGCCACATGGCTCTCAAGCAGGCACTGTCTCAGAGGATCAGCCCCCAGTTACATCCTGGGTCCCAGCCACTCACTTCTTCCTGGCCCAAAACTTGGCCACAGCTATTTAACATATCTATGAAACCAGTTAAAGGTTATAGATATGTTAAATGACCATTCCAGAGGTTAGCTGCAAAACTGTTCCTATGCAAAACAGCTCTCAATGGCCCTGCTCCATTCGTCCCTTCCCCCAACTGACACCTGGGGGGGGGGGGGATGAGGACATCTTTTGTCTCTCCAGTATTCCTATACACTTTGAGTTCTGGACACCATTCCAAATCTTTTTTTGCCCTCCCCCCACTGGCTGCACCCTTTATCAGTTACAGTTGGAGATGCCAGGTAGACATTAATTTTTAAGGGACACTCTTAAATCCACTGTATTCACTATTTGATATATTTCATCATTTATGTATTGATTTATTTATTATCTTTTCATCCATCTTTTTCATCCCACCTTCCATTAGAATGTCAAGCCCCTGAGATAAGAAACATTGTCTATATGTTTGCGTGCTATATTGGCACATAATAGAATATCAGTAAATCCTTTTAATTTTTAATAAATGAATAGAATGATGCTTCCAATAATCGTAGCTGAAACCCTCAAACATTTGAGGCATGTGACTAAGCTAATCGGGCAGATCAAGTTTCTGAGCACGCAAAACCAGACATTGGACCTTGCTGAATGCAAGCAGGTAATTCTGCTTCACATGGCCTTTGTTTGGTTCGCCTTTAGGCTACCCCTAATTTAACACAGCTCCTCTGTCTTCAACCCTCTCTCACTCCCGATAACAGTGGCAACAAAGGAAAACTAGCGAAGATCCTTCTGGATCTTTGAATATCACAGATGGAATCTCTCCTTTAACTCTGTGAGGGTTTATATGTGTTTTAAACTCCTCTTAACCATGACTATTCACAGAAGATTTCATCCTAGGCTGCACATTAATGTCACATGAGAAACCTTAAAAAAATCCTGATTCCCTGGATGAAATATATCATAATATCAAATCCTCATTTGTTGAAGATTACAAAGTGTTCCTATTTGTAATTCAGCCTCTTTTAGGAGCTCGGCTCCTTCAGCTTATGAAATCGCTTTGAGGGTTGAGCCGTCAAGCTAAGCTGGCCTTTAACTACCCAAAGGTTTCAGTGATTCTTTGAAGGACAAGATTCGTTTTTAAATGAAAGTTTCTGCTCTTTTGTTCTGGGCCTTCCCCTGCTCCCCACCCCATTTTTCTCTAGCGCTGCCGGCTGCCCAGGGCATTGTCTTTTATCTCCAAGGCCGAAGTCTGTCTTGAGACAAACACTCATAGTACAGCCGGTTTGGGTGGTGAGGGACGAGTTGTGTAGGGTGGCAGCGGGGCAGGAAATGTGTGTGGTTGTAGACACACTATTCTGTTTGTGGTGCCCCGATTCATCCCGCCATGATTGCTCCCCATCCCTCCCACTCCAGGCATTCACCGTGGAATTTCTGTGGCTTTGCTCCTACCAAATTTAAAAAGTTGTACTCTTCCAAATGTTTGTTGAGCTGACATTCTTCTGCTTGATCAAAATTTGTCTTCTTTCAGTCTCTCAGGAATAACTCAGTTCAGACCTTCTGAAACTTTTCTTCTCATTTCTGAGTATGGTTGTACATTAATGTAATTAAAAATATATACACACACTTTCTTGCAGTCTCGTTATAGAGGAACTCATGGGGGGAGGGGGAATGACATACTATTACCAAACGGACTCCCTGTCTTCTGGGGTCGCCCTGTACCAGGTTCACCTTGCCTGTCACCAGGGAATTATGGCTGTCAATGCCAGTGACCAGTGAACAGGAAAGGAACTATTTATCCAAAAGTTTTATAGACTTAGTGTAATGATTTAATGTCTTTGTTAAAACCCCAAAGTCCCTTAAAACATCCCAAACAGACACCATCCTTCCTTCCCCCCTTTGCCCAGTCTGGGGTACCGTATCTCGGGAAAAGAAATAGAAGTCCATGGCTCAGCTAGCCCCCGGTCCTTCCCAGTAATCCGTGCTGGGCTGGCAGGACTCCCTCAGGTCCTAGCACCACCAGCTGTGTCACCAGGATCTCCAGTTCTTAATCTGAAACCATGCGGCTCCTTCTCCTGGGCTACCAGCAAGAGTCCTTTCACCCATTTCCTTCCCACAATGTCTCTTCTGCAAACATCTCTCTTGCAAACTGCTAATGGAGAGCTCTGTATCACTGCTACATCTTGCTTATCAAGTTCCTAAGCTGCGTGGCAAACAGAGCCTCAAAGCTCCCCATGTAGGTTCTGCCCCACACAGCTCCTGTGCGTGGGTTTAAATCCCAGCACCAATCTTCCTCTGTATCCCCACTTCCTACTCTTCCCATAATCAACTGCACCTGCCAGCATTCCTGGACTTTTCTAGGTTTTCTGGCCTGCCATAGTAAGTTAGGGCAGGGGTGGCCCCATGATGCGGAGCCAACCATCTCCAAGTTCTCACGCAGGCACTGCAACCAGGGGGAGTTGCTTCCCAGTTACATCCTGGGTGAAAGTCACTTCCATCTCCCTAGCTCACGGCATGGCTATAAGTATTTCATGTATCCATGAAACCAGTTAAAGGTTATAGATGTGTTAAATGACTGTTCTAGAGGTTATTTGCAAAACGGTTGGTGTGCAAAATAACTCTCACTGGCCCTGCTGCGTGTGTCTCATCCCCCAGTTCAGACTGGTGGCTGTGGGAACATTCTATATTTTTAATATTTCCTGGGCATTCTGTGCTCTGGACCCCGTTACAGATCTCTCCTTGGGAGTGGGGCGCATCTGGCTTGTACCCTGTCACAGTCTTAGGGTGTAATGTGAAAGGAAAGATACTGGGTGCACCCAGTATGCCTTTTTGTCCAATGTGAGTTGCATATGCTTAAAACTAATACATATTATATTACACACAAATTTCTCATTCACACTCAGAGATGGCACTGGTGATTTTAACACGCTTGTTAAGAAAATTTAACACATTCCTAGTAGTGCTTTAACTAAAAAATCAAACATTTTTGAGAACTTCCTACTGTTTGTCTAAAACTGAGCTGGATACTGTAAATATAAAAATAAATAGGACCTGCTTTATTTTCTCTTGAAAAGCTCACCATTTGGTTAAGATGCCAGTCAAATAAAATACAGAGACTATATCTGACATATAATATAATGAGTGCTAGATCAGAAGCATATTCAGAAAGCTTGTTCTGAAGATTAAAAAATAAATAGTGTGATCATGCCTTTGAAGGATCAAGATTCAGTGTTCTTCATTGCTCTTCTGGTTTGTGTTCATTGTCCACATCCTCTGTGCTCCTTGTCTGAGTTCAGGGACTCTCTTCCTGGGAAGACAGTGGGTCTTCCTTTAAGACCAGCGTTGGAGTCTCTTGGCTTTCTGTGGTCATGTTGTCTGAGCAGGCAAGACCTTTCTGGTGGTTTTCCATACTTTATACAATCTGACATAGACTCCGCCTCTTTGCCTTGTGTGCTGTGTGAAATCTTTGTTTAAAATATGTCCCTTTATCTTAGCTCAGTGTCAGACTGGCCTGCCCGTGCCATTGTCTTACTGGAGACGGATCTGTGTAGCAGGTGCATTTCTCCAACAACCTGATTTTGTTTCCTGCCCGGGGTCACTATAGTTTATCTTAGAAACCACCCTGTTTCTGCTGTAGATGGAGCTAACATAGGTTTTCTTTAGCCAGATCTTACTGTAGAATACTGTTTGTGTTTCCTCAGGTGTGGCAAGTGTTGTCTCAGGCTCATATCTTGTTTTGAGAAGAAAACTATATTTTAAAAGATTGTTGTAATTTAATTATATGAAACTATTAAGTTGTAGTTCTTTTTTCTACCTATTAGATAATTTGGGGTAACAGGCAACTGTCAGGAAGTGAAAATTATTCCACATAGTATCAGTGTAGATTGCTGTATTTTTGCTACATTTTACATAACTTTCTAAAATTTGTATTTGATAATTCACAATGCTACTCAGATAATTTTATGCCTATTTTGCGTAAATATTTTAACACTTTTATGTTTTCCTATTTTATTTTTGCATTTAATATGGTATAATTGTGATCCAGGTAATAAAAATATTAAATTAATTAGAAAGTACTGACAAAATTGAGAGATGATTGAGATATTGTACAATAAAATATTTACTTAATAATTCCGGGGTCAGCTTGACCAAATATTTCAATGGTGGATATTTTTATTATGCAGCTAACTGCAGATATATAGCTGGCTAACTTTCAGAGTTGAATTAGCAGTGAATAAGACGCCCAATGTTTTCTAAATAAAATAAGCTTTAAACACTTTAGAGAACATTCACCATATTTAAAACATACTTTTGTTGTATTCTAATAGAAAAACCTTTTTGAAAAAAACTTAAATTTTACTCTTTTCAAAATTACACCTCAGTTTTAAAATACTAGGTGCCATAATAAATATAATTAAGATTAATAGTGTTCTCATTGCATAGTAGAGGAATTAAAGTTGTTTTACAAATGTACCACTCATTTGAAACCACAGTCATTTGAAGAATTCCTACAATATCAGCTTTCTCAATTAGCAAAGAATTTGGTGAATCCATCCAAAAGAGAAAATATAATATTCAACTCCACTGGGATTTCAGAGTTAAGAGACAGAGGCAGAAAAGAGCTGTTGTTAGGAAAATTTTCTGAATAAGTAGATTCTTCACATTTCTCCACGTTAATCTATTTCACTTATTCATTGGATTTTATATTACTTCCTTTCTCCTATCCAACAAGATTTTATTCTTTATAGTTCATGAGAAAGTTGAGAAAGAAAAGCATATTTTCTCATGTGTGGTTTCTAACCAGTAAAGTCTTGGAGGCTAAAGAAATACCTTTTGGGTGCAGGATTAATTATTCAGTATTTGCAAGTATTCTTATTCATTTGTTTATTTTGGTTCTCCAGCAGTGAAGGATTATAATTTTGTGATTTATGGCTCCTACTTACCTTTTAATAAAAAATAGGTGAATTTAGTACCTGAACTAAATCGAGTATGGAGTCTACACATGTCAAACACTTTGTCTCTATTCATGTAATTACAACCTCAAATTGCACTGGGGAAGTTCTACCAACTGACACTATCATAGATTTACAATGTGACAGTTTTCCCCCTGTAGGTTTTTAATTTGAAGAAGGACAGATGTTGAGATTCAAACCAAGTGGGACCAGTTCTCTGAAATGTTTTCCACTTGATTCTATGTTATGGCACAAAATTTGCAAGTGAAAGCTCTTAAATGGTTGGACAGCAGGCATCCACTTGAGTGAAAAGGTCATAAGAGTCAGTTAGCTGAGAATTTATGTGATAACATCAGGAGCTGTTTGTCTCGATATTAAAGGATCATGAGTGGTATTATAGTTTACAGCATACATATGTGTGCTGGCGTAGTAGAGGTACTCAATAGTCATCGAATTAATGAACTAAGATGCATATTATAATCAGAATTTGATTATTAATAATGGGGAGGGGGAAGAGATACAGTGCAAATAGTGGAACTTTCAAATAACATAATTCTCACCTTTAATGCTTGTAATGCACTATATTCTCCTACTTGGTACATCTGCCATTCTGAGTACTTTCAGCACTTTAATTTATGTATTAAAACCACATGGAAAAGACTAATTTTCAGCCACAGCTGTGGCACTGCTTGGCTGACATGTATAGCCTCCGTACCAATACTGACATATTTCCCATTTCACAAAGCTAACATCGTTACTTCTCAAGATGATTCAAATTATTAGCTGAAATTTCTTTTTACTCATTTTGTTTTCAATTCTAGCCTTTCAGACACTGCCTTTAAAGGTAAATAAGAAACAAAACATCTTTGTTTCAGCCTTCAGGATGCATTCATGGGCGGCCAACCCCACTTGGATGTACACGACCAGCTGCCAGAAACCCCAGTTTCCACAACACTAACAATGCATTGTCCATAATTTATTTCATGGTGAAGTAAACTCACACTTTTCACCATTTACTACATGCAAGGCATGGTGGCTTACATATTAAATGCATTATACATTATAAATCTTTACAGAAACCCTGTAGATACCTATTGTTATTCTCACCTAGCCAAGATGATAAGTAGCTCGCTAGCAGGTAACAAAGCCAGGCTATGTCTTTCGTTTAGCAAACAGTTATGGAACACATACTATGCACAAAGCACTTTGCTTGGTGCTAAAGAAAATAGCAAGCTATTAGATACTAATTGTTTAATGTTTTATTGCCTATTTCACACACTGAAATGTGAAAACCTTTAGTGTAGGAATTTTGTCCTTTTTTCATCACTAAATATTCAGCACCTTGGAAGCATTTGGCACACAATAGTAGTCATTAAACATTTAAAGATAAACGAATGAATGAATAAATGAAATACGTTCTCTTGGAGCATTGATAAATGAATCAGAGGTATGAAAGAAAATATCATATGCAGAAGAAATTCTTCATGCCCAGAAGTACAAATGCAATCTAAAAAGAAGAGCTAATAGTTACTTTGCTATCTATTTTTTATGCTCATTAACTAGTTTTATCAATTTTTTCCCAATGAAACTAGGATAATGCAAAATTTAAATTTTTCTAAAGTGCTGGAGGTGAGAAGCAAAACAACAACAACAAAAAATGGGATAATGAAAGGATTTCACAATGCCGTAACAGTTGGGAATCCCTGCAGTATGAGCTGTAAAAAGCTTTACTTCATGTAAGAAAGTTGCGCAGGTGTGGGTCTCCGGGGACGATGGCAGGTGCGGGCTGGCTGAAATCATGCAGCTTTTGTAAAGTTTCTGCATTCACCTGGACTCTTGTAATGTTACATTTGTCACGATAAATGACACATTGAAGTGTCTTTCAAATGGAAGTAAAACGTCAAAAGCCCAAGTTTCCAAGAAATTCAGATGGAGACATTTTATGATGTGAAAATAGCCTTTGCAAATCCTCTAGATACTCATATACTGCGAGGCCTTTACTTGAAATGTTGACAGCCGCTGATGCTTTCTCCCGGTACAAGCCCATGCTCAAGCTCAAAGTATTCCTGACGTATATTTTAAGAAGTGAACACACTTGGCTAAATATAAATTGTGCAGAACTTCAGACTTATGTGAGGGGAAATGAATAACCTAAATTTTTAAGATCTTTCTACATAAAAATGAAACAACTGTTAAGAGGGATTAGTAGGTATGAATGGAAGCTATTAGCAGGCAAACTAAAAGCAGAAAGTTGTCAGAATGAAATATTTATTTCTGAAATATCAAAAGTATTTACACAAAAACATTTTATATGACCAAACTTGCATAAGTATTTTAATTGCCATGGAGGAATATTTATATGAACTTCACACATCATATGGAAAGGATTCTTTTTTTAAAAAAATATATTTTATTGATTATACCATGACAGTTGTTCTATTCTCCCCAGAGACATGAACTCTAGTCTCGCATCACAGACTTTTACCACTAGTCTATTTTTTTTTCTGTGTAGTGGTTAGGAAGGCTAGATCTCCCTGAGAAAAGAGAGCTATTCCAGAATTGCTTTTGATGTTTGTCTAAAACCATGCAATTTATGAATTTGTGTAACACATAAACCACTTGCTCTCTTAAGAAAGTCATCATTTACTCTTACACATTTCAGTATCAACCCTTATAGGTTGTAACTTCCTAGAAGTCAGGTTTATATTTCTGGAGTCCGGTACATAGTAAGGAATTGAGAGATAATTTTTAAGTGAAATAAATGAGATATATCAATGTTTTCTGGTCTTCCCAGTGTCAATGCTTCCCTAACACATCTCTTTGTGAATTTTTACATATTCTAAGTATGTGACAGGTGGTTATCTGCCATATGTATTTCTTCCTGATAAATAAAACCTCAAGTTAACATTACCTGAATATGGTGATGGTGTGAATGTAGTATAGGGGATAGGATAAGTTATTTTTTAAGTTGACTCAGATTATAACCATGGTACAAGAGCCTGCCTCGCCACAGTGATGAGCAGAGATGAAGAGGTCTCTCACATAAGGAGACAGTGAGGTAAAGTGTACTTGGAAGCCAGGCGGAAGAGGCGCTAACCTGAATGATAAGATTTGGGGCAGATCTTCCCTGCCTCCCAAACATTTCTCTTTTAGGGTTTGATATTGTCACTTGGATTTTTGAGATTTCCATCACTTACAGCAATTAATTTATGTTAATATGCACAAACTGGGAGATTGTTAGAGTTATGTTATTAAATATTTTTTGAGTAGTTCTTGATATTGGTAGCGTGTCTTGAGAGAGTTACTTGGTTTACCTTTTTTTCTCTGAAATTTGTGGGAGGAGTTTTAGGAAAGACCTGGAGGCCTATACTAGGTGTCTCCTTTTAAAAATGCACTCTAAGAAGTAAATGAGAAGAAATGCACTTGAGTATTTTCACCGGAGACAGAAGAAAGCATTTGACACAAATCTTCATTTTGTCCGAAGTCTGGGTTTAAATTAAGACCCAAAAAAGATTATTAAGAAATTCAAAAAACCCATGTATACTTACTGCATCTATCGTTCAGTTACATGGAACTTACTGACTGGGAACTCAATGCCCCTGGTAGAATATACCAGGAGCAATGAGGCTGGTGCAGAAGAAGGATTGGGGAGGCACCGATGAACAGCACCAGGGATGGCAGTGGTTTCCTGAATTGTGTCAAGTTCTGGGTACGTCACAGTCAGCCAGGACAGGCTCTAGGTGGTTCAGGCACTAGTGTCTGAGCTAGCGTGGGGTGAGTGCAGATATGTAGCAGTAGAGACTCGGAGCTGGGCGGGATGCAGAACAGCAGGAACTGAAGGTGGGTTGCAGCAGGGATGTTGGACCAAACTGGGGGGCCAAGGCTCTGTAGGAGGCACTTATAACCGTGAAGTGCCATATCACATTTTATTTTTGCAAATGAGTTGCCTGTGAGTTTGGTAGTAAAGGTGGAGCTGTTGGGTTTGTTCCCACTGACATGCACATTCCTACTGGAGGAGGAGCTAATCCGTTCTATTGGCTAATGGTACAGAGAACGCAAAGATGAGGAAAATGGATAGGTGCTTGGGACGTAAATGCCATAGATTCCCGTCAAACAATTTTAGCTTTGAAAATGAGGGTTCTAGAATTACCTGCCTCAAGTTTTGAATGCAGAGAGAGCTCTAAGTTAGTTTGAATGTGTTTGAATTAGTTAAAACATACACATGCACACACCCCTCCTTGAAACCCAGATAAAACAACCTTGATTTGAGAATTTGCACTTCCAGCTAAGTAGGCATCTCCCTGAACAAATTCCTTAATCATCTCCCTTTTTAGATTAACCCACACTCTAAAATTACCTTTCTTCCAACTTCACTGTAACTGCCCTTTTGAAAGTTCAGATTTCCTAAAGGAAGGAAGGCCAAGTTAATTAATGTTTCACCATCTTTTTTACCTTTCTTTCTACTTCCACTTCCTGGTATCCCCTCTGACTTCTCAAGCACATGGGGCTCTTTTGCTTTGGCTTGGGGACACAAACTTCCTCTCTGGAACAGGTCAGAGTCATCCTGACCCATCCTTTGCCATGTGCTCTCTTTAGCCCCAAAGTGCAAGGGATGAAGAGCCCCCTGGAAAATGCTGTTCTTCTGCCCAATTTTCCAGCCCTTCTGAAAATTAAAGCCTTGGCCATGTTGCATAACATTTATAAGTTTTAAGCTACTGTTCACGACTCTATCATGATCAGCAAAGGAACCGACCGATAAAAGAATGTGGATTCTTCACGGTACTTGGTCAAGAAAAGAGCTCCTAAAGGCTGTGGGTCTTCAAGAAAACGGTCACAAATCTATTTCAGGACAACACATTTCCCAATGCAGACCTGAAACTGGAGTGGATTATTTGCTGTAAAAGGAGATTTGGATGTAAAAAAAAAAAAGCAATGGGTTTGGCTAGTGACATAGCTGTTGATGCTGTGTGAGATTTTATACAAGGGTTACCTTTTATGTTAAAGACATAAAAATACATTAAGTCACATCAAGAAGCTAATACTCAATGACATCTCTTTGGTTGTGACTTTACAGAGTTGCTCAATTATTGTATCATATCTGCTTTGCAAATAGTCTTGTACCTCAAATTGCCCCAGACTCCCATTACCATTGTTTCCAATTTATTGTCCCCCCCCTCCCGCAAATTTGGAAGTTTTTGTTACACATTAGCAAATCAGCAGTATTTTAAGATGATTTACAGATTACTTCAGCAAAAAATGAACTTTTTAAACTCGATGGCTGGAAACTTTCTTGCACTTTAGTTTGAAGTCCCTGCTTTCTGAAAGCTCATTGGCGTCATGTACTCAGAGCAACAGCTCTAAATGGTTTTTTTGGAAATGATTTTTAATAGGGCCCCCATGTTGCTGATGATCAGTAAACTATTTTCATAAGAACAATAGCACAGTAGCAAAGAGTCTTTTTTTCCCTTAAGGATAGATATTCTGGTTGATAAGAACGGGTACCTACAACAATGGATAAGCTAAGTAGTTCATGGGCTGCTTTAAACAGATAGTATTTGTTGCTTTGACCTGCAACAGTGAATGCAACAAAAGAATTTCATGCCTTCACAGTCAGACTTGGGGAGGAATTGTCAGGGTGAATTTAACATTGCAAAACTATTTGTGCTTGTACGACTAATGGTAGACATTGTTAATTGTTGCTGGTAGCAAACTGGCAAAGCTGCTGAAACCTTTGTAAATATCATCTGGAACTTAAACAATGCACACATGGATTTTATTTATGATGCTTTTCAGTAACCGTGAACTTGGGATCAGTTGGTTGTGGTGTGAAAAACAGTAGTAAGACCACCCAGGATGGTGTACAAAATATATCTCGGAAATCGATGGCATGCTCACATGTGTACACTTCAGCATTGGTTGTGTTTTTAAGTGTTGGCTCTGCACATCACTGTGATTTAATAGTTCCAAAGTATTTTAAAAAAATGGCCTTTGATTACTGTTTTTGCTAAATTACATATTTTATTATAAAAGACTTTCTGTTGGCAATCCAAGTAGTTCTACTTATAGTACAGATTTAAATTACTATATTCACTTCACAAAAATAAAATGCTATAAAATTACAGGAAAATGGTTCAGAAATTCAAGCAGTCACTTTCATACGGCTGCCAAATTCCAAGAAGCCTAATACTGGAATATTAGAAAAATGTGTCCCTGCGTAGTCCTAGGAAATCTAAAGGGAATGAGATGACAATATTATCTATAAAGTACACCCTCTGACTGCACTGCACCACTTCTCCTAAGAACATTATTTAAAAACTAAAACTATTTATATAATTGAGGTTCTTCATATTTTTTGTCCAAAACAACAATAACAGCAACCCAAAGCAACACAGAAAACCTCGCTTTTGAAAACCTGGGTAGTAGAAATATCTTCTGAATGGAATTCTCTCACTTTCAAATCAGCCTGCATCAGTATTGAGTAAATATTACATAAAATACAACAACTTGCTATAATTTCCATGGCAATCATTCTAAAAAATGTGCAATAGTTCCTCTTCATCAATAGTCTAAGTAAATCTCACCTGATGTGCCTGGGCTCAGACATCTGCATATCAGACCTCTGCCCCTAGAGCCGACAGGTCCTGGGCATGGGCTGGCCTTCCTAGGGCTCAGGCAGTGGAGGCCTGAGCAGAGCTGTTGGGCCAGTAAAGTCTTAGGAAATCACCTATAAAAGTCAGTAAGAATTATCTAAATCTGTGCCCTTGAAAGAGAATAGGATCCAAATCTATAGAAATGAGTCACTTAGAAGGAACCCCGATGCTGGAACATTTGTGTATGCAAAAGTCATTGGAGGATTTTGCTAATTCTGAATCAGTTCTGGTTCAGAAAGTCTGGGGTGGATCTTAGGTATCTGCCTTTCTAATAAGCTCTCAGGTGATGCCTGTAGTCGGCACTTTGACCACCTGTTTCCAGTAGCCTGCCCTTAGTGGATGGGCGATTGGCATGGACAAGATCAGTGATACATAAGTGGGATCTCAAGAGGAGTAAAAAGAGGAGCAGACAGGAACCCATGCATTTGCGCATTCATAAGAGAGATGCTGGTTGTGTTCCTTTACGCTTTTACTTCTTTGAAGATCAATAAACTTTCTTTTTCTGCTTTCTCCAGCCACCATTCTCTCTTTCTTTATACTATCACAGCTTTTGAGATTTTTCTGCTCCTTATGTTCTTAAAATTTTTTTGAGAACCCTCTTCCAACCCTTTAGCATTCTGTTAAATATGTTACGTCATTATGTAACCAGTAAATAGAAGTTGAACGTACAAGGTGAGCTGTGTTGCATTCAGTGCAAGACATTTAAACGTGGCAGGACTGACCGAAGTGCACAGAAATACAGAACTCAAAGATGTCAAGAGAGGAGACCTAGAATGAAGGCATAAAAGAAAGTGTAGTTCAATATTCTCTGAAAATTACCTTCAGTGCTACCATAAATATATGGGGTGTGTCCAGAAGGTTTCCAGCCATGTGATATGAAAAAATAGAGACATTTATTGAAGAAGATAAAAATGTAAAAAATATTGCATGTAAGACAATGATGCCTCAGTCCTTTCAAAGCAGGCACCTTGGGACCTCAAACAGTTCTCCTAATTGCCATCAGCTGCCTCATTATACTTTCCCAAATCTCATCAACAGTCTGAAATCTCTTCCTTTTCAAAGGTGATTCTAGTTTTGGGAAAAGCCAGAAGTTGCAGGGCTCCAAATCCGGGCTATAGCGGGGCCCAGTAATATTGTAATTTGATGTTTTACTGAGAAACTCTGCACCAGACATGATGCAGGAGGGGGCATATTGTCATGATGAAACTGCCAATCACCAGTTGCCCATTCTTTGGCCTTTGAAATCATGCAGATAGTTTCTGCAGGGGAATGTTCAGGATTAATGCAAAATTTGATGCAGATTCATTGCTCTACTTGTTCAGTCATTTTGAACCCGGTTGCCGTGCAGTACACGTGCTCACTCAATGGTGTCTATTGCCCCCACTGACTAGTACAGTGAAGTCATCATTGTTCACTCATGAGCATTCCAGTCCACTCTCCTTGGCTGCCAGGTCATATCAATGTTATGCAAAGCATTCTCATTATATTAACAATGGCTAGACTTTTTTCTGGACAGGCCTTGATTAAGTTTTGAACTTAATGCTCTTTTTTTTTTAGTTATGGACAGTATAAATTAAGTTTTTTTTTAAGAAGATTTTATTTATTTGTTTTTAGAAAGGGGGAGGGAAGGGGAGAGAGAAGGAGAGAAACATTAGTGTGAGGAAGAAACATCAATTGGTTGCCTCTCAAATGTGCCCCAACTGGGGACTGAACCCACAGTCCAGACATGTGCCCTGACTGGGAATTGAACAGTTGACCTTTCTTTTTGTGGAACTATGCCCAACCACCTGAGCCACACCAGTCAGGGCTAAAATACTTTCTTACAGTCATTCTTTTTCCACCTACCAGATTGTCTGATACACACAGTAGTTTTCACTGGGGATGAGTCAAAATAGTCTCTTAAAGTCCCCGTAAACACAATCATTCTACTTCAAAGGCTACTTTTTTTAAATTTCATCTCCTTATGCAGCTCTTTAAATCAATATCTCAGATAGTTAAAGCTGAAAGATGACAATACTTCAAACAAAAGCAATTATTTTACAAGAATTACCAAATAATTGAAGCCGATCAGTGTTCACACTTTTGGAACTTTTATCCTCTCCTACCAGACCTTGAGGTTTGTCAGATTCTGCCAAGACCTTCCTGTTAGTGAACATCTGGATCATGTCATAGATTGGTCTTGTTTTTGCCTAAGAGTTTCCTTGTGGATTTGCCTCTCACAGCACATATGGTTTATTTCTTATGTTTATCCTTAGCTTGGCAGGGTTTTCTGGTGTCATGTCTCTTTTCATCTCTACTTTTAAAAGGGAGTAATTTTGCATAAATTATTATCTTTCTAGGTGTGAATTATGGTAGTGCTCTTTTTCATGTGTTCTTTAGAGACTATGATTAAATGCCTGAGCTTCTTGTAAATTATGTCTTATTACAAGAAACATAATTTCATCTACACTATGTTTCTCAACTTAATTCTATTTTTGACAGCTTTTCATCTGTACTTGCGATGGCTTAGACTCTGTCTCAATTGAGATTTTTTAAAATATAAAAGCACACTTAATTAATATAGTTTATTTGAGCTTATATGAAAATAATTATTTTGTTTCCTGGAAGACAGTTTATGAAATAATGTATAGAGATGTGTTTTCTTTCCAAGCTTGAAAAACCTAACTTTGAAAGTTGTATATTATATATATGTGTGTGTGTGTGTATAGATGTGTGTGTATATATACATATACATATATATACATATATATACACACACACACAACCAAGTCAGTACTTAGTACAGCAGAGCAGTGGTTGAAGTCACCTTTAGAACCTCCTTTGGGTGATGCTGGCAGACAGTAGCCCTTAAAATTAGAAATAAAAAGTTGACCTAAGTAGAAACTAAGATAAATGTGTTGGTATCTTAATTGAATTGGGTTTTATGAGAGGATAAAAGTCAAACACATAAATTCTTTATCTTTAACTAGGTGTCCCTTAGAATTGCTTTTGAGAATTTTAATGGGAAAAAAGGCACATACAAAAGTGCTCAGATGAATGATATGACTAAAATTATTATTATTGCTATAATTCAGAATTCCTAAAATTTTGTTATGCTGCATTAGTTTTGTTTTAAAATTACAATGGTATAATAAATAAAATATATTAAAAAATAAAAAATAAAATTACATTATTAGTTATATGTACCAAATAAATATATAATTTAATAGAAAATTATATATATTGGAGTTGAATATATATGCATGGGATGATTATAACTATTGTTGAAGAATGAGAATCTATATTGCATTTCTTCTCATCATTATCAATGTACAATATTTGTAACTATTATATTTGATCAAAAGCATAAGGTTGATCTAGCTGTACACTTTTATAAAAGACACCATTTTGAAGTTTGCTTCATGAATAGATTCATTCCAACAATGAAAAATAGAGGTTTTGGTAACAAAATTATTTTCAAATAAAAAGCAGACTTTATAAATACATATATAATTCCAAAAATATTTTTTTATTTTGGTTACATAATGAAATATGTGAAGAAACCTTATTTTATATTAGTTATAATACTCTTTTTTGAACTAATTTCAACAGTTTAAGAATGATGCATGAAGAAACCAATAATTTTTCTTTGATTTTTTTTGTTACAAGAAGTAAACTATAGACATCGATTCAAGTGATTGATAACTCAACACTCAACCAACATTTCATTAGTTCATTCATCTTCCATATTAATTACTATCTTATATTACCAAGTGCCCAAGTCAATAAATTGTTTCCTTAAGTTTACATTGTTTTAGATGATCTAAACTAAAAGAATGGTTATTGCATTGGTCATTTATTAAAAGTATAATTGATTAGTTACTTTCATTATATGATACAACATGGTAAAAAAAGGTTCTGTTCTAACTGGATCAAAAAACAACATATTAATCTGGTGCTTAAAATTTGCTATATGTTAGATCTGGACAAACCATTTGTTAAACTTCTCTACAGAGCTGGGATAATAAAATCGCCCTACTTCATATAAGGAAGTTCAAATGTGACCATGAAAATCCTGTGAACATTATAAGATGATATGAAAAACATAATATACTATCAAGCAGAGCTTTAGTAAGGCTTTATTATACTTCTGCTTATGTTGATTTTATTTACCATTATATTACATTATAATACAATGCAATATGTAATAACATCTCTATTGGTGGGTTTAATATATACTGATGCAAATCAGATAATTTTACAAAAACGTATAAACATTTCCTTTAAACAAACTAAAAAAATTATTTCTCAATTATAAATATAATGCTACCTGATATTACATAGTTTTAATAATCACTGTTTAATGACAAAGAAGATCTTAGAAAGAGACTAGTATGCAGACTAATCTGCAACCTGCAATTGCAAATTATATTCCAATTTCCATTAAGGGTAGTGGGATATATTTTTTGAGTGATTAGGAATTTTATACCCTAGAGTATTTGTTGTCTGTTTTTTAAATTCTAGAGGGGTTTAAAAGTTGCAAGAGAGACCTTAATAGTGGCATGTCAATGACTATTGTTTTGATCAATATAATAACCTTGGGATGAGTATTTAATTAAACCTTTATAAATGAATATGTTTCATAATTGTATAAATTCAATATACACTTGATAGTACATTTTTTCATATGGATAACACATTTTATTTTTGATGTGGTATACTATTTAGTAGGTAATAAGGTAACCTGCTTCCCATGCCAAATAAAATATAACTAATTTCAACAAACATAGTATTAGGGTTAAAAGTAATGCAAGAAGAAAACGAGTAATGTTTCTGAAATTGGTAGATGCCATCAATACTAACTTGAAACATTGTTGAACTGT
Source organism: Sturnira hondurensis (assembly GCF_014824575.4). NCBI lineage: Eukaryota > Metazoa > Chordata > Mammalia > Chiroptera > Phyllostomidae > Sturnira > Sturnira hondurensis. The sequence continues at coordinate 7,968,940 of NW_028089093.1, read as the reverse complement.
TTTTATTCCATATTTAAATTCAAATAGAATTTATTGAATGCTATATTATATATACCTACATTAATTTGTTGACACTTATCAGCAATGAAAAACATGGCATGAAAAAAAATTAAGGATTGATAAAACTACCATTCATTTTTTTATAATTTCAAAGATGTAAGCCTCCTAAATATTGAGGTACATTAAAAATAATCCTTAAGTGGAAAAACTCTTTGATATTAGGCATGTAACTTTGTCTAAACATGGTTAAGCCTTTCTCAAGTTAGTTATTAAAAACACAGTTCAAGCATTAAGAACTGGACTACACAAGTGACATGAGTTTTTAAAAATGTATTTACTTGAGGTATACTGTTTCAGTGACATGCACAGAAAGAGGATGGAAGTTGAGACTTCAAAATTAACCAAACCGTGATGAACTCAACACATTTATGAAAACTTTTATGTGGGTACTGTAAAAATAAACAGTGTGTCTACAAGTGTAAAGTTTAGATTAAAAGACATAAAATACATTCTTTTGTTACACAAGACAACCTTGACAGTTTAATATAGTGGTGATTTGGAGCGGACAAATTCAAGATGTAACTAGGTCTGTTCACTTTTTAAAACTTGTGTGTGTGTTTGTGTAAAAACAAGTCTTTGCTTGTCAACTAACCTCACTTGTATGATTGTTTAGCCGTGAAATGCTCCATGTAGGGTAACCATGGAATAATTACACCATTCATGTTGTAATGATATCTTTGGTGAAGTCTTGTTAAACCAAGTAAGCTATCTGCAAATTAGCAAGGTAATGCTGGAACCTGTGCCTGAGCAATCTAATAATAGATGGGAGAAGTCGTGCTGAAGGAAGGTGAAATATAAGAGAAATGATCTGTTGAGCTGTTGCAGCACAGAGAGATCAACGTGATGGAGCTGTCTTCTCCCAGCCATTCATCTGTGGAATTCCCAGTTCTAGCTGAAGCATGGACAGTTGACCTAGAGAGGAAATGGTAGTATACAGATTAGTTTGAAGATGCTTGTGGGAACTCTGTCCAGTGCTGATTTCAGCTGAGTCAGAATAAAAGAGGTCAACATTAAGAGGGAAGGAAGGGGGAAAAAAGCAAAGTGGGTAGGGGGTGGAAGGAAGCAGAGTGAATGACACCAGGGGCCAGTGATGAGAGTATGTGGTACAAATAGAGGGCAATAAGCCAAAATGTAGGAAAAAACAAACACACACACCATGTCGACTCATAGCAGTGGGGGATTTTACTTTTCTTTATGAAAGCGTACTCCATCCACCTAAAATATTTATTCCCAAACTAAAAGCATTTTTCCCATCTCCCCTCTACTCTCCTTATTTCTTCTATTCAGATCTCCCTTCTTTTACATCATCTGGACAAATCTGTCTTAAATTTTTGTTTATAGCTTGCATGTTATTTCTTTTCTGAAGCTTTCCATCTCTCTGCCCGAAGGAATTCCTCCTTCCTCTTCGACACTATAGCACATTTACTGTGAACTTGTATTTGGAACTTCCCACAGTATAACCTGGTTCTTTGCAACCATGATTCACTGAGTTCCCTCCCTGAGCCTGGAATCCTGCTAGGCACTGCAGTCAGACTCAGGTTAGACACAGACCCTGCCCTCAAGGAGCTCCCGTACTAGAAAGTGAGGCAGTGATGTAAATAGAAAAATTATACCTTCGTAATAACTGTAACAATAAAAATATATACAAGACCCACACTTAGTGTTGAGAAGGTGGCTAGCTTCAGAAATGGGATGTTCAGAAAAGACTTGCCAGATATGATGATTATAAATCATGTTACTATCTGTTTCCTTTATATTACTGTGAACTCTTTGAGGACAAGGGTTAAGTCCCAGTCATCTCAGTATTCTCATCCCTTACCAGTGCCAAGTACATAGTACATAGACAAGATCTATCAGTGGGATTTAGTCAAATAGATAGGAATCTGGCTTTAATGGGCAGTGTCTACAAGCCCTGTTTCTTCCCATTTGAAATCATCTTTGGTTTGGTTTCAGTGGCTGACTGCCTCTGCCTGTGTGTATCTGCATGTTTGAAATCAGAGCCAAACTTTTTTCTTTGGTCATGTGGATTGTAAAAATGGTCACACTGCGTGAGGCACGATTTCTGTGGCGTCATTCCCTCCCTCACTTATAGCTCCTCTTCATACATTAACCTCGAAACATGTTTCTTTAATGAGTCTAGAAAAAATTTAAAATAAAATAAACTAATAAGATTTTGCAGACTTTTTGAAAAATAGTGTTTTCTTTCTTATAGAAACATGTGTTTTGTCAATATAAACATCAACTTTAAATAATTATTACAAAGTCCAAACAGAAAGGATAGCTCACTTTGGCATTAGACCAGTTTATATTTAACAACTTACAACCCAGTAAGATGATTTAATAGTAACTTTGAAGCCATTAAACTTGATAGATTTCCAATAAAGTGAAAGCAAATTGTGTGTAAAAAATGAATTAATAAAACAAAGGTTTCAAAATGTTATACTATTCACTCCATATTAATGCTTGCTTATGACCTCCAAGACTGGCAATTTCAATGACAAATTATCAGGCATCTTTGAAGATCCTGAATAAAACCAAACTGATCATGATGACACATTATAGAGTTCCATTCCCTTTCATATTTCCTTTATAGATATGACATAAAAATAATAACATTTAATTTGAAGGCCTGAAAATTCACATCCTCACCACAAATATAGAACCCAGGTTACAGCCGATGACAATGCAGAAAACTGATAGCTGATTATGTGGCAACCTGGTTGGTTCTCACCATTTTCTAAACTTATGTTCCTTGACACCATATGCTAGAGGGAACAGTAAAGACATCTGAATTCAAATATTTTGAAGAAATATGTATTTAGCAACTGAATACATGCTAAAAGGAATAATTTACAGCAGCAGTTTCATTACATTTTCTCTCCAGTTTTGTAGTTCCCATCTGAAATGCAATGATAAATACAGATATGGAACACATATACTACCTGGAAAAAACATGCTTTTCAAATGGGCACACACCTTCTGCCCTTAAATAGCACATCAGCCACCTCATCACCTGTGAGGGAAATCTGGCATTTTAGGATGGTGAACACAATGCAATGGAGTACCTATAAAAAGTTGCATTTTACACTCTTCTCCTTTTCAAAATTATTTACATCTCTTTGCCTAATGTGTAGGTAGCAAAAATATTAAACACATACCATTGAAAAATTACTAAATAATACATAAGAGTGGTATTAAGTGTGCATTTACATGCATTTACATTTTACGTTTGATTTCAACGGGGCCATAATTTCTCTGCTGTGATGTACCTTTTTCCTACCTTCAGACTGTGGTCATCATTTGCTTAAGGACCTACGAATCTCTTACCATAGTTTCAACTCTGATGATCCATGCATATGTCAAAGTCTGTTAAAAATTACATGGGACATTATTTTTCGTGCAACCTGTCCTGACTCAATATACATTGGCAGAAGATTATGACTGTAATAAGAGTTATTTACCCGCAAGTTATATCTATAATTGTCTTTGAAAACTTAGAACTGATGACATTCAGACACAGATTTGTTGGTCTTTTGTTTCTTTAATTGAAGTGTAGACTTTCTATGGGTATTTTAAAATGCTAAACAAAATGCATTCAGATATTGGAAGATATCCTGAACTTATTTATTATCTCTATTCCTTCAAATCTTTTATTTTTGAAGACTAATCAGAAATAAAATACTTCTGTGATTGCAAGTAAATTTGTTTCAGTTGAAAATATAGAATAAAATGCACCACCAAATTTTGGTACACTTAGGATATCCTATAAAAATAAAAGAATGACCTATTTCTGGAACATTCTTTGTTTTTTGACTTTTATATTTCACACTTCTGTTTTCTCTACATGAATGTGTTCTTCAAATAACTTAAAATTCAGTTAGCATTTAAAGATGTACTACTGTATTAATCAATGGAGCTTAAAATTGAATGTAGAATTTTTTAGGCTTTCCTTTGAAAAAGTGTGAACAAACTGTTTATTCAAGATAATCATTAAAACTGTAAATTGAGCTTCCATCTGTGAAATTTTTCAGTTGATAGCAAAATTTTAGAATATTCACTGTAGTCTGAGGTGAGAAATGAATGCTGAGTTATTTAGAATCCCAAGACAGAGTTAGAATTTCAATGCTGTCTTCATTAAGTAGCAATAGGAAGTTTCTTTTGCCTTTTTGTCATAATGAAGGACCTAGGGAAGGATTTCTGGCAAGAAGAACGCAGTGCAAAAGAAACAATTGCAATGCTGATGGTTTTATACACCTTAACGTCAAAGATTCTCAAGAAATCATCTTAGAACAATAAAGCAGGCAAGCCCTTAATTAATAATAATATTTCATCTTATTTAATAAGTTGTTGCAGGAGACAAAGACTTTTACAGGTGTAAAGTGTGGATTGTGTCCTGGAAAATAGTTTGTATAAAAGTTGCTCCTACTGACATGAAAAGAACTAATGTTCTTTAGACAGACAATTGTCTTTAATGTGAGATAAGAGACAGTTAATACAGATATAAACAGAGTGGTAAAATTTGTTTTTAAGATGTTGTTCTGAATATTACTGATCTCTCATTTTTAAAAAATTAGATGACCCAGAGGTAATTCCTAATGGAATCATAAGACAGAGTTTTTATGTCCCAAATGTCGTGCAGAGATTCAAACACAGAATTAAGAGACATTTTCTATGAATATCTATTCAGAACAACATGAATGCTTATTCATTTCATGAAATATGCATTCCTTTTCTCTTCATTGATTCATTAGATACAACAAAATGCATTTAACAAATCAATTTGTTTCTTCCCTTTTTGAGAGGGTTAAATGCTGTTTTTCTGAGACCATTATGCATATTAAAATCACTTTAGACAATACTTAAAGAAGTGGAGGTGTTATTTGTTTGAAACCCTAAGAGTAATAAAACATAATTTATATCCAGGCTTTATGAATTAATTGCAATGATGTATATATATATATATGTATATTTCTAAAACAGTATTGGCTATCCCTCTTGAACAACTAAAAACAAAATGTTGGAGAAAAAAGCAGCATAGAATTGGAATTTTTAAAACAAAAACTATATAGCACAATAATTGTAAGATGAAAACCTACTCTAGCTTAGAAAAGAGCTAAATTTTACTGCATATTTGTCATGGTACATTTAAATTATAGTTTTAATAAAATACATCTTTAGATCAAAGCTGAAAGAAGACATCAGTAGTAGATCAGTGAATTCCATTTGTTTTCTGGATGATGGATGGTTTATGTTTTTCATATTTCTATAGACCATTTCATTCAGTATCATTTTACACCTCCCATACATATATAAACACGAGCGCTGGTAGACAGAAAAATATTCTTGGATCCAACCACATTTCGGAATATTCATCAGCTTAGTAACTCCATGCAGTTTATTTTAAAGTTTTAGTTCAATAAAATGGCTTTGCTGATGCAACTTTTCTTCTTTAGATGGCGATATGGCAAATGATATTTTTATTTCTCAGGCAAAGAGGAAAGCAAAACCTGTACAGTGAAGTCCCATAGGAAACATTAAGTCTGCTAAAGTGAACATCTGCGTTCACCTGACCTCTATTACATGTTGGTATTAGAAAGGAAGCCTATTAGGAAAGTTACTCATGGACTTAATTTATAATTGGTGGAACTCAGTTGCATTTCCCACCGTTGTAAACATCCACATAATGCCATGAAAAAAAGTTCATGTATATTGCATTTTTTCCAGTTACTGTCTTAAGAGAGTTTCTACTTGTTTGAGGTTTCTAGAGGTAATGCAGCTCAGACACTCCTAGGTGCCCTCTCAAATTCGTGGGTCCTCCTGTTTCTACCTTTCTTATTTTCCTGTAAGTGCTTCCACTTGTGACTGTTCCCTTGGGTATGTCCTGGCCTTTGCCGACGTTGTTTCCTGTCCCTTTTCCAAACTTGTTCACAGAACTCATCCATTGTGTTCAGGTTGGGGTGGTTAATGAGCTGCATGAAGTCTCTGTACCAGACCTTCTGGCTAGGTGTCATGCTGTTGGACATTTCTTTGGTTTTAGAGCCATCTCCATCATCATCTTTATGAAGAAGTTCTTCCAAATGCTCTGTGTCAATGACTTCCAGGGTCACTTTAAGAAGAGTTTGCATGAATCCATGTTCCACAGCGTGACACAGGTAATTGCCCGAATCCTTCCGCTGAAGACTGCGCAGTAGAAGTCCTTGTTCTGTCCTGATGATATGGTCATCAACTCTAATCTAGCAGAAGAAAAAAGGGCAGTAAAACACACGTATTTAAAAGGAATATATTTCTGAAACTCTGTCTCAGTAAAAATTTAGATTACGTATTGAGGCACATTTTAACAGTCAATAAAATTTCTAGCTTAAGAGATATGATAGCATTTTGCTATCAGAAAAAAGTTATAAATTTATGTCAATTTTTTAAGATGCTTTGCAAAATATTGGTTGCCTATGGTTTTAACAAATTTTCCCATTATAATAATTTAAAATATTCAAGATGATGGGAGGAAAGTACCAAAATATACTTTATTTTGCATATTTGAAAGCAAGCGTATAGAAGAGAAAATTAACATTAAATATAAGAGTTGGAAATACAGAACCATGATACTAGAAAACAATGCAGCATGAGAATAAACATATAAAAGATGAAAAAATAAAATACAAAAAATCAGCAGTTGGATAAGCAGAGAAAAGCATGGGGTTACATGTTTCATAATTATTTATTTAATTTCCTGGGTCTTAGATGTGATATAAAAATGCAGGTATGTTCTTAAATACAGCCAACCTCACTTTTATTTTGAATGCAGTTTATAACAGAGATCCCTGAAAGCCTAGGCTGTACTGTATAAAATCAACCTTGACATTTGCATGATGTTATTATACACAAAGACTGCTTCAATCAAAAAAGATAATGGGAGGATTTTTACCTTTATATTCAGATTATGTTTGTAAAAATGCACATTATCCATTTAAAAGTCATACAGCCTGGTTGCTCTTATATAATGCTTTTCAAAAGCTTTGAGTCCTCACTGAGATTTTCTTTGCACAATTCTCTAATTTCACAGAGGAATAAATGTATTCATTGAGGAGACAGCTCTGATATGCAAAATTCATATCAGAGTTCATACTGGGACATTAGATACTTCATCCTAAATCCCCTACTCCCTTTCCCAAAACTCTCATTTGAGGTGGAAGTTAATGGAGAAAGAAATACACATTTGGATAGCAGCATTAATTGAGTAACAGTTAAAATTAGTAGAATAATTTTTAATATATAAATATAGATAATATATGGACTCACATGAACAAGTATAAAGGACACATGGACAATAACTAAGGGTGGGGGACAGAAAGGGGAGGGAGGCGGGGAGCATGGGGCGAGGGGCGGGCAGGGTTGGGAATATAAGACAGAAACCTGTATTTGAACAAGAAGTAAATAAAAAAATTATATAAAATATATATATATATAAATATAGATAATATAATACCTTGTAGATAACTACAGAAAGAAGAAAGCAGATTCTAAAAATATAGGGCCTGGCACAAATACCACCCCTTTTTTATTACAAAATTTTTTATTGTGAAATCATAAGCACGTAATTCTGTAACCTAACAATACCACACTCAAGCATACCAAATGTCATGTTAAGTGAAATCTTCAAATTAAAACTATAAACTATTGCACCCATATTATTACTCTACCGACACTCAAGCAGGTATTATTTCTGCCAGACCCTGTATATCACCAAATGGCTTCTAGGACAAAACTTCCCTTTGTTATTGCAACACCTAGCATACAACCTGCCGTCTAATCAGACCTTCAATGCCTATCTGTTTAGTGAATGAGCTGTTATGAAAAGGATAAAGATTTGCAGTAATTTTTCCCCTTCAAGCCAACCATGCTGGGGTCACTTAGAATACGTCAGATAGAAACGATCCAGTTTATTTCATTCCTATACCTCCTCTTTGCGCTCTTCATTCCGTCTCTGGAATTGCCAGTAGACCAGAGCTCGCTGTGATTTTGGACTGCATTCCAGGAACGTGCTACTGTTTTCTACTCCATAGATGATTCTTTCTTCAAGGCTGTGGCCATGGTGATTATCTGTTCAGTGGAAAGGAAGATGAAATGAGAACGTGTTAGAGAAATAAACTCAACTTTCCAAAGAATTTGTTTGGAAATTCAGGAGATAAATTTATTGCCAAGTTGGAAGTATTTCTCAGATTGATTGAGGGTGGCAGAAATGTCAAGGATGTAAGATTTCAGAACCCAAGTGCTTATCAAACTAGACATTGTTTTGTATGGATTATATAAGGCATGTGCAGATATTCGTCTTCCAGAAAATAGCATTACAGTAACAAAGTCAGTCACGTGCGCGGCGTAACTATCCATTTTTATATGCCATGGTAATACTACCCAAGAAATTATTTCCACTCTAAAACTCTGTGCTCTGAGTGATGGGACCAATGCATACTGTACTATTTCCCAGCAGAAAAGTCATTCCACAGGGCTTTGTAAATAAGATTTTGCCTCTTTGTATTTGTTTTTTAATCTGTAAAATTAAATTCACCAGCCAATATTTATCTAATATTTTACAAAAAGTAGAGTTCAGGAAGTTTGTATTCCCTGCCAATTACCCCTAAATAATCCGCAAGTCTGTTCTGAAGAACAGTTGGCGTGAAATGTTTGGAATGGCTCAGAAGAAAGATGCATATTTCTAATGCAATGTGGTTTCAATTGCCTTTATTTTAAAATGACACATCTTTTAATATTTTCAAGAATTAGGCTACAGAATATGGCAAGAGTATATAATAAAATGCAGCAATAAGAAATCCTGTTTCCTGATTAAGTTTCTATTATTTTACCCTTTATGTAACCTCCTTCAATGTGGTAAATGAAACACAGTTAAGATCAAAAGTGCGACCTAGGGAGTGTAGGTAAAACTCATTTAGACAAAAAAAACCCAAAAAACCCTCTACTTATTATCTTGTATAATCCTGTTTCCATTATGACATCCTGTACAATCTGGGATTCATTAAATTAATTTAGAAAAAAAATAAATATATTTTCACATGCATAGAAGGCTGACAGTACAGACAGATAAAAATATTTTGTTCTCTATTTCAAGCTTAGCTAGATTTTTAATTCAAAAAAGTTTCCCCTCTTTTGGCATCACTTTGACAGTTTTACTCTCCTTATAATCAACTGAGAATTTTGTCTGTCATAGACAATATGATTTGCTTTCACTAGCCTTAAAACTTTCCCAAATCCTGTTTCCATCCAATCCCTGCCCATGGCTGAGGTCCACCCGCTCCTAATCTCCCCCTGCCTGTAGTCAGCCTTCTGCTTCTATTTGTTATCTCTGGGGCAGTCAGCCTCAGGGCCTGTTCCTTTACTGCCGGATGTGTGAAATAAAACTTCTAATATTCAGAAATATCTTATTTAAAGGACTAATCCCTTGGAATTAGGAAAAAACAAGAAAATCACTGAAATGTAAAGAAACAATATTTAACTGATTTGAAATCACTCTATTTCTATATTGGAGGTATGTATCTTTTTCAATATCTATATTGAATATAGTAGCATTTTTCTTTTTTTTCTCTGAAAGTATTAGTATATCTTTGATTGAATAGATTTGGCACGTGTGGCTCTGCCAGTTTGCAAGGCATCTGCTTCCTTGGATAGAGATAAATGGAATCTCTGTGCCCAGCAGGGTCTGGGAAGTCCCCTGTGAGTCAGGAGCTGCCATGAATAATTAAAATGCTTGTCACAGGGATCAATGCAGTGTACATGGAATTCTTTTTGTTCCTGCTAATTGCTGTGTTGTTTAAATTTCTTTGATTTAGAAATCCTATCAGTTGGAATATTAGTCAGTCTTAAAAAAGAAGGAAGTCTGCCATAAGCAACAACACAGATGGACCTTGAGGCCATGCTAAGTGAAATAAGGCTGTGGCAAGAGAACAAGTATGAGAAATAAAATCCCATTTATATAAGAAATCTAAAGTAATCTGAGAGAAGCATGGCAGTTGCTAAGGGTGTGGGAAAAGGCAAATTCGGACTTGCTAGCAATAAGTATGTAGTTTTAGTTAGGCAAAATGAGTAAGATTTTGAGATCTAAATTTTGTTAAGAGGGTGGACCTCACACTGTGTTATCACACCAATTAAATTTTAAAAACTAAAAAAATTAATATAGTAAAGAGTTATTTTACTTTTAATAAGAGGGTTTTCATTAAAATTCTAAATATTAATGAATCATAATTTATATGACAGCGTGACAATTCAGAATAAAATCCACTGGATTCAGAAACAAACACCATGGTGATCCACAGACATCTTCTGATTCGCCAACCGTGCCTCCCAGGCCTGCTTTTCTTGTAGACTTGTCTCTCACCTAATCTATGTTACTATAAATACCTACAGAAATACAAGGTATAAGTAAGTTATTGCTCTTAAACACAGAACTCTTTAAATACTTTAGTACACTAGTTGCCCCAAAGCTAAGAACAATGTGACTTATATAACAAGAAAGAACAGATTTTTATATTAATATATCAATTAGGTACATAAAAAAAAACAGAAAGTTGTCTTCTTCCCAATTAATGAAATCATTCCACCTGGCCCATTGAGAGTTTTTGGCTCAATTTTCTTAGAGTCCTGAGAAACCTGCTCAGCTTTTATTTTCTCTCAAGATTTCCTCTGGTGACAGCAAACATTTCCAAACACACACACACACACACACACACACACACACACACAGAGGAATTCTGTTAATAAATGTTTTCTTATATTAAAAAATTATTTTAACTGCTACTTATCTACAGGAAAATCTAAGATAGTATTTGATTTAATCAAGAACTTACAAGAAGTTGTATTTACTTTAATAGAGCAGAAGTTCAAGGACTTTTCAAGACACATCATAACATTTAGCTAATTTTTACCTAAATAAGAAAAGAACCACAACTGGCAAATTTGGCACATTGGCTTGGCACCTTTCATTTGAGTTTGCCTTCATAACCACTCTTGCCACTACCTTAAGGATTCATACCCCCCTAACTTGGCTCTTTGTATCTCTCCTTTGTCCAAATAAGAATCAAAAGAAAAATCTTTTAGTTGGGGAGCAGTGAGCCAAAAGTTTCATCTTATTAACCTTAATAGTAAATCATGTGTGGCGGTAGTACTGTCGTTCTTTGGTTTGAGATCCCTATATCGAATGGGATTTTCTTCTTGATTTCTGCTTCTGCTGCTTTAATCTCCAAAATATACAAGGAACTCACTCGACTTCACTCAAAGAAGACCAGCAACCCAATTAAAAAGTGGGCAGAGGACTTGAACAGACACTTGTCCAAAGAGAACATACAGAGGATCAAGAGACACATGAAAAGATGCTCAATATCGCTAGCTATCAGAGAGATGCAAATTAAAACCACAATGAGATACCACTTTACACCAGTCAGAATGGCTATCATAAACAAAGAAACAAACAACAAGTGCTGGAGAGGTTGTGGGGAAAAGGGGACCCTAGCTCACTGTTGGTGGGATTGCAGACTGGTACAAACATTATGGAAAACAATATGAAATTTTCTAAGAAAACGAAAAATGAACATGCCTTTTGACCCAGCAATTCCACTATTAGGAGTATGTTCTAAGAACCCTGAAACACCAATCCAAAAGAACCTATGCATCCCGATGTTCATAGCAGCACAATTCACGATAGCCAAGAGTTGGAAGCAACCTAGATGCCCATAGGTCAATGACTGGATCAAAAAACTATGGTACATTTACACAATGGAATTCTATGCTGCAGAAAGGAAGAGGGAGCTCCTACACTTTGCAACATCATGGATGGAACTTGAAAGCATTATGCTGAGTGAAATAAGCCAGGCGGTGAAAGACAAATACCATATGATCTCACCGTTAACAGGAATCTAAACAACAAAACAAACAAGCAAGCAAAATATGACCAATGACACTCAAATACAGAACAGGATGACAGGGACCAGAGGGGAGAGAATCACAGGGGAAAAGGGGAAGGACTCACATGAACAAGTATAAAGGACACATGGACAAAAACTAACAGGGGTGGAAATGGGAGGGAGGTGGGGAGCACTGGGGGGGGGGCAGGGCTGGGAATATAAGACAGAAAACTGTACTTGAACAAGAATTAAATAAAAATAAAAATTAAAAAAAGAGATACCCCTGTTGTATGTTTGGTTGGGTCCTGCCGCCATCAGCAGTGATTGCAGGAGTGAACCCTCCACTGAATATGGTTTTCTGCCGATTCCACCACAGCAGAATGTTCCAATCATCAGTAACTTTTAATTTCAGCTGGAACTTTCATTTAAAGTGCCTCAGTCAGACATTCATTAATTTGGGTGCTCAGATGTAACAACCTGTAACTGTTTTTTGTTAATTTCCCCATACCTGCCACCTTATGAAAGATATCCAAGTATTTTAGAAAGAATGATAAGACACTCTATAAATACCATTCTTCTTCCTAACCATTCTACCCCAAGTGCTTGACCAAAGTTTGTGCAACATTAGATGTCAAATAACAAAGTTTCTCTCCCCATCCTTTAGGGTCTTCCATCTTTTTCCTGCCCCTCAATCTGCCTCTCACTATCTCTCTCCCTCTCCTTCTCCCCCTCTTCCCCTACTCCCTCTCAACACATTACAAACAGGAACGATATTTTGATTGTCTTCTAACATTACTAGATTGTCCATACTTTCTTGGAATACAAGCGTACTACCATATTGAGTGTTCATTAAGGCAAACAGCTCTGCATAGAAATGGCAGCAGAGTATAGTTCAACTGTAAGTGCTTTTGGAAGCACATACTACTGAACTCATCATTAGCTGATATGAAACAAAAGCTCAGCCGAGAAAGCATTGTTAATTAAAGATTTCCTGAAGGATAAGAAATCTTGCATATTCACAGTAAATATAAGGTATAATATCCCCCTGGGTTAAACTAGTTGATCAGAGAGCTGTTTACATGAAACACATTCTGTTGATGCCAAGAGATAACAGATTTTACTAAATTGTGTTGTGCTGGGCCCCTCTGACTTGCTCACTGTGTTTATGTCATGATGACTTTGAGTGTGGTGTTCAGCACTTCGAAGTGTTTCCTGATGTTCATCTTTAATTTTTTCTTTCTCATGTTAATTTTTAGAAATTATTGATATTCTCTTGATTAATTTACTTTCTAATGTACCTTGTGACTCACTACTTGATCATATTTCTCCCTCTACAGTGACTAAAAATGTGTCAGAAAAATTTATATCTTGCCTTATAACTTCTTGGTACATATGTTCTTCTTAAATGCCTGCTTTTGTTCTCTGTCAGCAAACTTGTTTTGCCTTGTGACATTATTGCGATCTTTGTCTTATATTTGTTTTTAATCAAACATAGCTAACAAAATATTTCTAACCCTTTAAAATATTGTTTTTATTGTTCTTAAAATATACTACATAGAATAACAGTATAATGTTTGGACACAGAAATAGTCATAAAAATGTGCAGTATTATTATTATTGTTATTACTGTTGTGATAGTTTCAACTGTTAATTCATTCAAAACCTAAAATCTTTCACTGAGAATTCACACGAGGCAAATTACGAACTCCTTCCCAATATCAATCCTACTCCCCATCACCATCACGGAAAGTACTTCCTCTTCTATGATTCCTAAAAATCTCTTTTTTTGCATCTATTTCCAGAGCACATGTAGTCTTATTTATTATAACTATTTATTAATCTGGTTATCTTTCTTTTACTGTATAGTCTATAAGACAGTCATTAACCCTTAGCTGAGGTCTGCTGAATGGCAAATCCAAACTGTGTAGTCTGCATTTATAAGTGGAGGTCTCAAGTAAACTTGATATCCCCAGCACAGAGTTACCATAATTTTATTTAAAGATCATTTAAAATATAATCAATCAAAAAGGATATAGGGATTATAACCCTGATTATGGTAGGATACATTGTTAAAACACTGTTAAATGTCAACATTTCAAATTTTCTAAACTTGTTAAGTTTTCAAATTTTGCAACAGTTGATTTGAGATATGCTGGGAGAAAATAGTGACTAATCAAGTGTACTCCAAAATCAAAAATTCCAAATATGGGATATTGAGAAGACAAAGAAATTTAATAAATTTTATGAATATACTCTCATATGCTCAAGGACACCTAAATCTCTAAAAGATCCTTGGCAATGAGTAATCTTGTAAATTTTCAGAAAGAAAGAATTTTAATTTAATATATTTTAAAATACATTTCACACTTAGGAAGCAACTGTTTGAATACAAACTTTTGTCATGAAAATTACCAGTAGACAAGAAGGGTATAGTTGTTAAATTTGCATAATGAATTCTCACGGCTGAATTGAATATTTAGAGCAAAATAATTGAGAACAACAGACATTAAAATAATTTTAAAAGCACCACAGTGTGTTTGAATAACACAATGTTACAATATGTTGCAGCTGTTAATGACAAGAAATACTGTTTTTAAGGAAGCAATTCTCAATTAATCACTTCCTCTTTTAGTGGGGTAATTTATGGAAATGAAATGAGCCCAATAAACCAGAAAGAATGGGAGGAAAGAAAGAAGTTAAATAAATTGCTTCCTTTTGTAACAACAAAAATCCATGATATCCATCATTTGGCCAGAAATATCATATTGCTAAAGGCCTTATTTAGTATTTGATTCTCTTCCAATAAAGCAGAAACAGAAGGCATCACATTTCAGCTTTCCATTTATTCCACTCTCCATTTTAACCCCATAAATGTCTTCCAAGAGTGAGACGTTAATAATATAAGAGGCTCAACAAATTAGATGTCATGTAGAAAAGACAAAGATGGGTGAGTTAATGAACACTATATTTATTTAACTATTTGACCTGTTATCATTTTTGATGTCCTCCCATTTGTATTTGAAAAGTTGAATTTAATAAATAATAAACATAAAAGTAAAGCAATTTTGGGGAGGGGCAAATGGTTGTAAATTATTTTAAATGTATTTAGCAAATACAGTTAATTTCAGAAATACATAAGGAGAGATCTAATTCTATTTGTTTTAGTCACATTCTAATTTTAATATTTTACAGTATAAGTTTTTTTTCTCTATGATGTTTACTGCTAAAGGCCAAGCAAAGAAGAGAAAGAAGCGTTGGGTAGCAACCTTTGGTGATGTAGAAAATTGCAGATATGCACTTTTTCAGTAAAACATCATTACTTAGATTTTCCTTACTAGATTCTAGATGATTTTCTCCAGAAATAGAAGAAGCACTTTATCAATAGAATATATTTTAATTTGACTTAAGGTGGATGAATTGTATTTTTTAAGTTGCAATAGCTAAAAAGACATTTTTATGGATGATCAAAAACTCTTGGGAAGACATAAAATATTTACAAATAAAAAATTGAGGACAAAAATTTTATTCCTTTCAACATCCATGCATATTCTTGGATCTGCCTCCTAAGATGGCTAACAACTGATTTAATTTCATATACTATAGTGCACTTAAATTACATAGTCTGTACTAAGCTATATAGCAATTTGCTTATTTATCAAGATAATGCTTAGTACAGTGCTTCTCCAATGTTTTATAGGACGCTCACACCAACTAGTTTCTTTGTAAATGTTTGTTGAATGTTAGTTTATGTTCATGTGTGCACCCAGAAATGAGCACATATGCGTATATTAAAGCTGTGTGCTCAATACCTCTATTTGTCAAGTACAAAAAAGACTCAATTAATGAAACTTTAGAGACAGTTTAAAGTTACAAACTTATCAACTTGAAAAAAAGTTTAAATTTCAAACTACTTTGATTTATGTGCTAAATTAAGATCTGTCTCTGGTGCTGGGGAATACTTATTGACCAGTATACAGCATTTAAAATTTTATAATTCAAGTAGTTTCTAATCTTCCTTGAATCCACTGATTCCTGTGGATTTGTGTTGAAAATGTTCTTCTTGGTATACAGATAGGTAGATGAAAAAAAAATCACAGACAAATATGACCAGGGCACTTTAATTTTATTGTTCATAGGTAATTATTTTTTCAGAGATAGTCACTAGTAGCTTACTTTTTAGAGATTAGTTAAGTTAAAATATGAAAGTGGAATTGAGTTATTAGGAAATTACTATGAAGCCAACGGAATAGTTGTATTTAATACTGTGCTTAATATCTTGTGATGACGGAGTCTGCAATGCTTCTTAGCATAGCCAAAACTCAGTAAATTAAGAGGCAACACCAATATGAAGATATCTACTGTAATGTTAACTTCGTCTATATCAAACATCTAATATGTATTACTTTTATAATATTATAGAAAATGTTGTATCAAGAAAACACATAATTCTTGTGCCAGAGTAACATTATCATAGGAATGTTTACTTTGTGAAAATATGAAACATGGACTTTGATGTTTAATTTACTTTTCCCTAAGAGGTATGATAGGAAATGATGGAAAATACCCATTTGCTAAGGCAGAGAACTTCTATAAACAATAATGAAAAAAAAATCTTCCATTTTAATATGTTCTCCTTATAAGTTTTAGAAATTAAAAAATATGGCATTTCTAAAATGTTTCTGCTCACAATGCTTAGGTTATATGTGTAGAAACACTTAGATAGTCTTTGGTGACATATTTAAAAACATTAATAAAGAACAAGGATGACATAAAATATTTAGAAATTGTTATTCAGAAGTATATGCATGTTTTGCACACATATACTATAAATAATTGAATTATTAGCCTAAGGTACTATCAGAAGATGTTTATTGTGGTGATTATCTCCAGTGAAAAAAGTTTTAGAAGGGGTTTACAAATGTTACAGAAGACAATACCATGGTAAGTTCATTCTAGATGCTTACTTCTTTATTTGTTAAGATCTCTGATATCAGAATGCATGTTGAGGCTGCTGTTGATCTGAGCTGAAGTTGCTTTCTTCAGGAAAAAATTTGTTTTTTCTGCAACACACATGAGAATCTACTAACCTGATACCTTTTTTTGGTCTACCGTGTTGGTGCTTTCAGAAAGTAAACCTACCCCTGACTCGTGTGGATTGGGCACCATCCTGCAAACCAAACCGTGCTGGTTGGTTTCCCAGTCAGGGAGCATGCCTGGGCTGCAGGCCAGGTCCCTGGTGGGGAGAGTGAGGGGTGGTGATGTTCCCCTCCTTCTCTCTCTCTCCTCATTTCCCCTCTCTCTAAAAATAAATAAATAAAATCTTATAAAAAAGAAAATAAACCTTGATGAGTACCACCTTGTGGTTCAAAGAGTACCCCCTCCCTTTTCACTACCCATAATTATGGTTGAAATAAGCAAATTTCCTTGCTATCTTCTGTACGGGGATTGGTTTTGCCTTCATGCTAATACAGAAGCATACTGTGTCCTGATGTGCTACTGGGAATATCTATTAGACAACCCATCTGGGGCAGGTGTTTTTGTTTTCGTTTTAAGCAGTGCATAAAAATAATGGTGCATCTTACATTCAGTGACATCTTAGACTTGATACAAGCTGGTAATTTATTAAAGTTAGAGATTTTTTAAGGCTGACATCATACTCATCTATCACATCTTGAGGCTCCTCTTGGGGCTAAATGATCAGATTCATAGCTAGATTTTCCTACATGTATAAAAGAAGCCAAAGCATAGACCAGGCGAGCATTGCTGCAAAAGACTAAATTTACAACTCTGCAGACCATAAAAATGACACTGCAAACAATATTTTATGAAATTTTGATGCCAAGAAAGACATAAATTGATTCAGTTGTCAGGATAATTAAGAAGACTGAATTCTGTGGATGTTTTACTACGGGACACTGGAGGAAGCTGCATGTATGTAGAACAGCCAAGAGAACTATCGCAAAATGAAATTCAATGATGGCATTTAACTAGAAGTTAGGATATTAAATACTTCAATGATTCAAAAATCTAAGATGTAAAATTTAAAAAAAAATTACGGTGGAGGTTTTTCCTTCTCTGGAGGTGTAGATGAGAGTATGACTGATTTTGGCTTGGTAAGGAAGAGGACATGGGAGGTCGTTTTAAAGGTAAATTCACTCAGATACTTATGCCGTTGAATGTAGTCAGACCAGCGCCAATTCTGTACACAACAGTCATTTTAAGGAAGGAAACATGTTGCAAAAACCTGAAGTTTGTCTTTAGCATTCTGTATGAAGTGTGAGTGGAAAGACAAGAAGATCTGGCAGCACATACATATTTAGGGTTTTACACTGAAATTTCCCAAGGTGAATGGACACCAGCAACAGTGGAGAGCCCCCTGGACCAGGGGAAGGGGAGCTGGATTTGTCTGCCTCACCTAAGCTGGCTCACCATCAGTGTTGTCTTTACACAGAGGGCACAGGGCGCTGAGTGAGTGTTAAGGGTTTCATTGAGAGTAAAATTCCATCCACTTAATTCTGAATTATTTTATATAGTCTCTCTATTAAAACCTCAGGATATGTAAAATATGGAGTGTTACAAAATATGTTTACCATTACAGCTGGAACTGATTGTCCTGAAGTGTGTAATTTGGCTTCAAGTTGCTTAGCAGCTTTCTGTGAAAACATCTCATATCCTTATATGTTTCCATATGAGCACAGATATTTGATTCCATGTGCGATGTGACATTAGCAAGACAACATACATGACTTAATAGGGCTGAGCTCTGGACTTCTGCCCATTTTACTCTAAGTATTGATAGCACCCATTCAAAAATAGTTTACTGATCCCCAAAGGTAAGACTTGGCCTGGCCGGATGGGTATGCCTGACTTAGTTTCCAAACAGTTAAAATTTACTACAAACTTTGATGTCTAGTTTTTCACGTTTGGTCAATTATCAAACAAGCAGACAAGGAATAAAGAGGCCTTCAGAAAAGGAATGGTTCACTGCTGCAGAGCTGCTCAGAGTACTGCACCATTTCCTCCCGAGTGCCACAAGCATCTCCTTAGGACTGCTCACACACACACACACACACACACACCCCAGTAACACTGAACCTCAGCGGCTCCTTCTCCTCCCTACATTGCTCATTCTGATAGAAGAGTCAGGGAGAACTTGATGGATGTTCATTTTACTTTTACTATAACTAAGCAACTCCATACTACCAATTTTTACAGGCTTTTACTAATCTAATTTCGAGAAACACCACTTTAGAATCTGAAGCTCTCTCAGGCTTAGTCAATCAACAGTCAACAACAATAATTTATTCAGTTTCGCTCAAAAAAATAAATAGGTTTTTGGTCAGCTTTTCCTTGTATATACACTCATGATTCCAGCACATATGTAATTAAAAATACCTCCCGGGGCTAATAACGGTCTAGATTGCTGAACAAATGGCTGTATCAGTAAAATATCATGTTAAATTGTAAAATGTCATATTGTACTATATTAAAAATGATTATTAGTAAAATATAAACATATATATATTTATATGTAAAATTTCCTAGCAATCACCAAAATATAGTATGATATCCTACATACAGTGGTGTGTAATAATTACTTATTTGTTAACTGATTGACTGATATTTCTTAAGATATCCCAATTCTAATTGTGATGATATCAATAACAGCATATGACTTAAAAATACTTACAAAAGAACAGATGTTAAAAATACTTAAAATACTTAAAATACTTAAAAAATACAAAAATACTTAAAAAAGAATAGATGTTATTTAATTCAAATTTCTACAGGAAAAATGAAACAACTATTAGCTATACTACATCTTGAAATATTTACATGATTCATTTACCAAATATTTATTAAATATCTATGTGATATTTATTACCATGATATTCATGATATTGTGTCTGTTTTAGCACTCAAGGTATAAGAAAGAGCAAAATAACAAGATCCATGTTCATATGGACATTAAAGTCTGATTAAAAATGAGCTCTATTGCATCATCTTATTTCTTAGCTTCTTCATAGCTCAGGAAATAGATTCTTTAATACAATGAATTAATAATTCAAAAGACTATATAGCTTAAATGTACTTATCATAATTCAACATTTTTATATGAAATAGATGAACAGAATAGCGAATGTTAACACCATTTGAAAATTTGAAGACTGTAAGTCAATAAGGTACTATATCTGTACAATAACAAAAATTGGTAACATCTTCTCTAACATAGTGCCATTTTTTCTTTATGATGAGAACAGTAACAGATAGGAAAGTCCTTGGCAAGAAAATTTCCAAGCATAACAGATCCAAAATATAGGCTGAATTCATGACTACTTGTCTTCTGATACTGGCACCCTCCAAACAACCCTGTGATTAGTCATGAATCAGACACCGCATACACAGGACACCTAACAGAGGGTGTGGCCTTCGGAAGAGGAGCTAGATTGTGAAATACATGCTAGAGGGCTACTTGTGCAGTGTGTTTTCTTCGGTAACATTCATGAAATGTGAATATTCTACATTCAGAATTAGTAGATCAAATCCAAGTTTACTGATGAGAATATTAGACCTTCTTTTACAATTAATGTAAAGGGCACCAAAAAAGTTAATAGGATAATTATATTCAATTACATTTAAAATGCTTACATTTTACATCCTGGCTATTTTTAACTATGAATTATTCATTAATAGTGATGCCATTGATTAGTTTCCCCAGCAGAGGGAAGCAGAGTTTCATCATTATTTTTGTAAAGGGTTGAAGAACAGGAGTAAATATACTGCAATTTTACTCCATTTTTAAATGGAGATTGCTTGGTATTTCAGCATTAAAGAAGCATTTTAACATTAAATAGGCCTTGATATTTTTAGCAGGCATAAAATGATTAAAATCCCCAGTTCAAGAGAATATCGTACTAGTAAATTAGCCTGAAGATATTGGAATTATCTTCTACTTGACTAGGATAGCCAATAACAATATATTGGGTCTATGTCACCAGCATATTGATGAATACTTTGCATGACATTTAAAAACTATACTTTCTGTCCTAGCTGATGTAGCTAAATGGATTGAACATGAGCCTGCAAACCTAAGGGTAGCTGGTTCGATTCCCAGTCAGGGTATATGCCTGGGTTGCAGGCCAGTTCCCCAGTAGGAGGCAAATGAGAAGTAATCACACATTGATATTTCTTTTCCTCTCTTTCTCCCTCTCTCTAAAATAAATAAAATCTTTTAAAAATACACTTTGTTTTTTGATATATTTAAACGTATATATTTGCCTATTACTCTCAGGTCGCTACTATATATATGAAAACATGTACTTAAATTGATTTTGTTAATATGAGAAAACTGAACTTTAAGTCTCATAACTTTAATTTATCATACATGTAGTAATAAGACATAATTAATTTCTTTGTGTTCTTCAGAGTTTTCTTTCTCTTTGGTTTTCTTCCTCTTTAGTTGCATTTCTGTAAGTATTCTGGGAGCGGTGTGTGCCCTGCCTGTGTGTGGATGTGCATTATTTCTTATGATTTTATCCTCGTGGTAGCAGGTTACAAGATGAAAAATGTAACTTACCATGGTGTTGTAAGTCTGAACAGTGAGTTAGTGGGTCTCCATTTCTTATATCTTGTCGTCTTGTGCGTCTAAAACAATCCATTTAAAAGGTATTATTGTATCTCTAGTCCCTCTTGGGAATTTGTCATTAGACTTAATATGAATCAAAAATCAAAGACTCTCAGAGTATATCAAAAAAGATCATCTATGTCTGACTAAAAGATTTTTTAAGAGCAGCTTATGACACCTGTGAGGGCAGTCCCCAAGATGATCAAAATGACAAACAGTATGCAAATGTATTAACAATGCATTAGAAGTCTTTCAAAGACCTCGGTAACAGAAAATTCATGTTTTGTTTTGTTATGCTACTGGATATGAATCAGTAAGAATCTAACATCTAGAAACGCCTACGTTTTTAACATCTTAAATTTTGATTCTCAGCTAAAACCACAAAATATAGAATAGCAATCCATTTTTTCTTAAACAGGTAAATGTTTTTTTTCCTAATCGCTAATGAGGGAGTAAGCTTGAAAATTAAAATTCACATGAATGTTCTCTTTATCTTCACATATATACATAGTTTCTTAAATTGACTTTTGTTAAGTTTAAAAGTATTAGGACTACCAATTCTATTGTTAAGTTAGCTTAAAGTAGTCTTTTATGGTTGCTATTATTAACCTTTTTAAAACAAAACATTTAAGATCACAGAGCTGTGATTGAAAATGGATTTACTTGGGCAGTGAATAAAAAAAGAAATTCAAGAACAAATATTGAGGAGCAAGGCCTCCTTCTGTCAGAGTCAGGTGAGTGAGAAGACAATGAACTTACCTCTGAAAGAAATGACAAATTTGGTATAAAAATCTAAATGAATTTCTCCTTCCTTCTACTGCTCAGATTATGTTAGTGGTGGTACATTCTGGGTGTTCTGCCTGCCCTTAGCTAATGGCTGACCAGGAAGAAGGAGGTTGTCTCTAGCCATTGTGGTGCAAACAAGATATATAGTTCCAGAAAGAGGCTAAAATGGAGATTGCCCATGTGTAACAGACTGGAAGAGATTGGGGACACTTGTCCAACTGTTTTCTGCATCTGTTTTAGTGGGTATTGTCTTTCTGCAAAGTCAGTTACTGTCCATGAAAAGAGCTCTCACAAAGGCCATTGAGAATTGCAAACATGGAATTTGTTACTGTATTCATAAATTTAGAAGTCCGAAGTATTTATAGATTCCTATTTGTAGAATTGGTTAGACTGTCAACAGATGTTGCACATTTCAAAATTGAGCCAACAAGAGAACTTGTGAAACACAAACCACAAACACTTGGGAAGACATATTTTTACTGCATTTTAAGCTTTGAAAAATGCCATTACAAAGGATATATAAATATGAGGTCTCTAAACATCTTTTCCAAAGACATGAAACTGGATTAAGTAAAATGTGCAAAGCACAAAATTTATAATAATAATCCCTTTAATTGTGGATTATAGGTATGCAATAAACACATTTCAAGTACATAATAATACACAGCTTTTTAACATATGATAGCTGTAGTTATGGTTTTAATCCTTCATATTAAAATTAGAATGGAGTATTACTAAATTAGGCAATGTGATACACTAGCACATGGAAAGGAAATGATATTCAATTTTAGTTCAAACATGAATTCACATTTTTTGAATAACATTATAAGTCTCATAGAACTGACTGATTTAAAGAACCATAAAATTTTAATCAAATATTTAACTTGATTGCTATAAAAACTGCACATTTTTATTTATTAAACTATCCATAGTTTCTTTAATCAATAACACATTATATTCACACTGAGTTTTTGTTTTAAATATAAACTTCCAACTAAATCAATACATTTGTATAAATGATACAAACATGTCATCTCAATTCTGAATGTTAGAAGCTTAAGAAAATTATATTTATTAAATGAAATAGCCTAATGCCAAATTTTCATTCAATATTACTAACAAGAAAGGTATGTAGGTTTTAATTCATGTGGACTGATTATATGACAAAGTTAGTGATGATTAACCACTACATGTCAGTATTATCTAGAGTGGTATAATGAACAGATTTTGGTAGATATTAGGATTATTTTTCCAACATTTAAAATAAACCAAGTATTTTAGAATACCCTTCACTAGAAATGAAAAATATTTATGCTATAGCTTCTTATAAAACATGAACTATAATAAAATTTGTTTCTCCTAAAATGCAGTTGCCTAATAATGCTGATTTCTTTTTATATTTCAATAATTTTATGTGTATAAGTTTATGTGTACTGTTTACCTTTAGGTTTTTATTAGCATGCTATTGTATATTACTTTCATCTATCATTCCTTGTTTTTTAAGCAGTGGTAAATATCAACAGAGAAGAACAGCTATAAATGGTAGAGAACATATTGAGATAATGATTTTGTAAAAGTAAGAAAAAAAATTTAAAGCAAAAGTGAAACAAGTTTGTATACAACTTTCAGATTGTGCTGAGTTCCCTGAAGTGTAACTGAGCCTCCTTAATATAACGCTATACACAAATGCTCAAATCACTGTTCCTAATACATTTAATCTCCCAAATAGAGACTTATAGTTATATTATATTTATACTTATAAATATATAAATATATTTATATTACATTCAAAATATATTTATTTAAACTATATTAAATATATTTATTTAAAATATTTATATTATGTTTAAATACATTCATATTATATTAAATATATATTTATTTTATATGATATAAAGTAAATATATTTTAAATATAACTTCTAGGCACACTTTAGCAGTTTTTATTCAAGCATGACCTAAAACATATTTTAAGTAGTATTATCAAGGGTATATCTAAAATATCTGTATATTATATATATACAGATTGAGAAATAGAGGTATTTTTAATGTAGTTTTATACTTGTAGTTTTATTCAAGCACTGCAAATACATGGTGATACTATGATAATATAGTAGCCTTTAAATTTGGGGGTGGTCAAAAACATATATTTGGGTCAAATAAAGATGTAAAGTTAATCAACACTATATAAAAATATGATACCTTCAAACCTAGAAACAATTCTTTTAAACTGTTTATCATTGTGCCCCTATGTACTCTCAAAGACTCTAAAGGTAAGTAAATTCTTTCCTCTGAGAATTTCCTATTCATCTGAGGACATGGATTGTCATATTAAAATTTAGAACCAGGATGAAATGTTGCTGGATAAAAACTGAAGGTTTTTTGTTGTTTTTTTTTTTTGACAAAACAGCATTTTCATCCAAAAGCTCAAGGCTCAGCGTAGATTCTGTCTGTGACTTTTACCCTCAGTTTTCCTCTGTGTAAAGTGAAGCTGCAAAACTTTGTAATTTCCAAGTATAAACATTCAATGATATTATTGTGATGTTTTAGATTCCCCTCAGTACTTTATTAAAAGTATCTGTCCCATTACATTTGTCCCATATGTGACAGGACCCAACTACCCTATTATACATCTTTCTGAAGGTTTTGACTATTTCGGGAAAAGGGGCAAATACCTAAATCTCTTTTTACTCAATAAAAAAAAGCTGGTACACTTACACGAAGAAAGCTGTTTCAGAAATAGAATCAGGTACAATAAATAGCAGGCATTCGTGTTTATTCTTAATGTCTTCCCTACCTCTTTGCAGTAGGGAAGTAGCGAGAGCAGGAAGAGCCGTCCCAGGCACAGTAGGGGTCTCGGGCCAGGCAGCACTCGGCGCAGGCTTTCCCATAGACATCACAGCGGTGCAGAGGGAGCTGGGCCACCCCCACCGCGGAACCAATGTAGAGCTGTTGCTGCAGAAAGAGTTTGCTGTTATGGCGGAAACTATCTTGTTTTCCAAATCTGTTCTTTCTTAATAAAGTTTATACATATCTTATCAATGATGAATTTGTATTTATGCATTTAAAAAAATCCCGTTATTGATTGTTTCTTCAAGGCCTGGCAGATAATCTGACAACTGAAAATGGGCAAGATGAAAATTCTAATATTTGACTGAAACAGGTGTAGTTTATAAGTGTAAAACCAAGATAAGGAAGGTAGTAATAAGTACCCTATATGTCAATTACACTTAAAAAAATTAAAAACAGTAAGACACTGAGCAATGGAATGTTCAAACTGTCAGGTTTTTTTGTTCTTAATATTTGATTGTTTTGACTTCTCCTGTTCATGATTCTGAGTAAGCAGGTTACTTGCCGTGAGTTCCTGAGGCAGGGATCACTCGCTTCTGACTCTTGGCTGCCCTACTATACACACTGCCTACTGTGTAGTTTCAGGGCTTGTGTCTGCGAGTCGTTTTGCCCAACACCAACTGTGTTGTTCTTGCACTACCTCCAACAAAACCACTAACTTCTCATTGAAAAGGTCACAAAAGAGGGAGACCAAGTGCATGCTGGCTGGTGCAGTAGACTTAAGCCAAAAGCTCAGGCTTCTTCGTGAAACAGCGCTGCAAGGAGCATCAGGATACCTGCATTAACACTGTGTGTGATCTTGGGGCAGTCACATAATATTTCTAAGACTTACCCATAAAATGGGCATGTTTAACTAAATTTTTAAAGTACACATCCAGATAAAATGTTCTACAATGCCACTGTCCTCAGTTGGTTGGGAGTTACTCAACAAAACTTTCCAGAAGTGACTAATTCAGGATTTCAGTACAGTGTAAAAAATGCCTGTAACAAAGTTGAGCCAAATGTATCTAAACGCAATGTGAAGTATAAACATAATTATTTTCTGTTTACTCACATTTACTGTAATTGGTATCCTAGCTCTCCTTTCTTACACTAAGGGCTTGAATAGAAACTGTGTAAAACACTGCCCTGACCAGAGTGGCTCAGCTGGTTGGGCATTGCCCTGCAGAGTGAAAGGTTGCGGGTTTGATTCCCAGTCAAGGCACATGCCTGGGTTGTGGGCCAGGCCCCCACTATAACTCTTTTATAGTCTCTCAAAGATAGACTATACATATGAAAAAATAAGTAAGTTGAATAAAAAATGAAGTACCTATTAGAATTAAATTATTAAGGTTATAAGGACTACCTATATAGAAAGTAATTCTGTGCTTCAAGCTAACCAACTAACTTTTATCTTAATATAAGAAAGGGAACTTAGGGGAAAGAAGTAACACAATAAAAATAAACCACTGTAGAAGCAGTTATCCTGATAAATGTGGCTCATTTTATTCCAGTAAGTGAAAACTATAGTATATCATATTTTAGTATAGTATAGAGCATATATTATAGTTGATCAAATTTTTATAGTACTCATATTTTATTACTATATATTGAAAGATGACACAAGTCAATGGCAAATTAAGAAATGATAAAGTCCCTGGGAGAAAAAGATGAAGTATTTTCTCTCGGTTTTTTGCTGAGAGATAGTTAGATTAAATTGTATCTTTCTTAAAGCATTACAGTATGTATTAACAGTTGACCATAATTTGAAAAATATCCACAGGAAACTTAATTAGTGGGAGAAACTCCACCCACTCTTATCCTTTATTTCTCTCTTTCAAAAAGCATCATTTAAAAGATAAACTTAGATTGTATTGAAAGCAACCTCAATGTTAATTATTTAAAATGGGGTAGCAGTATCCTGAAGTACATTTGGCATTGGAGAATATGGACGCGCTGAACTGCATATTGTGGTCATTACTGTTTAAAAAGCTATTGATCAAGTTTGTGCTACCTAATTAAAAAATCTCTATGTCCAATAGCTTTTAAGAAACATGAGCAAAATTCATCGTTGAACATCTTAACAAATATGACATTTGAGTAGAAAAAGAGTTGCTATTATCTAACATTTAAATCTATAATATTCCTTTAAGAGAAAAACAGAGAAATAATACACAGGAAGAATAGAAACCCCCAAATATGGCAACTGAAATTATTGTAATGAAAACCTAAAGTTTATAAAATGCCCAAAACTAAATACAACCCAGTGGCTAACTTATATTTTCCAATTGTTCTGTGACACTGTTAGTGATTTGCAAAACTGATTTTGCTGTCTAAATGAAATACAGGGGAGGTTTGTAGGCACCACTGAGCATAATCCAGTTGCTAGCGAGTGACCTGATGTGCTTTTTTCTGCCCAATTTAACATCACCATAGGCTTTCTCACTATCCTCCTTAACAAGTTGCAGGTCATAAAACAGGAGATGAGTCTATTTATCCAGAAAATTAGTTGCAAACTGCTTGTCCCTCTTGAAACAATTGCCTCACTTTTCAAATTTCCATGAGCATTGAAGTAATTGAGTCATGTCTACATGCAATGAAACTTCCACTATTTGAAAATAAAGCCTAGAGACACTGTCTTTTATTTTGATACTTTAAATGTGTATACTCTTTTTTTTATGAAATGTATTACATTTAATAGTCAATTCCTAAGATAGCTGTATGTATTTTTAACCTTTTCTTAAAGATTTTATTTATTTTTGAGACAGGGGAAAAGAGGGAGAAAGAGAGGGAGAGAAACATCAATGTGTGGTTGCCTCTCATGCACCCCCTACTGGAGACCTGGCCTGCAACCCAGGCATGTGCCCCAACTAGGAATCAAACCAGTGACCCTTTGGTTTGCAGGCTGGCATTCAATCTACTGAGCCACACCAGCTTTACCATTTTTTAAACAGAAAAAAATGTTTTACAATACTAGATAGATATAATGTAATTAAGACTAGTAATGAAACCCAGCACAAAATAATTAACAAATCATTATGACAGAGTATCCCAGTCTCACTTCCATCTTGGAAATTCTCAGATTTTCTTGCCAACAGTTGATAATTTTTAGGTTATAAAAATAGGTGACACATACTTGTGAAGTGTAGGATCACAGTATCAGGTCTATAATATCTGCGCCCTGAGTTTCTGTAAATATCTTAGAGTTATCAATCTATTTTGACATGTATGTGTGGAAAGGATATACACTGAGTTTTACTGGCATAGTATTTCAGTGTCTTGTACAAAGGGTAATGCACAGTCAGAGATAAGATTAGCTAAATAATTCTCCTATTTAACAATTTTGTATTTGTAAGTGCTCACTGCAGTGAGTGAGGGACTCCCTACTATATTATGTTTTGTTTCTTACAGGGTTGTTTAATAATTAATTATTAATTCAACTCGATATCAAATCTTTAAAAATATATAGTTACCAGTTATATATTTGATAGAATGGTTAGATAATATTTACGAGGAAAAGATACATTTCTTCGAAGTTAAAATTATATTTGTTTTATACACGTCATTTAGCATTTAGCAATTGTTTTTAAGCATCTTGCCAAAGGATTAATTCAATTTGAATGAACAAACTATTAACATGCTGCCCATAACCTATGAATTCATGGAGTGTAATGACATCATTTGGCTATGACCATTTTTCTGTTTGACCTTCATGCTTAGCCAAACTAAATGTTTTTTCTAGAATATAATACTACTGAAAGAGTAAAATTACTTTTAAAGTCAAATTCTCCAAACACATATAATCTGTTACATAATTTTATTAGCCTATAAAATGTATTTTGATTATACATACAAATGAAATTATAAATTTATATTCTGAAATATTCACCACTTTTAATTTTAAAGGACAGATAGAGAAATGAAAATTATTGAGTAAATTATATTACAATGACTAAAAATGTTATACATGAAAATTTACAACAAATAGTAATCTAAGAAATATTTTTATAGAATATACATGAAATTGGTCAAAATGTGGGGGCAATAAAAATATCTTTAATTTTCATTTTACTAGCTTGTTGTAAGACCATTCTTTTCTCTTTGTTTGAACAATTGTTAATAAATCTGTAAAATTTTGATGGATCATAAAATATTTACTTATTTGAAACACAAAATTAACAAAATGTAGAATACAATTTAAATACATAATGAAAGTACCTGCTTAGTGGAAAGCTCCATTGCTGAAATAGTAGTTGGTTCCTAAAGAAGAAAAAGAAAATGTAAACCTTTGGTCAATTATAAAGTCATTAATTAATTAACATGGAACAGAAACATAAGCTGTCAGAGAGGAAACATCAGTGCTTGTAAGAAGCAACATAATTGGGAAATAAGATGCATGAAAGAAATTGCTTAGATAAGTGTTAAATGTGTAGAACAGACTATAAGAGTGTGTTAATATCCCCCAGGCAGACTATTAGGAACACACCTGTAGTTGATCAAGTTCAGTTTATTGCTCGTTACAATAAGGAAGACCACAGAACTGCTCAGTAAGTGTTGGGAAAGACTTACATCTTTCGGACTTGTGTTAGGTGATTTAATAGAGGGTTCAAGGAAGTGAGGGTTTGCTCTGCATTAGAAGCTATCAAAAAGCAGAGATAATTCTATAATTAGGTATCTTTATCAATCTTACTTGGAAGGAAGAACAGAGTGAAGAGAAAGCAGTGGTTAGAAAAAAGTAGCAATCACTCAGATAGGTATGATAGGTGGATTTGGTCACTTTTTATAGTTCAGACAATATTTATGTTCTTGTCTGTGTTCTGACATAATTACAGAAAGGTCCTGCATTTCTCTTGATTCACCATGGTTTCAGAGTGTACATCTCTGATGTCGGCCTTCTGTGAAAAAGTGTATCTTTTTCTGGCAAACGCTGTGGCCTGCTGAGTGGCAGGCCGACTCCTAATAACACCAGTGAAGAGCTGATAGCATTAGGTTAGTTTCCAGCTTTTGAGAACTGTGTGGACTTAGTTAGGATGAGAATACTGTTGCATGATAGGCTACTGAAGCCTGTCAAGAACACATAGAGTTAGCCTTAATAAATACTGTTCTTTGATGAACTCAGATCACCAAAATGCTATTCATCTGAACTCATTAGCCTATTCCTCTTAGTTCACTTTCATTGAACTGTGCTCCATCATATCTTTCACCAATGACAAACAACACTAAGAAGGAGGTTGCTTAGGGGTTTCAGAGGTGGCTCATGAGAATAAAGGCTTAGATAAAAAAATAATCTTAAAAGGCATTACTTTATAGGTGGCTGAATCTGAGCCCTAAACAAAGTATAAAAAGCTAGACTCTGGTTCCAAACTGTATGTATTGAAATAGTAACTCAAACCAGGCCAGAAGTGTGATATTAGAGCCACATAACCTCTTTGTAATTCAGTTTTCTCATCTAAATAATAAGTATCCAGGCACCATCCTCAAGATGGCTGAGAAGATTGAGTTAATAAATATAAAGCACTTTTGCAAATGCGCTTGTTCTCTCTACACACGCACACATACCCATATCCTTTTATTGCTTTAGTTTTTCTTTTTAGTGCTTATCATTACCTGGGAGTATATACATAGAATTTATCTTGTGTCTTAGGAATCCCCCCCAATGTCCCAGAGCAGAATCTCAAGTATGCTTTTATCTGCAGGTGGAGAGCAAGAGTAAGGAACTAAGAGTTGAGAGGGAGGAGGAAAAGTCAATAAAAGGGTATGTCATTGAAGTCACCACTGAGGGAAAATCTGAGAGTAGTGGGCAATGACTGCCAAAACTGTCCACTGAGGTTTGTACCAGGAAAAGTATTCATTCATTCCGTTACTCAATGGGTGCCCACAGGGATGGCAAATGTCCTGTCCTGCCAGCTGTGACTCTTGTTTGCCCTTTGTGCTGCCAGAAAGTGAAAGACCCAAGGGGAATTAAGGCAGGCTGATGGGATGTGAGCAGGGGGCAAATTTAGGACAGATATTTTTTGTGTTTTCACTGCCAAATCCCTAGCACCTGGGACTGTTCCTGGCGTTTAGAAATTCCCCATCAGTGTCTGTTGAATGAATGAATGCAACAGTAAATTAATGAGTGAATCCTCTACCAATTTTCCCCTTTCTCTGCTATCTTTCCTACTTTGCTCAGTATATTATGTTCCTTCCACTGAACTTGTATATGAGATAAAGGCACCTATTATTTTAATACTCCTTAATCCTTCGAGCTTAGCCAGGATTTCTTTGAATATATTATAAATATTCTAGACTCACTGTTTTTATTTGTTCATTTCCCATTTAGTGCCATTCATCCCTCGGCCCACTGCGTCTAACCCTTACTGTGGAGAGGCTGCCCACCACCATTAGAGGCAGAAATCAACAAAGAACTGTATTGCTGAACGGACAAATTCAAGTCTATATTAGTATTTCTGGACTTTGTTTTATGTGGCACTATTGACCACTTATTTCTTCTTGACTGCTCCTATATTCCTATATTAAATTTCCATATGCCTTGGAACTCTTTATTGATTCTTTATTGTTAGCTTTTTTTAGAGTCTTTTCGAGCTCTAGCCATTCCTCGCATGTTAGCTTTCCCTTGCCCGATCCTGTTCAATCTCCTTTGGATGCCACATTCTTTTCCGGGAGAGCTCGTACACTTTTGTGGTTTAAATTAGCCCACTATGTGCTTCAAAATCCCATACTTCCACTTCAGATTGTGAGCTGACTGCAAGATTTTCTTAATAAATTTAAGATAATCTGCTTGAAACAAATGAGAACAACAATGTAGCATATAATTTAATTTAATTGGGATGATATAGAGATTTTCCATACTTCCCTATTTTCATAGCTTAAATTAATAACATTTAAAATGTTTTGTAGGAATTATAACTCATAAAGATAACTACAATAAGAGGAACGTATATCAATTTTCTCTATGAAGAGATACAATCTTTAGAATTTAGTGGCATCAAATCACAAAACTCAGGGGACAATTCGTCAATAATTCTTACCTTAAAAGACAAAGATGACTTTTTTATTTAGTTTTATACGATATTGGAATCAATGAACCCAAACAGAGAATTTAGAAGAGTTAGGAAAACTTTCCATAGCAATTTCTTCCAATCTGAGAATTTTACATGAGAAAGGATTAGGTTGTTATGTAAGCAGCTAACTACGACCAGGCTTTCATATTTTATAGTCAGGGTGTAAGAAAAGTGCTTCTTAGAGAATTATTAACAGCTTAGTATAACTGACGTGAAAGTTATAGGTATCTAAGTTCTTTGAAGAACTTAAGTGAAA
Organism: Sturnira hondurensis; assembly: GCF_014824575.4. Taxonomy (NCBI): domain Eukaryota; kingdom Metazoa; phylum Chordata; class Mammalia; order Chiroptera; family Phyllostomidae; genus Sturnira; species Sturnira hondurensis. The sequence continues at coordinate 7,936,415 of NW_028089093.1, read as the reverse complement.
CTATTTAAAAGGGAAACTGATTAACATTCTACATTTCACGGTCACTTAATTAAATATCTACAAGGTAGATAAAAATGAATTAATTACCTCATACATAAATTGTAAAACAAAACTAACCTCAATCCACACCAAACTCATATTATGTCACATTATGATTTCAACATTCTTTTTTTTTGTATTTTTATTTTTTTCTCTTTTAAACATTTTAATTTTATCCAGTGACAATTTTTTTCTTCTCTTTTTTTATTTAATTATTTTTCAAGTACAGTTTTCTATTACTCCTATCCCATCCTACTCCCCGTGCCCCCTCCTCCCATTTCCACCCTTCTCAGTTGTTGTCCATGTATCCTTTATATTTGTTCCTCTAAATCCCTCCTCTATTTCCCCTGAAATTCCCTCCCCTCTTCCCTCTGATTTCAACATTCTTAAATTAAGATCTTAGAATCCATTAATTAAAAGAACCTTATTTTTTAGACTAGAAAATTAATTACAGTTTGGAATAAAAGGTATACTATATACTGCCTGTGGTTGAGTTAATAGGTAAAATATTAAGATGACATACATTTAAAGAAACTATGTATTTTTCTGTGAAATAACTGGTGGTAAATATAATTTCCATTTAAAGCAGATATAGTTTTATAGGTGTTTTTTCATGCAAACAGATTCACTTGCAAATACAATTGGTATTTAAGTCATTAGCATCTTTTCAAGATTTTCTATGATTCTAATTTATTATATTTTTCCAGATATTTTAACCTAATCCTTTTTAAACTTTTGCACTTACATAGCTTTTCAACCTGCTGATCCCAAGACAGTCTGATGCGGCTGCACCCTTGAGGCTAAGCGCATGGGCGTTCCTTTAGAATGAGTTGATAGTCTAGGTTTTGGAAAGCATCAATATTGCCTCATATTTGAGTGAAAATTAAACTCTCATTTATTTGCTCTTCTGTTCATGGAATATTGAGTAAATTTGGTTTAAAATGGCTGTGTTATTGAAGTAACTGCCTTGCAACGCCTTGCCGTCAATCGGACTATAAAACCCATCATACTAAATGCACTGCAACTTGATGTAAATACTCCACTGTCTCAAAAGTAGAACATGATTTGGACTGGAAACAAGATCCCACATGGAGTAAAGTAAAAATCAACACGTGTCTGGCTTTTATATCCTCTTAATATTTTAACAATATTAAAATAACAATATACAATATATATGTAGGATTTTCAAGCATTTTAAAGGAGACTTTTATTTGAATAACTAGTTAACAATAGCTACCATTTACTAGCAATTTTAATTTAAAACATTAAAAAATTATAAACTGAAGAAGTTGAGGATCAACTGATTATACCCAACATGTTCAGAATCACATAGTAAATATGACTCAAATATCAATTTATGATTGTAATATTATTTAAATTAAGTATGTCTTAGTATTTTAATACCATTTTGAATATATAATGGCAATTTAAACTCACTTCTAGACTCCTGTAACAATGCCAGTTTTATTTCACTTCTTATTACCTATTAAAATTTTACTCTAAAGTGGAAATTTTTATTACAGAGTAATATTTTTTCCTATATTCTGATTGGGATTTGATTTCACTCAAATAAAAGTATCTTGGCTATAACTTAAGCCACTGGAATGTTCTAGGCATAGCCAGGGTGTTTTCCTAAAACCAACCTCAAGATAGTAATGGACACAGTACTGGCTCTAATTCAGAATTTTGTATGAGATTCGGTTATTCAGTTCAGCAAGGGTACATAATGAACATGGTCTCCTGGAGGTAATATGGTAAAATTGACTGGTTGGTTGATATTAAATGTCTTTCTTTTTAAAATCCAAAAGTATCAGATACTTCCATTGATCCTAAATGTGTTCCTTGTCTATTTACCTGGTCACACTACCCTAATGCTAAGGTTAACACTTTAAATAAAACATTTTAATGAATTTATTTTTAGAGAGGGAAAGGGAGGGAGAAAGAGAGGGAGGGAAACATCAATGTGTGGTTGTCTCTCGAATGCTCCCTACTGGGGACCTGGCCTGCACTCCAGGCATGCGCCCTTGACTGGGAATTGAACCGGCAACCCTTTGATTCACAGGCTGGCACTCAATCCACTGAGCCACACCAGCCGGGGCAGATTAACACTCTTTAATTTTATGTTAAATGGAATGAATTGCAAGGCTCAAATAGAAATATAATGACTGCAACATTTCTTTCTGCTTTTTTATTGTATATAGTAACTGTTTTAATGTATTATGTTTTTCCCTACCACTGCAAAATTAAACAAAGTTTGACAGTGAAATATTCCATTTGCTAGACCACAATATGTGTATGAACTTTGCCTGATAGAACAGAATGTTGAAAGTAAATATTTCTCTAAACTCTGCCCAAATATGTTTTGTCTACTGGAGGACCAAAGAAATAATAATGACAATAATGCATAGCAGAGAATATAGGAGCAAACTGGAGCATTTATCTATGGAAAGAGATGTGCTCTAAGTTGCAATCAGTCTTTTTTGCAAAATCATAAACTCCTAAACAATATTTCTATGCTAGTACTGTACTGATTACCTGTATTTAACTGTTAGAGACTGATAAAGGAACTTTCTAGTGACTCTTAAAGATTACATAGATGTCATTTAATAGTGATCATAAGTGTAATTCAGTTGTATATTTCTTCAGCAACTGCCACACACTAACAAAATCTAATAAGTATTAAATATCTGTTCTTGCAACTTCTCAAGATGTTGTAACAAGTCATTTAAGATAAGCATAAATTAATATCTTATTAAACAAACATGTTTATTAATGTACTAAGGAACATAGCTAACATGAAAAAGGTAAGGTTAAATTCCAGTGATATGGAGAATGATAATTAGCTAGAATACACCATTACTGCAAAATTATGCATGTTCTGATTTATAACATCTCAGAGCATAATTAAATAATAAGAAACTTTAATTTAAAAATGGCATGATACCCTGGCTGGTGTGGCTCAGTGATTGAGTGCCAGCCTGAGAATCAAAGGGTCACTGGTTCAATTCCCAGTCAGGGCACATGCTTAGGTTACAGGCCAGGTCCCCAGTAGAAGGCACGTGAGAGGCAAACACATTGATGTTTCTCTCCCTCTCTTCCTCCCTCCCTTCCTTTCTCTCTAATAATAAATAAATTAAATCTTAAAAAATTAAAAAAATAAAAGTAAAAAATAGAAAAGACATAAAATGGATGATATAACATTTTATAATTCCACAAGGTAAAACTTAATTGTACTAATAGATGATAAATTAAGTCCTTAAAACTATGAGGGAAAACACACATGAATCTATAAGCTGTATAAAGTCAGGGACCATGTTTATGGTGTGCAACTCTGAACCACCAGAACTTAGCATTGTGCCAGATTCATGGTAGGTACAATATATTTTTAAATTGTGAATTATTAATGCACTATGAATATTAGTAAATTAACTTGTTAATTAATAACAGTGAATTAATAAATAAAACTTAAAAAATAACATAGAACCACTGAAGAGAAATCTAAAATGAACCGTGGTGAATCTGCAAGTAAAAATTCTAAAAGTAATTAAGAAATTCTTAGGTTAGCATACTATTTCAGTATCATGTACCACTGGTAGCAATATTAATTTTCAATATATAGAACTGGCATTTTTTTCTAGTAAAGAATAATATGGGATATAATCAGCAGTGTAACTTGTTGCTGTTTCCAGTTTCTCTTCCTATTTTGGCACCTCACTTTATTATGATCTTCCTGAAGAAGACCGTCTTTACCTTCTCATATTTCATTTTGTCATCAATGCTGATCCCTTCATCTATTTAATAAATGTTAGTGGAAAACATATTTTAGGTGCTGAAAGACCCAACAATGGACACAGCACTGCAATTTATTTATCTACCCTTCAGTGCTCACAATTGTTTTCTAACTCTAGATGGACTCAATATTGCTAACACGGTCCACTTGGATAACTAGTTTTGAATATGTAGGTTAAAGTCTCAGTGTTTAAATTTTAAAATGGGGCTTAGTGAACAACAGAGATTAGTCATCACCTTACGCCAGACATAAATAAATAAAATAAAGCCCAACTACCTGATTTTACAAAATCATAATATAACTATGATGATTTTATTATTTTGAAGACTTATACCAACAACTAGTAGATAATGCTACTGGATATGTGGCTTATTTTCAGTGTAGCTAAATTGAAATAATAACATTAAATTAGCAATAAAATTTTGAGTATAGTACCTAGACTGTCCTGCATGTTTTACATGTAGTATCTCCAATTCTTTTTGCCTCCTTGTGAATTATGCATTCTTCTCGCTGTTGTACTGATGGGAAATCTCAGAGGGATCCTGTAAATGTCCCTACAGAAGTGCCATGTAGAAAGGACTGAAAAGCCTACACTCTTTTCACTGGAANAGTTTTGAATATGTAGGTTAAAGTTTCAGTGTTTAAATTTTAAAATGGGGCTTAGTGAACAATAGAGATTAGTCATCACCTTACGCCAGACATAAATAAATAAAATAAAGCCCAACTACCTGATTTTACAAAATCATAATATAACTATGATGATTTTATTATTTTGAAGACTTATACCAACAACTAGTAGATAATGCTACTGGATATGTGGCTTATTTTCAGTGTAGCTAAATTGAAATAATAACATTAAATTAGCAATAAAATTTTGAGTACAGTACCTAGACTGACCTGCATGTTTTACATGTAGTATCTCCAATTCTTTTTGCCTCCTTGTGAATTATGCGTTCTTCTCACTGTTGTACTGATGGGAAATCTCAGAGGGATCCTGTAAATGTCCCTACAGAAGTGCCATGTAGAAAGGACTGAAGAGCCTACACTCTTTTCACTGGAACAGTGCTAGTTGTTACTACCTGATGCCAAGGCAAGGTTTATCACATACTGCTTCAGTGTTAATTATAATTTCAATCAAACGAATATATACCAGGATCCTGCCATATTGTACTTCTTTTCTTCAAAACAGTACTGAATAGTGAGCAAGAGCCCAATTAGGTTAATAAACTGGTTTAGAAATATGAAGCTAAAAAAATTCTTGGGAAAACGTTGTTTACATTTAATCAACTGTAAATATCTATTCAGATATTTACATTTTATAGATGAAATTTTATAGATGAAATAACTGAGACATGCGGAGACTAAATTAGATCATTCTGAGCTTTAAGACTACATCCAGCATTTTCTCATTCTGTCCACAAAAGTCTTCTAATCCCAGTTTACTTTGCAGCCTTATGCAATTGCTCTAGTATTTCATCAACAAATTGAAGTAACACCTATCATAGGCATCTACTTCCCTGTCATATGATAAATAATTTCTACCAAGATGTGCTTCCATTCAAACTTTTCCAATTAGCTAGTTTTCCGAGGAAAAGACATTGTGGTGAATGCTACAATACTTCAGCTGAACTCTCTCAGGTCAACCCACATCCCCCTGCCCCCCCCCCCGAGTCTGATATGAATTTACCTGGGCCTTCTGTGATTCAGGACAAAGGCACAAGTATCATACATTTCTTACATGTGTAGATCAGGAATCCATACAAAATGTGCTACCAGTGATTACAAAATCTCAAACTTTTTCTTCTAAAAATAATTTTTAGTGAAAATATGGTAATACAATTCATGGATAGGCTACGGAATGGTTGAATGCATTCATTCCCGCTTCATTCTGAATATATTTCCCTTAATACATTCATGAAAGTTACCTACCATCCCAGTTATACTGTAAAGTGTGAAAGAGAAGATTTTGAATGTAGGGGCTCATGAAGTTTGTTCATTGAGGTAACTTACATAAATAATATAAAATATAAATCATATATATGATCACTGAGAAAACAAAATATAAGCCAAGAATACATTTCTTTACATTTTTAGATTCAACTGGCATTGAGAATTTCAAGGTTTATTTTGACTAGTGTCTGGCTTTCTAACTGACAAGCTAATTAGAAGGGTATGCTAGGCTACTTGTCCGTACCAACTTTAGTGTGCAGCTGTCCTGGGGGACAGACATGCAACTGAACTTGTTGACACTTGAAATTAAGCAGCACTCACCCGAAAAACTGTCATTTCTTCCAGCAGGACTTCTTCTAAATCATGCCATGTCTCTTTAGGAATTGAAACTACTTTGAGAACAGTTCCAACATCTTTGAAAGAAAGTAGAGAGAAGAGCAGAGTTTAAATAGATCTGAGCAGAGTGCAGTGTTAATGAATGGAGTCCATATTTGACTAGAAGTAACATTTTGACCTCAGTCTTCCCTTTTTTATTTTGGTTACAGCATTAGTAAAATATTCATATGCATTTCATGCAACTAGATAAACTACAAACCTAGCATGAAATTAAAAGAGCTGAAATTTTAGAATATACAAAGCTATGAAGATAATATCACATTGGACTTGCATTATTAAAAATTAAATAATCACTAGGTTAGACTATTATTATTTTTAATCTTAAGTGTTAGATGTATCAGAAAAAAAAACCCTAAAATATTACCAGTTTTGACATGACAGGTTTTTCCACTTTTGTTATGAAATTCAGGGACTGCCATGAAAACTTAATGTAGGTGCATAAAGCCAGGAATGTGGTCAAGCAACAGAAAGAGCAGTATTAGAGCTTCAGAGCCTGAGTGCTTATCCTCTTGTCCCATGAAAGCCTTTGGTATTTAAAGGCCCCTGTGGCCAGCTCAATAACCATTAAGTGATGAAGGACAATAATTTGGTTTCTCAAAATAAACACCTTGGATTACTTATCACAGTGTTTTTCTAATAATTGGCTAATCCATTTTGGTTAACATATTGGTTAATCAACTTTAGAGTAATAAAAACTTTAAAATACAAATACATAAATTATAAAAACTATTAAATTAAATATATTTTATATAGATTTCTAGCATTGCTTATTCTAACTTTCATTGTTAAAGGAGACAAACTGTTTTATTGTTCAGAGCTATAGCTTTTACTCTTAGTTGGGTCAAGCAAATATTAATTTTCCCATATTTACCAGCACATTGATAACGTGCAAAGTAGGACCTTATTAAAATAAAAAATTTGAGTCTTCACCATTTCAATTGTAATCAGCTGATCAAATATATTTAGCTTCAACTGGCTCATTTCAATCAAGTGTAGGAGACTCATTATTGGAGGAGAAAATCTTGCCAATGAAAAAAATAAGTTATATCAGAAAAATAATGTGTTTATATCATTGATAATCATTTTCGGGGTATCAATATGAGATCAAAAAAGGTTGTTAGTGTACCCCTCATAAAGTTTAAGAAAATAATCATTTAAGAGGATCTTTCTCTGTTTACAGGACCTTAGACTCCTCATAACATCAAAGATTAAAGGCAAATTAGGTTAACCTACTCAGTGCCTCTGATCGGTCTCTGGTATCCAAACATAACTTTATCTGGGTTCCAGATCAAATTTTACTGAGTAGTATTTCAAACAATTTCACACAAATTGAATCAGATTACTCAACTCAGATCAATACATTATGATGTGCTACTTAGTAAAAAAGATAAAATTACTGTAATCAATTTACTTTGCTGACAGATGACCTTAGCCTGTGCTGACCGATAGCAGTCCACATCGTCAGACATTCAACATGCTCAGGAGACTGGCTCCTTGTGGACAGCTTGTGTCTGAGTGGGATTAGAAACTCGTGATTGGGTATCTTTGGTCACATAGTTGAAAGCAAGCTTTCATTGCACTGACAGTGAGTGAGGGACTTCTTACCATGTGCAGGCCAGAGATGAAGAAATAGACAAGTGGGACATTCCTGAATAAAATTAATTATTCCGTTGAGAGATCTAATTATAATTTGACATTAAAAGATAAACTAAAATTTATAGGGAAGAAATATCACCTTATAATTTCTAAAGATATTTAGAATCAGAAGTTGATATTTACAATTCATTGCCTTTTATCAAACACTGAGCTTCACTGGACACTGAGCTTCATTGGACACTGAGCTTCATTGGGATGCTTTCATTTGATGGAGAACCTTTCTCACTCATAAGAGCGGACTGTAATGACTTGCTCACAACCTGACACCAATACACCTGCTAACATAAGTATTTCACAATTTCGTTATAAAGCTTTGTCTTTAAAGCACTTACTGCAAGGTTGTCATTCCCCTGTAGTTAATGCCTTTTTTTCCCTGTTTCTCACCAAGGAAAAATAAATGTTATTACACAAGGTTTCAGTGGAGCACTCACTCAGTTTGCCATTGATTTATGTCAGTTAACAATGCTAATGGAGACTAGGAATTTATTGCCTTGGAACCTGACCCTAAGTAGCAAGTTTCAAATTTGTAACTGGTACTTTCAAAATAGTATTATTAAAGACAGTAGGGGAAAAATAAAATAATATGTCACAATAGCAATGGAATTCTTTCTGAAAATGTACCCACAAAAATGTATTTTTAATAGTAAAATTAGCAGAAATATGTTGATAAGTTTCTATAGAAATGGATCTAAAATGTATCTGATGGTCACTTAGATTCATTTTGTTGTTTTTTTGATAGTGTTTTTTTTCTCACTGTATGGCAAAAACACTGAATGAGTTTTGGTGCCAAAATGTACTTGCTGGAAAATTTGCACCCTATGGTAATTAAAAAACTTGGATAACTTTACATCAGCTCATTTGGAAATCATTACTGAATGCCTTGGCGATTTCAGGTATGGTTTGAACAATTCATCTTCGATCTAAAAAGCCACTGTCTAGAAAAGAGCTATGATTCAATGACAGACATTGATTATTCACCTAATTATTAGCTTTACTTGATTATGTTTCTCAACTTTTGATTGAACCAAAAATTAATTCAATATATGTCAACTTGTTAAAAAAGATAACACATTTACCCTGGTAGAATGTTCATTAGAATGTTGTTAGGCATTTAATAGAGTTTAACTATACCTTGACTATAGAAACCACCTCAGTATTTAATTCTCAGTATTCTTAGTCAGTGAAACTGAATGGTCCTGAAGAAAATGGAGAGTTGAAGTTAAATATTTACCTGTTCCAATAAACATGACATCATACTGGCCATCTTCTGCATCCACTCGATCCACTACGATTTGGGTAAACTGATAGCTTACATCTGTTTTGATCATTATCGGGCGGTTATTAATGGGAAACACTGGATTGTACATGGCTGGATGACTTCTTGCAAATGTTATAACATCATCAGGAAGGTCTTTGGTAGAGTCAAATCCACCAAATGTTTTGCTGGGACACTAATAAGATAGAGAGAATATCTTTTGATTAAAACCTAATGAATAGGATTATAAATGGTCTAATAATATATGGCCTAAATGATCTGTGAATCTAAACATATGGTTATATTTTTTAAGTTAACTGATCAACTAGAAGTAATGTTAATTAAATTAGTATATGTAATATATACTATACATATTTTCTGAACATATCTTAAGTCTCAATGGGATTTAGTTATGTCGCTTTTTCTTACCCTGAATTGCGAATGCCTCTAATGAATTCAGTGTAGTGCAAGATCTGATGCCTCTATTAGTGACAACGCCTCATATTTTATTTATGTAATAGATGAAGTGTTTGAAATAATGAATGGACTATGTTAAAACTACATGCAGTTAATCATTAGACTAGAGAAACCCAGCATAATTGTGTTAGATATGTTTGATTTGTATCCTATGGCCAATGCTGAAATCCAAATGCTCTTTTCAACCTAAAAGCAATATAAACTATTCTTTATTGCTGAGTTTCTGATATAACCCTGAAAGAGTACCAGAACATATAACACAAGTACTATGTCTTTAATGATTAGAGTTATTTCAGGAATAAGGAGAGATATTAAGTGTTCAATCTGCAGGGCACAGACACTGACCACTCAGAATAGACCAAGTAGAACAGGTAATGGCCATAGAGACTCAGAAAGGATGCACTGTAGTACGCTGGTGAAATGTCATCTCTGGATGTAAATGCTCCACATAAGGCAATGTAACAAAAATGAGAAAATTCAGATTTCACTGTCTCTTTTCATTGAATTTAATTATGTGGTAGAAGCATTCAAAGTACAATATCTCCAGTCTCTCGCTTTTTATCTTACACTGACGTAGTTTCTGCCACTTAAAGTAACAGCTTGGAGCTAAAAGGAATATGGATAGGTTCTTAAAAGAGGCCTAGAAAGAGAAATCAATTGTCGGTAATTACCTTGATATAGATCATTAATAATTCATGAGAAATAAAATAAATAAACCTGTTTTGAAATGAGAGGAGTATCTATCTACTTATGAATATATAAGTATATACATGTTTAAATACATGTGCATGTAATAGTTAAGGGATTTAAGAAATTACTTTTTATTTAAGTAAATTATAAAATTATTTATATTATGTTATAGAAATATCAAAAAACTATAAAAGTTCTTAGCAAAAATAATAAAACATTTTTATGACATTTACTTATTTTTGCTTTCTACTTTTAAATATAACTTGTAAAAATTTAGAAATGTGTGATTGAAAGTTAAAGTAAGAAATTTACTTATTTTTATTTTATTCTATGTTTGTGTCATTCTATTGCCTTTCTGGCCTCTTTTTTTGCATCTAGTACTACTTAGCTGTAGGTTTTTCTTTAAAAACAAATACTATCTATTGACAGTGTATTTTTCCCAGTAACTGGTGAAATAAATTCTCAGCTGCCACCTTTTGGGATTAATGAACTCATTCACGTTGCTGACTTAATTTCCCATGTTATAACTACTCTGTGTGAATTCTGGTGAGAACAGAGCTTCTAGAACCAAACCACCTGGACCAAATGCTGACTCTTATCCTCACTTCAGTGTCCTCTTTTGTGAAATGGGAATAATAATTGTTTTTTTTAATTATATATATATATATATATATAAATCTCATACAACAGGGTCTGGCACACAAAAAGTTCTAATTACTAATTTCTTTATCCTCACCCGAGGTATGTTTATTGATGAGAAAGAGACACAGAGATAGATAGATAGAGAGAGAGACAGAGAGATAGAGACAGAGAGAGAGAGAGAGAGAGAGAGAGAGAGAGAGAGAGAGAGACATGGATGTGAGAGAGAAACACGGATTGGTTGCCTCCCATACAGATCCAGTCTGGAGATCGATTCCCCAACCCTTTGGTGTTTGGGACAGTGCTCCAACCAACTAAGCAACCTGGTCAGGGCCTGAAGTCTTTTCTTTTTTTCTCTGTACTTTAAATTAAAGGATCAGATCTGGTTTGATTTTGAGTTTTGTCCAACTTTATTTATTTCTTTAAGCTGGAGAGTGTGCAGGGTTGCTGGAGAGGAAGGGGCGGCTGACAAGGGCAGACAGCATCTGATGCAGTGATAGGCCCTGATCACTCTACAGGATTTTCTCAAACGTCTTCTTTACCTACAATATTGATGAAAAAGGTGGTTTTTCTTCCATTTCATATGCACTCCTTGGGCCTTTTCTATGATCAGAGAGAACAAGTCCAGATACACACTAATTGCTTCAACTTTCCATAAAGACCATTTTCATTATACCCCATTCAGAAAAGAAAAGAAATAAGCCTGCCAATTCTATTTCTCAAAAAGTATGAGTATCAATAACTGGATTTAAACACTGATATTTGTAAATAACATGGTTTTAATCTTAAAATCCCATGATACCACAGAAAATCCTTGCCTTGCTTTCATTTATAGTCTTGGAATCTTTAACATTATCAGAATTTAATATTTGTGTGTAGCTTCTATTTTTAATGTTTAGCAAAACTTATTCGTTTTATGTTTTAAGCACCTAGGCCACTTACAGTTCCTGGTCGTGGGTAGGGGACTCTTCCTTGGTAAGGAACCCACTGGTAGTTGGGACCATCCCTGTGAGCGTATGGACCAAGAAACACCCTTCTCACGTCACTCATGCTGTACATACACACAGCTGACCCCTTGAAGATGTTACTGAAAGAGAAAGAGAAAACAACAAGTAGATATTTTCATTTTTGTACAGTGGCAGAACAACTGTTGATACGGAGTTCTTAAATTCCAAATATCAATGATCAAAATGAACATAAATTTTTAGCAATCTCAAATAGTGTTTGAGATTTGTCTTTTTTCTCCTTTATTGAATGCATGGTGTTACATTGGTTAATAAAATTACACAGGTTTAAGGTATACATTTTTATAATCCGTCATCTGTAAACTGTTGTGTGTTTATCACCCCAACTTAAGAATCCTTCCATCACTATTTACCCCTTCTTTTACCTCCCCTTATCAACCCCTCTGCCAATCTGTTGTCTTCTTCTATATAGTTTAATAATTCTAAAAGAATAAATTATGATTCTCAAAAATCAAAGGAATTATTCATAGAATATATATTTATGTCATATATAAACTTTGATAGGAAAACCATATAATTTTCTAAAAAGTAATCTTTAATTTTAAAATCAACTAGAAGAATGAAAATATAAACTTTGAAAATTTGTTAAGCCTGAAGCATCATAAATCAAACGGGAATTTTTGAATAAGAATGCTTAAGAACTTATTTTATAAGCTGAAACTGGTTATAAAATAACAAATATAACATATCATATAATAAATTAATAATGTTATATGATATGTTACATTACACCATTTTTATGATATTAGAACAACTAATTTTTGTGAAGGCTTTTAAAATGATCTCTTCCCAGCACAGAAAATCATTTTAAGTTATGAGCTATAGTGAAGTATTATAGCAATTATCTGCATCTTTTTGTTAGACAAAAATCAGGTAATTGAAGTGAACCAGAAGTTTGCCATGAGCTGCCATAATTTTCCATTTTGTTTTGCTCATGTAAATACAGTAAAATGATGGTTGTATTTATACAATGATATGAAACAGTTATACACATTTAAAATACAGAATGCTTATCTCCTAACCAATCTACAGAAAATTACATATAAATCAGACTAAATGAAAAACATGTGTTTATAGTTATGAGCGTTTATCATTAGAAATCAATCCCTGCATATAGATAATGTTTAGTAAAGCACAGCTTCATGAAGGAAGAAACTACACCTGGCTTCTTTTCTGTAACTTTAAGTGCATATTTCATGACACTTGACACAGAGTTGATCTCAGTAAATAGCTGCAGAATTTCATAACAATATTTTCATAGCAGAATAGCAAATTAATACACACTTGATGCATCATAGTCTCTAATGTTTTTTTTAAAGATTTTATTTATTTATCTTTAGAGGGGAAGGGAAGGAGAGAGGGAGAGAAATATCAGTGTATGGTTGCCTCTTGTGTGTCTCCTGCTGGGAACTGGCCTGCAACCCAGGCATGTGCCTTGATTGGGAATTGAAACGTGCGATTCTTGGGTTTACAGCCCGAGCTCAATCCACTGAGCTACACCAGCCAGGGCTAATGTTTATATATCCCTTTTCCATTGTTATATACTTTACTCATCTATTGATGAAATCAGTCATCATTATAAGACTTAATAATGATTTACAGCTGTTAAAACTAATTCACAAACATCCAGCTCGCTGAAGTAGACAGGTGAAATCATTTTAACCATTAAGCTAGTAATTTTCAAGGTGTGTTCTGTTCCCTAGCCAACAGAATGGGCATCATTTGGGAATTTGTTAGAAAGGCTAATTCTTAGTTCTTACCCCATTCCTACTAAATCAGAAACTGGGTGGGGCAGTGCCTAGCAATCTGTATTTTAACGTGTTCTCTAGCTGATTCAATGAATGTTCAAATCAGAGAATCATTGTGACAGGCATTGAGGAAGCAGATAAATCAATTAAATTTTAATTTGGGCCTTTGTTTTATATCAAAGGGGGAAAATATTTAGATATATACATAGTTGGAGAAATACGTGTTTCTATTAGTTCAAAATATCCTATTAATTTGTAAGGCTTTAATATTTATAGAATAAATCAATGTTTGACATTGCAGTTAATTTCTCTGTTGATGCTATCATAATCTCTCCCAGTGTTTTTTTTTTAAGATTTTATTTATCTTTAGAGGGGGAGGAGAGAGGGAGAGAAACATCAATGTATGGTTGCCTCTAGTGTGTCCCTGCTGGGAACTGGCCTGCAGGGAACTGGCCTGCAACCCATGCATGTGCCCTGACAGGGAATGGAACCGTGATCCTCTGGTTCGCAGACCTGGGCTGAATCCACTGAGCTACACCAGCCAGGGCTCTCCCCAGTGGTTTATGACTTTAGATTTTTAGTTATTTTTTAAACATTTTATCCATATAGGAATGTATAACCTTATTTAGGTGCATGTAAATACAGTTTCTTTGCCAGTTCCAGGTAATGTAAACTTTATACTGAATGATATGGAAGATAATTGCTGGTTGATTTATAGGGAGAGCCTTGAGGGACACAAAGAATGGAGGAAAAGGAGGGACAAAAATGGGAGGAAGGATCTGGAGGAGGGAAGGAGGGGAGGGCCAGAGAGTGAGGGAAGAAGGCGGGGCTTGGAGGGATTGGTGGATAGGAGAGGTGAGGGGAAAAGTTTTTTCACTCTTGGTTTACATCACTATAAACCTATCAAAACTCAGATTTCCATTTTTATAATACTCTACATTGCACTCTAATTTTTAAAGCCAAAGCTATACATAGGGTATTACATACATTTTTCACCATTATTTTTAGTGATACTATTTTTGCTTAAATTTATTTAAGAACCCATTTATGTCATAACTTATTTCTGCCACCAAAAATGTATGCCTCAAGGGTTAAGCCAACATTGTTTCCTCAAAACTCTATTTTCATAAATTATGGATGCTTGGAAAGCACCTAAAGGACAGGAAGTTTCTATGATAATAAGATAGTAAAAAAATATTGTTTACCTGGAAGTTGTAAACACTCCATATACAATTGGATTTTTAGGATCTTTAGAGTTCATTAGGAATATATCCTCTGTTTGAAAACAAAATTGAGAAAAGTTGCACTTTTTGATGACTATGGCAAAGTCTAAACAAGTATTCTCTGTGAAACACAACCAGTTCTACGTACGCAATTCATCAAAATGAGTGTCGATGCCATTTGGACCTGGCACTGAGCAAATCAGGCGGGCTTTGAGGAATGTCGTCCACTTATTCACCAGACTTCTGTG
Organism: Sturnira hondurensis; assembly: GCF_014824575.4. NCBI lineage: Eukaryota > Metazoa > Chordata > Mammalia > Chiroptera > Phyllostomidae > Sturnira > Sturnira hondurensis. The sequence goes on along the minus strand of NW_028089093.1, from coordinate 7,921,279 downwards.
TCCCCCAAAGTCATTCTGAAAGGAGAGAATGCTGGTTTCAGGAACTGTGCATAAAAAGGATAATCTCAAATATGTATCTTATCTTGATGTAGATATGAATGCAATTCTTCATATTTCAAAATGAAGAATGAGGAATTTTAAATGACAAGATACAAGTGCCTATGTTTTTAAGTCATCTTGTTGATCAAATCTTTTCACTCAAACTAAGGAGTGACTTAGCATTAAAAAGTCACTTTTTCGATTCTCTTACCACTCTTCAATGAACAATTACTACTCTTGTGTTTGTTTTTGGTTTGGTTTAAATTTCTTCTGCATGTGCATTTCTTGAGATCTTATTTTTCTAAATTGACTCACAGTACAAGTACTGAACACATTGGCACGTAGGAGGCATTTAACAAATATGAACTGAATGAAAGAATAAAGTCATGCTTTAGAACCCATACTGAAAATACATCATGAACAAAAACATGCTAGCACTAAATATTTCATAAGTTTAAATAGTTGAAGCAATGCTGACTTTACAAATAGCATGTTGAAAAAAACATTTGCATAAACCGTAGTAAAGGAACCTCATTTTAGTGGAACATTTTGAAAAAGTCCCTTCAAAAATATAATACTGATTTATATTTTGTTTATGTAGTTCTATACACTACAAAGATTTTTTAACTTTTGTAATTAGTCCTTTAAAATATATATTCTGTGAAGAAAAGATTCTTATATAGTTCACATATTATTTTGATGCTTCCAGATTGTTACAACTTTTAATTTTCAAGTAATTTAATATACTAGAGATAAATAATTAAGTTATGATTAGGATAGCAAAGAGACTAAACCACCTTCTAAAACAGAGGTTATTAATATTTCATTACTTTTTTAAAAAGAAAAAATTCTGTTCTAAGATAGTTACTGGATCTGGCTTGGTTACTCTCTTGAGATGAAAGTTGCTTCAAAATATACAAACGGTTGACTTTGTTCATGTTGCACATACATTACAATACACATAGGCAGAGGGACACTTAGTGCTGTTATCATGTCTTCGTGTCAGTATGAATCCATCAGTATTGATCTATAATTGCTCTATACACCTAACATTATAATATGATATTACATTCGATTTTGTGCTGCATAGTATATGCATTACTCAGATAAAGTTCATGGCTTCATAACTATGTGAATATATATGTACGTGGGATGTTATGATAATCAATTTATAAAAACAACCTTTAAGGCTTTTATATTAATATTTTAGTTATCCTAACAATGTAGTAGAAAAATGTGCTAGGTCTGAGAATACAAAAAATTTATCCTATAATTTGTTTCCCTAGAATTTCAAACTAAAATCATTTAATGTAATGTAATTTTGAAGTAATGCCTTACAACCTCCACCTGCTTGTGTGACTATGAAGTTACTTATAGACAATGATAATATACTTTCAATCATTTCTACCATTTAAATATATATATAGTGACTGGTCAAGTATTTTAGCCAGATTTTTATTATATATGAATATAGGTAGAAAAGCAAAAGAAATAAAATTGTGATTGAACAGTACCCCCCTCACTGTCTTTCTTTACCTCACCTTGCATATCTGACCTATTCTAGCATGAGTGGCTTTTCCAGTGTGCTCTCCATCTATCGCGCTTTCCCGGAAGAAAAAATATACTTTGTCATCTTCAGGGTTGTCACTCTCTGGGATGAGGTGAGCACTAATGAATCTTGGATCTAGGAGACAAGTCATAGGACACATGTTAATTCACAGGTAGAAAATAATACCATTCACTGCAGTCCACTTTCACTTTTCCTAACTCCTCTTTAACATATTTCCAGAACTGATCTTTTCTTAGTTCGCTTTTTCAGCATATGCAAACCATTCTTTATACATTTTAACTATGTTACAAAAATGCCTTATATCTCATAAAAATAGTAATTAGGTTTTTTTTTCTCAGAAAGTTGGTAGTAACTGTAGAAATCCACAGCATAACCACATAGTGGTATTAATATATTTTGGAAACTTTAAGTGCTATCGAGTATTACTTATTTGCCTCACGACTGTTGTTCTTCCTTTCAAGCATAAAATAGTTTAAATCAAACTACCAAATAGTCTATTCCAGTTTCCAGCAAAAACTGGGTGAGAGGGGAGAAATGAGATCTACCGGAAACACACACAAAACCAGCCCCTCTCATGTTGTTCCCCATCTTAGTAAACACAACATCATTTACTAGGCACTCGAGCCAACCCCCCTGGAGCCACCCTTGAGTCCCCCCTGTCTCTCACATCCCACATTCCATCAGCACATCCCTTAAGACCAGACTCTCCCAGACAACCTTTGCCAGTGACAGATACCTAATAGCCTCCTTGATCCTGTTTAACCAACCTTGCTCTACTTCTCTACACAGTAGCCAGAGAAAACGTACACTATGTCACTTCCCTGTCTAAACCCTCCTATATCTTTCCAAATCACTCACAATGAAATATTATTTTTAATTAAACATTTGATTGTTTTTCTATTACACTTGTCCCAATTTTCCCACCTTTGCTCTCCTCTGCCTACCCCACCCCGACTCCCACAGTCCATCCCCACCCTGTTGTCCATATCCGTAGGTCATTCATACATGTTCCTCGCCTAGTCTCTTCCCCTTCTCTCCACCTTTACCCTTCTTCCTCCTTCCCTCTGGCTGCTGTCAGTCTGTTCCTTGTTTCCATGCCCCTGGTTCTGAAATATTAATTCTTATCGTGAGCAGAAGCCATTTATGATCTGGCCCCTTCTACCTCAAATGCCTTTTCTTCGACCTGCCTTGCCTTCCCTATCTCACTCCTGGTCAGCCGTGCCTCCTGCTCTGGTTCCCAAACAGGTCAAGCACTCTCAGTCCTGCCTCAGACCTTTTGTCCCTGTGTAACTCGCTGCCTTCGTGTGTCCTAGAGTCTGGGTTCCTACTTTTACTCGGGTCATGGTTCAAATACTACATGATCAAAAAGGTCTTTGTGGACTACTCCCTTTAAATCATTGAAATTCTTACCTCAGGGTTCTTAAAAACTTCATTGTTAGGCATTATTTTTTTCTTAACATTATTCGTGATCTGCTAAAATACATCTCTCTCTCTTTTTTTTGTCTCCCTCTATGTCTAATCTCCATTTGCTCGTTGCCTGATCCCTCTCTACCCCAGTGGAATGTAAGTTCTATGAGAATAAGAACTTGGTGTGTGTGTTTCATATTATGATCCTAGAGTTTAAAAGATAGTGAGCATTCAATAAATATCTGTTCTAGGAGGGAAGAAAAGAAAACAGGAAAAAATGAGACTGCCTTGATTATGCATAAATTATATCACCAGAGTTTAGACCCCTACTTTAAAGAAGTACTTCTGTAAATACCTGGGTTGATATGGTTGTGGCTCATACAAACTGTATAAAAATGTGCATTGGCTTTACAGCTTTATATGTAATATAAGAATCTGCATTTATATCACTTAAAGCACTTAGGACATTGAGGATACTTCAATTCTTACAGTAATCTACCTTTATTCCCATGGTGTATGTGTAAACAATGAAATATATACACACAGGTCAGCATCATACTTAAGAGACCAGGAAATAGTTCAGAATCCTGCAGTTAGATTTATTCATGGTTTTGAGTCCTAATCTTTACACCTGTGGAAAATCATCGTAATCATGTTTTCCATGCTTGTAACCTTTCTTTAACATTTGCTCTGGGACCATGTACTTAGTATATCCCACTAGCCATCTTAGGCAAATTATACAGACTCTGTAAGTAATGTAAAACATATGAAATATTACTTAATCACATTTCAAGTTCAGTGTTCCATTGGAATAAGAGTAAAAAACCAGTAGTTTAAAAGTTGAAATCACTTAGCACCTGAATTTTTAAAAGATATATAATATAATGGATTACTTTAACCTTAATATTTGTTGCAAATCTTGCCTTGTCTTTCTAAATTTGTACTTGTTCACATACAAAAATATATTTGTATATATGTGTTATAAATATGTGTGTATGTATATGTGTGTGTGTGGGTGTCTCATAAGGAATGATAAGAAGGATAATTAATGTGACATGGTAGGAATTTCAATGTACAGACCAAAAATTATTACTTCATTGGTGAAGTGAGGCTCCTAGAAATAAGATGTGTATGTATGAAAGAACTCAGTTCAGTCACTTGCAACTTTGGTGACCTTTGGTATCTCTCTTACTTCTTAGATCTCAGATGCCTAATTTTCAAATTGGATTTATCTCCAATTGAGTTATTTCAGATTGGGTTCTATTTACTTTGTGTGTCACAGTTTATATAAAACCAATTATTTTAACCTGAAATAATGCATGTGAAACAACTTTGTAAAATGCTAACAAATACATTATTATCATTAGAAGTCAGTGAAAGGAAGTTTCAGTGACATGCTAAGTTTAAGGGCTCACATTATAATTCAGCTGCCTCATTTTTAATTTTAATTATAAAAATTGATACATTCTTTTGCTTCAGTTGTGGAACAATGGAGAAGATGGTCTAATATTACCTCCCAAATCGGTGTAGTTGTTCACATAAACACTGGAATACATATTTTAAATAAATGCATGCAAGATACTATGTAGAAAACAATGAAAAAATATATCCCTTGTTCTCTACAATCTAGCAAGAGTGATGGTAGAAACACAAACACAACACAAAGCAAATAATTTTTTACATGCACAAAGAGTCTCTTGATGTTGGCTATGAGAGAAGGCATTGTTGAGCATCATGTCTTTCTCTCTAAAACGTACCAGGATAATTATCACCTTACAAATGTGGACTTTAGTAAAATACAATTTAAGCAAGTTATCAAGTATACCAACTGGTGAAAGGGCCTTCAGTCCTAATTTCTTCTTCAATATCTGAAACTACAGAAATAAAGGATATTGCAGGTGAATTAACAGTTTGGCATAACTTCAGATACAGCCCAAAACAAAAATTATACATGTAAAATAACAGCCAAATTTATTAAAATAGGAAAAGAGAATATCAAAGAAAAATAATGTCAATTTAATATAACTTGTTTTCAAGAAATTTAGGTTATATCTTATACCAGAAAAACATTCATTCTTATTTAAAAATAAAATAGGTGTCTAGATGATCTCTTTCAAAACTCTAAAAGTAATATTCTTCTAGTATTGCAAATTTGGAGATTCTCCTTTTTGGTCAAAACCTTTGCTCATTATGCATTTTCTACTTCTGTAGTCCACCAATTTTGCCTTCTTTTTTTCTGTGCTATTTTGTTCTTTAACCCTCTCTCTTGTTCTCTCAGTTTATTACTCTCCTTACTGGTGAATTCCCTATTTCATTCATTTTGGATGTTCCAATCAGTCATTCTAACTGTCTTCTTACTACTTTAGGACCTCTTACTCTTATAAACATTCACTGTACTTGCTGTGCAAAACCCAAAAACTTTCTTCCATTTGCTCCTATAGCTAGGCAAAGATGAACCAAATTATATAATGATAGCAAATGGGTGTGTGGTAAATTCACTCTATCTTAAATAAGAATCTTGGCATTGCTAAGGAATTATTTTATGTATTATAGGTGTACTAACAATGACTTTCAAAAATCATTCTGATTTTCTTAAGGTACTACCATTTTTCACTTTGCTTTCCAAGGATGAACTTGTTATTTGCTATATCGATAAGATTAAAGCCATTAAGTAAAATTTCCCTCCTTTTTCTTTCTTCATTTTGATCCCCCACCTCCATGTATGTGTGTGTGTGTGTGTATTTCCTTTTTGTGGGGGAATGATATATCCTCATTCTAAGTCTAAGGACTCTCTATATTTGCTCTTAATCCAATAATCTAGAGAATAATACTCCAGTAACAATCCCAATTCTTCATGCAATCACTTACCATTTTTATTTTCACTGCTCAAATATTTTAAAACTCTGTGCTATGGATTGTGGAATGATCGGGGATGTTATGATGAAAAGTGTCATGCCCACTTTTGCTTACTGTCTATGAGAAAGCACCAATAATTAAATAGAGAAATTATGAAACTGCACTAAAAGAACAAAACTAAGAGTTTGCAAAGAATACAGCAGAAAATCAAAGAGACAACCTTGCCTTGAAGGAACTAGGGGAAGTTTTTCTTAGAAGATACAGCATATAATTCAAGATTTGCAGAATAACCAGGAATGTCCCAGGTAGAATGAACAGATGTGCAAAGTCACAGGCACAGCAGAGAATGTTGTGCACACAGAGAGTGGTCAATGAAGACAGAGGTGGTCAGAGATGATGAGGATGTTAAACAGAGGTCAGGATAAAAAGAAAGTGTTGTTCAGCAAGATATTGTCCTAATGGCTAGGAGGGAAACCCTCAAGTATTTGAAAGCTGGTAATGTCATTATCAGACTTCTATTTTAAGATCATTCTGATTGCTATAGAATAAAAACTTAGAGTGAGGCAAGAAGGAAAACAGATAGATCAGTCTGGAGATTGGTGAGAACTGATGGTGATCTTGAGCTGTATAAAGAAGGAAATATATCTAGGGACTACATGAATGTAGAACTGATGGATTACATTCATTGATGTTGATAAAAGGAGTAGTGAGAAAAATAGAAATATTAAAGAGACATCTTATGTAAGTAATTGATTGGATATAATTCATTACTGAGAGAAGGAAGAATAGATATAAGAGTGGGGAAGAAAGATCAGCTCAAAATTCAAAATTATGACTAAATTTTTCTACCTAGCTATCTCACTGCAACTTTGATTCATCCTACCAAGCAAGAAACATAACAACTTATCTTTTAAAAGTGCTTCCATTCCTTCCTACCTTTCCACTTTGGTTAATGGCAACATCAACATCTAGACATTAAATATTATTTTACCTTAAATTGTCTCCATCTCCTGCAGGACTTTTCCTTTGCCCTCTAAATTTATGATTAAATATATTCCAGCTATCATTTTCATTACCTTTTCCTGTTTTATAGTTTTAATGTTACCCTCACAATTCATGTCCTTTCTAACTTATAGCTATATTTTTAGAATCATCTAACTGTTCTTCTGCTTGTATTATCCATTTCTTGTAAGCCATCCATACAGTGTTTTAGAAACAACTGTGAATGCATTTATACCATACATTTTCCAGCAGAGATTTCAGGTGTCAGAAAATATGACAAAGTAGCATAAATTAAACACACATTAGTATACAAGACAAAAAGGCATATGTTACTCTGAGCCAGACACAAGGCTGAGTTCAGTTACTACATTCATAATGAGCCACAATTTCAACTTCAGGCATTCTAGCACAAAAGGAAAATAGAAAACCCTGTCAGTTACATTATTCACAGGGTCTCTAATATAGAAAATAAACTGAGGACATCAGTGTCACCCATAAACTGTTACCTATATGTCCAACCATTCATTCTTTAATCCCTTAGTGAACCTGTTTATCATTCTAGAAAGCACGGTGGCTACTATCTTTATAAGCATGTAGTTCACATAATATGAAAGAAAGCTTGCTTCTACCTGTCTTACAACATTTCTTTCTCTGTTATCCTCATTTTTGTATTTGTTTTGACAGGCATTTGTCCTACATCCCCCCCTCTCTTGCCTTCAGCTTTTACATAGAACAAAATATTTCCCTAAATGTAGTTTGATTCTGTCCCACTGCAACTACTCAGATGTAGATCCTTGTCTCTTTCCACCTGGCAGTGCCACGCAATCTGTTTTCCCTGCCTCTGACTTCACCTTCTCCTAACCACCCAGTACTGACTACCACCTTTTACCATAAAAAAACACTCTCTGGCACCTGGTGCATAGATATATATCATATATGGAATGTATATATATTCCTCAATTAGAATCTATACAGCTCTATTTTACTCACTTGTTTTCTTCCCCCTTTCTTCTTGTAAGCTGATCTTTCTATTAACACTGACTATTGCTTTCAGGCTAAGCATAACTTCTGAAACAGAACATTGTTCTTAAGAAGTGAATAAATTCAAATCTCCTGAACTAAAACATGTAGTTTTTAAAACATTTTTGTTCCGTGGCTTTTCCCCCAAAATTTACTTTCCAATTGCAGTTAAGATACAATGGTGCATTAGTTTCAGGTATACAACATAATGATTAGATATTTATATAACTTACAAAGTGATCACTCTGATAAATCTAGTGCCCGAATGACACCATACACAGATATTACAGTATTATTGACTATGTCCTTTATGCTGTACTCTACATTCCCATGACTATTTGGCAATTTGTGTAGTTTTTTTAAAAGAAAGAATCACACTTTCTTGCCTTCTTGATATAGTTTATTAAAGCTTCTGGGGTGAGCAGCAATCACCATCAGCTCAATGATGCTTCAGTTTCTGGTTGAAGAAGTGCTTAGACCTTCCCCTTTAAACTGCAACTATTTTTAAGGGTTTATGGCAAAACAGCAGGTTTTCAAATAGTCTTCTGACATGTTATGAATGTTCTTTCAAATTGGAAAAAAAGCTTTTCTTTTTTCAATTGCATCCTTTTGAGTTAGACAATTAATGAAGTAACATTAATCATCTGTTTGCTGTTTTTGAAAATTAGATTGCATCAATAGAATTAAAGTAACAGAAAGCATATTTCTCCATTTTATGAAGCTGAAACTAGTGCATATGTTGGAGGTCAGAGATTACCAATATCCTGGAAAACTACAAGCAGTTCAATAACTTGCCCTGTCATCAAATACTCCCCATGGGAATGTTTTACCAAAACTCACTCGGACTGATCTATTTTATTAGTTCTCCTTAGGAACCTAAGAAAGTTCATGGTATTCAAAAGAAGCTCTTCTATTTCCAGTTGCTACCATCAAATAGCACACAGAGATGGGAAATCCAAGCTCACTAGTTCCTTTTTCTTCTAGTGTCTGTAGCCTATTAGAGAAGAGAATGCCTATTTCCAGTCCACAGGTACAAATTCTTGATTACCATGTGGCCAAGTCTATTGAAACTAACAGATACACACATAGAGATTGTTTCATAATGTAAACAGTTAAAAGGCCCCTAGATACCTAGCCACACTGCAATGTTCTCTATTCTGTTCACAGAATCTCAATAGAGAAAAAATTAACAAAATATTTGAGCTTGTACAATTTGAAAATATTTCTTTCGATGTGAAGCAGAAAGTCAATGTAGATGTATACTAAAGTTGACATCAAAAGAAAGTGGCAAAATCCATTTAAGCAAGATCAAAGTGCATTAATCTCCTCCGCACAAAACTACAATGCAAATACTGTGAGAGGTAAATAGAGTTGGAAAGGAATCTCTCATCTGGAAAGCTTAAACGGTTGCCTCTGGGGAAGAAACTTTGCCTTTACAGGTACGGTGGTACTTTTGCAATGCCCGGGGCACATGGCAGAAGCTGAACAAATAATATTTAATAATCTTGAGCCAATGCTATTATGTGAAGCATGGAATCCATAGTTATGATAATAGCAAGAAACACTGGGTAAATACACTTCTATTTTCTTTCCCTCTTTATCTCCTTTACCATCCCCTTGACATTCTTCTACACCTTATCCCACAGATGGTATTTCTTGCAAAATTCACGTTTGGGCACCACCTGCCACCCACTTGTAACAGTACCACTCTGTTGAAATATTTTTAGCAGCTGCAAATTAAACTGTCCTTCAGGTGCAATCTCACACTTAATGAAAATGACACCTTGGCAAAGGACACGCAGCTGCCTTTATGATTCATTTGGCAGCTTGAGCTTATTTAAATAATGAACACATTTTGCTGCTCTCAGCATTAGAATCAATCTGAGTTTCTAGTACAGCAACATTTTTACCAGCGTTTGGATGGACCTATCTCTTCCACGAACAAGCCTACAAAGTACAAGAACATACAACTGAAATTATAGAAATACGTTTTAATGGAAAATGAATCAAAGGATTATTAATTAAGGCTTTTAGAGTATCTATACATTTAAAAGTTAGGGCATCTATTGGGTTTCTAGAATATAAATTATACATAGTTCGTTAGAATAGAGGCTGGAATGAATGATTATGTGCTATCTCATGTGACTGCTACAAGCACCAGTTTCATACCATGAAATAGTCAATCTCCTTGTAAAGCGTGGCAGGAGGTTCAGGAGCAGAATAGGAGGAACATGAACCATCGACCCACAGTGGGAAAACAATTCGAATTACTTATCTCTGAACCGGCTGTGATCACACGTATGAGAGTAAAAGAAAAGCTTGAAAATTCATGTACTTCACTACATACAGGATCAGTAAAAAGGGGATCCTACTGATGCTATGACTACTCATGAAGGGAAATCCTTACTAAACATTACTTTCTATTATCAAAACATCTTTTCTTCACTGTATGTGTGTGTGTGTATACATACACATATGCATACATATATATATATATTCTGAAATAGAAATCAGAGAAAAATAGTAAAAAACAAGCTTCTCCCACTCACTAGATTTGTAACTTCAAAAAATTAATTAATGTCATCTAGCCCCAGTTTTCTTATCTGTCAGAAGTGCATAAGTACATATACCTGAGAAGTGCTGGGATAATTACATTAGAAAAAATATACATGACATCTATACATACGTGTCTTCCTTCTCTCTTCCCTTCCTTTCTATATGTCTTTTTTATTTTTTATTTTTATTTAATTATTTTCAAATACAGTTTTCTGTCTATTACTCCCATCCCATCCCACCCACCGTGTCTTTTTTAAACTTTCTATCTACCTACCTACCTACCGACCTACCTACATATGTCAGCATATCATTGGTTTTCATTGCTAGCTGAAATTGCTAGCTGTTATTATAACACTGTTCATATAACTTTGAGAAGTGTCCTATATAATTAAATGTTTAAAAGTTGACAGTGACCAGAGGGAAGAGGGAAGGNGGTGAGATCATATGATATTTGTCTTTCACCGCCTGGCTTATTTCGCTCAGCATAATGCTTTCCAGTTCCATCCATGATGTTGCAAAGGGTAGTAGTTCCTTCTTCCTTTCTGCAGCATAGAATTCCATTGTGTAAATGTACCATAGTTTTTTGATCCAGTCATTTACCGATGGGCATCTAGGCTGCTTCCAACTACAGTTTTCTGTCTATCACTCCCATCCCATCCCACCCACCTCGTCTTTTTAAAACTTTCTATCTACCTACCTACCTACATATGTCAGCATATCATTGGTTTTCATTGCTAGCTGAAATTGCTAGCTGTTATTATAACACTGTTCATATAACTTTGAGAAATGTCCTATATAATTAAATGTTTACAAGTTGACAGTGATCAGAGGGAAGAGGGAAGGGAATTTCAGGGGAAATAGGGGAAGGATTTAGAGGAACATGTATGAAGGACACATGGACAACAACTGAGAAGGGTGGAAATGGGAGGGAGGGGGAGCACGGGGGGTGGGATGGGATGGGAGTAATAGACAGAAAACTGTACTTGAAAAATAATTAAATAAATTTTTTAAAAAGAAAAAAATAAAAATAAAAATAAACAAACAAAAAACCTTAAAAAATAAAAGTTAATGGTAACATAAACTTTGTCTGCTAATGAATCAAAACGAATCAGAAACCGACTGATGAGGAAACCTGTTAAAGACAACTGAGAAGAACAAAATGGAATTTAGGTAAATTATAAAACTGCTTTCTAAAAATTAAAAAATATTTCTAGTATCACAGTCTCAGGCTTCAAATACAGGCTAACTAGAGAGAAATTAGTGATGGGGAAAGATCAGCAGTAGACGACAGCCAGCACACCAGACTGACAGCCATCGTGACTGGTTTCTTTCCTTTCCCGTGCAGCAACATAAGGAAGGGAAAAGTTCCCCAAATCCGATGACCTTGAATGGGAACTTCCAGCACATCGGGAATGCGGAGAATGCAGCACAAGGTCATTTTAGCTAATAGCCTATGCAAAATGGATATATCATTTTTGGCTGTGGAATAGAAGAACCTCGGCTGCCAAGGAACAGGCCTGGAAAAACTTCTGATGCTTAGCTGGCTGGGAAACTATGAATAGCTCTTGGGATAGCTTAACCCGAAGAAAGGTTGAAGATGAGTCATGTCAGGAAGGAGAAAAGGGCTGATTACGATGGAAGATGAGCATGAATGTTAAGTAATTGGTACTATTTACTGTGTTTTTTCCTTGTTCTTTTTATACATTATTGTAATCCACACTCACCCCAGAAGAAACCCTGACATTAAGACCCGGCAAATGCCCCAAAGTGCAAACTAGTACAAAAGCAAGAGCTGAGCTCTTTCTACTGTGTCCAGTGGCATCAAGTATTTACACATGTCTTTGCACTATGTCTCCAAGTTGCCTATGCTTACACACTCCTAGCTATTTTGGTTGCTATTTCCACAAAGAAAACAGTTTTTAACATTAATAAAAAATCGGTGGAAAAGCTTGCTGTTTTCTATCACAACAAAATAAGTCTATTTGAACGAAATGGTCATAACCAACTCAAACTTTCCACAGCTTTTCTCAACTGAGGGCAAATTACTGGAGAGGAAATGAAAAGCCTTTGGGATATTGGCCTCACAAGAAAAAACATATGAAGTAATTGCAGACATCACCGTGGCGTGTGATGCCTCCAACTGTACATGTCAAACCAAATTAATGACCTTACACTTTCCCTTATTTGGTCCTGCAAAGAGACAATGTTTTTCCATGTTTATCTTTTCAGTTCCATTTCCCATATCTACTTAGTTGGCATTTCTTAACTAACTCTACCCCTCATACACTTTGTAGTATATTTTCCCCTTATTTCTTTTTTTCCTAATTAAAGTTCTTTCTTCTCTCTCCTGAAGCACTGGTTTGTGTTCTTTAAAGAGCCACCTGCTTCAAATCATTCTCCTCAATGAACACTTCACAGTTTAGCCAGTGTCGGTTTCAAAATACACAGTTTTACTGATGGTTTTCCAATGGCTAAACAATTAAATTCAGGCTCAATTACTAATTTATTTATTTATTTTAAAATTTATGTATAGTTGGTATACAATATTATATTAATTTCAGTTATGCAATATAGTTACTCTACATTGATAAAGTCAGGCTCCTTTAAAAGGTATTCAAGGTCTTTACCATTCAACCCCCAGATAGGAGGTCTGTCCAGAAGGTATCCAGCCATGTAATATGAAAAATAGAGACATTTACTGAAGAAAATAAAAGATACCAGAACCATTGTACACAGGACAATGACATCTCAGTCCCCTTCAAAGTAGGGACCTTGGGACCTCACACAATTCTCCCAATTGCCATCAGCTGTCCTGTCATATTTTTCTGAATCTCATCAACAGTCTGAAATCTCTTCCCTTTCAAAGATTATTTTAGTTTTGAGAAAAGCCAGCATTCACAGAGAGCTAAATCTGGGCTGTAGTGGGGCTGAGTCACCTGAGGGATTTGACCTTCCACCAAAAAACTGCGCATGAGATGTGATGCATGAGCAGGCACATTGACATGCTGATGACATGCTGAAGCTGCCAATCACCAGTTGCCCACAGCTGTGGCTTTCTGATTCATCTGACTATTTCCACAAAGGAATGAGAAAGCTTCACATAAAATTTGGTGCAGATTTGTTGCTCTATGTGCTTAGTCATTTTGAATGTGATGGCCATACAGTACACATGCTCACTCAATGGTGTCTATTGCCCCCACTGACTAGTACAGTGAAGTCGGCATTGTTCACACATGTGCATTCCAGTCCACTCTCCTTGGCTGCCAGGTTACACTGATGTCACGCAAACCATTTCCATTATATTTACAATGGCTGGACTTTTTTTTCTGGACAGGCCTCCTATTGAATTGCCCCCTGCACTCTTCTATCATACCACTCTGGGCTCCCAGAACGTCGATTTTTAAATTACTTTTCTAATGCAAATTTTCTCTGAAGAATAATATCAAATTTTCAAGATCATTTTCAATTTTTTTTCCAAAAGTGCATTATTTCAATTCTTGAGGTGGAAACTTGTCTTCTAAGTTTTCACAATATTTTGTTTATATTTCAGTGAAATTAGTGATACATTCCCACCTGCCCTAGATTATTGTGTATAGTAATATACTGTGTTTGCTCACTAATTTCTTTGGATTCATGGTTCTGTCTTTCACCTTAGAATCCCTTCTACTTCTTAAGATAGCATATTATAATTTAAGATACTGCTAACTTGACATCAAGCGAACAGTATTCTATTTATACAATCATCTTACGGTTTGCAAACTGCCTTCACTTGAACGATAATGGTGTGACTACCCAGTGGTTAAGGGGCAGTCACAGTATTCAGCTTTGCTCTATTAATCACTACCTCTGTGACCATAAGGCAAGAATATGGAGATGTTATCACAAACAACTGACAGTAGAGTTAACATGTGTATACTTGGAATAACATGCTATTGTGAAGTGTGAACTGTCTTTATTATCAGTGCAAGATTGGTTATCTCTGCTTCATTGTTTAGCCTTGTACTGCTCGCCAGAAGTCATTTAAGAGTTTCATCGAAGTCAACAGAAAACAGGTACCTTTATAAGAAGGAGTCAGAGATAAGGAACAGAAACAAAGAGCAAATCAAGAGCTCCTTTTCAATCACATTTATAATGAAAGAGATGATCAAAATGAGTCGGAAACTAAAAAGAGCAGCAACAACATTGTTCTCTGTACTGACAGATAAAGATGCATGGATTTAAAAGATCCAGGAAGAGGCTTTACTCCCAGTGCTGGGGCTCTGAGAGCCCAAAATTTAAAACTATTTTGGCTGTTAAATATAATATAAAAAATGTAGAGAAAGCAAATACTTGAAAATATATCACTGATGCATGCTGCTTCTTTCCCTTTCCTGTATTTTTTTCATTATCTTTATCTGTTTGATTCCCTGATTCTCATACTATTTTTCTATGCTTGAAGAACATTTTTGGCTGAATTTTGGCCATGTTCACAAAGTATGGCATATTTAAGTCTTCAGAATAACTGTCTAATTTCCATCCTTTCCACACCTGGTATCTTTGTGGCTCAGTCATAAACTTGAACTACGGCAAAACTAAGAAATTCAAACATATAACTTGAACCTGAGAACTAAGCATCACTTAGGTTTTCTTAGACATGCAAATTTGATATAGTATAATCTTCAGTGTATGGTTAGTTTTCTATATCTAGATAGCATGTATGTTCATTTTACTTAAATATTATGATTTCTACCATCTTCTATTTAAATAGGAACATTTTTGTAATGTAATTGCATACATGTTGTCAAATTGTGCTTGGAAACTAAATCGGAAATATATGTTTAGTTTATATGTCTCTTAAAAAATTTTGTCACATTCTGGTTTTGTTTTTCTGTTTTACTGACTGATTTATTTCCATTGTGTGTATCATCCAATTATTTCTTTATTTTGGTGAACTTCACAAATTGCAGGACACAGTGCTGAGCTTAAAGTAGGTTTTAAGGAAAGTTATTGAAATATTAAACTAATTGGATATATCACAAGGTCATATGACTGTCTCGTCATTATTGTTTGATAATTATGTACCAATAATTGTGTTTCTGTATTTATGTTTCCACTCTCTTATCTAGTAATAATATCCTGCTATTTATAGGACCACTGTGTGCAATGGCTTAGAGGTCTGCATTTTATCATGTTAAATATATATTATAGCCCTGGCTGGTGTAGCTCAGTGGATTGAGAACGGGCCTGAGAACCACATGATTGCGGTTCGATTCCCAGTCAGGGCACATGCCTGGGTTGCAGGCCAGTTCCCAGTGGAAGACTCACAAGAAGCAACCATACATTGATATTTCTCTCCTTCTCTCCTTCCCTTCCCCGCTAAAGATAAATAAATTAAAATATATATATATATATTATAAATATTTTGATGTCATTAGATTTAATTGTTTTTTCAAGTATAATGCTGTTAGGCATTTCTATAGTTCTTTAGATTTCTTCCCTCTTAACTACAAATAGCTGCAATATTTATAGATTATTTCTTGTATTAGGTCTTCAGTGAATAAATTCATTCGATCAGTGCACTCATCTATCATCATAAACTGTTTTCACCATTTACATTGAATTTTGTTATATATAAACTACTGCATGACTGAATTAGATGGAATTGTTTTTTGAGAAGGTCAGATGGAATTTCATGGAGGACATAACGTCCACAAAGAACCTTTGTATGGACCTCACAACACATGCACACACATGTATATAACACAGGTATATTTGTAGGTAAAATTTTTTTTTAAGATTTTATTTATTTTTATTTTTAGAGGGGAAGGAGAGAGGGAGAGAAACATCAATGTATGGTTGCCTTTTGTGCGTCCCCTGCTGGTAGTTAGCCTGCAAGGAACCGGCCTGTAACCCAGGCATGTGCCCTGACTGGGAATCGAACCGCAATCGTCTGGTTCGCAGGCCTGTGCTCAATCCACTGAGCTACGCCAGCCAGGGCTGTAGGTAAAATTTTTGATACTAGTTTTGTTTACTTAAAGACATCAAGGACTGAACACAGATTTTTCCCCAAACCCTAAAAATTGGAAAGATATGAAAAAATAAAACAATTATCCTTTACAATGACATTATAGGAGATGTCAACATGAAGGGGAATTAAGTAGAATATGCACAATACAAACTCTGTTCTTTAAACACAAAATGATGCTACCAGTGAAGTCTATGTTCATAAAGTGACTATGCTATTTTGTATGTAATACAAATTAAAAATAACTTTTGGACTTGAGTGAAGAAAACCAAGACAGGAAACTTTCATTTTCTACCTCTAAAGAAGAACATTCGATTTAGAAAAGTGAGTTCTCCATAATAACAAATTATTTCTATGATCTTAATCAATGACTTCACACTAAAACTTCCTCTTAATGAGAAAATTGGTAGAGGTTCAAAAAATATGATATTACCTAAGTCCTATTTTAAATTAAAGCAGGTTTTTCTTTCCTTTGGCGGAAAGTCCATCAATTTTTTAGACAGTGTTCTTACTCTGCGTTATTAAATGAGATGAAACAAGTGCAATTAAGTGTGTGATTTATTTTCTAAATGTTTCTGTGCTTAAGCAATGAGCTAAAAAAATCACCACACCAAAGAGATATAATACTACAGGTGTGATTTAAATCTCTGAGAAAAAGAAAAAATATACCCATGCTTTCTTTTAACTTTCTCCAATTGACAGTCATATCTCACTCAATGGTTATGTTTAAAAATTGAAAAAAAATTTACCCTCATCCAAGGATATACGTTTCATTGATTTTAGAGATAGAGGAAAGGAAGGGGGAGAGAGAGAACATCAATGTGAGAGACATCCACCAGTTGCCTCCCGTGCATTCCTAGAGAATCAAACCCACAACCTAAGTATGTGCCTTGATCAGGGATCAAATGGACCTGCACCCCCGATGCATGGCCCGATGCCCCAGCCAAATGAACCACCCAGCCAGAGCCTTCACTTAAAATGTTGTTTTGAGAGAGAGAAAAACATAAAGTTTCTGTTCCATTTATTTATACATTCACTGGTTGATTCTTATATGTACCCTGACTGGGGAGGAAATTAGCAACTTTGGACTGTTGGGGCAATGCTCTAACCAATTGATCTACCTAGCCAGGGTTCATGTAAAAGAGAACTATGTAAGTTTAAGATGCATTTCATAGAAATAAACACATTTTAATAGATGATTATATACAGAGAATAAAGACTCAAGTCACTAAAACATTTACAAAATACATCTGATAAGGAACTGTTATCCAAAATATTCAAAGAACTGTTTTTCAAGTTTTTTAATTAATTACTTTATGGCTGTTCAATTACAGCTGTCTGCATTTCCTCCCCACCCTTTCCCCCACCCACCCAATTAAAAAATGTGTAAAAGACCTGAGCAGATACTTCTCCAAGGAGGACACACAGAGGGCCCAGAGACCTATGAAAAGATGCTCAGCATCACTAGCCATCAGAGAGACGCAAATTAAAACCACAATGAGATACCACCTCACACCCATCAAAGAACTCTTAAAATTCAATAAAAATAACTTGATTACAAGGTAAGACAATGATCTCAAAAGACATGTTACCAAAGTAGATATTCAGAGATGTTACTAATATTGGCAGCATAGGTAAATGCAGTATTGGAATCTTCCCACAACCACATCGAAATTTAAACTACAGAAAGACCATCATTCAGATGGTCTGAAATCTAGTAGAACAGAAGTCCTACAACTAAGAATATAAATGAAAAGCCAAGTGGAGACTGGTGGGAGGGGTGGACATGTGGAACAGGTTGGTCCCACACCCCTGTGTGTGTAGTAAGAATTGGGAGGGATGTCTCAGATGCAGAGCTCCCCCCAGGGGGTGAAGGGTCCCAGCCTCACACTAGGCCTTTCAACCCAGGGTTCCAGTGCCAGGAAGAAAAGTCCAATTTTCTCACCCACATATTTTATACATGATTCAAAAATAAATTAATGAATTGAAATTTTGGTCCAAAACAAAGAACAAACAGAACCCCTAAGCAAAACAAAAACAAAAGCAAATGTGGAACACCAATTTTTTATATAACATTCTCTTAAAAATTATGTGTATATTCAATTTGTTCTTAATATTTTTTTCTCTGAAAATTACCTCATAATCTACGGATGGCAAAACTGGCATTTGGGAATGCCAGTAACAGGTTTATCTATTTATTTAAAAATATTTTTATACTTACTTGAGGACATTTTTTCATTACTTTTGGAGAGAGGGGAAGGGGAAGACAGAGAGAAAGACTGAAACACTGATGTGAGAGAGAAACATGAATTGGTTGCCTTCTCGAACTCACCCCAACAGGGGATTGACCCACAACCTGGGTATGTGCCCTGCACAGCCATTGAATGTGCAGACTTTCGGTCTACAGGATGCTACTCCAACCAACTGAGCCACACTGTCTAGGGCTAGTTTTATTTATTAAAAAGTGCTAATATTCATATAACCATAAAATTTACCAAAAATTTTCTGAATATGTAATCTCAACATATTTTTTATTCTGTGAAATAAAAACGTTAATTTTATAAATTATATAGAAAAACTTTCTGCCCTGGCTGGTGTAGCTCAGTGGATTGAGCACAGACCTGTGAACGAGAGGATCGAGGTTCGATGCCCAGTCAGGGCACATGCCTGGGTTGCAGGCCGGTTCCCTGCCCACCAGTTCCCAGCCGGGGACACACGAAAGGCAACCACACATTGATGTTTCTCTCCCTCTCTCCTTCCCCTCTAAAGATAAATAAATAAATCAATCTTTTCAAAAATTTCCTTTTTGATATTTGCCCATTTCATAGGGCGTAGTGACAATCCAAGCCCTAATTGAACAGCTTCATCAACGGGGAGCTTTTCCTCGGAGGTACCTCTCATCAGGCACTTCAGTTCTAGGGAAAAGGAAATATCTGTTAAGAACGTGACCTGATTCTTAAAATAAAATAATGATTTAGGGACCAGGAAAGATTTAGGTCAATTTTATTAGACACAGACCTTGGCAACTTTTTACTACCTTGAGTGTTGTTATAGATAGAAACTAATTATACTGATTGCAACACCGGTGGAGCTGCGGCCCTTCTATCATCCTCTGGTCAGAAAACTTCCTCAAAAATGCCGGAAATCCAGGCTCTCTTCAAACAAGTAAAACGTGTTCAACTGTGATATAATTAGCAGTTCCTATGGCTTTTGCCTTAACAGACAGTAATAGTTTGGTTCTTAAGAATGTCTAATTATGTGGGGAAGGAAATTTGAGGCAGAAATGAAGATAATTTATAGCATAATTTTCAAAGTAATTAGAATTTGCAGAAAACAATTCTTATTATAAACCCTATTTAATTTGTAAGATTTTATCTTTTAAGAAATAACAAGTCAAATTTGGCATTAGATACTATATTTTGTACTTCCCTAATCTCAATGTGTTAAAAATAAACAATTACTGTTATTTTAATACAACTTCCTCTTATTTTCAGGGGTTTTTTTAGGGTTACATCTATGAACACTTAATAGTGAGAAAGTTGTCAGTTATGTATATATAAATTTTGGAAGTTCTTTTAATATGAGAAAGGCTCTATTACATTCCTAAAGTTTATTCATTTATTTTAGCTTTCATATTTTATTGTATTTTTCATTACCATTTAGTCCCCTTATATTCCCCTCTCCCCAGCAATCACCACACTGTTTCCCATGTCCTTGAATCCTTTTTTCTTTTTTGCTCAATTCCTTCACTCCCTCCCCTCTCCCCAAGCTTGCTGCCATCTGCTCTCTATGCATTTGCCTATATTTTGCTTGTTAGTTCAGTTTGTTCATTAGATTCCCCATAAGAGTGAAATCATATGGTATTCATCTTTCTCTGACTGGCTTATTTCACTTAGCTTTATGTTCTCCGGGGCCATCTACATTGTTGCAAAAGGTAAAATTGCTTCTTTTTCATGGCTTAGTAGTATTCCACACTACTATAAATGTCCCATAGTTGTTTCATCCGCTCATTTACTGATGGGCACTTGGGCTGTTTCCATTATCTTAATGATTGTAAATAATGTTGCAATGAACATAGGGGTGATTATGTTCTTTTGACTTAGTGTTTTGGGTTTCTTTGGATATATAGCCAGAAGTGGAATCCCTGGGACAAAGTCAGATACCAATTTTTTGAGGAATCTCCATACTGCTTTCCACAGTGGCTGCACCAGTCTGCATTCCCACCAACAGGGCACAAGCATTACCCTTTCTTCTCATCCTTGCCAGCACTTGCTGTTGTCAATTGATAATAACCATTCTGACAGGTTTGAGGTGATACCTCATTGTGGTTTTCCTTTGATGTTGAACATCTTTTCATGTCTATTGGTCCTCTTTAGAGAAGTGTATTTAGGCCCTTTGCCCATTGCAATACCAAATTTAATGTTGTAACATAAAAAGCACATATCTTTTGTTATTGCTTGGGTTTGATTTTGTTTCTTTGCAATAAATATCTACCTAGCTTTCATTACTGGATGCTTTTAACAAAAAGATGTTTACAAGGAGTTAAAAACAAGTTATTACGTATTTTAAGTACCACATAGCTGTTTTATCATCCTTTTAATACTTAAAATAAAATAGCATTAGTCCTAGCCTAGCTTTAGTGAAGGAAACTTTATTTATTGTTTTAAATTTTTACTTATTGATTTTAAAGAGAGAGAGGGGAATGGAGGGAAAGAGAAAGACGTGTTGATTGATTTGCTGTTCCACCAATTCATGCATTCACTAGTTACCTCCTTTATGTGCCCTTCCTGGGGATCGAACCCACAGAAACCTGGCATATTGGGATGCTGCTGTAACTAAAAGAGCTACCCAGTCAGAGTGTAGTTGATTTACATTAACCCGTTCTGAAAATGACCTAAAAAACCGCTACCTCAGTTTTCTTTGAACCCTGGAAGTCATAACCTCTACCACAATTTTTTGAAAAATAATTAACATTTAACAAGACATGTAGTTGTGGGAGATTTCACGAGGTACCAGAAGGTGCCAGCAGCTGTATTCATCTGACACCATCTCAGTAGAAGGATTCAAGCAGAGTAAGGTGGGCCGTACTAGCCTCACATAGATTTCATGTTAAGTGGTTATTGCATTAAATTCCAACCAATCTTTTTCGAAGGATGTTTAATGTTTATATTTCCCAAGTTTAAATGGAATCAAAAGTCACTAATTTAAGAAGGCTGATATTAGAAGAATTTCAGTTTGGATTAGGCCATATCACGTGAAATAAACTGAGTCTAAATAATGAGCACACTCACACAGACATTCTTGCATTCTCACATCAATTTAAGTAGAGATATAAGATAGTCTATTTGGTTGTGGAGAAAAGGAGACCCTAGTGCACTGTTGGTGGGAGTACAGACTGGTACAATGATCGTGGAAAACAGTATGGAATTTTCTAAGAACACTAAAAATGGATCTGCCTTTTGACCCAGCAATTTCACTGCTAGGATTATACCCTAAGAACTCTGAAACACCAATTTAAAAGAACCTATGCACCCCAATGTTCATAGTAGCACAATGTACAATAGCCAAGTGCTGGAAGCAACCTAGGTGCTCATCAGTAAATGAACGGATCAAAAAACTATGGTACATTTACACAATGAAATTCTATGCAGCAGAAAGAAAGAAGGAGCTCCCATCCTTCACAGCAGCATGGATGGAACTTGAAAGCATTATGCTGAGTGAAATAAGCCAGGCGGTGAAAGACAAATACCATATGATCTCACTTTTAACAGGAACCTAAACAGCAAAACAAACAAACAAGCAAAATGTAACCAAAGACACTGAAATAGAGAACAGGCTGACAGTGTCCAGAGGGGAGAGGGGAGGAAATTTCAGGGGAAAAGGGGAAGGATTTACAGGAACTAGTATAAAGGACACATAGACAAAAACTAAGGGGGGTGGAAATGGGACGGAGGTGGGGAAGACTGGGGGGTGGGCTGAGCTGGGAGTAAAAGACAGAAAACTGTACTTGAACAACAATTAAAATAAAATAAAGTTTGAAAAATATAGTCTATTTGGGAACACAGCCATTGTGTCTCTATCTCTCTTCTTTAGCAATCAAACATAATGTATTTTGGTAGTTTAGTCTAGTCTGACTCAAATTTTAATGTAAAAAAATCTCAACAGAGTGGAGATTCCGATTCAGCAGGTCGAGGTGGGCTCTGAGATTCTGCATTTCTAACAAGCACCCAAGAGATGCACATGCTGCTGGTCCAGGGTCCAGACTCTTTGTGGCAAAAGTTTACACAGTTTTCAGTGATTGGAGGTATGCATGAGTAATGCAGTTCATTCTGTGATCCATTGTAGGAGAGAATCCTTTAACTCTGTCAAATCTTTGCTTTTTACAATGCATGCACTCTCCCTGGCTGGTGTGGCTCATTTGGTTGGAGTGTCACAGGTTCGATTCCTGGTTAGGGCACATGCCTAAGTTGTGAGTTTGTCCTTGGTCAGGGCAACCAATCAATTTTTCTTTCTCACATGACGTTTCTCTTCCTTTCTGTCTCCCTCCCTTCCCATCCCTCTAAAATCAATAAGCATGTCCGTGTGCTTATTGATTTTAGATAAGGTACCAGGAGATGTAGATAAACTGATAAATAAAGTGCATGTACTTGATATAATATCATTTGTTTCTTTTTTCCTTTATTTTCCTTGCCTTAGGATATGTATCATTAAAAAACATTGCTATGCAAGATGCCTGACATTTTCCTGCCAATGTTTTCTTTTAGAATTTTTATTGTTTTGCAACTTACATTGAAGTCTTTTATCCATTTTAGTTTATTCTTGAGTATGGTGTAAGCTGGTGGCCCAGTTTTATTTTTCTTTATGTACCTGTTCAATTTCCCCAACTAAAACACTTCTGCACAGTGAAAGAAGCCATCAATAAAATGAAAAGTAAACCCATCATATGGGAGAATGTATTTGCCAATAATAACATCCAATAACAGGTTAATTTCCAAAATATATAAAGTACTTATACAACTCAACATCAGGAAGATAAAGTCTAATTAAACAATGGGTGCAGAACCTGAATAGACATTTCTTCAAAGATGATATACAGATGGCCAGTAGACACATGAAACACATGCCCACCATCACTAAGTGTCAGATGGATACAAAGTATAACTACAACGAGGTATCACCTCACACCTTCCAGAATGGCTATTATCAATAAACCAACAAACAACAAGTGCTCGCAAGGATATGGAGCAAAGGGTTCCTCAATAGTGCACTATTGGGGGAATACAAATTGGTACAGCCACTGATGAAAACAGCGTGGCATTTCTTCAAACATTAAAAATAAAACCGCCTCTTGATGAGATCCCACTTTTGGGGAATATACTCTAAGGATCCCCAAACACCCAATGAGAATGCATACCTGCACCCCTATGTTCATTGCAGGGTTATTAAAAATAGACAAGACTGGGAAAGAGGCCAAGTGCCTATAATTAGGTGAATAGATAAAAAAGCTGTTGTACCTTTACACAATAAAACACTATGTGGACATGAAAAAAAAAGAACTCTTACCCTTTGAGATGGACTCGGACATTGCTATGCTAAGTGAAATCAGCCAGTCACAGAAAAACATACAATATGATCTCACTTATATGTGGATTCTAATGAACAAAACTGCCAAAAAATGGAACCAGAGACATGGATACGTGGATCAGACTGACAGAGACCTGGGGGAAGGAGGTTGCAAGGGACTGGATGAAAGAAGATGAAGGGATTGGCCAAAGAACATACATGCGTAATCCATAGGCACACACGGCAGGGCAGTGAAGTCCAGGGGAAGGGGCTGGGGGCTGGGTGGAGGTAAGCAAAGGGAGAGGGGGAATGGAGATTGTCTGTAATAGTGTCAACAACAAAAATTGAATTAAAAGAAATAAAATGTGTGCATCTGTATTTTTCAAAGTCTAATTCTATAATTGTCCTATTTGCAAAATATTTAGCAAAAATAGAAATATGCAAAATTTTAAAATGGACACGTTAGAAAGAGAACAAAGAGTCAGAAAACTTTGGTTTAGTCTCAGTTTTCACTCAGTAGCAGGTTACTCTTATTTCCTTGTAGATTACTTAAACATAATTACTTTCCATATTCTATTTCACAAGGTTTTGGTGAGAAAAAGTGAATCTTATTGGAAGCACTGTGAGGGTATAAAACATTAAATAAACATAGGCTTTCCATAATTCACAATTATTTCAATTATTTTTATATAAGTATATACATTTTTCAAATTATTGCCTTAAATATGAAATGTCACAGCATTTACAGTGTAGAGTGTGCAATGCAAAATTGCTACTGATGCTTAAATCAATTTTTGGTCTTTTTTCAGTTCAGGGACTCCATTAACTCTATTCTTTTTTGGATGCATGTGTAACAAGTATCCCCTATTATTTCCTATTTAAGAATGATTATGTATTTTGAGTGCTAATATAATGTTATTTTCATAGACACCTAATCAAGCCCTAATGAAAGTGTTTTCTAAACAGATTTGATGCTTCTAAGTTAGTTTAGTATGGGGTTTGTGTAATTTTTTAAAATAAAATGTAAAATAAATTTAATTTAACTATAAAATGGACTTACTATTTCTATATGGTTCCACGATATCCATAATAAAATACATAGAACCATTATATGAACAACATTCTAGTGAGCCTTATATAATTACATATTATTACAATAAATTTCTTAGACCACATACATTTCTTAGAAATACACATATATTAGCTAAGTAGATTAAAGAGATTTTCCATTTTTTAAAATAATAATCCTCAAGATGTTCCTGAGACCAAACAAAGAAATGTTTATAGATTATCTGTAACTAGAAAGGCAAATAATAAAAGGCAGCACAATTTACAAACTTAAATAAACCCCCCCTCCAAATTGGAAAATTACTGTATTTTTGTTTAACGATTATTACAATGTCCTTTACTAACATCTTTTGATAACTCTGGTCTTTCTGAGGACAGTTTGGGAATTCGTGAGTGGCTTATAAGCAGTATTAAAAATGGACTTTTAGCACATTCATACAAACTCAAGAAGGCCATACTGATCAGAGCAATAGTAAATGTATTGGAAGTTTTGTAAATCTTCACTACATGGTACTGTTGTCTTTGGAGCTGCCACTGTTTTGACTCTACCAAGGGGCTTTGCTCTGTGCGACTGGGCAACAACCGGCCTGAGTCCTAGCGTTTCAACCGCCTTCCTCAAATTGCTCTCACCCAGGAAATAGAAGCGGAAAAGGAAGAAAACAAGAGTAGTTACAGTTTGGGAAAACATCGAAGATTAGTTCACATTTTAAGATTCATTAACCCAATTATCTCCAGGTCTTTCAAAGGCAATTATGATATAGTAGCTTGGGCACTGATTGATCAGAGCTAGCTCTAGTTACCTTGCTATCTATGAAGAATATGCTTTTCTCCTTTTTTATGTAATGGAAATTAATGGAAAGAACACTAAAAAGAGGTCAGTCATTAACCTTCTTACGGCAAACAGTACTATTCCACTACTTCTATAATTTCTTTTCAATCAAAATATTTTATGATGAAAGAAAATACATAAAGCTTATTGATATAGATCCTGAAACTTACTGGTTTATCCTAGGCATATAAGCACAAATTTTATAATTTGGATTGTTAATGTGATTAGATTTTCTTTGAATTCACCCCAAAATGAGCATTACCACAAAAATTTTTGTGGTAATACATGTGTTTTGTTTCTTATCTTCCACATTAATTTACTTTTGTTTGATTTACAAAATTGCTTATTACCCTCCAAAACAAAGGTATAATTTTTAAATTCATTCTTAAATGAGTTTAGAAAACATATTTGATAAATACTGACTCTGTGGGTGTTAAGTAACTAAATGGCAGTCATCAGTTAAATATTAGCATTAGCATTATTTAACTTCCAGGATCAGAGAACTGAAGCCCAATACATTATAGATGGGTCATAATACAATGTATAGGCCCAAAGCACAATTCCGTGCTGGCCGTAACACAAATCCCACTGTGTGTTAAACAGAAAAGGCAGTGTGATTCCCAGACAGAAAGTTAAATCTGCCGTCATAAACTTCCCATGCACATTCACAAGGGATTTTATAAATGTGTAAATAAGATGGCTCTCTATGAGATTAAAGCCTTGTGATTTTTTAAAATTAGAAATTAGATGAGCAAAGGACGTTATTTGGATTTATATGAATAGATAAATGTATAATCATATGGAGAAGACACATTTTTTCATGGGTCCCTCATGCTGTCAGCCTACATTAAATCCCAAAATAGTTATTTATCAAATTGTCAAGCAAAATAATAAAAACTATGTTTCTAATGAATAAAATATGCCCATTCATATTAATTTATAAAATCACTACTAATAGCCCTGACTGCTGTGGCTCGGATTGACCACCGGCCTGTGAATCAGGGGTTCACCAGTTCGATTCCCAGTCAGAGCACATGCCTGGGTTGCAGCCAGGTTCTGGGTGATGGGTGCATGAGAGGCAACCATACATTGAGGCTTCTCTCCCTCTCTTTATCCCTTCCTTCCCTTCTGCCTAAAAATAAATAAATAAAATCTTAAAAAAGTGAATATATAAAATCACTACAAATAGTAAATTATAATGTTTTCAAAAGCATACCATTTTTTGATTCAATATATTTAAAAATAATAATATAACCAGATATATAATGGCATACTATTTAAAATGTACAGTTTATGTGATGATCCAAAAATGTCATAGGCAATGACATTTGTGAATTATGTGAATGCTTTATGTGAATTTACTCATGCATAATCCTCATAACAACTGAACAAGGAAGGAATTACTATTATTGCATTCAAAACAGGGAACATGGAGCACAGACAGCTCGCATTAACTGTCTACAGTTCCTCAGCAAGTGCCCAAGGCAGATGGTCAAACTCCATACATTCCATTCTCTTAACAACTGTACCAGAATTTATGTGTGATGTCCTCACATGGAAAGATTTAAAAGCTAAGCTGTAAAACAGCAGGATGAGTGATTGTCTTGTAGTTATCAATGTACTCAGTCTTCTTAAAAACTGTACTGGAAAAAATTTAATAAAATTAACCAAATTTTCTTTATTTTAGTGGTAATTATTGCACTTACTAGAGCTAAGTCAATGCTTAGAAGAATGCATTTATTGAAATTTAGCTTTTGTACATCAATTCCTTTTTTCACATGCTAATTTTATTGAGCTCAATTTCATTAAAATTTTGATTATTATTTTAATACTAAAGTGACTTGCCAAATGTGCATTATGTACTATTAATGCACTAACTCACATTGTTCACTTATGGATTTGCCAAACATGCGTTATGCACTATGTGTAGAGCTGATACGCAAATGACAGCAGCAACCATAGTTATTATGAGCATTTGTTATACTATCAGACCCAGTCCTCACTGTCGTATATGAACTGTCTCATGCATCCTCAGAAAAACAGTATAAGATATTAGAATTAACTCCATTTTACAAATCATACATGGGTGATGAAAATAAGTAAAGTAAAAGCTACAAAGGTAGTTAAGTGGAGAGCCTGAGATGCAAACTCAGGCAAATCACCCTAAAACCATTGAGTCAGATTGATTGAATTGTTTCTTATTTGATAAATCTGGAGTATAAGGCGCTGTGTATAGAGTGCCTTATAAGAAAGTATAAGTATAATCTAGAGTATAAGAAACAAATACGCATCTGTGTACTCTAGGGATTCAAAGGTGGGAAAGATGAAAATCCACTGGGAGAATGGCATACTTGCATGAAAGAGATAGTAAGTTTGAAGGCAATGAACTCAATTTGATTTGAGTTTGCCGGTGTTTAATATTGGAGAGGTCACTCAGGACTGGATGGCAAAGGACCTGACAGGGAGCGAAATCTGGATTCAATTCACTTGAAGACTGAGAGACATAAACGTTTTTTGAATGGAACACTGTTGTGATAGCCACCAGAGCTGTATTTACAGAGATCCCTGCCAGTGTTATATACAAAGGAAAATACATGAGGCTTATCGTGTTAGGTTGTCTCACAAAATTAAGCATAAACAATGATTTACTGGATAAAACAAATTTTCATGAGTCAACATTTATGACTCAGGATTAATTTTAGTGGGCATTTGAAGATTATAGCTTAAATAAGTTAGGATAAACATGAGCAACATTTTATCAAAAAAGGCATTATTTTATTTTTTATTTTATTCATTTTATTTTTATTTATTTTATTTTTTAATTTTTAATTGGTATTTTATTTATTTATTTTTTTAAATTTAATTCTTGTTCAAGTACAGCTTTCTGTCTTATATTCCCAACCCTGCCCGCCCCCCACCCCATGCTCCCCGCCTCCCTCTCCTTTCCACCCCCCACCCTTAGTTATTGTCTATGTGTCTTTTATACTTGTTCCTGTGAGTCCATTCCCTTTTCTCCTGTGATTCTCTCCCCTCTCCCCTCTGGGCCCTGTCGGCCTGTTTCATATTTGAGTGTCATTGGTCATATTTTGCTTGCTTGTTTGGTTTGTTTAGATTCCTGTTAACGGTGAGATCATATGATATTTGTCTTTCACCGCCTGCCTTATTTGGCTCAGCATAATGCATGCATTATTTTATAAACTTTTTTTATTTATATATTATCATTTTGTTTTTTGAGACATTGTAATTAAAACCTTCCAGTCTGAAAGCTTCTGAAATCTACCACTATGAATGTATTAGTGTCAAGCATACATTCGATAATACTGTAAACTCATTCCTTCCACTGAGGGGATAAGAACATAGTAAGTTTTGGGGGAAGGGGGGAAGGGCGTGTTGGTCAAAACTATCCATTCCGTTAAAGTTCAATGGCATTGCTTGCCACCATTCAGCTTTATCTGGCTAAAATCCTTTAATTCCCCAGCCCCTGCTGCTGGGGAGCTCTAGGCTCATCACACTTAACCTCTGCCTAGGCTCCTCAGAAAAGAATTTGTTTCAGTCCATTCATACTTTCAATAGTTGATCAAGCCACACGCAACTGCACACTGGTCTTTTACCCTGAGCACACTAATCTGATTGTTTTTCCACTCTACAAACTCTGGGTCAACAATCAAGCTGCCGCCAGAAACTAATTAATTTGCAAACAGGCTTCTGTTTTCACAGAGGGAAATCTTTTGAGAGCCATGTCGCAGAGGCCGGTCACACCACGGTTACACTCATTGTGAGGGCATCCACTCCGCTGGGCAAATCCCTTGCTTGATGTCACTGCACACATGAACCCAGATTACCCAGTCAGCAGTAAATCCCTATTCAGGCCCGCTGAGCTCTGAATGCCATGGTTCAGAAGAGGAAATTGCCATAGACAGGCTCTGTATTCATTCAGCTGATGGTGAGACTTGAGAGAAAAAAATTAACAACTAAGGAAAAAGAGAGCTGGCTGTAGTTTAAAGAATTTTCCAAGATATTGTCTCATTTTCATTGATTTTAATTAAAAAAATGGTAGAGGCGGTCAAAAGGGGAAAATGCCACAAATGTAATAATATGAAGAATATTGTATAAAAATAAATATAAAAATAAGTAAAAATGGGATTCTCTTGAGTGTAATAATATCCTTAAATGTTACTTTTCTATTCTCGCCTTTCAATTATAAATTCTGGAAAAAGTTCAAAATTTGGAACTAATAGGCCATTCTTCAGAGTTATACTTTTTTAGCTCATCATTAAAAAATGTAAAAATATCATATCCTGACAATTATATTCAGGTACATTTTCTCAGAGCTTTGAAAAACATAAAGTCACCTTCCAAAGTTTGCCACTGAGCTAACTTTCATTTCAAACTTTTACCTATTTTCCTCACTAGTGCCATGTAATTTTAAACACCACCGGTGGAAGGAGATGGTGTGCCTTAGACAATGTAACAGAGAAAGTAGTTCCTCTGAAAAGAAGATCAAGTCTGTATTGGTAACTTCTTGCTCTTTTTCAAATAAAAAAGCATACTTAATGACCTTATTAAATGTATTATCATTTAGAGAGTAGATTCATCTTATGGTATATATTTTTTGAGAAACTTAGAGTTGGGTGTGCACATTCTTTATTGGGATGAAAAATTTTCTAGGTAATAGATTCATGAGAAAAAAACAGATTACTAGTTTATATTTAGCTAAGGCATGAATGATTTTTTGTTGTTGTTGAGATCTGTATTTTATTTTACTTTTCAATCAATGTTTACTTTCAATATTATTTTGGATTGGTTGTAAGTGTCCAGCAAAGTAGTTAGTAGGTATGAATACTTTTAAACTACTACATATCCATGGTTCAGCATATTTCAGTAAAAACAACCAAGAATATGATGATTTTTATTTTTGCCTCTTTATAGTGATACTACAGAAGTGTTCACCAACAGAGTAAAATTCATAGTTGTGTTCCAAAAGTTGAAAAGACCACATCCTTGTTGTGTCTTTCACAAGCTAGGAAAACCAAGAAGACATTTGTGGTTGCTGTTGCTGTTTTAACGAGATGGTCGCTCTTCTTTCATAATATTCATCTGCTCGTCTAACCATAAAGCAAGGCTTCCAGAGGGCTTTTTCTCCAAGATCAGCAAAATATATTACTAACTTACTTAAGCCAGAGAAATAATTCAAAATGGCATCATTGAGAAGTCTGACTTTATGCAAAGCTAGATTTGTTTTACTTGTTAAAAAAAATCTAATTAAATACTCTGACATAGTTTATACCTTTAAAGATAATAGAATTACAATAGTACATCAAAAGAGTCATACAAATGATTCACAATTAGGTATCTGGTACCATGTAACATTAATTTCTACTCTCATAATTTATTTGCAATCACATTGCTTGGTTCTATTTGCATAAAAATATATCTTGTGGAGAAATCTGAATCTCCAGAGCACATGAAATCGCCTGGTGCATGACCACAGGGGAAGCTGTGCTCATTCCAATAAGGGCAGGCCAGGCCTGTAGGAGAGTGTCACAAGTGAGAGGAAGTGGAATGATGACTTGCATACCATTTCAATTACAGAAAAAAGCAAGTGGGTTGTTCTATCCACAGGCACAATCCTTTTAGGAAATCCACTAAAAGAAAACAGGTCTTTCTGAAATGAGTGGGAAGGCCTCACACTCTGGGCACTGTAATTAGGTCTGTTTGTGTTCACTGGGCCTTGGTTCTCTCAAGGATCCATGTGGTTTTATATTAAACCCCACTGTGACTGGCCTTTCACCCTGACTCAAATATAATCACTCGCAGAATGAATCTGACAAAGCTTCTGAAGTACGCTCCACCCGATGGAAGTGGAAGAAAAGATACAGAGGAAATTCACATTTATTAAATGCTTACCACATGCCCATCACTTGCTTAGTACTTTATATCGATTATTAGGAGGTCATATTTTTCACAACTCTAAGTATTAGTATCATCCCATGAAAAGTAAGGTCCAGAAAAAGGTGAAACTTTGTCTTACTCTAAAAACTATGGTCTCTCCTCCCTAGCATATAGCCTTCCAATGTTAATCCAAGACATAAACAATACTGAGAATAGTGGCCATCAAATAGGAAAATAAATGTGGGTTAGTCATACCTCTGCTCTAATGAATGTTTATGTACAAGAACTAAGTAGTAGTACTTGCATAATAAACGCAAAGAAATCATTACTATAACAAAAACATAAACTTATTCTGTGTCCTTACTATGAATATATAAAGAACATTTTTACCTAACCCTCACATTGTTTGTACACCAAAACTGGAGCCGAAGTTTAAAAAATATATATATAATACTGAGAAAACTTATGAAGCACAAAGTAAAGCATTCTGAATCTGGGACATCACAGCAAATACATACCACTACATTTTCTGAAATCAAGGGTTATTCTAACATAATATCAGCCTTCAATTAGGAGCTAGTGTCAATAATAATTTTTAAAACAACAATTCTTATTTCTTTACCTAAATATATTACTCATTCCTAATACTTCTTGTTAAAATAAAACTGAATTTAAACCACTACTGGTATATTATAAAAATGTAAATTTAGCCAGTAATTATGAAAGCAGTGAAATTCCATTAAAATCAGATATTTCAAAATCCAATTCTCGACAATTTTTAAAGTTTTATTTAGAAAGATAGTAAAAGTCATTAAAATAGGACAACTAGTCATTCCAAAAATAAATAGTTTGAGTTAATTTGAGAAAAGTAAAGTAAGACCTGTGCCCAAATTAATTTTAATAGACTTTTCGTAAAGTACTATGCAAGGCAATTTATTAGTTCTGGACGCACAAATGATTGTGTAGTCTATTCATGCCTCCACACTCAATTACTTTATGCATGAATGTGTAAACATTAGCTTTGCAACTTTATTCTGAAATGGTACTTAGTTCCGTGAGGCTGTGATTCACACAGTCCCTCGGCTCTGTCTCAGAGGTGTTTGCGTCCCCCATCTCCCAGCAGCTCTGGTTTCTGCACCCTGTCAAATGTAACCTTTGTGCTAATTTGGTAAAATCAGTTCTCACGTTTAGTGCTGAGAGACTGATAACTGAATTCTCAAATGCACTACACATTTGCAGAGATGAAGTACAGAGCTGTGGACAATGACTCTTTTCCCACAGTGTAAATTCTTCGGACTCAGCTGTCAACATGTGAGTGTGTGCAGCGCAAAAGCAGCTTTAACTGGATGACTTTTTCCTCCCAGACCATAAAAATGAAATGGATACTGTACTCTCCTTTATGTGATTCCATCTCCTAATGAGGTTTTCTTTCTCATGGACAATGAAAGCCTGTATGCCTCTTAGTTCCTAGTAGATCAGTCTCCTTCTTGCAGAATAAAAACAAACATTTTTCTTCCTAAATGAATGACTATTTCAGTTGGAGAATAGACCAGATAGCAACAGTGGATATTTCAGAATTGTCCGCTGGGAATTTGGAGTTAGGCTTTTTTATAGTCTTACACAGATAGGCTTGTCATGATCTCAGTATGTTTTCTCTCTTTTGGTGAAAAACACAATTTCTCTGATGGTCACCCAGCTCCCCCAGCACTTCCTCTCTCCCCAGTGTAGGTATTTGACTATCTGTCCAATCTCCTTTGGCTACCACAGTGTTTGTGCTTAGTATCCAAGGTCTTAGGCATCATTTACATTAAAGAGAACAATAATGGGGAAGTGAATGATATCAAACTTACTTGGGAGAGCAGGAAAAAAGGCTAGTTAAAAGGGACAAATACTTCAGGAGAGGTTTTCCTGAGGGGGGATTGATAAAAAGCTATGGAAAGTCACCAGTGACCTTGCAAGGGGCAGTTTCATCAGATCAAAGTCAACTTGAAAACAAGTAAAGGGGAAAAATGTTGAGAAAACTAGTTTGTAACAAGGCTATGAAATTGGATATACAGGGACTTCATGGCTTACCATGACTAAAGCAAGTATATGAATAGGTTAGATGAACAAATGTTTGGATCAGAGGGAAAAATAGTAGTGAAAAAGAGATAAGGACAGCAAGAGAAATTTAAATTGGGTAATTTTTTTAAAGATTTTATTTATTTGTCTTTAGAGGAGAAAGAAAGGAGAGAAGGAGAGAAATATCAATGTATGGTTGTTTCTCATGAGTCCCCTGCTGGGAACTGGCCTGCAACCCAGGCATGTGCCCTGACTGGGAATAGAACCACGATCGTGTGGTTTGCAGGTCCGCCTCAGTCCACTGAGCTACACCAGCCAGGGCTAAATTGGGTAAATTTATGAATATCAATGCAGTTAGGAGCAAAGGTAGAGGGTAAAATGTGGAGAGTAAGAGGCATGCCATTCCCATTAATACATTAAAAATAATAGGATGATCAGTACCGTTGTTGCAGGTGGGAAGAGATGCTGATCAAAGTTATTTGTGGTGTGCTTTACATTTTGAATAGTTACTTAGAATGTGAGATATATCAGAACAAAGATGGTCAAACACAACTCACAGTCTCTTGACATTTCAGTGAGGTTCAGTGGCAATATTATATTTTTTTCTTCTAGCAAATCTATGAAGGACCAAGTAATGAAATGAACTTGGGGGTTCTCCATAACAGATGGCAGGAAAAACAATTGTAGTAGAAGTTCAAAGAAATGAGATAATCAAGCATCTTACTAAAAACATAGATGAACTACAAACCAAGAGTTCCATCCTTATTAATGTGGCATGTGAAACCAGTTAGAAAGTCATGGATGGAAGGTTAGGGACCTGGCAGCTATTTTTCTAGGACTGAAGGCAGATGTAAAGGGAGATAATAATTTAATAATAAAAAATAACCACGATAGCACTGTGGGACCATTATAAAAACCTTTGATGAATGTATAAATGAATCATCAAAACAAAATCAAACTCTAGATATAAAACATTAGATTACTCAGTTCAAAATCTGAATAAAATAGCATTTATTTATTTTAGGCATATAAATTTGGTACATTTTCTCCTGTGGTAGAATTATTTATTTACTGAAGAGAGAAAGAGAAAAAAAAGCATCTACTGATCAAGTAGTGAAGCCAGTGACTCAAGTTAGAAAAACTGGGTTTTTGTCCCACATCTTCTACTACTGGGTCACAAGTAACCTTAGTTATGATGCTCAGTTTCCTCACCTATAACACAGGAGACAGGGTTTTAGGAAGATAAAGGAGAATCAGAGTAAATGTCACAAAAGTCCTTTGACATTTTGAAAATACTTTCCGTGTGATGTTTTCATCAGTAGAATTTTTGAAAATGCTATATAACGTATATGATGTTCTCAAGGAAATAAGAGAGGTGTGGAGGAAAAAACCAAACACTACACCATGAGACCTGCTGCGGTGTTCCTGCAAGACTGGATTGGCGAGTCATCTTATCACTTTCCATTGCCTCCCTTCCGCGGCTCCAGCCCAGATCTATTTCTTTCCGCAGTTAACTACTGAGAAATTTCACGTCTGGCACAAAGCAAATATTTCCCTGAAGCCTTAATCACTCGTTTCTCTTTTGCTCAACTTTCTCACACCCACAGTCATGAAGTCACCACTATAAGCTTCGCTGCATGCGAAATCTCGAATCATGTTGTTTGTACTATACAAAAGTGGTTCTCCACTTACTTACTTCAGCTACACCT
Organism: Sturnira hondurensis; assembly: GCF_014824575.4. NCBI lineage: Eukaryota > Metazoa > Chordata > Mammalia > Chiroptera > Phyllostomidae > Sturnira > Sturnira hondurensis. The sequence goes on along the minus strand of NW_028089093.1, from coordinate 7,885,703 downwards.
GCTTGGTGTCTGTGCTTACAAGCACCACCTACCATTGAGCCACCTGGAATCGTGCTGCTCTGTCCTGATGGGGTGGTGGTGCCCAAGAGTTCGGAAGATAGCAAAGTCTCTCCCCATGAAATCAGCTGCTGTTCCCGAGTATAATTCTCCATCTGTGTTGTGACAAAAGAAAAGCACAAATACATACTTTAATTCAATTAAGGCAAGAAGAACAAAAAGAATAAAATGCAAGTCTGATGTTAAGACCATGCTAAAAGGAAAACAGAAATGCTCTCTGCACCATGATGCAAAGCTGCTTATTTTTTAATCTTATCTTTGTTAAAGACAGTATTTTATTAAATGATCATTCATTAATTAAATACTACCTGACTAGTCATTAAGTACTACCTTTGAAACATTAAGTAAAATATGATTCAGTGGACATTACTAAAACATGAAATTTCGTTCTTTTCAACTATAATCAGACACAAATTTACAAAGTGCACTCATTGTTTGCGTTCATATCTGTAAAGAAACTATGGTCCTAATAGTCTTGTTCATTAGGATAAGGAATCATTGTTAATCTTGCTTATAGTTCTTATTTTACAGAAATGAAACTTCTAAGATATTCCTTTGTAATGGAATCTTATATTTTGCTCTAGTTAGAAAGTACTAATGTATTTTCTTTCCCATTTATTCTTTTAATTTATAACTTGGAAAGTGTTTTAATTTAGTGGAAATACAGTAAAAAAAAGTCTACCACCCAACCTCATATATGACAGAGATGTGTTTGGAGAAAAGGAAATGTTACAAACACAGCTCATAATTACTGCAGTTCAAATGATTTGTTCTTTGATTCATTCCAACTGAAACTGAATTAACTCTAGGTCAGAGTTTAATAATGGAAGACTCCTAATCAGAAGACAAAGTATAGAAAGGAAAAGGAAAAAGGAGAAAAAGAAGGTAATACTTACTAATACTCTGCTTGCTCAGCAGTAGGCCCTGGCTTGACACTTTCAAATGATCTAATTCAGTTCTGCCAATAACCTCATGATGTAAATGCACCCCTATTTTACAGTAAGTAACCCAAGGTTGCTCAGCTGACTAGGTAAGTCAAGGTGAAAGTTCAAACACAGGCCCGTTTAATCTCAAGCCTCTTTTATTAAAACACAGGGCCCTTCAATAAACTGAAGTTGGTAAATGTTATGTTTTCTTTCTGTTAAACAGAAAGTGTCACATATTATTTCATCCAGAAAAATACGTCATTGCTTGTCTACTTACAGTGAATTATCAGGGAAACAAAATAACAAAAAATCCTAAATTTTTCTCCATATAATCTACCATACTGACAGTAAAAAAATACATTATGTTGTTGATCATTTGGGTATGTTAATGTTTCTCAATTCATTGATTTGAAATATATTCAGAAAATAAGTGGGGATAGATAAATTATAACCTAAATATTTAAATAACACTATTTTCATTTTCAAAGAAATTTCATACCATTAGCAAATGGAAAACTCCCTGTGAATTTTCAGTTATAAATGCCCTTGAGAAAGTTTTATTAATCTGGTTGCTTATTCAATATGCTTTGTTCACACCTTCAATTCTCAGTTGCAAATCAGGGCTTTGCTTCAGAAAACAGACATTCACAGTGGTCCAACCAAAATCAATTTCTTTTGTAAAACCTGTGGTTCTCAGCAATGTGTAAATGTCCCAGGCTTTGAGGAACCCCGAAGCAGTGAAGAGTAGTTACATAGAACCATTGAACAGCTCCAACTTATGACTTTAAATATTAATAGAAAGACACCTGATCTTGGAGAATGAGTTTAAAAATATTGATCATTTACTTTAGATTGCTGTGAATCAATACAAATAAAAAATGATTGTTGGACAACATATTAAGTACAAACAGTCAGTTAAGTAAATAGAACTCATATTACATCCCAAATTGTCATACTATAGAATCTTTGGGATTCAAAAGCATCTATGTTCTCTTCACTCATCTGAATAGGAAGTCCAAATTCAACTTACCATAACTTCCTGCAATAATATTTTGCATAACCACAAACTAAAGAAATAACCCTTTTAACCAATATCACCCCAATTAGTTTAATTAAAAATAAGAAATAACCTTTTTCTAAAAGCACAAAATGCTATGAATATGTTAACTATAAGTTTAAAAGGTATTTTGAAATGTTTGAATGCTTGTTTGCTTAATTTAAATCTATGTTCAATCATTGTAAGTTAATTTTTATGGGATGTTTATATCCTCCTTAATGTATCATTGTTATTAAGCTTGGTATTTGATCACTTAGCAAATAATATATATACATATATATATATATACACACACACACATATATACACATATTTAAACTTCTGGTGAGTTATTTTTCTTGCTCGGTGTGAATAATGGGTTATCAGTTTAAAATATGTTGTGAAAGCAGCCTAAAATGTTCACGTCAATTTCAAAAAATTGTTCATGTTGTTAACACCTGTCACACGATGTTTTCTATGTCCTTTACCTTCAAAAATAAAAAAGAGTAAATTATTAGTTGAACCTCATTGCCCTCTTAACCACAAGTTAGGTAGTGAGAATCGGGAAGAGTGAAAATAGAACCACCAACAGTGAAAACCGAACAATACTACGTCAGAACATAGACTGATAGGCATGCCTGACAGGAGGTATAATTAGACATGTAAAGATTGTTATTAATTAATCATTCTTTTTATCCTATTTAACTTTTTGTGATTAAAATCTATAATTATGGTTGTTATTATAGTAAACTCTATTCAGGAGACAGTTGAAATAACAAAAATGACACCAACATAGATTGTTACTTGGATATAGACAGGTATTTGTTTCTCTTATTCAATTGGCTAATGATTTTATAACTTTCACTTACTTTATCTTACCCACTCCCACGTGAGGAAGGCAAAAGTCGATATAAATAAAGGCAAAGGGAGCATGACTGATTTGTTTCTCTTTCAAGGATAGGTTGGTCATTCCGTGAAAGCAGGAGAGCTATTCAGCAGAAGGGACTATTAACTCAATTTACTACTAAAAACAGAATTAAATTAAACAATTGACTTATAAATCAAAGGAAGGTTACAGTTTGGATACCAATTGCCTCCAGTTACAGGAAATTACTTCCTCCACCTGAGTATTATTTTTGGCAAGAGCCAGAGTGCTTTCTGTAAGCTGGAGGGAACCAGATAATTAGGTGGCCATGAAGGGGACATTCTTGTAGTGTCAGTACTACACATCAGTGACTATTCTTCTGTAACAGCACTCAGATCAGATTTTCTGCTAAGGCTTCTGCAAGATTTTTATCAAGGATAATTGCTCCAGAAAATGTATGACATATTTTTTGACGCAAAATGAGAGGTGGTATAATAACCTACTCTCGCATTCTCATTAAGTAGAAATATAATTTCCACTCAGAGTACATTTCATTTAATATAGTTGTTCATTTTCAGCATGTATTAAAGACTTAGTAGCCACATGCTATGGCGATCTCAAATGGTCTAATGATATCTGAGCATAAGAAATGTACCATACATTTCAGGTGGCATGTTTACAAATATGTTTAACAAAAATGCCTACTTGCCGAACTTCTTTTGTAGCTTCTAGGTTGTTAGGTCTAGGCAGGCCTAGGAGGATTGAAAATCACCAGGCAAGAAAATGGCACCTTGGGAAGCTGCCTGCAGACCCTACCCAGGAAGATTAGGGTCTGGGGTCAGCTTATCTGGTGTAACAGGATGCAGCTTTCACCCAGCAACCAGCTCTAGCCAATCAGACTCTAATACCCCAACCGCAGGTTTTTTACATTTAAAAACCCTGATCTAAGAAAAACCGACCGAGTTCTTCCTTAGTTGGCTCCACTTTCCTCTTTTTTTTGCATTTGTCTTTAGAGAGGAAGGAAAGGAGAGAAGGAGAGAAGGAGAGAAATATCAATGTAAGGTAAGGTTGTTTCTTGTGAGTCCCCTGCTGGGAACTGGCCTGCAACCCAGGCATGTGCCCTGACTGGGAATAGAACCGCAATCCTCTGGTTCGCAGACCCGCGGTCAATCCACTGAGCTACACCAGCCAGGGCTCCACTTCTCCTCTTATTCCTGCTAATAAGCCTTGGTCTCTTTAGCTTGCTGCATCCATCTGGTTTCTTGAGCAACTCTGACCTAACATAGGTCAATTCTGAAGTTATCAAATTATATGTTGACTCTTGGGCATAATGAAAATCAGCCAGTTTTCTGATTGTGAATATGCCTTCCTGAGAATCTGAAGTAGTATATTAGGTAAATGTTATCTTATGATAGAAATGACATTATGGTTATAATAGATACTTTTGGGTTGTCCATGTATACTAAGCTACTAGTGAAAGGGCATATGACATTTGTTCAATTTTATTACATTTACGATGATGAAATAATATACTCAAAGAAATGTTATATATATCAAAAAGTAGTTCTGGATACTCTGTCTGACCATATTTTTAAGTCTTTCCACAAAAGAAGACATAGGCAGTTTGGTATCTCAAAAATAATAATACATTGGAGTAAGATACATTAGTATGACAATGTAACCACTCAGAAATTGTCAAATATAAAGTTGTTTTTTGAGTACACTGCCATTCTTTCTTAATGGATAGTTTTTTAAAAATAGTCTTTAAGCAAAGCATTCTTTACTGAGATGAACAAGAAGTTTAGCGAACTGAATTTCCACTATTGCAGAGTTATCTGAGAAACATGTGTTAAAAACAAAAGTTCATGTGTACTCTGGACTTTCTGTTCACAGCTCAAAATGAAGTGGAAATGTGGCTCCGATCAGCTAATGTATTATATTACAATTCCTGAGAAGGGTGTGGTGAGGAGAAACAGAAGGTGAAAAAACATTTCCTGATAAAATGGAAGCATTACTAACACAGGTGTAAAGTGTGACATGGATGTGAGCAAAAATCAAACAAACCGATAGACCGAGCCCCATTATGTTGTTAACACCTTAAGTAAATTCCACTCGGAGTAGAGAGTAATTAGAAACAGGACAAAGAGAGGTTTCTTGCTCTCTCCCTCTCCCAACCCCTCTTTCTCTGCACACACATACACATATGCACATAGGCACATGGATGAAATCTATTTCCCAGAGAATGGAAGGGTATGGGAATAATTTTACATTTTTAAATTTAGTGAACACTTTTTCTATACTGATAAATGCAGAGTGGGGCAAAGTACATTTATAGCCATTCATATGACAAGTATTAATAAATAATACAAATATTTATTATTTACAATATTATAAATAATAATACATTTAACACCACTTATTAATATTTATATGAACCAGCAATTCATAAATAGTAATACAAATAATAAATAATAATGTAAGAATAAATTGTGTTTTCCATACTCAACTGTAAAGTGACTTTTGTCGCACCTTGTAATATATATATTTAATATATTTGTTTTGTTACTTATGCTGCCCTTTAAGACCAACACTTTTTGAGTAGTTAAAACGTACATATGGTACAAAATTATTAAGACATAAAGTATATTAGGTACCAAATCTGTCTCCCAGACTTCACACAGATAATCACTATTACTATTTATCTTCTGTTTATTTGTTTGTTTCTATTTCACATATATTTCAGAATATGTAATCCTTCAAATATAGTATGCTACTGTACTGTAGTATTTAATGTCAAAAAAAAACAGTGAAATCAGCATCACCTAGCCATTTTATTTTTTTATTTTTTTATGATTTTATTTATTTATCTTTAGAGGGGAAGGAAAGGAGAGAAGGAGAGGAACATCAATGTATGGTTGCCTCTCATGAGTCCCCAGCTGGGAACTGGCCTGCAACCCAGGCATGTGCCCTGACTGGGAATCGAACCGTGATAGTGTGGTTTGCAGGCCCATGCTCAATCCACTGAGCTAAGCCAGGGCATGGCCTAGCCATTTTATATACAAAGACTGATACTGCTACAGCTTCACATAATTTTCTCAATTGCATTTAATTAATTTAAGGAACACCATTTTTGCATTACTACAAATTAAGAGTATACCCTAATGTAAAATTATGTTCTTTCTTAAGGCCCAGCAAAATTCTAGTTTGGGAAAACACGCCTTAGCTAACAGTCTAGACTCTTGAATCAAAAATATCTCTTAGTGATGGAATATTTCTAAATTATTAGCACTGCAATACCTAGAGAAGATTTCAATGAGAAAATAAAACTGCTTTCAAGTTGACTGCTCCTTTTATGCCATGAAAATGTAAGATGATACTGAGAAAATACTACATTTCAGTCTTCTGTTGTGTTCACACCTGGTATTTATTCTAAGCAAGACAGCAACTATGATTTTTAATGAAGAACTGTTAAAATTGTCATAAAATATTTACATGTGGGTAAAATAAAAAATAAAAATAAATACTTGAGTGATTTTATATTGACAATGATTTTTATTAAAGGAGATTCTAAAAGTTAACTTGACTAAATGTGATTTTTAAAAGCTTAGACACATAGAATTTGGAGACTTGATTCAGTAACTTCGCATTGCTCAGAAATGAATCAATAATTCCTATGAACATCAGCTTAAAAACCCACGGCATTTTGGCATTTTGGAAAGAGGTTCTACTAAAGCATCATAGATTTCATAAACTAAATTTTAAGCTGTCATCTGGTTTTAAAGTTTACTACTAGTTGAAACTGCTTAATAGAGGGTATAAAAAGTATTTGCTGTCAAACCCCATCTAGCCACTTTATGGGTGTCTTATGCCTAACATGAAATTTTATTTCCCAGTATCGGAAAAGGAAGCGGCCCAAGTCACCTTGAATTTTTTTCTTGTGTGCTGAAATGAGGAGACTATATTCAAAACCTTTTGGTAGATGGGTTTTCCCAACAACTTGTATATTTCAGAGATAATAGTTACCCTTGTATATAAAAGTTTGGGAAGCACAGTAGAAAATATTTATGTTAAAAAAAACTCCATTTAATTAGTAAGCATTCTTTATAAAACATCATAATGGAAAATGCCAAGAAAAATCTAATAAGGGGAGTTAAATGTACTGTGAGAAGAAGAATTTATAGCATAGTTATGAGAAGTAAATAACCTCAGTAAAGAAAGTCACAGCTCTTGAATTAAAGTGGCATTGTGGATATTTTGAGAAAATTTACCAGACCTAATACCGCCTGTTGATTTTATGTATCTTGTTAATCAATTGATTAAGAAATTAATTCATGTTGGCTTCAATAATCCTCCTTGTCAATAAGCACTAAATATTTCTAAATGGACTTCTATTTTAAAGCTGATTTCCTGAAATGCCTACTGTTTTTTTAAATTTAGTCACACACTCTCTCCTTGACTAACCATGCTTCCCCCATTCTCTTTTTCTTTTCACAAACTTATACGGTTTTTTTCAAAGAATTTCTAAGATAAAACCCAAACCATGGAGTTAAATATTCTTTGTGGACTTTGTGTGACTGCATACCAAATGAACTATGTAATACTTACTTGTCATCATCCTTTCTCAATGAAATATTAAAATAAATAATCAAACAAATCCCTACTGAGAAACATACCACAAATTAAGGCCGCTTTGGGCATGATTTTACATATTGCTTTTTGAGGAAGATCTATCCTTTTTTTCAGCATGCAATTTAAGTAAGTATAGGCTGCATGTTCAAACAAAGCTGGTTTCTTCTCCTTTGTTCAAGATAACTTTCAAATTTCTGTGTGTGCACTTAAGGAAGTCACCCACATGTAATCACTAGGCCATCTGTGAAAAGGAAAATTATGTGTGCTAAATTTGCTGCATTTCTTTAGGTCTTAAATTTTTGCTAAAATGCTCCATAAATAGATCAAATGGATTGAAATTGTCTACATTTTGACAATTGCTCCAAAAGCAATGAAGGAGATAATCATGCTGTATGATCTTGTTCTTAATAGAGAAGGGACCAGTGATATGTAGTAATAAATACTAGAGAATACTGGAAAAATACATTTTTATAGTTGATGTAGTAGTCAATATAACTGGTTTTATTTTGTTGAGTAGAAAAATATTTTCAAAAAAGAAAAACACTGGAAAACTTTATGGACTTTTGACACATAAAATAATAATCTAAATATACAAGAGCATTATGCTAAATTAAATAAGCCAGGAGGTGAAAGACAAATACCATATGATCTTACCTATAAGTGGAACCTAATCTACAAAACAAACAAGTATGCAAAATATAATCAGAGCCATTGAAATAAAGAACAAACTGACAGTAACCAGACAGGGGAGAGAAGAGGGGAAGGGTCATTAAGGAACATATATATTAGACTCACGGACAAAGTCAAAGGCAGGTAGGATTGACAGTGGGAGGTGGGGGTGAGTGGCATGGGGAAAAATGGTGGGGAAAAATGATGGGGAAAAAATGGAGACAACTGTACTTGAATAACAATAAAAAGAAAAGAAAAGAAAACTCTAGATTTATTCTTCAGATTTCAACCAGAAATTTTTATACTTGAAAAGTTTTAGTATTATTTTTTGTTGTTATCAAATAATGACCTTCTATAATTTATAAAATAGTAAACAAAAAGTTACATAATTTCTACATAATTACATAGAAAAATACATTCAGTAATAGGGTAATGACCAAGTATCTTTTGCATCTTGGGTTGTTGGTGTACTCAAAAGTTAAGAAGAAAAATTGTTTAATGATGTATTCTATTAAACTACAGTATACAAGCAGTAAAAAAATGGAAAAATTATCTTTCAATATGAACTAAAGTTTTCTCCTTTATCTGCCTATTTCTATCTTTCTATTTCTATCTTTTCAAAATATGACTGTGCATTCACTCCCCATTTTTAATGCTGAAGGAAAAAGGTAAAGAAGAAAAACTGGAAAGAAAATGGTTTAGAGAAAAGGATAGGAAGAGTATGCAAAATGTTTTATTTTATTTTAAAAAGATTAGAAGATGTAAAGTTGAAACAGATGAATATTGAAGGCCTTCATCAACTCAAGGTACCTCAGCAGGGCCCCTGCCAACTGAACTACTGATTAAACTGATCATACTGATTAAGTTTCCTAACAGTGAGAGTGTGACAAACCTCGGAACTACAATGAACAGGACAATCATTCATTTTTTTTTTGATTTGTCAAAATTTGCCATGTACACATGTCTTCATAAAAAGAAACAGAATACATTTCTTTAAAAATAAAAATTTTAAAGATCTATTGAGGATGTGTAGTATTGAGCTGGTAGCTTGAAAGAGACTATTAAACCACTCTGCGGTAAAAGAATCATAGTCTAGACAGTGCAATCATCAAAGTAGCATTTAGTGTTTCCTCATTTTTCAAAGTCATTTACGATCAATAGTGGAATATATTGGCATATGATAAATAACATGCCATCTGATTGATTATCTATAGGAAATTCACTCTTTCATTCATTGTTCTCTACGCACCTATTAAAAGAGATGCTGTCAGCAGTTTAGGGTCATACGGACTCTTCCCACGGCCGTTTTCAAAGTGTGAATCTTCCAGCTTAAAAATGTTGTCCTGTAGATAAGAAAGAGAAGGACTGCATTTATTTATGACAAGAGGTGTTTTTAACAGGCCAGTTTATCAGAGAGAGATTGAGTATTCATTCCCATTATCAAGGAGTATAATTATTTGTGTAAACTTCAGATATGGAAATATAACCAAGTGAATTAAAATCTAGCTAGTACTAGCCAAAAATCTACTTAACTCAGTGATGTTTAGTAATGTTTAGCATGTTGCAAATAATAATGTGGAAATGAACTCTGAAGACAAGACATGTCATGAAGAGTAGAGGGGTTATTTTATTACATAAGTATGCCAAGGGCTATGTTAATGGCTCTTGAAAGGAAGAATTTTAAATTTAAATCACCCTTTTTTATTCCTTCACAAAAAGAAGAGAAACAATTCACTATATTGCACTTCTACAATAAACTAGACCATTTTACTTTTCTTTATGTTCCAGAAGGAACTGCAAAACAGCTGTAGCAGCCCCATTCCCCCTTCTTGCCATCACTACAACTTTGCTACTTACATACCTGTAAGCATTTTAAATCACTCACGTTGGAAGGTGGAAGGTACCTGAAAGTAGCCTTATCGATTTCTCTAAGTGAGACACACAAACTGTACGTCGGGGAGGTATGCCTGGAGGTAGTGTCACCAGAACAGCAAACACAAAGCTGACGTATTTTTATCCCCAGGAAGTTTGCTCAGTTGACTCAAGTACCCAGAAACTCGAGTGCATGCTTTAGTCCAGAAATATGTTCCAAGGGAGAAGGTATTCCAGAAAGCACTGCAACAAAATCCTTAATGAGGAGGCAACTTGCCCGTGCCCGAGACCCTGCCCTCAGAATATGTGTAGCTACTGCAATTTCTATGTGACAGTAAAGTAAAGTGGGGGTGAACACTCTTTCAGAACCAGGTGCACTGGGGAATAAATTAGCTCAGAATATGCATGCTCTTTCCAGGAGCACATTAACTTGTCCAGAGGCTGAAATGAAATAGCTTCTTTGGCAAATTCTCTACTATTCATATAAAAAATATTTTCTATCATCTTAGAATAGTAAATGATGTCCATTTTTATGGCCAATGGAACATTTTATTTAAGGTTTAATATTTCTGATGGAGTTAATGGCAGAGTTTCAAATTATCACTCTTAAAATTCATTTGAGTTAGGGAAGAAGAAGAGTGAAATAAAAAGGAAACCAGAAGTGTTCTCTTTTTATTACTGTGAGTAGGAATTACTGATTTTATTCTTTCCTCACACTGATTCTCTATTTGGTAATTAGTTGTCCCTTAGCAATGATGGTTTCTTTAGCTGAGTTCAAAAATTTACCCTGTGTGACATTTATGGGCTTTTTCAGAATTGTGCTAAGTTGCAGTGGAAAGAACAGTGATATGGGAGGCAGGTCCAGCGAGGTCAGAGATTAGCTCTGGTTCTTTGGTCAGCACTTGTATCTTTGAGCCCCTGGCTCCAAAAAGTCAGTGCTGGTGATTGACTTGTTCGTTATGAAAAATTAAAAACAAATACATAAAACCTTTTAAATCAGAAAAATATAAATAAATACAATTTATTTTTATTCTTATAATACTGCTTATATCACCACTGTAACAAATAAATATAAAAATTAACCACACATTACCATTATTGTAAGTTTGCCTAGTATAATTTCAAAGAACTAGCACTTAAATACAGTTATATGTCACGAACTTACAAACTTGTTTACAAATACAAATTTATCACAGGCACTTGGATATTAAGATTATAATATGGAACTTATTGGCGTACACTAAGAAAAAGCATAGACAAACCTCTTAAGAAGTATTTCAATGTCATTTGATAAAAATTGGAAAGTAATCTAAAAGAAATACATTTAGAAGAAGATACATATTCTACTACCACAAGTCATAAGAGTATTATTTAAGCTTGTATATATGATTATTTATCACAAGTTAAAGGTAGCAGCAGGGAAAAGTGGTGGTGTGGTTGAAAATGTTGTTATAAATATTATTATAAATTTTTTGCTGTCATGCGACATTTTTCAATACCAGCAAAGATGGAGGAGATGTGCCTCAAAGTATGAGACACTTGATAACAGAGATCATATGTCCAAGTTAATAAGACAATGCCAAGGTGGATGAGAAGTGCTTCCAGCCTCATGTTTAGTATTTGATGTACAAAGTAAAGGATTAGACTTCATAGGAAGGGAGGTTAAGCATATCAGTTATGGTTCAACAGAAGATGAAACTCTATCCTTCATCATGGTGTCAGCCAATATGTTCAAAGCTGGCTGGCTTTCCCTTTCCTCTTTCTGTCCCTTTAAATGTAATTCTTACTCAGATTTGTAGGTATCTACCATTCGATTCTTCTGCATTCTTATATGATTCTATTGAAGGGGGGAGAACTGAATTTCTTTTTCAGCCCAGTGAGTTGGGGGCCTGGAATAAATAAAATTGGTTTCTGAATAGGGAAGTAAAAAAGACATTTCTTATGTACAAATGTCTGTCGTGTAAAATTCATACCCATTACACACAGTAATGGGGTTCAAGGGTGTTGAAATCAGACAAAGCTGGATGTTATCCTTGGCTCTGGATTTTATTAGCTCTGGGCCTCAGGCAATCCTTACACCTTTCTAAACTCAGATTCCTCCTCTGTAAATGGAGTACAAAAAATCTCATAGGGTTAATGTGAAGATTTGCTGTAATAAAGTATATAAAATAATACTTTTGTGCCCTTAATAATATTAATTACTTTCCTACTTCTACTGTTTTGTTCATAACTGGCAAAATAAAACCCCTCTTTCCTATACTGATCCATCTATCTTGTGCCACAGTGGAAATAGCTGCCTATCTTCTCATCAGTGGAAATTAGGACATACGTTTAAAATACGTATCCATCTTTGGACACTGAACATGTTTTGAAAATTATTCTTTGCTATAGCTAGACAGGCATCTAGTTCAAAAGCTGCCCTGAAAAGATATTGTTAAATAAAATATATATAAAAATTCTCAACAAGACTGTCTTGCTGATATGTCTGATAGATTTAATGTGATTGATACAAAGAAATGCAAATATAGCTCTTTCTGTTATGAGTAAGACCTATTAGATAGATGAAGATATTAACCTATTGTAAAAAAACTTCAAACACCTGTGGTAATAGAGTAGATTAGTAGCATCCTATGTTGTTAGATGTAACATGTCACGTAGAAAACTCTCCAATTGTACTTGCTAGGCCTTTTGAAATTTTATTGTTACTCGATGAGTTTTTTTGTTTTAAAGAGTGTGAAATAGATCACATGCAAATAGAAAACCAAAAATCCTAAGAACAATGTACACAGTTAACCTGCATAGTTTATAAGTCTTACCTGGGCTGAAACAGCTTTTATTTCTGGTAATACATGACTGAAAATCTAGCTGCATGGATTCTAATTGCTTTAGCAGATACCATGAGCATATCATTTAAGTTATTATGCCATATTTTATTACATGATTGCATCAGTTTTCAGCAACTAGTTTTAGCTTTCAAGACCACTCTTTCCTCTCTGTCTTTTGGATTTCCTGAATGTTATTAGACTGTGGTGAGGTAAGGCATTAGAGGAAATAATAATCGTGCTAATGTCTAATCCAAAATCTTATAAATTATAAACCACGGGTGACATCATGAAAATATATTTCCTAAATCTCAAACTTGTCCAAGTAATAAATTTAGATAACAATATTGCCATTTTATTTATTTTTATGTAATGATTAAAACATAAAGCATATTTGTAAAAGAGAAAAAATAGAAAATCTTACATCTATATGATGGAACTTCCATTTTTTGTGGTGAATGAATATAATTGTATCAAAATCAATACTTAGTATTTAAAAGTATATACTCTTATCTTTTTTTCACACACACCCCCCATTATACTCTTCACCAAAGGCACCTTGTTTGCCAGTTATACTGAATCGGGTACTCCTAGGTCATGCCATACCTTGTTTTGTCCTTGTCAGGAACCTCTTTGTCCTTCCCCACTCACCCTCTGCTTTCAACCCCAGGTGGACTTCCTGTCCTTTAAGAGTAAGTTCAAAAGTCACTTCCTAGAGAAGTCTTCAGAGATTCGTGCAGGTATAATTTATTAGTTTCTTTTGTGCATGCCCTAATTAACAATAGTATACAGGCAGTGACTAAACTGGGTAAAACTATTGGTTTCAGCAGAGAAGGGATGTAATAGGATCTCACAGGAAATATTGTGGCATATTGCATTTTGCCCAGAGGAGATCCTTTTGTGGATCCAAATCTATCTGCAATTTATTTTTCCTAAAAAGGTGACTCTATGATCTATGCTATGTAACACTATAGTCAAGAGCTGCATGTGGCTATTCAATTTACTTAGTTAAATTTGAAGTTACCATTCCTTGGTTACACCAGCTACATTTCAAGTGCTCAATAGTCACAGTGGCTTGTGAGTGCAACACTGTGTAGATACAGGCATTCCCACTGTCCAGGAAGTTCCTTGGACAACAAAGCTCTAGACCCAGACTCCTATTCCTTGAGCAGGAAGGAGTAGAATCAGAAATCAAAGCACCTCCAGGGAGAGAAAACTCATCCTCAGATCACAATCACAGCAGAAAAAGTCCATGAATTATATGAGTAATTATACTAAATAGCTAATGGTTGAGCTATTGGTTTTCATGAACCAGGGTTATGCTAAGTAATGGCATTTAATGGCTGTGCAGATAAACAAATAAGTGTTCTGTATTTTCTTGTATGTCATTCTTTTTAAAATTTGAGTCACTTTTCCCTAATCTATGCAGGTACAATTTTTACTCATAATTTAAAGTTTAGGTCATGATATCCAGTACACTAGATCTTCATTGATTTTCCCCAGCAGAAAAAAAAATGTTTATCCCTAGAACTTGCATACCCTAGAATCATTGGTAACAATGATTCTTGATCATTGTTACCTTCAACCTTGATATTCAATAATGCAGGTGTTCTGTGTTTCCTACTAAATTACTTTGAGGTAAGAGATAAACATTATTCAATACATCTCTATTAATACTAAGCTACGGCCTTGCATGAGACAAATCACAATAGAAGAATCAATGAAAAAATGAGTGAGTAAATGAGTGACTATGTGACTGAATTTGTAAGAGGCTTCATAGAAAAGCTGTATTCAAGGAATAGCGAGGACACAGCCCTGGCTTCTAGGAGCAAATAATTTAAAGATATGACATACATATGAACATAATTTGCAACAGGTGATATTCTGTAAAATTCAAGTATGAAACCAAGTTTTCAAGTCAGTTTTAGGAAATATGATATTATAACTCTTTTGTGTTATGTGTTATTATTAATATAATATTGATACTTAGTATACACTTCAAAGATGAGTTTACTCTTTCTATAGAAGATAAAAAATAAAGCCTAAAGACAAAGGGTATACCCTTACAATGCCTTTAGATTTATATCCTTGTTTCTCTTTAATTTTCATGGGGCCCTGTAATTCTTCACTTAGTATTGATATTAAGCTTATTAATAAACTATTCCTCTCAACNAGCTATATTCAAGGAATAGCGAGGACACAGCCCTGGCTTCTAGGAGCAAATAATTTAAAGATATGACATACATATCAACATAATTTTGCAACAGGTGATATTCTGTAAAATTCAAGTATGAAACCAAGTTTTCAAGTCAGTTTTAGGAAATATGATATTATAACTCTTTTGTGTTATGTGTTATTATTAATATAATATTGATACTTAGTATACACTTAGTATACACTTTGGTGATCTGCACCAAAAAGTTATCATAATATTCCTTTGTAAAACTTCAAAAATCTTTCTGATCAATGTAATTTCATCTCTCCTGTGCATCCCATCATTCAGTCATAACTGCGTTACCTGATTAATTTTGACTTCTAATACCTCTGAGATATAAGCAAGTGTGAGACCAAACTGGAGATGCTATTGGAGCTTGCCAAATGTGATTTTCTACTTATCAAAATGCATCACTACCTATTGGTACTTTCATCTTTGTACTTATTTTAGAACTATCTAATCTATACATTTTATGAAACACTAATATAGATGTTAATTGATTCTATAAGTGCATATTGAGCTGTGACTCTAAGAAATATGTTTGGAATATGAAAGTGAAATGTCTAATTTTTTAACTCAAGGAGCTTAAAAGAACTCACAACACAATTATATAATGATAGTAAATATGATATTATAATTTTTATAAAGTCTTTGGTAGTTATTACACTTAACACTGAATACATACAAAATACTAATGATGTAAGACTTCATGCACATTATTTCATTTAATGTTTAAGCAACCCTACTATTTTACCAGTTTTATGGATGAAAAATTGAGACATTTTAAAGACAATATTTCAAGTTGGAAAGCTAGTAAGTGCTGGAGTAAGAATTTAAGAACAGCACTATGTCTTCTAAATCTGTTTTTAGCCATGAAAAGGTAGTTCACTGTAAATATTATGTGAGATGTACCCTAAAAGAATAGAAACTGGAAACCATAGGAGTTCAAAAATGTGGAGGTTTACTTCTCTATTTCAGTATATGAAAAGAGGCTTTATTTGATTTAGTTCTTGAAACATGTATTTTGGTGGGAGATGCGCATGCCTGCGGGTACGCGTGTGTGTGCCTGGCAGGGGGCACCGCGCTACAGGAGCTCACGGAGAGAGGACAGAGAAGAGCAGGGAGGCAGACTGCTCTGTCTGGAGGAACCAGGATGAACAAAAGCCCTTTGAAAAATAAAGTTCATACTCAAGATATAACGCAAAGTTGAAGTTAGACAATGAGGAATATATATGTGTGTTCAAAGATAAGGCTGGATATGAATGTGGAATCAAGCTGTGGAGAGGTTTCGGTGCCAGAAGAGGCAATTTAGTCTGTGTTCACAAGGTGTTAGTGACACAGTGCTAATTTTAGTTGGAGAACAATAGCGTCAGGAGGTACAATATTATGATGAACCTGACAGTGATGCATAGGATGATTTAGAGACACACAAGCCTTGTGGCAGGGAGAAAACTATTGCCACAAACCGGAGAGCGAAAGGAACTTGGACTTTTTACGTGGTTTAAAGGAATTTTTTAATGTTGTGACTTGGTCAAATCTTTTAGCTTCTTTGTAGCTCGGGTTTCTTAACTTCGGTTACATCAGAATCCCCTTTAATATTTTAGCAAATCTATGAATTTTTTCCTCATGAAAATTGAAGCTCAGCATACATACAGTACAAAAGCAATCTTTAGTGTTTATTGACTTTATGAAGTCACGGTAAGAGGTTCTAAATGAGTGCTCCTCCAGAGACCTATTCATTTCTAACATGATGTGATTCTATCTTCCTGTCTCTTTGACCTTGAGCATTTGCTTCTGTTGTTCGCTGTCCCCGTCCTTGAACATAAATATACGGGATGAATCAAGTGATTAACCAGATTTTTAAAAGCCATTTTTTATTTCCATTCTCTACGTACTACTATTAGGAATTTATTTATTTTTATAAATTCAACCACTAAACTCCAGCTGAATCCCTCTGCAGTTCTAGTCATTCAAGCTTGGGTTTCCTGGTCTGAATGGAATCTGCTTATTTTCCATAGTTGTCTCAAAATTGAGAGCTATTAAGAGTCCTTGGCTCTTCAAAAGACTATAGGAGCAATTATGGATAATAAACTTCAAAAAATTACTGTCAGAAGTAGTTATTTCACAATATACATTGTGGGAAGATACAAAGGAAACATAACCTGGTCTTTGTCAGGGAGTGCTGAGAAATTTAAAAAGCAAGGCTATAAGAATAAAGCAAGTATAATTTTCTCCCCTGATTATAATGTATTAGCCCTGTCTTATGTTTAACTAACATTTCAGCCAGATCATATTAAAATTTTACCTTTCCTACAATAAAACAAAGGAAAAATTCTGCAAATAAATCACCGTTGATTGAAAAAAAAAAGGAACTTGGTAAAAAGTAAGTTCAAGGAAAAGGCATAACTGTCAAGAATTTTAGATCTAAGTATATTAACAATAATTTCCTTTCACATTAACTAATAGTTCTGAGTGTTTTTATAGGTCCGATATTATAATATTTGGTTTTAAATGCAAAATGTAGTTGTTTGAAGATACTTTGAAGCAATAATGGCAATTATTATATTTAGTAATTGCCACTTTATTTTTAAATGTATACTTAGGAAAAATTTCCTCAGTAAGTATAGCTACAAAGCCCATTATATAATCATTGTTTTGAGAAAAACATATTTTATCTGTAAAGTTAAAATAATAAAATAATAATCAAATAAAGAATAAATAAAATAATAAAATAAAAATACTCCAGTTATAAAAATATGATCCAGTTTAATATTAATGCTACATATGATCAATTTCTAGTTACATCCATGTAGAACTTTAGATGAAATACAATTTTTGTTTCTGAGGAATTCTTAGGACCCAAAATGGAAGTGAGAATAATACCATCAGGGTAGACAACATTCCCTTAAAGTTCATAAATAGTTTGAAGTTAAGTAGAGACGGTTGGCTTCTGGCTTCATTGATTTAATTTCTACTGTTTCTGTTCAAGCATTGCTTTAGAACAGTGGAAATCATACCTTTGAACTTGGTCTCCAGAGATCATATGGATTTTCTGTGCCCCAGAATTTTCCCATTATTTGACCTTTAAGGTAGACGTGGTAAAAATATTATTGTTTATGAATTATGAAATCTAGATTCCACAACCATTGTGCCAATTATTGCTTGTATGTTTTAAAATAAGTTTTTAAAATCTCTGAAGTGTCCATATTCTTATCTATAAAATGGAAACACACCAGAGAATTACCTCTAGAATTCAGTAACAATGTATATTAACAGAGAAACACACTTAAGCCATATAGAAATTTAGTTCATTAGCATTTTAGTTATCATAAATACACTATTAATGGTACATCTTTGCCATGGTATGATGTTGATAATTCATTGTTTATAATAATAATAACTAATACCTCTTAAACAATCATCATGTAAGCACGCTTTCCTAAGTGCGTTGTCAGTATTTACTGTTTTTTTACCCTTACACTAGCTTTTGAAGTAAGGTGATTATCCAAATTTTGTAGATGGAGTAACAAGGAGAGAGAAAAGGACCTGCCTGGGGTCACACAGCTGGCATATAGCAGATCCAGGCAATCTGTTTCCAGGAACTATAAACATAGAGGAATTATAATAATCTAATTTTGTACGTTTCATTTCACAACCATGTTACTTTGTTGACAGCCATCACACATAAAGTATTGTTATACCTAACGTCTATTAACTTTGCATTTGAATTGACCCTGAGAGATAGCACAGTATTTCATATAGTCCTCATGTTATAGCATTAATAAAACAAGTAGGAGGAATTAACCTATTTCTAACTTTATTGGCAGAAAATATGTGAAGTCACTTTGTTTTTAGGTGTATGTAAAGTTACTATCACTTTATTCAGTGTCTTCCTAGTAAGAGTACATACATACTCTTACTAGGATTAAATAGGATTTGCCCTCTAAATTTAAGAGACATGAATTTATCTGGGTTCCCCGAATAAACATCAGTGACCCAATTCATCTGCTTTTTGTCATCATTAAAATTAATGGTATAAACCAAGTAAAAGAGAAAGCACATGTGTTCATACTTCAAGCAGATTGTACTTTTAATAAGAGCTTAATTTGAGTTTATGCAGATATCACAAAACTGTCACAGTATAATTATTCAGCTATAAATGCTTGTTAACTCCCAAGGTACATAACAATGAAAGAAAAAATTCTATCTTGGCTGGAGTGAGAAACTCCAGAACACGGACAATTCACTCCAGTGTTTCTCCCTAGTGAGACTCAGTAGAGTGAGCTCAGCCTGAGAGCAGGTCTTCAGTCCACCGAAGAATACAAGTGGAACAATACACTTGATCTTTTTGCTTAAATTTTATCTTATACATTTAAAACATAGTAACTTTTATTTGCCATCTTATAACTTCAGAAAGCATAAGAATGCTTTTCAAACTTAAATTCTGAAAGGACAGCCATTACCTTTTTACCAATTCTTTTTCTAAAGGTTTTGTCCTATCCATGATTAGACAACACAGAATTTTATCAGTCTAAATGCAGATATTGTTGATACATAGAGCATATGTATTGTAAAAGAACTGGAATCTAGTTATGTGGTTTCTTTACATTTTAAGATTTTTTGATACATGTTCTCTGGAGAGTAATGAGGCCAAAAGAACTAACACTTTATTTAGACAAGGCTTCGTCTGAGCAAAGGCTTGTCACTCCAGTCTTGTCATAATCAGATGATGTAAACATGTAATTTTCTTTCAGCAAATTACCAAATATTTTAAATATGATTCTTATTTAGGTAAAGGTATTTAAGAAAACAGACAGTTATGTTTCGGAGAATAATTTGGGATTTAGAAAGATGATTAAGTTTCCATATACTTTATCTTGATTATTTTGCTCTTGGAAATAAACACAAATGCAAAGGAAAAAAATGTAAAGCAAGAAGAGGTTCATTATGGCATTTAGAATTCTGGAAAAATATTTAAATGTTAATAAGAAGGGGACAGTGAGTTATGACACATTTGCAGAATTGCATATGACGTGGGTATTAGAATAGATGATTATATTAGGTTATAACATATCACCCCCCAGTATGCACGCGAGATGGGCTGCAGCAGCCCTGTGCTTACCAAAATCTGAGGAGGCCCAAGTGCCCTAGTGGGCCCTCCATATCCATGGGTTCTGTATCTGCAGATCCAACCAACTGCATATTCAAGAAACTGCCAACTTAGAGGGCTGGCTGTTCTTAGAATCGATACTTCTGTTAAATCATTGGAAGCAATATGGAGTAATGTAACAACTATGTAAGATGAGTAAGAAAAACTTGAAGAAAATGTATGAATTTTTTTCTTTAGCTTATTTTATTTGGGTATTTTTCTATTTATATTGTTTTTCTCTATTTTTAATATTTTATATAATGATCATGCAACACATACTAAAAAAATGGGGTCTCTATGTCCCACTATTCAAGTAAAGATTTAAGTTGGCAGGGCATGGACTGACTCTGGCCCTAGATATGCCTTCCAATATGCCTATTGGACTTAGTACTTTTACTCCTCATTCTTTTTGCATTTTTTTCTTCATCTTTTCATGTCACCTACACGGCCACTGTGGGCATTTGAGTTTGCAACTCCTATAAAGCATTGCAACTTGATCACCAACAACCACATTGCATTTACCATCTAAGAGTCCCCATTTTTCAGATTTATTTCAAATAACAAAATCCTCAGCAGGACTGTAGTCATCCTCTTATATCATGATGGAAGTACTACAAGCTTTAGCAATTAATCATGGTTAATCATAGAAGTTAATGGGAACTTCAAAGTGATCTGAGACTTCTTTAAATAGCATGGTGTCATACATCTCCATCACTTTTCACTCATTCTTTTTATGTAATTAACTTGATTTATAGATGCAATGCTTTTTAACAGTATATTTCTACTTTATTAGAAAAGATTTTGATCATGCCAACTATTTATATCTAAATTAATTTTTCAGATTCCTTAAAAGTGAAGCTTTAAGGCTGTGTGGTTAACTGCTGAAATACACAGGCAGACCAATATTCAGAAAAGTTTTCATACATTGGATGGTTTCTTTTGCTTTCAAATAAAAGGCATAGAGACATTCTATGTCACATGGTGAGTTGTCTATTGGGTCATTATCTGTGACCTACTATACTGAACTCTTGAATTATTTTTAATTGAATGCTTCATACTGGTAGAAGTCAGTTTCTGCTTGTAAAACAAGACTTCTTTGTTTTCAAATAAACACTTATAGTTACATAATCTGGAATAAATCAAGCATTTTATTTAGTTTATTAATCAGAATGTTGGGTGTTGAAAATTATGCTTTATACCTAAAATTATCATTCAAATACATTGGAAAATTATATCATAATAAATAATATGTTTAATTAAAGAAAACATAACAAGTCTCTTATGAATTATTTTAAGAGTTGGTAGCTCAATTAATATCTTGCTAACTTGTCTGTAGCCATTTACAACCCTTACAAATACACTTTAATCCTTGTAATTAAAAATTAAAAAATTTGAAATGTGGGAAGAATATTAACACAAGTTGAGAAGAGTGAAACATTAGTTACTATAAGTTATAGCATATATTAGTACATACTTTGTGTTATAGAAATTCAAAATGGAGGGATGGAAGAGATGGTCTAAATAAGCTGAAGCAACAATGTGATGATGTGTTTGTGGCACTAAATAAAACTGAAGATTGGTCCAACCTTAACGTTGGACTGATGTGGGAATAATAGGAAAGAAAACATTTGCAGAATGATGTTTTCTACTTGCTTAGGCGTGACTAAATTTAAAAAAAGGCAACATTTTCCTAACTCTATGCTTGATCAATGTTGATGGGTAATACATAATTACAGCCAAAAAGCCCCTAAATAAATGGATATTCAACTAAAAAAACTAGAAGGCAATATTCAGATATAAAAAAGTTATGTTGCATTACTATTTATATATTTATATGCACACATACTTCTAAATATGCATATACACATGTAAATATACACATATAAGCATGTTTTATGTATTTGACCTCAATATGTTATATGTTACATATAAATTTGTATACTACTTAATAGTATACTTTTGCCCTGGCTGCCATGGCTCAGTGGTTTGAGTACCAGACTGCAAACCGAAGGATCACCAGTTCATTTCCCAGTCAGGGCACATGCCTGGGTTGCAGGCCAGTTCCCAGTGAGGAGCATGTGAGAGGCAACCACACATTGATGCTTCTCTCCCTCTTTTTCTCCCTCCCTTCCCATCTCTCTAAAAATAAAAGGAAGTTTCTCTCTAAAAAATTTTTCATGAACTCATTTTTATTGATAATGTTGCATAACAAGGGTTTCTTAATTTTTAAAGAAAAGTTATGTTTAGCTTGTGAAGTTTAGTCCTGGGGTCCTCTTTATGACATGACCGAGAAAAATCTATGAGCATTTTAAATATAGAAAATTGACAGGTAAAGTCTATAATGCTATTAGCTTTTGAGTTAAAGGAATTTCTATAAAGTAGCGATTAGTTCAAAAGCACAAGAAATTCAAGCCATCTGAAGTCTGTGCATGGACAAGGAAACTAAATTTTGTTTAGTTTTGTTTAGGCTGCCTAAATTTTGTTTAGATTTTGTGGCAAAATTAAGTTGCAAATGTCATGCTTCAGAGAAGTCATCTATAGGTTAAAAATTACATATTCGAATCCGGCCTGATTTTCATAGGATCACTTAAATAATATATAATAAATTGCTAGTGCTCTTAATTACTGTTATTGTAGTTATAATGAAATGGTTTTTTCCTTAAATTTGATATTAAAATTTAAGCAGTTGGACACCTCATCGTAGAAATATATAAAATTATTAAAAAACATAATTGTTGAAATGTATATCAGGTTCAAATTTGATTGAAAACTAATCACTAAAAATTATTTTGGGAAATTAATTTCTGATAATATTTTCTTCCATTATATTTATATTAAAATATATTAAATTATGGAAACTTTTAAAGAAGTGGTTCACAATATATATTTATTATATATAATTTTCATATATACTAACATTCACTAATATAATTAACTAAAGAATGATTTGAAACCACATTCCTTTAAAATGTGCATATTTCTTTGAAATTGTATGTATTTATGTAAATAAAACCAAAATGACTACTGACTCAAATATAAGTGATAACTATAACTTCTACATAGTTTTTAATTTATTAAGATTACTATTTACATAACCCATCAAAATAGTTAAAATCACTGAAGTTCATACAGAAATAAGTGATTATTCAATATTTCAGTTTTAGAGTCTTTTCCACTAAATGATCCTGGCTCTTTTCATGGTAACCTTGTGGGTTACTGTTACATCATTTACTCCTAATTCATAATTAATTGTACAAATGTCATTATTCTTCATACAATATAAATTACCTCTCCAGTTTCATTACAAATTGTCTCATGTTTATTATCGTTGACTGAGCTGCTTTAAGTCCAGAATTCTGCTTGGCTGAGCATCAGTGCTCATATAAGTGGTGGTGTGTGGTCGGATGAGACGCACGACGAGTTATTAATATTTCATCTGATTACACACTTAGCGTCTTTTGATCTTTGAGTTAAATTTAATTTCATAAAGTGATTTGCACTTTGCTAAAGTTCTTAATTTGTATATCTCAAATGTCTAAGTTTTATTTATTTTCAATCAGGTGCTTTTAAAAAACTGATCATAATCAAGTAAAACTGGCCACGGGCTATTTTTTCCATATAATCTTCAAAATTATCATACATATTTTGAATAAATGTCCAAGTAGCTCCAAGATAAAAGTATATTTATATTTTGTGTAAAAGTAATTATAAAATTAGGACAGTACATGACATGGCAGGAAAATTTTATCTAACTAAGGAATGTAATTCTATACATTTTACTTTAAAAAATTTCACTCAGAAACATTTGAAAACATAACAGATAAATCAGCTTGCCAGATAATTGAACTGAGGCAGTGAACTGAGAATAATTGTATTAAAAATTAGGTGAAATTGCTTATAGCATCATTTAGTCATACCAATTTTCCAAAAATCATAAAATAATCCTCCAAACTCATCACTTTTAGAATAATATATAATTGCAAGAATTTGGCATGGTGGAGGGGGGTGAACATCCATGTAGTGTGTTTAATGGTTAGTAGCATAATACCGCTGCTCTGAAGGATGTTATAAAATCTTTCCTAAAAAGGCAAAACACTCTCTTTACAAGCTGCTTTATGTTGTGATTTTTAAAAAATACCTTTTAAAAAAAATTTAAGCTTAGTCTTCTATATTCAATTTTATGTTCTCAGATATGGCATAGATCAGAAAGCAAGCTCCTCATTGTGTCAAGATATTCCAGTTTGCCAATGTCAACGTAGCACACTTAAGAAAAAGTGGAAAATTAGGTCGCTCTCTAAAAAAATATAACAATGATTAAATAAAAAAAAACACATATTAGAAATAGACATCACACTCAGTTGCCTCAAATATCCTAATGTTTATGTCTAAATTTCTGAACATGACCAAAATAAGGTAAAAATCTGTTCTGAACACTAAGTGGGTTACTTTTGTCTTCATAGAGATAGACTGTCAAATATTCTGCAAACCAACTTGTAAGCTGCTGTCATCGTTGTTATCCACTGTCAAAGATAATGCCATCAGAAAAATAAAGTAGCAGGATTCTGAGACCTGAAAATGCCTATGTAAGGCGATGCCTCACAATGTGGACTTCTGGAGGGATGTGAAGACTTAGGGACGTGTGGATAGTAGTGAAGGCAGCTGCTACATTTTGAATGAGGTATTTTTTGGCTGGGTGCAGCAATGGACTGACTATATTAAAGTTTAGGAGGACCAAAGGGAGGATGAGAGGGGGTGTCGTAGGAAATGAGGACATAGAGGTAGGAGGGTATTGTATTACACAGAGCTTTGAAACTGATCGTAAAATCTTAGACACTGGACTGGGGGAGAAAATAACTGATGGGCTGGGACGAGGGTGGTGAGTGAACGTAAATGGAAGTGAAAAACTGCCGCGAGATCAAGTGAGGAGAAATATGAGAAGAACTAGGTGGAGGAATATTCTGAAACATGTGCTAAATGTTGTAAATTATAGCATAACTAGAAATTTGAAATGATTTTTTTTTGCAGATAAAAGTCCAATACCAGAGGACAATGAGAAAACATAGAATGCATTTGGTGAACTATGTATACCATATAATTAATTGTATCTTGAGCGTCCCACCATATTACTCTCAGTTTTGCTACTTCCTTATCCTTTTAGAAATAAATAAAGCCATCATTCTCCATGAATACTTTGTATCCCTCTTGCCCTTTTAAAAATAAATAGGGGAAAAAGGAAAAGCTGCATACGAAGGGGTTATCAGGAAGATACAGCTGTCTGTTAGAGGTTTTGACACCGGTATTTTTTTTTTTTTTTTGGAAGAGAGAAGTATGGTCAACCCAGACTACTTGCCTTACTATTTT
Organism: Sturnira hondurensis; assembly: GCF_014824575.4. Taxonomy (NCBI): domain Eukaryota; kingdom Metazoa; phylum Chordata; class Mammalia; order Chiroptera; family Phyllostomidae; genus Sturnira; species Sturnira hondurensis. Next base: position 7,860,102 of record NW_028089093.1, on the reverse strand, counting down.
ACTGTGTTTTGGGTTTTTTGTTGTTGTTGTATTTTTTGCTACTGTTGGGCATTTTATAATTGCTTCAACTCCCAAAGATACACAGCTGCAAGAAATCAGAGGAGAGGTTAGAGCAATGCGGTTTTTGTTGTTTTCCCTACCCCTGTGGCTGTTATAAGTTGTCTGTGTGTGCTGTTAGATGATTCCATAGCACTAGCCATGAACATCAAAGGCATAAAGCCTGCTTCTACACTCACTACCTCCAGTGTCGACTTTGCCAGCCCTCTCTCCAGGACTAGCATGAAATCACAGCAGCACAAGGTGAGAACACAAGAAGATGCTAGGTTATACGCTGGCCACTTTCTGCAGCCTCTGAAATTAGAGCCCCCAGTCTGAGTCCAGGCTCTGGGGCTCTGCCATTGTGTGGCTCTCACTTTCAACTCCCGAAGGCTGTTTTCTTCTGCGTGACGATAACACACAAAATCTTTGCTACTATTTGTATTATTGTTATTTATACAACATATTTATATTCCCCCAGAATGAGCTATAAGGCAGATGTTATTTTCTTCATTTGACAGTTAAGGAGGCTGCTTATGCTTCAGGGGGTAGAACTAGTATTTAACAGAAGTGAAATTTACAGGGATAACATGCATGGCCACAGTATTATATGAGAAGATAGTAGGCTTAACTGTTCAAGTTGGTGTGCATGAAACATATGATTTTTCAAATTCATAACAAAAATTATGTGGTCTGTGTACTGAAAAAAACATTCTAGGAACAAAGAACTATTATTTCTAATCTTGCTTTACCACGAGTTGTCTTAACTTGTTTCTTTCTTAAAAACAGTAACCAGAGGGTTGTGTAACAAATGATATATCTGTGAAACAGGTTTCAATATGTAATCATTGATTTCTACAGTATTTTTCATGATCCTCCCTCATGCCAGGGGCTAGGGTTGCAAAACTGAACAACACAGACACAGTACTAGTCCTCTGGCACGTACAGCTTTGTAGAGAAGACAGACACTAAACACATACTTCTATAACACTCATGCAATTTTAATGCACAGTATTCCCAGAAGACAATACCATATGCAAACTAGGGTGGTGATTTAACTCAGGTGGGGATGGGGAATGACCCAGCGGGAGAAAGCTTCCCTGAGGGAAGAACAGCTAAGTGGAGATCTGGGACATAACCAGAAGGTATGTTAGAAAGGTCCTCAGGTGTAACTCAAAAATAATAGTTTACAGTTGTTTTATTGCTGTTACTACCACTCTCTATTAGATTGAACCTTTTTTGAACCCTTCATTCCCACTGACCTCTGTTCTTGAAAAATATTGCTCTGTGTCATATTCTTGCACTATATCAATGGCTTTCATCCATGTTTTGCATTTTATTTTGCTCTTGTTCTTCTGTACCTTGCAGTGTTTATCCCATTTTCTACAATGGCTCTATTCATGTCTTGGTCTCATTTAGAAGTAGCTCTAATACTCTTAGGCAAAATTGGGTATTCCAGAATCAAGGCTTCTATGGTATATTATACATAGCTATATTATAACAGGCCATTGCTTTATGTTTCATATTATTTACTTTCCCAATGCCCATGTAGTTCCAAGAGCAGGCATTTATATTTTATTTGTAAATTCATTATGTTGCTATCATTATAAAATGAGCACAAAAAAGTATTTGTTGAAAATATGTTTATTGATTATGGTAGATTTATAACAGGGAGTGAGTGGAAGATTCCTGTCTTATATAGTTCTATTTACCTCTATCATAATATGACACAGTTGGTATTTGTGTGTGTTGTAGGCTGATTATGAATACATTTTCACATCTATTTAAAGATATTAGAGCATTTCATTTTCCTTTAACTATAAAACTTGACAAAATTAGAAAAATGGTTGACATTACCACAGTATAAAATATTAGTGTGAGAAATCAAAAATAAATATATGATTGAATTACACCTTTGCTATTTAGAAGATTCTGTTGTTGCCCTGGGTATTCTTTAGCGGTGCTTTTTTTCCCCCAGCATTTAAAACAATAAGAAGGGGGTTTTATTAGTTCAAATAAGTAGAGTCATTTGCTTCATGTTTTGAGCTTGTACTGAGTGAAAAAGTCATAGAAATAAAGATCCTCTTAAAACCCAACGATGAGTCAATAGGGTTCTAGAGCTGTTAGGAAAGAGACTGCCACTTGGTGAAAAGTATGTGTAAAAACATATCTCAGGCACTACTTCACAGCACGTTTTCAGAGCAGCATAAAATTCTTCCTCTTAAATAGGAACAGAATTCTCAAGATTGTATCATTCTGTTTGTTACTCACTTGCAGGAGAATATGTGTTACACATATTGCCACTACTATAACTGGTACAAAATTTGCCGTTTTAAAAATAAAAAAAAATATTGGTGGTAAAGTCTTCAACAAAAGTATTTTTAAGTTTGTAGGTACAAATCTACAAAACTTGTGAATTATAAATCAAGGCAAGGCAAGTAAACTGACTAGGCAAGTCAGTTTAAGTATCTATAGAGAAAGATCAACAGGTGTGTTCAATAAATATTTAAAAATGTGACAATCAATACCACGAAATCATGAAAAGTCCCCCTTTCCATTTCCAAGATGTATCCTTTGCCCTGACTGGGTGGTTCAGTTGGTTGGATCTCGGTCCCATACACCAAAAGGTTGCAGGTTTGACTCCCGGTCACGGCACATACCTAGGTCATCCCTGTTCGTGGTGTGTATAGTGGGCAACCAATCAATATTTCTCTCTATTTCTCTCTCTGTCCCTCTCCCTTCCTGTCTCTTTAAAATCAACAAACATATCCTCGGGCGATGATGAAAACATCCTTTAATATTTGATCGTTAAAAACTGGGTAGGGAACACGATGTTTGCAGACGATTGGCCTAAATATGTGCGGGAATAGCCTACCAAAGGGCAGCAGCACCTTTTCTCTGCAAGGAGGGAGGACTCAGCCCAAATGCACAGGAAAGGAAACACACAACACAGAGTTGAAGAAGCACAGTTAAATGGCATTTCAGCTTATACCTAAAGAAAAGGAAAAAATCAAAGTGGAATGAAATGCATGCTTTTAACTGATTTTTTCCATTATAAAACATTTATTTAAAACAATTGATTTTAAATAGTCAATATTGATTCATGGACACTAGTGGCTATTTGTTTTCTTAAATTAATAAATATTATAAAGCATGTAAAATGTATCACACATTGCGCTATAGAACATTGCGTAGGTAGGTGCCTTGCTAGGTTAAACACATTTGATCACAATATTCCTTTGAGGAAAATAATATAATTAAACTTTAATATAGCAACACTGTGCTTAATTTAAAGTAGTTTCTAAAAACTGGCCTTAGAGAAAACTGATTTACTTTGACTCATGTTTTAGGCAATAGCCATACTTTTTCTCTCAATGACTATTCTGAAATTTATTAATGTATTAGTAGCTCAAAAGTAAAGAGCTTTCTTCAGTATTTTCAGTCTGTCAGAAGCAGGCAGTGATTTTGAGTATAATTCTTTTTTTCTAACCTACCAAACACTGTAGAATTCTAAGGTCCTTTAGCTATAATCTAAATCAGTAAGCTATGGACAATACTAAATACTGTATTATATGATGTCATTTTTCCCAATGGACTAATATGCAGGTTGCATTTTTACCCAACACTGTACACTCTGCTAAATTCTAAAGTCTGAATTCTTGTCAACCCACCATCTATTCTCTGAGAGCACTAGTGAATTAATGTTTTACACATGCCAAATGCATGCTCTTCACAAAGAGAAAAAAAAAGCATTTAAAGAGACTCAGGAAAAACGCTGCCTGTCACGTTGTTCCACCTCTGACATACCTAATTGTTAAGTAGGCTGTGTCATCTCCTGCCAATTAGGTCCTGATGGGGAAGATGAAAGGCAATTCTTTTACCAAAATAAAATTTGCCTTTATCCTCAGAGAGCTTTAATTCGAAACTCTAACAATGGAGCATGGTTTTACTGTAATATTACCTTCAGTTATCATCATTCAAATGTTCATGTGCACACATTTCTCCCTTCGCCTTCCTTCCCTGGTCCCCTTCGCCCTCTCACCTTAAAGCTCACTTCCCCACACTGTTGGGAGGAAGGCTGCTGCTGACCATTGCTCCTTATATTTGTTGCTTCCTCTGTTTTAGTCTTCAGCAGTGAAATGCTGATTTTCACATAAGTGTTATGTTATGAGTGAGAGCACCCAGAGAATCTTTAAGTATCACACTTGATCCAGAGTATTAAAGTCCACAAAGTATTTCTGACCTAGTTTGAATAAAAGGCCTCAAATAAAAATGAATAGACATGCTATTTTATTACTGTTATTGTGTAATCAATCCACTGTTAGCCCAACCTGTGTCATCAAAATGGACTTTTTTTTTCAAGATGATATTTTAAAATTATTTAATTATTTTTTAAGTACAGTATTCTGTCTACTACTCCCATCCCATCCCACCCCCCGTGTGGAAATAGGGGAGGGATTTAGAGGAACATATATAAAGGATACATGGACAACAACTGAGAAGGTCAAAATGGATTTTGAAGCCTATTTCTCCTTTAATTCCTCCTTTCCTTTTCTTAGTCCCTTCCCTTCTTTGCCCTCTTTCCTTCTTTTCTTCCTGCCTTTAACTTTGGCCACGTATGTCATCCAACAATTGCTTTCCGTGCTACATAAGGGCTCTAACAGCGGAATAATTTTCCATTGCAGATCTGTGTAAATGTTATTGTGGAAATTTAACTTAAATCTGTTCTCTGCTAAGGCCATATGCATATGAGGAATAAAACACATTTATCACCAGTAATGGCAACAAAGAAGTGCTAAACATTTCAGTTTATTAACATTTCAGTATGTTAATTAGTATGGATTATTCCTGACATGACAGTTGTGATATACATCAAATGTACAAAATGGCTTGTGCTAAAATATGAGTATCTATTTACAAACTTTTAAAGAGACTACTTAGTGCTATTTCTCTAAGGGTGTACACTGGCTGGGGATTTTAACTGCATGTTCTCATTCTAATTTGCATCTTCTGACTTTTGCACAAGAAAAACTATAATAATTAACTCTTGGGAGATGTAGAACTGATCCTCAACAGTTCAGAGGTTATGACATGAATCCTACCTGCCAATATACGCATTAGACAATGCTCTAATCCTTATGATAGGACTTATCACAATATATGTATCTATTTACTAAACTGACTCTTCACTTATGTTGCTGTGAGAGTATATATAATAGTAACATTACCAACAATCAATAGAATCCAGGTAAACTGGCTGTAAGGAAGTGGTGCTTTAGAGATTTATTATAGCAAATATGTGAAGGAAAATCTGTCCAAGAAACAGTAACAAGTGCAAAGATTTAGGAGAAGAGAGATTCAAAATGAAAAGGAACTGAACGAAGAAAAGGGACTCGAGAATGTCAAGAGGGTGTAAGGGGAGAGTGGTCCAAGTCAGGACACAGAGGCAGGAGGCGCCAAGACTAGAAAGCAGGTTTCCCCAACTGCCAGAATTAAAAGTAGGCAAGGGAAGGTTGAGGTGATAGGCTACCACTGGCTTTCTGAGAAGACAGCTCTGACTTTGATGTAGAAACCAGATTGAACAGTGCCAGTGGTTGTAGTGAGGATGGCGTGTGGAATGCATGTGAGTTAAGAATATTATTTCGTGAAGTGTAACCATATGTCCTGGTGACCTTTACACCTCCAGTTCAGTGTCCAACAAAAGTGTCTATTACATGCAGGTATGCTCTTAGAGGCAAATATATTTTGTTTGTTTGTTTCCTAAATACTTTCTCACTGCCTCTCACCTCATGGCCTTTTGCGATTTTTTGCCCATTGTTCTCTCTATCTGACCTGAGACATGGCTCAATTTCCTAAACTTAAAGTATGTCCCTTTTCAAATGTTTTCTTTTTAATTATATTTTAAAATAAATTATGCCCAATTCAAGATTAAGGCTCCTCCGTTAACAAATTTCAAGGTTAAGGCTCTAATGTCATTATTACACCCATGTGTGATCCAGAATACTCTTCTATTTGCAATGCTGGGCATGCTCACAAAGGAACGCCACACACGGGCATGCTATTTACCAGTTACAAGAGTTGGAACAGCTGCTGTAATGTTCAAAATCGAAGAAAACACTAAGTTACATGATAGCAAAATTTACACTTAACAGCATAATATAATCAACTCTAAAAATCAGTTCTAAAAACAAAACCACCACCATCAACAGCACCCACCTTTTGGGATATGAAAACCCAAAGATGAAAGTACCCAGACTTATACAGTACTGATGAAAATGTGTTTCCTATGGATGTTTGCCATAGTGGAGTGATGGACAACGCCCAGGCAAATTCCATCTGTATGGAGAACAGATCAACTTCAAAACAATCACTTTGCCCACAATGAAGGTTATCTCCTTGAATGGGAAATACACTAAAGTCTATATTAACAAGTATACTCATATGTTCAGGCAGTCTAAGTTTACTTTTTTGTGTATTCTGAGGTGTTGTCATCCACTATGGATACAAACACACTACATATAATATATTATATACAGTTTATATACAAATATAATATATATACACATTATATATAAATACTGCCCATAGAAAACATTTGTAGAGAACTACCACAGGAATTAAAAATACTTTAAATATGAATCAAACTGCCTTTATTATCTTTTTTCTAAATCAGACTTTATCTCCTTGTACCTATTGAGTTTGGTGACTATTAATAACTTGTTTCTGCATTTTATCTTTTTCTTTTCTCGTGCTCTGTGTCAACACTCCACTAGAATTCACCCTGGTCATTAAACCTTTTTTTTTTCTAACAGATGTTGCCTTCTTTTTATTTTACTCTTTCATGTTATCCAGGAGAGATCAAAGCATCTAGTCATTCTTGTCCATTGTACACAGAGGTGTGTGGGTGAAATTTTGTGTGATCCTTGTGTTCAGGTTGCCTTCCTACTGTTTTCAATTATTTTCTTTGATAATATTTGATATGTGTTGATTGCTTCAATAGAAATCATCATAAATCCAGCTACTTTTATGAGATAAAATAAAACAGTGTAAAGTATTGAAACCACATTTAAATTGTATCTATTTTGAAGAGACAATGGACTCACTTACAATAGATAAATATTACTTTAGTAAAAAAATTATAAAAATTTTCTCTGAAATTAAATGCTATAATTTATAATTAGAGCATGAGTGCATGAATAGATATATAAAAGATAACCATCTTTTACAAGTAATTGTCCAATGTTCCTTATTTATTTTATTTTAATTTTGGGTAAAAGAAAATGTAAACACCTTAAGTACATGGAAAAGTATGGCCTCCATGTGCTTTTACACATTTGACAATGAGAGTAAAGGCAATGCGGTGTAATGGAAAAGACTCTGAATTAGCTGTCAAAAGATTGAATTTAAGTCCAGCTTTACCAATAAGTAGCCATGGAATTTGAGAATATTATTTAACCAATCTGAGTTTAAATGTCTATATTATAAAAAGAAGACTAGAACTTAGAAGAACTATATAGTAACTGTAAGTTATAGTGTTTTTTAAATATACATCTTGAGTAAGAATTTTATGGAAATTGTGGTCACAGTCTAATTCTGAAAATATAATATTAAAAAATAGATATCAGATGCTGCTGAGCTTTGTGTTCAGTATAGTATTATGCTTAAGTAGTTACGAGTATATTGACTTTTCAACTTAATCATTTTGTACTAATATGTTGCAAATTAAAACATTTTTTCTTAGCAGCATAGTTGAAAAATGTCCTAAGAGATCACTGAAAGTTTCAGACTACTAAGTACAAGGTAGAAAAGTGAGTAGGATTAAAATTTTCATCATTCATATGCCAAATGCAACATTTCTTTTTTAAAATTTTTATTTCAGTTGAAGTTGGTATTAATCCAGAGCCTAGAAACTACTGACTGCCTGGGAAGTGCATTATAAACTATGGTACATCAGGTTCACTTCCAATTTTTTGGATGTTTGCATCACAAAAATAGATAATATTATTCTTACCAGTTAGATAACCTGTTCTTATTCCTCTGTCAAATGAGTTATTACACCTTATTCTAGAAAAAAATATTTTTTTGCATCTATTTAGTATACTGCGAAATTTGAACATGAATTAAAAACAATTACATACTGCTGTCAGAAAAATTTGTTGTGGTATCAAAGAAGTATCTGGAATTGCTATCTAGCATGAAGTAATATTAAAAACTAGGCATTTCTCCCTGAAAACCTTACATTTGCCTCCAAAATTCAGGCCAGCTAAGGGCAAGTAAATAAGGGACACTAGACATTCATCTTTTCCAGGTTAAGTAACTTCAATGTGAGGTAAGACAGCTATTAAATGCCAACAAAATATAAATCAAAAGAAGAAAAGTTTGCCAAGATAAAAGCACTTAAAAGGAGCTTGATCCCTGGCATGTATACAAAACTGCATTAGCAATGTTGGAAAGACCCAGACTTTTAGCCTCTGTGTGAAGCTTCGGAATAATTTCAAGTGAGATAACTCGTTGAAATAGAAGCTAGTCTTGTATGTCTTGAACGGTTAGCTATTTTTTAGTGGATTTACACATTGTGTATTAGGTAAGTATTTTTAAATCATGGAGAAGTCTTGATGTATAAAAATGTGAAGGAGACCAGTTTGAAGTCATGTCGGTGGCAGCAAAAGTCACACACACCATGAATCAGTGACAGACCTGAGAATTGATTTTAGGTCCCATTAGACTCCCCGTTTCACCAGTCAGCAATTCCTGAGATTGCTTTCCGTGACCAAAGATGCACAATTAAATTAAAATGTCAGACTGGAAAATAAAAGTAAAGTAAAAATGGAAAGTAGTCATTCTGTGTGGTTTGATATGTGGCAATTTTAAAAGATTTATGTAAATATACAAATCTCAAAGCTGTATTCATGTATTATTATCAAATTTCCTATCACTTACATAGGAATGAATTTAAATTACTGAAGTATAATAGCAAAGTATGCAAAGATAGAAGTAACTATCAAATGAAAGTTGAATGCCTAAGCCATTTAATTTTTTAGGCAATAATTGAAGGATGTCTCTTCACATAAATATATGTTTCTTCACATATATTTTTCTAGTTGAAATTTCTAAAGACTCATAAATGCAAAATTAAATCTGGGTAAAAAATGAACCACCCCAATCATGGTAATATTTCAATATCTTTATAAGAAGAGGTAACTTGTAAGGCCCACTTACATTAAGCAAGACAAAATAAAGAGTATGCTTATATTCAGTTAGTTGATAATTTGTATGCCATTTAAAATTACTTTTTGTTTGTTAGAGAATTTAGAATTCTATTGATATAAATGTATCAGTACCCAGACTTGTCTGTTCTCTTGAAATATTATATGATCAAAATATTAAGAGAAATTAAAAGGACATGTTTCAGTGCTAAACTTATGTTGAATGAAAGTTGGAAAACTCACTAATTTTATTTTAGATATTTTAAGAACTCTATTTCAAGTATGTCTGTATCAGTGGTATAGACTTCAATTTTCCCTTTGGGGTAAAAATGAATTACAATTTTCTTTCTTTGTAGAACATCACCTCTCCTGTATCTGAGTGAAAAATGAGTAGGTGAGTTTTATCTTTGCTCAACACCTCGACTAAGTATACAGAGGATTAGTGGAAACAGAAAGCATTCTATGGGGTATATTAGCATTTATTTTGCTGACACATGACTCCCTGATTTATATTATTACCATATCCTTTAAAAGACTCCATGAATTTTCCATCTCATGAAATTTTACCAAGATAATATGCAGTCACAATTGCAGCACAAAGAACTTAATGTTTCTTTACAGAAGGTTCCTAATAATGTAATGCAAGTTTTAATTTACTTTACCTGAAATTCGATGTTTGGGAGGGTTTAGACCTGAGTATTAATGGGCATATAATACATGTTGTACCATCTATGAGGGTTTCTGTCTTTTTGAAGGCTTAATGATATTCCACTGTGTGTATATGCCACATTTTCTTTATCCATTCATCAGTGATGGTCATTTAGTTTATTTCTATATCCTAAAATTATGATTAATGCTCCAATGAACTTGAGAGCTATTATGCTAGGTAAAATAATCCAGTCACAGAAGGACAAACGCCCCCATCAATCGCACTTACATGGGAATTCTAAGATAATGGACTCCCAGAAGAAGAGTAGGATGTGGTTGCCAGTGGGGGGAAATGGGGTTGGCTGCACCATGGGTACTCCGTTTCTGCTGTGCAGCATGAGTAAGTTCCAGAGGTGAGCTGCACAGCACTGTGCCCGTGGGCAACAGTACTGAATGATACACTTTAAAACATTGTGGAGAGAGATCTTGTGTTAAGTATCCTTACCTCAATAAAAATTAATTAAAAATCCACATGGGGCAGCATCATACAAATGAAGTATAACTGGCATGACATTGACATTTATGCCAAAGGTTATGGTTTAATAACAGGTTACTAGTTGTGTGATGATAGAATAATATCATCCTTGTCAAAATGGACAGTTTTTAAAATTGAAAACTGAAGATAACACTTCCATCACAAAGTTGTAAAAACTAAATGCTCTACTATGGCTAAGGCCATCAAATAGTTAAATGATAGTCATTAATATTAATAAAAATAGTACCAAAACATGGAGAGTAATTAATTATAGCAGGAGAAGAATTGTGCAGAATACAAGATAAGTCAGTCATATAATTTTCATAAAAAACTCACCAAACCAGTCTAAGCTATTACATAAGAATAATACCACAAATACAACATGGCTTAGTAATTTTTATTTAAAATCACTGTGCTGGACAGCAGTAGACAAAAGTAGATTTACAGTTTTGAGTACACAAAGCAGAGTTAATTCTTGTATTATTTACTATCATATTACAGTAATTATCGTATTATTTGCATTATAATCTACTTTTGTCCACTACTGTATATCTTGTTTCTTTCTGATTAGTTATTTGTTGTTTGTTATTTATACTTTTTAAACAAAATGCCTTTAAATTGCTTTTACACATGTGGTACACAAAATAGCATTATCTGGATTTACAAGCTTGGAGAAACCACACCTTAATGATATGACATGGGTGAGAAATCCACATAATTTTGCATATTATAGTTTAATGTTTTAGGCACAACATAAATTCAGCTTATTTGAAGATTCATGAAGTGAAAATTGAGTGTGCATGAGCCACAATGTGCTGCAAAACAGGTTTGCCTAATTATCAAAAAGAATTGGAAAACCATCTTTCCACTGTGGAGCTTCAACAGCTCCATCATCTCAGCTGTATTTGAAATAACAGCTTAGGGTATTCAGATGTTATTTTTTAAATATTTTATTTATTTATCTCCAGAGGGAAGGAGAGAAGAGAAATATCAATGTATGGTTGCTTCTTGTGAGTCCCCTGATGGGAACTGGCCTGCAACCCAGGCATGTGCCCTGACTGGGAATGGAACCGCGATACTCTGGTTCACAGTCCTGTGCTCAATCCACTGAGCTACACCAGCCAGGGCAGATATTTTGATTTGTTATTTTAGGTTATATGAACATTTTAGGTGATATTCAGTATCCTTCCCTCAGGATCAGTCTAGGCTCACATAATGTCACACTACACATTCACCATAGTCTCAGAATAGATGCATTTGCATGTCCATGCATTTCTCCCACATTTACACCGAACATAGGCTTTAAAACCAATCCTGGCAATAACAGTGGTCTCTCCTTACAAGCTTGTACAATTCTGAACTAGCATCCCCAAAATCAACTTGATCCTAATTCCCAAGCCTCCTTTTTAAAAATCACTATACTCTCTGCACAATGGGATATTTACCATTTTTCTATTGGCTTTTTATATCTCTGTCCTTCTATTCATGGTTGTTATCACCTTAATTATCTTCCACATCCACCAATACTTCATCCAATTTTCAAAGTCCAGCTTAAATGTGAAGGTCTTTGTTCACTTCATCAACAAACTGTAGAAATGATCTCTGAAAGTATAGTCTTAGGTTCACTTCATCAACTGTTCCTTCTTTATACTCATCACCTTGTTCAAACCAGGCACAAGAAATTTTTAAGTATAAAATAAACCTAAGATGAAATCCCTGACTTGACCCCCTAAATCAAAGTTAATGATTTTACACTTTATTCCCCACTGCGTGCTGCTGGTGTTTCCTTGCAAAGGAATGGGTTCTAGAATCAGACATAAAGATGGCATGCATGCCTCGGGCTCATTACAAAGTACCCACAGAAGCCTTAACAGTTATACGGGGATACTAAGAGTACCTACTTCATAAAATTTTGTGAAGATTAATTGAGGTAATATATTTAAAATAGGCAGATAGTACATATATTAATTATTCAATAAATATTATTTATTGGGAGTATAATTCTTATTATTACTGATGTCTTCACCTATGGTGAAGTTATATATATATATATATATATATATATATATATATATATATATATATGCCATTTGAGGCAGACATTTGCATTTATATTCCTCAACATCACGATGAGGACCCTGCTTAAAGATGTGTTTTCTGTATTTTCACTAGTTGATTTTTCCTCTATTGAATCATTCATCTGAACACAAATTGTTACAGTATCAGTTGGGCATTGACTGTAGCGGCTGAGCAGAACTGTAGCTGTAAATCTGAGGAACCCTATACATAAACACCTCCATTATNTTATATATATATATATATATATATATATATATATATATATATATATGCCATTTGAGGCAGACATTTGCATTTTTATTCCTCAACATCATGATGAGGACCCTGCTTAAAGATGTGTTTTCTGTATTTTCACTAGTTGATTTTTCCTCTGTTGAATCACTCATCTGAACACAAATTGTTACAGTATCAGTTGGGCATTGACTGTAGCTGCTGAGCAGAACTGTAGCTGTAAATCTGAGGAACCCTATACATAAACACCTCCATTATATCCTGTTGTTCCCTCACATCTATTTATTAAAATCTCTTTTCTGGAAATCTGGTTTTATTATAGCATCTTTTCTTTTCACTTTAGTGCTATTTTACAACGCCATGCCGATTCACATCACCAGTCTTTGCTGTTTCTTCCTCTCCACTTCCCACCCTGTCCAAAATGACTCCTGCTATGATGCTGGTCCGGTCCCCCCTTCACAAGGCTGCCACGGACTACTCTGACTGCTGCCTTGCTGCACCTCGGGATCTCTCTTTTTGTTCCTTATAATTCTTATTGTACTTAGAGTCAGTGCAGTGAAACACACCTTAGCAACTTACATAATGATATGTCTTTGTGACTTGCTCTAATTGCATACGTCAGCTTTCACAGTGAGACTGTTCAAGATTTATAAGGGTAGGTCCATCCCACATGAAAAGTGCAAGTGCTTTCATGAGAGCTGCATGAATCTGAAGCAGAGAGTCCAGATTTTTATATAAACAAAACTATGACATCATATTTATCTTTTCAATGTTCCAGAACAATAGTGAGTGCTTTCCTTTTCTCTCAGAAATAAAGACCTTCACGTGTATTTATATTTCAGTGAATGGCAACAGAGAGCATATAATGTTTGAAATTTTACCATAAGATATCTGAAAAGTTATCATAATGTTAAAATTGTTACACAATTATAAAACATTTTGTTCTCCTCCACCCTCTTGAAGTTCAATGTGTACCATGTCTAGGAATCCTGGGGCTCTTCTCCAGTTGATTCAATGGGTGGATCTCATTAGGTTTTTGTGACACTGTTTTAATGGGTAAATGTAAAACAGTTTAAGTGACGTTATAAGCAACAACATTTGATTGCATAAATGAAATCGTAAATACCTTGCACAAATGTCACTATAGATAAGAGGCATCCTGCATTTCATATTTGCCCTGCCTTCTATGCCTGAGCTGTTCCACACTGTAGCACTAGCCACACGAGGCTATCGAGGGGGCAAAATTAGCTAGACTTAATTGAGTTGAGCTATAAGTATAGAGCACACTCAAAATTTCCATGGTAGTACAAAAAATAATGTAAATGTCATTGACAATTTTGTATTGATTATAAACTGAAATGGTCACATTCTGCATATAATGAGTTAGATATGTTACTGAAATTAATTTCACTGATTTATTTTTACTCTTTCTAGTGTGGCTACTAGAGTAATTATAATTATAGCTGTGCCTTGAATTATACTTCTGTTAGAACTGTTCTATAAAACCCTAATGTAGAATTCAAGATGCTAATGTAGGGTAAGAAGGTCCGTGTGTAACTATTATAACAGGCTCTTCTATTTACTTGCCTTAAGAGAGCTTCTTGATTCATTTCTACTTAATATTTCCACCTTAAAATATGTGTTGTATCCATTTTTAAAACCTCAGGTTAGCTGGTTTTAGTTTGGGGAGATAATAATTGATGTGTTCTAAGTGCATGAGACATTCTCAGGTAGGGGAAGAGCAGTATTAAAACCATGTAGATCATCCATGTGAAGCCTGGAGGAGCTGAATGTCCTGGGGAGCCCTAGGCCAGAGGTCGTTACACTAGGGCAAGGGAAGTGTCCCTAGACGTGGACATAGGGAACAAGCGACACCTCCTGCTTAAAAAGCACCACAAGGTATCTTCTTAGTGGGTCGCCAGAATTACCTTACTTTGTATATTTTCTAATAGTACCTACATTTCTAGAATTGTAAATCAAACTATGTGTACATACTTATTGGTTAAAATTAAGTGCCAACAAAGCTGGAAAACATATACAATTAAAGTTAGCAATAGTAATACAGTGTGACTGACAATGATGTTGTTGTCTATGCTGAAAAGCAAACATCTCACAATATTAACATGGTTCTAGTGACTAGAAGCTGCAGACTTGAGGGCTGGCAGTCCTAGCTTCCTCTGTGCTCTGGGATGATTTCATTCCCTAGCCACTTTTTTCTGCACGAACCACAGCAGCATCTTAATTCATTCAGCCCAATGTGACCTTGCTTTGGCCTTTACTTGGCAGGACAGCAGCATTTGCTTATGGAGTCAACCATTGTTTCTTTCTCACTAGTTCAAGAAAACTAAAGGAATATTCTTGGCACTCACATGATCATAACCTCAAGCCAAAAAAAAAAAGACACTGAGGTCTTCAGATTTTACATGATCTATAGTTACCCAAGTAATTTAGCATATACTTATATAATTTTTCAGATTATCATCAAAGTGAACTATCATGGTTTTTTTAAATTTGAATTTATTGGGGTGACATTAAAATTATACAGCCTTCAGGTATACAATTCTACAATACATCATGTGTATTCTACTAAGAACATTTCAATCCACCTTTTGGGAAATCTCATTCTACCCAGCGAGTTGGTCTCAACTGAGATTTTTAGCAGCTTTTTCTGAAGGTATATTTCCCTAAGGCTGAGCTGCTCGGTTTAGACTAACACCCCACTGGGGCTCAAGTAGGGCCACCAGAGTGGACTTGGGTATTATACATCCACTAGCCCTCGAGGCCAGGATGAATGCTGCTAGTCTTGTTCCATCCAAGAGCTCTCACTCAGGCAGGCTGCGGCCAAGACTTCCTATTCTGTATGTCTAGCAGGTATCTGTGGGGCTGTCGAACCACCCAGCCCACAGCCCCAACCCGCACAACTACACACTTCCCAAGCACAAACTCACAGGCAGGGCTTTGAAACTACTACTAAGGATGAGAAGCATTTTTCTAATTGAAATACTTCATTTTCACACCCTCCCAGGGTGTGATCCAAGCATGGGATCAATGCCCACATTCAGGTAAAGCCTGGTTGGCTCCTTCCATCAATGTTCTGCTCCTCCTTTACCTGTCTAATTGTACCAATTCTGGTTCCATCATGAATTGTTTAGAATAACAACTTTTCTAACATTTCAGTGGCTATTGCCTTAACTACAAAAACGCTCAGCCAAAGATTTGACATTACACTTTTTTTTTTGGCTGAATGGATTTTTATTTATTATTTATTTTTTTAAAANTTCAGGTAAAGCCTGGTTGGCTCCTTCCATCAATGTTCTGCTCCTCCTTTACCTGTCTAATTGTACCAATTCTGGTTCCATCATGAATTGTTTAGAATAACAACTTTTCTAACATTTCAGTGGCTATTGCCTTAACTACAAAAACGCTCAGCCAAAGCTTTGACATTACACTTTTTTTTATTTTGAATGGATTTTTATTTATTATTTATTATTTTAAAAATATATTTAATTATTTTCAAGTACAGTTTTCTGTCTATTACTCCCATCCTACCCCACCCGCCCCGTGCTCCCCCCTCCCTCCCATTTCCACCCTTCTCAGTTGTTGTCCATGTATCCTTTATATTTGTTCCTCTAAATTCCTCCTCTATTTCCACTGAAATTCCCGCCCCCCCCCCATTCCTTCTGGTCACTGTCAGCCTGTTCTCTATTTCTGTGTCTTTGGTTATATTTTGCTTGCTTGTTTGTTTTGTTGTTTAGCTTCCTGTTAAAGGTGAGATCGTATGGTATTTGTCCTTCAACCTCTGGCTTATTTCACTCAGCATAATGCTTTCCAGTTCCATCCATGTTGTTACAAAAGTTAGGAGCTCCTTCTTTCTTTCTGCAGCATAGAATTCCATTATGTATATGTACCATAGTTTTTTGATCCATTCATTTACTGATGGGCACCTAGGTTGCTTCCAACACTTGGCTATTGTAAATTGTGCTGCTATGACCATTGGGGTGCATATGTTCTTTGGGATTGGTGAGATTGTATCCTTAGGGTTCTTAGGATACAATCCTAGCAGTGGAGTTGCTGGGTCAAAAGGCAGGTCCAATTTTAGTTTTCTGAGAAAATTTCATACTGTTTTCCATAATGGTTGTACCAGTCTACAATCCCACCAACAGTGGACCAGAGTCCCCTATTCCCCACACCCTCTCCAACATTTGTTGTTTATTGCTTTGTTTATGATAGCCATTCGCACTGGTGTAAAGTGATATCTCATTGTGGTTTTAATTTGAATCTCTCTGATAGCAAAAAGCCCTGGACCAGATGGTTTCACAGGAGAATTCTACAAAGCATTAAAGGAAGAGCTAACCCCTATTCTTTACAGACTATTCCAAAAAATCCAAAATGATGGGAAACTCCTCAACTCTTTTTATGAAGCCAGCATCATCCTAATTCCAAAACCAGATAGAGACACAACAAAGAAAGAAAACTTCAGGCCAATATCACTGATGAACATAGACGCTAAAATCCTCAATAAAATATTGGCAAATCGCGTCCAACAATACACCAAAACGATCATACACCACGACCAAGTGGGATTCATCCCAGGGATGCAAGGATGGTTCAATATCCGCAAATCAGTAAATGTAATACACCACATAAACAAAAGCAACCACAAAAACCACATGGCCATATCAATAGATGTGGAAAAAGCTTTTGATAAGGTACAACACCCATTTATAATAAAGGTACTCAGCAAAGTGGGACTAGAGGGAGCATTCCTCAATATAATAAAGGCCATATATGAAAGACCTACAGCCAACATCATACTCAATGGGCAAAAACTAAAATCTTTTCCACTAAGATCAGGAACAAGACAAGATTGTCCACTTTCACCACTTCTATTTAATACAGTATTGGAAGTTTTAGTCTCAGTGATCAGGCAAGAAAAGGAAATAAAATACATTCAAATTGGAAAGGAGGAAACAAAACTGTCATTGTTTGCAGATGACATGATAGTGTACATGGAAAATCCTATAGACTCTACCAAAAAAACTGCTCAAACTAATAAATGAATTTGGCAAAACAGTGGGTTATGAAGTCAATATCCAGAAATCAAAGGTATTTTTGTATACTAACAATGAACTATCATGTTTTAAATTAAATCTGCAAGATAGCTTGCTGATGCCGATTTGAAGCACATAGCAAGAGAAGGCAAATGTATTTTGATTTGCAGAAATTCAGTCCAAGTTTATCCTGTTATTTTTATGTTTCTTGTGTATCAAACTAACACCTTTCTTCTTGCCTCTAAATCCAAGCTATACTTCTCCTATCTTAAACTTTGGTTTCAACGGAAGTAATATAGGCAAGGAGACAAAAAATAGAGGAAAGAAAACACAGAACTAGAGTTCAAGTGCACAGAAAGGGTCATAATGGAAGACAGAGAACAAATAAGATGAAAAAGGACCAACAGGGGAGCAAGCAATGGGTTTTTGTGTCTTGTAAGAGGTAATGTTGATAAGAAATTAAAGTTTTTATGGGTAGAAATTTCCTCTTAAAAGAGATTATATGGGGGAATGAGTGTTGAGGTATCTAAGAGGGCACAGTAAAAGAAGACGTAAGTTTGGGAGGTAAGCTCCAGTGATAGGCTAGCTCCAGTGAAAGTAAGATTATTGATCTAGATAATTCATGATAAAGAGAAAGAAAATACATTGGCTAATGGCTGTATATGATTTAGTCCTTATATCTATATTGATGTGTTGTGAATAAAGGTGCTATTCAGAAATTGAGTACCATACATAAATCATTTTAAATAAATAATTAATAATAATATCATTGTAATAATATATCCTTTATAAAGTTGTTTAATTTTTCTCTGAATTATTTTTCTGGCAATAGGTAAACCAGATCTGCTAAAACATGAAATTAAATATCCTATGAGTTCAGAACTGAATGTGAACACATCTATTTTTGTCTCTTATTGTTCTTAGAAATAAAATACTGTGAGAAAAAAAGGTTTTTACAACTGAACCAAATAAGTAGTATAGGGTAAAAGGACGTTAATCTCATAACTATGGTGTTTATGTATCAAATATTCAGGAAAAACAAGTTTATTAAGCACAATAACTTGTACAGGTCCACTTTCCAACATGATGCAAGTATTGAAAGATAAGAAAATCCTAGAAACCATTATGGAGTTACTCTACCCACATTTGGCTCAGGTTGGTAATGCAAATGAGGGATATACTGCCTCTGGGAAATAATGAGTAGTCAAAAAGAAATCACCAAGGAATCCTGACAGTTCCCATCTAGGTTAGCCTACCAGAAAGTAAATCCGTTCCAATGTAGGATCTGAGAAAGATCAAAAGATGTCATTTACTCAAAACAAAACAAACATTGCTTTGCCAACATATCTAATTTTTTTAGCTTGAGTATTTCCTCATATAAATAAACTTGTGTCTATTGGGCTAAATAATATAAAATATTGAGAGATAAGTCAATTAGAAGATGTTAAATTAAATGCACAGATTAGTCAACAGAACACTAGCTACCACTTAAAGAGCATAGGCCAAGGGGACTGGTAGTAAAAGCATTTGATTCAAAGTTTCACATAAAAGCAAGCTCTTATTCTTGGTGGAAGGGGAGAACCTGACAAAACACTGCATTTTATATGTAGATATATTGGTTGTCATTGTAGAAATGACGTTGCAGATAGCCATTAAGCTTCACTGCATTTCTTAACGTCCTCTTGGTTCAATCATAAATTGAGGTCATGAGATTATGAGAGTATTTATAGAGTTAATATTTTCCAGCTCTCATTTGAGTCCATCTTTCTTTAGATTTCCTGCTCAGTACACATAAGAGGCCTATTTGGAATCAGAGAAAACATCCAGAGACTTCTTGGAAAAGCTATACTTGTCCTAAATCCACACATTTTTTTAAGAGATGTAAGTTTGAAAGAGAAATACTATATATCATAAGCCACTTGGGACTATTTTCTCTCTTAAGGATGACTTACAATTTTCATTTGAGTGGCATGGATGCTAACAGCTTAAACTCAAAACTCATCTGAACTCTAGCTCTGAATCATTCCTTCCATGAATTCTGAATGTATTTTTATGATAAACACATACATGTGTATGAAGTATGTGACCTCACGGGCAGTTATCTGCAGTGTCAAGTACTATTGGCAGATACCCAAGAATTGATTGACACACATCTTATGGAACTGGAGTTAATTAATATGTCTACCAATTCCCCAAAGTACTACAGGAAACAGAATATCTGTTTAATACAGCAATCAATGACATACTGTGTGTGGTCAGAGGGTATTCACTATACAGCAAGAGTAGGTTTGGAAGGTAAGTACTGCTGTTAAAATGCGAGGAAAGTAAACTAAGGTCTGCTTAAAGAATAAATGAGCAGACTATTTTGCAAACTGCTTATCATTTTAAAAGGAATTGTTAATTTCCTCCAAGAGGATATGAAGTTTTTAAATGACAAAGAAAGTTTTGATTTACTTTAAAAGTGATATTGTTATTTTGGTGACTATTGGCTACCTGGAATAGTAGCCCATAAGGCCATTTTTTAACAATGAGTGTCAACAGTCCCAGGAAATCAATGTAAGACAAGTTATTTTAAAGAAAGAACACTGTAAAAAAGAAAAATGAATGTTAAAACTGAATGTCCACCTTGAATTAATTTTGGTGTATGGTGTAAGTTGGTGCTCGAGTTTCATTTTTTTGCATGTAGCTGTCCAGTTCTCCCAACACCATTTGTTGAAGAAGGACCTATGCACCCCGATGTTCATAGCAGCACAATTTGGGATAGCCAAGAGTTGGAAGCAACCTAGATGCCCATCGGTAAATGACTGGATCAAAAAGCTATGGTACATTTACACAATGGAATTCTATGCTGCAGAAAGGAAGAAGGAACTACTACCCTTTGCAACATCATGGATGGAACTGGAAAGCATTATGCTGAGCAAAATAAGCCAGGCGGTGAAAGACAAATACCATATGATCTCACTGTTAACAGGAATCTAAACAAACAAGCAAGCAAAATATGACCAATGACACTCAAATAAGGAACAGGCTGACAGGGTCCAGAGGGGAGAGGGGAGAGAATCATAGGGGTAAAGGGGAAGGACTCACATGAACGAGTATAAAGGACACATGGACAATAACTAAGGTAGGGGGCAGAAATGGGAGGGAGGTGGGGAGCACTGTGGGGGGACAGGGCTGGGAACATAAGACAGAAAACTGTACTTGAACAAGAATTAAATTTAAAATTAAGTTTTAATAAGAACAAAAATTAAAAAAAACTGAATGTCCATTAAAGTCATGACAAAGCAAAATATCCTTTTTTGTATGATAAAATTATTTAAAATACATAAGGGCTAGACAGAGTTTAAAGGAAACTATTTCATTATTTTACATAGTGTGAGGCAGGTAATGGCAGAATGCACATGTTATTTCTAAATAGAAGCTAGGACAAAAATGTGTCCTGTTCTCACCTGAAAAACCATCCTTGCAAATAAGGTGCTGAATTCAAACTTCATGAAAGATTATGAACTCTAATCTAAAATTCCTGCCCTTGGTCTGATTGCTATTTTATTTCTTACTCTTCCAATCCTTCCATTTCCGTTATCTTTTCCCTAATGGTATGAAGCACCCATTGTCTGTTTTACCAAACTCCACAAACAGCGTAACTGTTTAAGTCCAAGGGTAGTATCATAAGTACCAGCATACATCAATTTAAAACAGATTCTCTCTTAAGGAAGCTTAAGCATTGAAAATTAAATTTTATGTCATCTAGACAAACTATCTTGATAATTTTTTCCAGGAATTCTGAGATAGACTGTCTAGACTACTCTATATATCCTAGGTAATTGAATAAGCATCTTCTTGCCAAATCCTAAACAGTGCGCAGCAGTACTTCCCAATATATAGTTGCCACACAAATAAAGACCACCAATCTTCTTAAAGAAGACCTCTCTCAAAGGGTCTGCGATTCAGAATGTTAGAAAAATACCTGCACCACAATATCCCACATCAAAGAAGATCACATGGGATATTTATACATCTATCTCAATCAAATAAGTGACCTCCTCCATTTGCCCGAGTAAATGGCCTGGCTTCAGAACCTGTGTGTTTCCATCACCCCACCTACCCATAAGTCAGCAGTGAGTAATTAATTGATGAGTTGAGAAGGAACATGTTGTGAACTGTACAAAATAGTAACTTCAAAAACAAAACAAAATGGACATTTTTGGGAAAAAGAAAAAATATGGCAACAATATATGGTATTTAACTTAAGGTCATCTAAGCTTCAAATTTAAAAATGAAGGAAAACAAGACAAGGTTAGAATCACCTGGCAAGAGTGAGAGCAGAAAGCTATCATTCACAGACTCTGATGAAGTGAAGGTGATGTTTAAGCACTAACATGAAAAAGTGCAATGTCTCTCAGCCTTGAGATGCAGGTTTATATTTCAAAAATTATAACTGACATTTTCAGCACCTACAATGCTTTAGACAATGTTCGACTCTCATAACAATGGCATTAGGTATGGGCTGTTCTCTACTATTTTCTAGATTAGAAACAGAGACACGGAGAAAAAGATTAGCTTGCTCCATTTCAAGCATCTAGTATTGACTGAGGTTGGACAAAAGCCTGCAGTCGGAGGCCAGAGGACATGCTTTTAACAAGGATGGGATTAGAACTGCTTGAGTTTCTATAGCGAAAATGTCAATGGGTCGGCCCCGCTAGGAGGGTTGGAAGGAAGTGGGAGGCGAATAGTCAACCTCTCACTTAAAATATATGAATACTGAAGATCAAAGAGGATTTGTTTAGTTTTGTTTCACATATTGTGAGACAGAGTCTCAGAAAGGTTAAATAACTATTGCAGTGCTCCACAGCTAGTACATTGCAGAACAAGATCAAAGTCAGATGTGACAACAAAGCCCATGTCTTTTCCACCAACCTGTGCTAGGAGCTCGGCTCCCCTGACGCCATTGCTTGACAGCGTGATGCCTGGGAGATGCAAGAGGTGCTATATAATATTAGGGAATTCTCTAGAGTTATCTCCAGAATAAAAAAAACAACAATGAAACAATCTACTCAGGTTTGTGTTCCAAGGCGCCCGACTATTAAAAATGTCTGATAAGGAGGCAAAGAGGGAGGGATTTATCCAGAGGTTGCTAAAAAGTTGTGTACAAAGTCTCCAGAACCATGTGTAAGAAATAATTTCTAAAACAGTGTCAGGACATCATTTTGATTCCTAAGTCTTTGGGTTGAAAAAACACATTTGTGTTGATTTCGGACCTCTTAAGAAAATGTAGAGTCTGGAGTTTAAGTTATACAGAAGTGGCTCACATGTAAATTATATTTTATCTTTAGGGTTTCAGAAACATTCTGGGAACAAATCCTTCATTTGTTGAGTATTCCGGAATTCCGGTTTGGAAGAAAATTCTGTCACAAATGATTTTCTCACTGCATGCACACTTTTATCCTAAGCATTTTGAGGCAGAAATAAAAGGGCTTATAATCAAAGCCTAGTGGTAAGCCCAGTTCATGAAACTGCTTTTAATATTACTAACTTTTTTTCTGTAAATACTCCCCTAATTTCAACTTCCACTTCCATTTACCTAATTTTAATCTCCTCACTAAAATTTCTGACTAGAACATCCTTTAAGGAATCAGATACATGAAGGAAACATTTTTTTCCCATTTCACTAAAATAGCAGCCCAAACTATAAAAGCATCACTTAGCTGAGCACACATGTAACTAATTTAGATAGCGCAGGAGAGCAGATCCCTGTGCACGTGTATGGCATCTTTTTCATCCCTAGGCAGAAGAAAACAACTGGGGTGGCAGACACTTCTGACTGAGGATGGAAATGGAGGGGGAAGCTGGCACTCTCCAAATGAAGGAGAAAACACTGAGCATTCAGACTGCTGACATCTGCCGCACATGCAAAATGGATCTGACTCTGTAATCCAGGGCGCAAGCAAGTGCTTTCTTCCTTCCTTCCTCCTGTTCCATCGTTATTGTGGAGTGATGGTCTCATTGTTTTTGCATTCACAGATTAAAATTAATAACAGCCTCTGAATTTGAAGTAGGTCTCACTGAATAGTGAACCAGCCGCTGAATGACCTGAAGAGATGAGTGGTGAAGCATCTGAATAGGAAAGGGTCACGGGCAAACGCTATTTTTTGAAAGCCAGCTTTACCTCAGGGTGATGTCCAATTTCGATGTAGGTGCAAATTGGATGAAAAGCCCCCGTTCCGCAGGCGTACAAGTGTGTCTGATTGTAAGCCGTAAGCACCTTGATGAAATTAGCACATTCTCTCTGTAAGACAAAAGGAAGGCCAGAGGGATTTAGCACTCAGCGTGACTGAGGTATCCTCTAGGGTGCTAAGTATGACTGAACAGATTTTTGTGTGTCTGTTTTTACAGCATTTTTAGGACTTATTATTCTATTGTTTGCTCATATCAAATGAACGAAAAACACAGAAATTCTTACTTTTTGGAGGGCTAAATAAAATGTTTTCTTTCACTAACTCTTTTAATGAAATTATTTGTAATTCATTCAAAGGTAAAGTTATAGATAACCAATAATCAAAGGTGCCTTTTCAAGAAATGAGAACAGCAAATTATTTGGCTAAAATAGTAGTTAAATAGTACAGTGGTAAAAATTTGTTTGTAAAAGTCAACTTTGAATTTCTTTTTAGAAAGGAAAACAAAAATAAAAGATAATATAAACTTCTCTTCAAATATGAAGCTTACAAATCAGTAGTAACCATGATGCTGACTTCTGAAGTTCAAATTGACCTTGAACTTCAAAAGCGCTGCTTGATAGTGAGCTCTAAGGACTCCAAAAAGTTAGAGCCGCCTCCCCCTGAAAATATTGTATTACCCTCAAAGAAAATGTGGGCATATTTAAGATGAGATAAAGAGGATGTTAGAGTTTGGAGTATCTGAAGGCTAAAGGGTGTTTTGCAGATGGGGTATAATTAAAAAAGACTTCTCAGAGGTTCATGGACATAATGAACCCATCCATGGAATGCCTGCCCAATGAGCTGTGGCTCCCCCAGGTAACGAACAATTACCGATGAGAAAATTCTAGTCATATCTTATTATTTATACAAGTTCATACATTCTTGGCATTTTATTTTCTGAATAAGGGATCACAAAAACTATATTCTTTCTATAGACACATATTCTGCCATGCATAATGCATGCTCACATATTTGGCCTGAACTTTCAGTAAAAAAACTTTTATTTTAATTTTTTAATTAAAATCTTTATTTATATTTAGATACTTGTTTTGTATTATAAAGAAATTTTAGCATTCATTTTTGATGTATTATGGTACAAGAAATTTTATGTAACAAATAATTACAAAACATAGAACAGATACAAAGTACAAACAATTTTATGTACTGGTAATGAATTTACAATATTTACACATCATAGAAGACCAAGAATTCTTTGTCACTGTCAATATTACAAGCATTGTCTTCTTCAGTATATACATTACTGGTATAATCTGAAGAGTCACTTTCCTCCTCTCAGTAAATTTCATCATCCTCAGTTCCATCCATAGCATTGCTGATGCTATATTTTTTAAACAATTTCACAACCACTTCCTTCTAGACACTGTTCCACAATCTTAGGATCCAATCACAAAAGTGGACTATGGATGATTTCCTTTTTATTTTATTTTATTTTTTTAAAGATTTTTATTTATTTATTTTTAGAGAGGGGAAGGGAGGGAGAAAAAGAGAGAGAGAGAGAAACATCAATGTGTGGTTGCCTCTACTGTAGTCCCCACTGGGGGCCTGGCCCGCAACCCAGGCATGTGCCCTGACTGGAAATTGAACCTGCAACCATTTGGTTCGCAGCCCACGCTCAATCCACTGAGCTACACCAGCCAGGGCAATGCTTTCCTATAAAAAAAATACATTTTATTGATTATGCTATTATGGTTGTCCCATTTCTCCCCCTTCATTCCCCTCCACCCTGTATACCTCCTCCCCCACCATTCCCCCTTTTAGTTCATGCCCATGTGTCATAAGTTCTTTAGCTTCTACATTTCCCATACTACTCTTGCCCTCCCCCTGTCTATTTTCTCCCCACTGTCTATGCTACTTATTCTTTGTACCTTCTTCCCATCCCTCCTCCTCCCACTCCCCTGTTGCTAACCCTCCATCTGATCTCCATTTCTGTGGCTCTGCTCCTGTTTTAGGTGTTTGCTTAGTTTGCTTTTGTTCTAGGTGTGGTTGTTAATAACTGTGAGTTTGCTGTCCTTTCACTGTTCATATTTTTTATCTTCTTTTTCTTAGTTAAATCCCTTTAACATTTCATATGATAAGGGCTTGGTGATGATGAACTCCTTGAACTTGACCTTATCTGAGAAGCGCTTTATCTGTCCTTCCATTCTAAATGAAAGTTTTGCTGGATAAAGCAATCTTGGCTGTAGGTCTTTGGATTTCATGACTTGGAATACTTCTTTCCAGCCCCTTCTTGCTTGTAAGGTCTCTTTTGAGAAATCAGCTGACAGTCTCATGGACACTCCTTTGTAGGTGACTGGCCTCTTATCTCTTGCTGCTTCTAGAATTCTCTCCTTCATTTTAATCTTGGCTAATGTAATGATGATGTGCCTTGGTGTGTTCCTCCTTGGATCCACCTTCTTTGAGACTCTCTGAGCTTCCTGGACTTCCTGAAAGTCTATTGCTTTTGCCAGATTGGATGCTTTCTTGATCCTGCCTGTAGGTGTCAAATCTTTACCACGCTGTGTACTCTTCATTCTTTAGGGCTTTAAAGGGCTTGCTTACTGACATATTAAGAGGTTGCAGTTGGCTGCTGAGCCCAGCAGGTGGGCATGCCTGGTGGGCATGAAAACCCATCAAATTGGGTTTTCAAGTCCACTGCGATTGCTTTTGCACTTTGCATAACATGGACTTTGAAGTGATCAAAAACAAGCAAAATTGTTGTGTTAAGTAATCCTGTAGGCCTTCACAACCAGACTTTATTAAACATGATTTTTATGCCTTCTTCATCCATCTATTCTTTTTCATGAACATGGACAATAACTCCACTTGGCATTTTTCTTTTGGAAATGTTTTTCTTTTAAAGATGACCATAGGGAGTAGCTTTGCCCCCCTACACAACAGGCCAAAAGAGTGAAATGTGTTTTCTCATGACCATTTGTTTTAACAGCCACGGCCTTTGCTCCTTTGATGCCACAGTTCTGTTGGATGGCACATCAAATGTGAATTGGACCTCATCCCTACTGGCGATTGGGACAGCTCAGAGTTGTAAGTCTTTTGAAGATTGGTAACATGAAATGAAACTCCAAAACTTGATTCTCATAGGCTGCTGGAAGTTTGGGGGCAAGTTTCATTCACATCCTCACACTCAAACCTTTTCTCCTCATGGGATTAAAGCACCATTTAGGTGTCCCTGAGAAACCATCCTTGTTTTTTTTTTATTTATTTATCTTTAGAGGGGAAGGAGAGAGGGAGAGAAACATCAATGTATGGTTGCCTTTTGTGCGTCCCCTGCTGGGAGTTGGCCTGCAGGGAACCCGCCTGCAACCCAGGCATGTGCCCTGACTGGGAATCGAACCGCGATCCTCTGGTTCGCAGGCCTGCGCTCAATCCACTGAGCTACACCAGCCAGGGCTTCCATCCTTGTTTTTTTTTTTTTTTTTTCTTGTGCAATTCTTTTATATTCTTCTTGTATCATCCTGGTCAAAGCAGAGATCCTGGTTTGACACTGCTCCAGAATCCAGGTCTTTACCTCCTGCTCCACTTCTGGCCTTTTGGGAGGTCTCCCTATCATTGCCTTCTTCTGTCAAGGCATCTGAAAAAGCTTTTCTTCCTTTTGCCCCACCATCTGCTGACACTCTCCAGGGAAGGAGGTCCAAAGTGTCTCTTGGCAGCTCTGTTGCCATGCTTTTTAGCATATTTAATACCTTTTAGCTTAAAGTTTGCAGTGTGCAAAAGCTGTTACAACATTTTCCAAGGGATTTTCCAATAGCCGGCCTAAAGTGCACAAAGAGAAATGTTGTGCACTGTCCACACTATGGTAATGAAGTCAGCATCACCTGTGTTATCAAGTGGATAACAATGGGCACCATCTACCTTACTTCGTGGGTAAAAATGGGCATCATCTACCTCACTCTGTGGATAAAAATATGTTGCTCTTGCCCTGGCTGGCATAGCTCAGTGGATTGAGCGTGGGCCTGTGAATCAGACGATCGTGGTTCAATTCCCAGTCAGGGCACATACCTGGGTTGCAGGCCGGTTCCTTGAAGGCTAACTACCAGCAGGGGACTCACAAAAGGCAACCATACATTGATGTTTCTATCCCTCTCTCCTTCCCCTCTAAAGATAAATAAATAAATAAAATCTTAAAAAAAGAGTATTTAGTTCAATCTTTAAAAAAAAAAAAATATGTTGCTCTTCATTGCATTTTGCTGAATTGTTGGCCCAAACTGTGTTCACTGAAAGTTTGTCATAAGTTCAGCAAAGCTGATTATCCAGGGTATCCCAGGGTACTGAGGGTACTATTTTGTACATAGATATCATTACTGCTTTCTAGAGTTACACTATTAATGCATAAATATAAATAAAAGGATTAAAAACATGTATATAGATATGGAATTAGTACTACTTATGTATAATGCACATCCTAAATTTCCCTAAAAAATCTGGGCAAAAACTACACATTATACACAGTAAATTATGGTATTGTATTCTATATGCAAATCCAATGGAGGAAAATAATTTTCTATTACCCATATTCAGGAAAGATTTGAGGGAAAATGTCAGATATTCATAATATAAATGGGATAAGTTTATTGTCAAAAAATCCCAACCAAGAAATACTCAATTTTTGCAAAACATTTGAAATAGATGAATCTATATTAACATTGTAAGAAGAAAACCTTAAACTCTCCAAATAGCTTAAAAAATATTATGGCCTACTCTCAAATCACAAATCTTAAAAATTGAATACATGTAAGTAGAAAATAGAAAATATGAGTTCATCATGGAATGTATATCTATTTTGAAAATATCTGAATATCCATATGATAAAATTATACCAAATATCATCTTTTATTGATTATACACTTTCCTCATTACTTGATTGTTTTTCCCTATAAACATTTGGAATTAAGAGCCAGATGTATAATAAGAAGTGCAGATAAAGACCAAAGGCAGACTACAGTACCAGCAGGGTGGGAAGCACAGTGGAGCCCAGGTTGGTCCTGGCACCTCTACCTGGGTGACAGTCCTCAAGTCACTCTCCGTGACTCACAAAGGGAAAGCTCAGAATGCACTGGGGCTTGTATAGCAAGTGGTGACTATATGACTGAGGTGTTACAATAATTTAAGTACATTTCCATGTGCCATCTCTATTCTGTGTTTACATCTGATCATACTGGGCTTAATTCTATTCTTTCCCTAAAAAGGGCGGCAGACAACCAAACTTGATTAAAATAACTGATTTTTATTTTATTTTTTTCCTTTTTTTGGTCATTTTTTATTTAATTATTTTTAAATACAGTTTTTTGCCTTTTACTCCCATCCCAGCCCACCCCCGCATGCTCCCCACCTCCCCACCTCCCTCTCCTATCCACCCCCCTTAGTTGTTGTCCATGTGTCCTTTATACTAGTTCCTGTAAATCCTTCCCCTTTTCCCCCTGAAATTCCCTCCCCTCTCCCCTCTGGTCGCTGTCCCCCTGTTCTCTATTTCAGTATCTTTGTTTTTATTTTGCTTGCTTGTTTGTTTTGTTGTTTAGCTTCCTGTTAAAGGTGAGATCATATGGTATTTGTCTTTCACCGCCTGGCTTATTTCACTCAGCATAATGCTTTTCAGTTCCATCCATGCTGTTGTGAAAGGGTAGGAGCTCATTCTTTTTTTCTGCTGTGTAGAATTCCATTGTGTATATGTACCATAATTTTTTGATCCATTCATTTACTGATGAGCTCCTAGGTTGCTTCCAACTCTTGGCTATTGTAAATTGTGGGGAAGCAAAGCTTCCATTTAAAATGGAAAGGCAGATAAAGTGCTCCCCAGATAAGGTCAAGTTAAAGAGTTCATCATCACTAA
This sequence comes from Sturnira hondurensis, assembly GCF_014824575.4. Lineage (NCBI taxonomy): Eukaryota > Metazoa > Chordata > Mammalia > Chiroptera > Phyllostomidae > Sturnira > Sturnira hondurensis. Next base: position 7,830,256 of record NW_028089093.1, on the reverse strand, counting down.
GCCCTTATTATATGAAATGTTAAAAAGATTTATCTAAGAAAAAGGAGATAGGTTCTTTTGGATTGGTATTTTAGGGTTCTTAGGATATAATTCCAGCAGTGGAATTGCTGGGTCAAAAGGCAGGTCCATTTTTGGTTTTCTGAGAAAATTCCATACTGTTTTCCATGATGGTTGTGCCAGTCTTCAATCCCACCAAAAGTGAACTAGGGTCCCCCTTTCCCCACAATTTACAATAAAATAACTGATTTTTAAATTCAAAATATTGCTTCCCGACATCACTGACTTTTCTAGGATAAAACTTGAGGATGTCCTATAAATATATTGCCCTAAAAATGAACTACAGAAATTTCGAGTTATGACTCCTTATGATTTCTTAACATGTGCTGAGTAGTTTAGGAGAGTAACTACTAAAAACATGTCATTTCTCATGCTGTGTTTTATGCTACTAAGATCCTGATTTTTACTTTTGTCTGATAAAGCATTATAACATATAAAACCAAGCTCTGAAATGAACTGATTTTTCAAGTTGCTATAAAGAAAAATTTCCTCAGGTAAAGGGTACATGGAGTTCAGCCATGTTTCACTTTGAACATGGTACATCTTAAGCAAAACTGCGAAACTGATACAACTTAACTCTAAGACTCTTAGCAACAAAGTTCCCATTTTGTAACAGTTACTCCTCTTTCCCCAAGAGAGCGGGGCATAGATGCTTGGGCAGAGGAAAGAGGTTGTGGGAAGGGAAACAGCCGATAAACTGATTTACAAAAGAAGCATTCATGGGTCTTACCCAAAGGACTTACTTATACTTTTAAGAAAATTCAGTAGTTTGCAAAGAATTCATTTTCAGGAAACCGTTTTATTGCATCACTTTCTTGGAAACGTGTAGGTGGCCACACACTCTGCTTTTGTATAAAGATAGTCATCACTGATTGTGGGTTGATTCAAGATTATAAATAACCAGTTCCATCACCATATGTTGAAACCAAGAAATTGGCTGCATGTATATTGGTAAGCAAATGGATATCCTGATAAATAATAGTCGTAGTCCCAGATGGATGTTTTGTTCATTTCATAAAAGAACAGGATTACAGTTTCTCTGCCATGCTTTTAAAGACCATTCATGCAATTTTGCATTCTCTAATCCTATTAGTAATACCTAGATGAATCTTAGAAATTTAAGAATAAGCTGTAATTCTTCATAATAAAAAAATAAAAGGAAGGAAATTCCTTACAAACACAAATATTTGTGACCACAAATGAAGGCCGGTGTCACCTCAGTAACTGCTTTTGAATCCTAAAATCATAGAATTCATGGGTTCTTATCTCTTATAGATTCAATAACTAATTGGCAAAAGTTAATGGCTGAAAAATTCTTGGGCTTCTTGAAAACTATGGAAGAGTCACACTGAATATGATCATTTTAATGTGTTCTCTATTAGCTGTCAAAGAAGAACTTCTATAGCATGACGGCTATTCCTCTACAGAGCAGCTGGAAAAAAAATTGACTTCAGAACTAGAGCTGTGAAATCTGGCAAATGCTGCACACCATCCTCACGGCCGGGGAGGCTGATACCAGCGTCTATCTGTGCTGCAGACCAGCCAGACCCACCCTGCTGGCCTGAGGCCTGGAACGATCCCTTTCATTTCCCCCTGAACTCTCTCAGTTGGCAGCAGGTTGTATTGTTCCCATGCCCAGGGGCTAGCTCAATGTTATTTTGAAGTGAAGGCTGATGCAAATAAAATGGAGAGAAATTTCCTGGGTTTATAGTATGTTAAGACGGAAATAAAACAAATAAACTGAATTAAATACTTTCAAAATTGGTTCAAATAGCTTCGAGAAAATTCACCAGCAATAATGGAGGAGGAAACAGTGAATTAAAAGAACTAGATGGAAAAAAAAACCCAAACTTGAAAGAGACATTGGTAAGGATTTGTTCTGTAAACCGAAAACCTACATAAAAGAGTATTAATCCTATATTTCGTTTGCCTTCATTCTTTAGCTTATTGCTGCCAAGGTTTCTGACTGTTCCAAAACAGGATATTCATTTTATTTGGAAGCAGCCTGGACATTCCATCATAAAAGAAGGAAGCGTGGCAAAAAGAGGAAACACACTTCACACATTTCTGTTCTGGGGAGACAGAAGAGGAGTGTTCCTGACCTTTTCCTGAACCGTGACGATCCTTAAACCTCAGAATGTAATGTACTTTTTGGCATTAAACAACTGCACTGCTTTGCTCAGCACTGGCGGATTTACAACGTAATAAAGAGAATGTAATCAGTTCAAAATGAATTCATTTTCAAACCTTGATCCTTTTTGGAATTTAAGTTGATATACACAGACAAGCTTAGCAACAAGTTGGCTTCCCAAGAGTCAGGCAACCACACTGATGTTTAACTTCACTGAAATGCACTCCAGACCCACAGCATTATAAACTGTTAACTTAGCCTAGAAGTAAAACTAAAGGCAGTTATGAAGCAGTAAATCCCAGGGCCACACCTGAGGAGCAAGGATTCAGCATCCTCAGCGACAAACTGTTTACACTTATTTTTTTAAAGGGTTTCTAGTGCTTTCAGATCAAATGTGTAGTTTCAGAGGAATTACACATAGAGATACTAGCCTGGAAAAATAAATTAGAAAGAAAATGTCTACCCCCTGAAAATGATATAGGAGCCAAATGCACAGAGCTTCAAAAACAAACATCACAAATATGTAGCACTGATTAGCCTGCATTACACAGTCTTTTCCCGGATGGTTACAAAAATAAAGTCCACCCATCTGTCAAAACAACTGCTCCATGCATGGAAATTAAAAGAGAATTGAGGTGTTTTTAACTAACTTCCGATAATTACACTTTTCACAAAAGAATATAATTTACCTCCAATTCCAATTACCTCCTTCCAGGTTCTTAAATTATGGACGGAACAGTGAAATTTTACTACAAATAAAGGAAAAAGGAGAGAAGACTGTGAAGATGAACAATCTCTATTCAAATATATTCAGTTCATGATTAAACATAACAACTTGTTTTGGTTCAAATACAAATTAGCCCAAAATGAAGAGATACAGCACTCATTGCCTTAGGTCAATGAACATTCATTTAAAAAGAAAAAAAAAATCTATAGCCCATCTGCAGTTTGTGCAGAAATATTTTAATGTATAATCTAGCAGCTGGGAAAGCCTTTCCCTATCACGATGGGTAGATTCATTTCTGCATGGAAATCCATTAATAAGCTTAATTCCTGAAGTTAATCTGTTGACTTTCTTTTTCTCTGGTCAATTTATTTGGCAAGCAAACTAGATACTAGCATCTTCATGCCAAAGCAGTAATCCGTGGGATTGTTCCTGTCACTCACTTCGTCCTCCTATTTAAGTTGCCCCAAACTTATCTAACAGTAATGTTTTGTGCCTTTTTCTCTCAACTCTGTGCTGACATCAGATCATCCATAATCATGTCTTCCTAATACCTCAGCATTTACTAAAGAATGTTAGAAATCTCTTCCTCAAAGGGAGATAACTAGTAAAACTAAGATTTAATTGTCTTCTAATTATAATATTAGCTATCTAATCTTGAATTTGTAACCTGAGGTTTTTAAACATCTGCCATATGAAATAGTGAGTGGGCTGTTTAGTCTATTTGGGAGATAGGTTTACCTTCACTATTTAGAAAGATGGTATAATAAAATCAATTTATAATAATAAACTTCCCATGTTAATACTTTGTTTTGTTTTCTTTGAATGTCAGATGATTTTTTTAAAAAATCTGAATAAACCAGGATAGCAAACTTGGCATAATTTCATGGCTAGTTATTTAAATAAGTATGTCTATTCATATTAATTGAACTATATAATCTTTAAACCAATGCTAATTAGACAATAAATTTAAAGTGGCTTGAACAATGTGATAAATTAAATAAAGGCTCTTGCACCAAGCTACCAAATCATTTTACTTAAATGTTTCTCGTTTGACTGTTTTTTCACTTCCAGATGAACTATTTGTTTTGAAGTTCTAGAAATACTGCTTAATATTTTATAAATATTTTTCTTGCAAATTATTTGAAACTTTCAAACTTGGTTAAATTTATGATACACATAGCCGCTATAGACCATGATATTAGCAAAAGTCGCCCAATGTAATTCTCTTCTATTTAAAGAAGCTTTGAACAATTTTCACTTTGAAATTACTTATGGACCAGGGAAGTTGATGATATCTAATTCTGGTTTATATTTTCTTTTATATTGTGCCATCTGTCTAATTATCACATTTGTACTGTTTACTGGCTTTATCTGATTATAGGTGGTTTATAACACGTACTTAGCATACTGTGTTTTACATCCAATTTTTTTCTTTTAAGATTTTTTGTTTATTTATTTATAATTAGACAGAGGGAAAAGGAGGAGAGAGGGAGAGAAACATCACTGTATGGTTGCCTCTCCTGTGCCCCCTACTGGGAACTGGCCTGCAGCCCAGGCATGTGCCCTGACTGGGAATCGAACCAGTGATCCTTTTGTTTGCAGGCCTGCACTCAATCCACTGAGCCACATCAGCCAGCACTGTATCCTGCTTTTTTTACTACTGTTGAAAACTGCAGCAAACATAAATATGTAAAAATTAAATGATATAAATAAAACTTTCAGAAAATTTCTTGATGCCTTGTGGACATAAAAAGTGGCTTTTTATTGCTTTATTTCCAAATCAAATTGAGCAGTTTGGGTTAAAAAGTTAACCAAAGCTTATTTGCCTTGAGTCATTGAGAGAGTCATATCTAAGAAAAATATTTCTAGAGTTCTTGTTAAATCTACATTATAATGGTTAGAGTATCCTCAGAAAGAAGCGTAATTTTATTCATGAAGATTATCAAGTACATAAAGAAACAAAATACCAGTGACAACTACTAGAAACTACATATCACATAGACTTGGAACAATCTGCTAACCATGCTGTGAGACAACATTGGCCGAAATCCTGGTCCCAGAGGAACTGTCCAAATCATTCCAATGAAGCTTACGGAGTAAAAAAATCTTACTGCACTCTAAAAAGTATGTATATTGATGTGTGGGTGAAATATGGTGTCCCATCAAATCTAAATAATAATTTGTCAATGACAAATAGTTGCATTTAATTTTAGCCATTTAACAGTATGATTGAAATTTCTAATAAAAAAGAACACAATCAAAATATCTAAGCCTCTGAGAGTGTTTATATAATGTCTCTATCATAAGTGCTGGACTAAATACTTGCAAATATAAACTGAAAATGCATTTAAATTTTAATGCAGAATCAAAAGATTTCTAAAAAAATTAAGTTTGTATGTATGTGACCTGATCCATGGCAGTTCAGACACAATGAGTACCAATGCCCTTCATTGTATCAGTAGAACATGTAAGTTAAAATATGAATAAAACTTAGTTCCTAATGCAATTTTAATGCTAAAGCTTCATTTCCCATGTATCTCTTACCTGAGATACAAATGGGTTCATCCAATTGCTTTGAAATGTGTATCTTGTGTCCAAATATGAGTTACACAAATGAGCTGATAAAAATAATGCATTTAGAACAATACCAAGCATATATAGCAAGTTTTCAATAAATGTTGAAACTAGTTATTATTACCACTACTACTTCTGAATGCCAAATTAAAACTGTAATCCTTTTGTTTACTTTCCCTGAAATTTACCCCCGAGCAGCAATACATCTGCATGTGTGTGCACCTGAAAACCTGTGCTTATTTCTCTGATATTTAAAAGACAAGGTATTCACTGGCCTTTATCAAAAAAAAAAGTTGTCTGTATATCTGAAGTGTCATCAAATCTCATTATGGGAGTCACATTTAAAAATGAATAAACTGACCATAGTCTTTCATTTGTGAGAGCACCTACTGTGTCTCTGAAAATCAATTGTAATCAATGCTGTCCAGAACTGTAAAGCATCTGATTTTTGCCTTAGTTGTAAGATAAGTTGCCCTGGCATAGTTTCATGGACTCTGGCAGAAGATACAGGTCTCCTGGGTTAGAGATAAAAGACTTTTATTACTCACAGAAACAGCAGTATTCATAGCGTTAACACATCTCATGCCAATTCTCCAAGCTTCAATTCCCCCTGGGCAGTGAAAAGAGCCATGTGACACCAGCAAATGCATTGGGCTGGTTTATATAAGAGGAACCCTGGGTTGAGAGAATCTGAGTGTTTCCTAGTAGTCAAACACATACTGGATCTTGAGGGAGATGTTATGTTCATCATACTGGACTGTAAGCACACCTACCCTTTGCACCGATGGAGACACTATCTCTACTTCTCAAGGCTGTTTGCAAACCAGTCATTTGCTTTATAGGGAGACACTACCTTCCAAGTCCCTTCCCTGCACAAATGTCTCTAAAAATATTCTGCAAAATAGACAGCTAATCCCTTTTTTCACCAGATGTGCAGAAGCGTGAGAGACTCATGAAAAGTCTTCTCCCAATAATTATACTGTAAATAGGGTTTAGAGATTTAACAAAAACATAATTTTTGTAGATTATAAGGTAATTCAAACTATCCATTTAATAAATTGTTATGTTCCTTGAAGTCTCTAAGATAAAAAAATATTAAACTCATTCTCAACTTTGACTTTTGAAAAAGTAAATGAAATTCAAGGACTAACATGCATTTTGGATGCTCTGCAGATGCATAGATAGCTTTAAAGTCTCAATTGCATTTACTCGGCAAAAATTAGTATTGAGGGCCTGCAATTTGAGCCAGAATATTTTGACAAACATGTTATAATATATCATAGCATTAAAATTGAATAACAACTAAAGACAAACATATAAAAATAAATCCCTCAAGAATTTCAAAAATGTCCCAAAATTCAGGTGCATGATACTTCACTTTGAAATGTCTCCAACAATGGGGATGTTATGAGAATCAAATTTTTTGTTCATCTCAGATGGTTGAAATTTTGATTTCCAGTGATATTCAAAATATTTCTGACAGTCATACGGTTGCCATTTGGTTTTATTGAAACAGTGCAAAGAGAGATGGTTTAATAGGATAAACAAAGAAGATTCAGAAAGCTATTGATTCAAAACAGATCCTTTTAACAGTTTAGCATGTATTCAGTTTTCATTTGCAAACCAGGGTCAAGGAAGTTAATCCCTCAATAGAAATGTTATTGTGAATAACAAAGTGGATTTTTTAAATATTCTATTTCTTTATTTTCAGAGAGAGGGGAAGGGAAGGAGAGAGGGAGAGAAATATCAATGTGTGGTTGCCTCTCATGTGTCCCCCACTGGGAACTGGCCTTCAACCCAGGCATGTGCCCTGACTGGGAATCGAACCTCGATCCTTTGCTTCACAGGCCCGTGCTCAATCCACTGAGATACCCCAGCCAGGGCAACAAAGTGGATTTTAAGCACCAGAAAAATAGGAAAAAAATGAAAGTAAATTGGATAATAGCAGTCAGAATAGATATATGTGGATTGCATTCATTTCCTTATTCTGGGTCTCTGTCCAATAATGTTATATATTTTTAAAAAATTACAACTCTCAAGTAACAACAATGGAAAAGTTCATGAGCAGTTCACTCCTCTAGTATAGAAATGCCATAACAATGTATAGATTTAGAGCCTACACCACCAAGAAAAGAAGACATAATGGTATATATCCTGCATATTCACTTCTGCAAGAGGAAAAATGAAATTTATATTAATGTTATTGTCAGAAATGTCATCAGCAGCCTCAGCCCCAGACACATTTATGTGCTCTCTCTCTCTCTAGAGAGAGGGAATATCAAGCAATTGTCTCAGGCTGCAGATTCCCTCTTTACCACAAAGGCCATCTTTGTGGAACAACTGCTCGAATTCCAGTTGCTGACTTAACATATGTGTTTGACACAAAGCTGAGCCATGAGAAATGATGGTTTGTACTTTCCCTGCTGCCTGGAAGAATGCAGAGAGTGTTCAATTTTCTGTATGATGTTACACTCAGTGACACATTCTTCACCCACTCTCAAGGTACGTAATATTAAACAGTGTCTTTGCCCGGCTTTCCTTAATGTATTTATTATTGTATCCTTGCATCTGAATCTAATTCTGAGAAGATAGTGGTTTTCCCAGGACTGGTTGTTTAAAGAAGTTTTATTTCCAGAGGGCTTCATGAGAGAACACTAAAGCCAGAAGGGAAAAGGTGAACTCAGCTTCTAGAAACCAAGGAGAGCACTGAAGGAGGTCATTAGTTTACTTTTCTATTATTGTTCAGGTCAGTTCCTATTTTGGTTACAATACTGTCTTGGAGTCCCAATGGCTGCAAAAACCACTCAAGCCTCATTCTTGTGGGTTTCAGCATTACAAAAGCTCTTTGAAAGGAATTATTGTCCACAAGTCACAGCTGACTATTATTTACTCAAGATAGAGTTCAGAATTTCCATGTGTCACTTCAAAAATCAGGGGTTGAATGAAAATTATGAAAACACTCTTTACCTAAGGGGTTCTTTCTTTCTCAATGGTTATTTAAGAAATTATTGGTAAAATACTAATGTTATTTATGTTTGAAAGTTTATTAGGAAAGAAATGTTGTAAATCCTGGGGAGTCAACCAACAGCTATTCTAAAATCATATAAGAAAGAAATGAAAGAAAAACGGGTCTATATATGAAGTCTGAAAGGATTCAGTGGCATGTATTCTATTTAAATAAAATGGATATTTAGAAGTACATAAATGGTGTTACCTAAAAACTAAAATACATTTTAATAAAGTAAATTCCAAATGTATAAAACACATTTTGAATACCAGGCCAATAAAAAGCAGCATTAAAGCAATAAGATGGGTTTCTAGAAAAACAGTAGAAAACGCATTTTGCTATTTGAACATAGTTTCTTTCATGTTTGAACATAGCTGATTGTAGAGGAATACCACGTATTTTTTCTTGAACTAAAATATCTAAAAATTGTTGTCTCTTCCTTTTATTAAATGAGTGTCAACAAAGAGAACTTAAAATCCACAATAATTAAATTGACAATGCACAATATAAATGAATAACTGCAACATAAACATTTTATCATATTACATTAATTAGTTGATTTTGAAAAGCTTAGTATGGCTAATATTCTCATACAATTAAACTTTCAAAAGTCCATTTCTCAGTGGACACATAATTATCTCTCTCTACCATAACGTGTGAAACACCATGTATAAGTTTTCAGAATCTTTATTATGTGTTATGAAATGATGTCTTATTTCCTTTTAATTTAGTTTTGTATACTAGTTACATATTTGCCTTATGGTTTTGGAGTAGTTTCTACTTTTAAGTAATTTCTCAAAATTGTGACATATGTATATTCCATTTAATGGATGAGATACAAAAGCCCCCCAAAAGCTAAGGTACTTGCTCAAGGACAATGAGTATCTGGGGGCATCAGCAGACTGTCCTTGACTTCTCTGGACTCCTACTTCATATTTACTCCTTTCCAATAGTCCCCATGTATTCATCATTTGGGATAGTACAACATTTGATAAAGTGCACTTATTTTTTTGTCCAATTTCATATAAACACAAAAATGTTTACTGTAGTATGAAGGTTACTGTGATTTATAATCACTATATATAAAATGGGATTTTCAAAGATGAATTTCCCATGCTTGCTGCTATGAAATGAATCAGGATGGTGAACACTTGTGCTCTGTGCAACTTTATCTGCCTTCCTTCACCTGCAGCCAGCATGGCTATGAGATTGATGCATCTTTTTCCATGAACTCGATTCTATCTAAATCATTCTAAGCATTCACACACATACTTCATTTTGTTGAGATTTGCTTTATGGTGCTTCACAAATGTTGCATTCTTTTACAGATTGAAAGCAAGACCATCCATCAGTAAATAATAAAAACATTACCACTCTATTGCAATACTTGCTTTATTACGGTGGTGTGCAACTGAACCCAAAGTATCTGTAAGATATGCCTGCGCGTCATTTTAGGCAACTGCTACCAATCAATCAAGTTGTCCCTTGAATACGTCAATCTATCTATTTACACATATACAGGTTGATTTATGTCTTTTGGTGCATAGGATAAATTTCTTGCAAATTCTAACATATAGACAAAACTTTTAAACTATTTACTTTTTCTTTAGACATCCAAAAATGTGTGATAGAGCATAAAATAATACAAATTATATTTTAAGTGCTGGATTTTTTTGTTCATTGATTTAAGTGATTATAACCACCTTTCATAATCTGTGCCGATACTTAGCTACACCTAAAACCAGTAGCCCACTTAACTGCACTGCTAAAGTTTACCTCAGGAACAATGGCCTCATTTTTTACAACAGTAAAGACATTGTAGGAATTGCTTACCATTCACCTTTTGTTTTGCAGTAACCAGGACAATGCTGTTATATAGTCATTTATTTTTTGTAATTAATAAATTATATATGTTTCGAGTATGTTACATAGACATTTCTCAATCCATATTTATTTCATGGATGAGTAGAAGGAAGGAAGAAAGGAAGGAAAGAATGGAGGGAGGAAAGGAGAAAAGGAAGGGAGGAAGACCGGCAAGAAAGGAGAGAGGAAAATGGGGCACATATAAAGTGAAAAAAAAGAAGAAGTAGAAAGAAGAAAGGACTTGTAATTTAATTATGGCTCAGAGGTAAAAATATTTCATATTCAAAAGAAACTCAGGAGGAATTGACATATTAAAACCAATCTGTACAAATAATTTGAATCATTTAATATAAATATATGTGCTAGAATATTGCATTTTTCTTTTGCATATATAAAAGTCATCAAAGGGAACATAGTTTTGCTTTATTTAGGAATGTTGTTATTTATCGCTTCTCAGCCTTTTGGCTAAGATCAAGGGTTGGAATGTTGTTATTTTAACCTACTTTCTTTATATAAAACTGTCAATACTTTACATAAAAATGTAAGTATCCAAAATCAACGACTATTTTGTTTTTAAAGAGTGATTGGGCTTTAAAAACAAGCCCAAAAATGATGACAGAGTAATAAATTACTTGATTCAACTATTAAAATTATTTCACAGATTTATGCTTACCAGAATATCTTTTCCAGCCCACTTGCACTCATCCCTTCTGGTGTAAGATACAGGCCACACAATCTAAGGGCAGAGAAGGAACATTATGTTATGCCAATTAAGTTCTTAATACTAGATCCAACATTACAGTGTATTAGACCAAGTTGGGAAACTGAGATAAGGAAAGTTCCATAAAACATTGTGTGGCAGGACCCTTTCAGTTTAGACTGTTCAGTGGTATCCGTTAATTGGTATAAGCTTAAATCATTCACTCTTTGGGTATCCATGTGGATTTTCTGGGGTTCTGTTCAGAAAAAGTCCAGCCATTGTTAATATAATGAGAATGATTTGCCCAACCTGGCAAATGCCTGCCTGTAACCTGGCAGCCAAGGAGAATGGACTGGAATGAACATGCGTGAACACTGACTTCATTGTACTAGTCAGTAGGAGCAGTAGACTTCATTGAGAGAGTGTGTGTACTGTGTGGCTGTAGCATTCAAAATTAGTGAATAGAGCAACAAATCTGCATCAAATTTTGGGTTAAGCTTGAACATCCCTCCACAGAAACTATTTGGATGATTCAGAAGCCTTTTGGGGGTGATGCAATGAGTACCACACAAATAAAAGTATGGCACACATGCTTCAAAGATGGTCAAGAAGAAGAAATGGCAAAGTCACAGCAAGATCAAGACCATATGAATTCAGTTTTTTGATTGGGAAGGTGTTGTCCATTGTGATAACACTGCTCCAGGTCAAACAATGAATAACCAGTGCTACTCAACATTTCTTTGTGGGCTGAGAGATACAAAAGGGCCACAGCCATGAGCAACTGGTTTTTGGCAGCTTCTTCAAGACAACTTGCCCATTCATGCATCATGTTTGGTGCATAGTTTTTTGGCAAAATATCATTACCCTGATGACTCAGCCCCGCTTCAGCCTAGATTTGGAGCCCTGCAACTTCTGGCTTTTCCCAAAACTAAAATCACCTTTGAAAGGGAAGAGATTTCAGATTGATAAAATTTCATTGATGAGATTCAGGAAAATACAACAGCAGTTTGGGAGAACTGTGTTCTGATGAATTAAACTGATGGCAGTTGGGAGAACTGTGTGCGGTCTCAAGGTTCCTTCTTTGAAGTAACTGAGGTGTCATTGTCCTGTGTATAATGCTTCTTGTATCTTCTTCAGTAAATGTCTCTATTATTCACAGTACATGGCTGGTTAGCTTCTGGACAGACTTCATATAGGAAAACCGAGCAACCCAGAAATTCCTGCAGTCAAGGCAGGCATACCTTGTTTTCTTGCGTTTTGTTTTATTACACTTCACATATGTTGCATTATTTTAACAAATGGAAGATAAGACCCTCCACCAGCAAAGTGATTTTGACTCATTTTATTGAGATACTTGCTTTATCAATAGAGGTCTGGAAGCAGACCCACCATCTCTTCAAGGTATGCCTGTGGAACTAAGCAGTGTGTAGTGGGAAGAACTCCAAAACAGGTTGGGACAGAGAGACCATCCTGAGAGGATATGAGCATTTAGTAAAGAGAGGTAGAAATAGACACAGAATATGACTTACATTCTTCTAAGTGAATTAGCATTTTAAAATAGTGATTTTGAAATTTTAACATTGGCTGCTCTAGATTCATTACCCTAATCCAAATCTCAGCTGAACGTGCTCGAATGAACAATTTACAGAGTTAGAAAAAAACCATTTTAGGAAGAAATATATTTTTTTGACAGGGAAAATAGGTAAGAGTAGGTTTATTTTACTTTCAGGAAATAAAGGGGGAAATGAAAAAGCAAATAAATAGCTCTAAAAATAATCACCCTCTTCACTGTAGGCAAAACAGACTAATTGAGAAATAATTGTTTGCATTTTTATCCCTAATTTTTGGTCTTCATCCTTCCAAAGGTTCCTATGTTGTATGAATTCAGTGACAGTGGTTGACAAAGCGAGGTGTTACTGGTGGCTTTGAGGACTGTGGATACACTTCCCCTTGGTCATGTTAATGCTTATACCCTCATCTAAGTTCTAATATAACATTTTAGTTTCCCTCGGCAATTCCAATGACACCTATCTCTCCTGGGGCCAACAAACTTAATGTTTTTTATTCAGCCTTCTCTTCTGTTAGCATTAGTTAATTTCAGGGGTGGTGGTGGAAATCTTATGTAAAAGTCCAGAGACGGTGGCAGGTAATCATTCATGTCAGCTAAAAAAATTTTAGTCTCAAAATGACTGATTAGCAGCCATTGGGAACCTCCAGAAAATTGAATATAAATGGTCATAAACTTGGACAAAGGCTGTGATAGTCAATCTAGGGTATTAAAAAGCAAAATACAATACATTTACTAGCAAGGACTTAGGGCATATTGAATTAACTATGATGACATACACATTTCAGGTCTATATCATAATGAAAAGCCCTAACCATTTTTGGATGTGCACCAATTTTTACCATTTGAATCTCTTAATTTACATATTCTTTTCTTTTCATGCGCTTTTCTTTACATTGATGTCTGTGTGTGGTATATAAATTTGAACTGTTATTTGACTAGTTCCACAAGGTTGTTACAAAGTCGTCACAGAGGCAGAAACACCGTAGGGGGGCAAATGTATGCCCATCCCATTTTCATACCCTGACTCCTGAATGACTAGCACGGTTGCTCGGCAGTTGCGTTCCACAGGCACCACAGCCTTAGCCTTACACTGGCTACAGAAAGGCCGATGGTCTGTTCTCAGTTAATGGTTACACCAGAGGAGGATACCATATACATTATCCCTGGGACTCCACAGGGATAGAATGGTATACACCAGAGCTAAAATCATTCAGCTTTCTAGTAAGGTTATGCAAAATTCAGATTATGAAAACCTAATTTTTTTAATTCAAAAAGGTACTTTGCTTTTTCATAGCTTCCTACATCTTGATTGTTGTGTTGAGTGGCATAGACTCCATTTTGTGATTTCTCTCTTATGTTAAAAATTAATGTAATTTTGATAATATTTGTGCTACATTATATCATACCAGAGAAGTATGTGTACTTTCAACTTTCTAGAGTTCCAGAGTAATGTGTGTGTGTGTGTGTGTGTGTATACAAATATGCATACATTTGTTAACCTGTTGATGTTTTGGCTCCTATTTTCAAAAATGTCTCACTTAACTAACAATGTCTAAATTTCTTATCCATTATACTATTCAAAGTGCTTCATGATCTATTTTATAGCATCCTCCTTATGCTTCTAATCATGGTGGCCTCTCTTAGTTATTTAATAACTGCTTATGCTTCAAAGAGATTGCATCCTTTATCACGGCCAAGAATCCTTCGATAGTCCTTCCAAGCCTGATAGTATGTTTTTGTATCTAACAAGGATTGGCCTAGTATTTACCTTTATATTCATAAACCTTTATCTTTATCTACCATTTTGTAAATTCCTCAAGAATTATGCCATCATATTATAACCTATAGAATTTATCACAGTAGTAGAAGCATAGAAAAAATTTGTTAAGTAAGAGTAAATAGGGTAAAAAGCACTGAATATATGAATATATATATTCAAACAGATGTAATATTTAAGTAAATTCTATTCACTCTCATGGGCAGTGTGATATACTGCCTATTAAATCAAATTAAAACTAAGTAACGTGTTTGAAATGGGATGTTTTAATATTAAAATATGTCTTCCATTACTAGCATAATGATTTTAAATTCAAGAGCAGGTGTTTTAACAGGAACACTATGGCACCGGGCAAGTCACCTAACTTTAATTAATTCAGTCTTTCAGTATATATGTGGGAGGACAAATGCAGGTTCACAGTTGTTCATATGGAAAATAATACAATAATTAACAAATAATAACCTAAGAAAGTCTAATTGGTAGAAGAGGTACGGTGATACATCTTGGGCATTCAAGTGGCCTTAGGATTTTTCTCATATATAAAATTATTGGTTAACTTATATGATGACTTAATCTTTTCAATTTTAAAACTAATTAATATGCAAACCAAAAAGACTATTCAGTGGGAAATGTTAAATACATTAAATATTGCATTGTGAAGTGATATGTGCTCCTATATTGTCTATATATAGGTATATAGATATGTACACATATATTTATATTTATATATTAATTTTAAAAAAGATCAAAACATAAACCTCCCAAAGTTGAACTGAAATAAACTTTTATTATTAAAGTAGCAAATATTTATAATCATCTTAGATTTTTCATTCATTTTTAAAGAATAATTTCCATTCACTAAAAGAACAAAAATTTGCTTATTTTGTGACCTTTATGAAAGACCCGAAGATAAATGTTTTGTCATTTCAGAAAACAGGAGTAAGCAGTTTTCTTAGATAATGGTTGATGTTAGGGTACTGGTATCTGTGCTAGCTCAAAAACCAGACAGATGGAAAAGTCAGAAAAGAATTATCCAAGGTGATTTTTAAATGTTATATTCTAATTCTAAAGTATTATGTATTGATATTATATATCAGTATTGCTATTTTATATGCCTCTATGTAAGGAATCAAATTTTTATACATATTCAGAATTTCAGTATTTCAGTAATGGAAACAAAGTGAGTCTTAGGTTTTTAGTACAGTACTAAAGATAACTTCAGATCTTTAAAGATCTGAATCAGCTTTGAATTTAAATCTTCATTTTATTCCAAAAGCAATATTCTCCAAACAGAATAAAAGCTTTTTACACAATAAAAAAGTGTTGCTCTGCCTACTATGGTTTATAAGAATTTGAGGCACACCACTTTAAAGCCCTATGTGTTAAGAAGCAAAACTAACATAAATACTGAAGTGTATTCACTCTTAAAAACATGTTAAACTGGCACTTTTGTAAAAGCTTTTGCGTAAAGATCTTTGTTCCTTAAAGAAGCCTGGAAATATTGAAAGGTGGGAAAATGGTTTATTTAGAGAGGATAGCAGATAGACTCAGTAGCACAATATCCACTAATTTTCAATCAATGTTTATGTTCCAAACTATATACCTTATTAATTAAATAAGCCAGAAACACTATAAAGAATATGAATAAAACTGACAAATGGGCAGTATCTAAATGACCACATACATAAAAACCTGACACTGAAAATTGATTTTTCAGATAAGTGTTTGACAATATTTTTGTTTAAAAGGCTAGATAACAAACAAACTAAGGTAACAACCAGAACAGAAACAGAAATCGGTATGGAGATCATTTGGAGGTTTATCAGTGGGGAAGAGGAGTGTGGAGAATAGGGGGAAAGGTGCAGGTATTAAAAATCATAATTAGTGTGTACAAAGCAGATAGGAGGGTGTTAAAACTAGTATAGGACATGGAGAAGCCAAAGAATTTACGCCTAACCCATGGACATGAACTAAGGGAGAAGATTGCTGGAGGGGAACGGGGATACCAGCGGAGGGGAGTGAAGGAGGAAAAATTGGGACAACTTAATGATATAATAAAATGTCCTTTAAAAAAAAGGCTAGATAGTAAATATTTTAGGCTTTGTGAGACAGATGATCTCTATCACAATAACTGAATTCTGCCATTGTAGAATGAAAACAGGCATAGACAACATGGAAATGAGTGCCAGTTTTCCATTAAATTTTATTTACAAGCACAGTTGATGTACCAGGTTAGGCATGTGTATAATGATTGATGAACTCTGCATTTGCTGGTCACATAAAGATGTATACATTTACTTTATCATTTGCTGGTCACATAAAGATGTATACATTTACTTTATATATATGTGTATATATATATGTGTGTATATACACACACATACACATACATAATATACACAGTACATGAAATAAGTTATAATATACTTTTATAATGGTTCAGGTATTTATTTAATTTTATGTAGGAAAAATGAGATAACTATATATAATTTTTTGAAAACACTATAGCTTTCTCCTTGAGGATTTTTATGGTTTATTGCATCCATTGATTTGTGATAGTCAAAACAATGCATTACTCATATTTGTATCTAAAAAGGTAAAGTAGTCATTTAAACAATTTTTCAATGGTCACACTGTTATATATCTAGAGAATTCTTGAGATGTCTCAAAAGTACTGTAGTACACATATTAAAATAAAGATACCTTTTGAAAATCCTTGATATTAACCAGGTTGAATGAGAATATGTGATCTTTTGCTCCAACATACAGCCTGCTCCGTTCTTCATCCAAAAGGAAGGTGTGATAACTGGAGCTGTTGGCCAAGCCATTGAAAGTGATCAAATTGTTGGATTCCAGCATTTCTGCAATGTAACAAAACAAGACATTGGGTGTTAATCTGAGGTCCCACGTAAGCATAGATTTGGTACATGGTAATCTGACTGCTCCCTGATGTACTTACCAATCCATGGTTTCTCTTCACAGTAATATAAAATATATAGAAGCCAACCTTTTTTTACATTTCATTGAAATGGGAATTATGCTCATTAGTTTCCTGATATCATTCTCAAGACACACAGTGCTATAGAAAAAAGGGAGAAAAATCCCTTTTCCTCACAACTGGTCTGGTGGAGTCTGTTTGCATTTATCAATGGATTAGAATGGTCAGTTTTACATAGAAAGTGCCTTGAATATTACAAAGACTGGTGTAAGTGGCTTAATGTGATCTGAGTCATTAGCTAGAAGAATAAGCATTAGCAGAGTTACTAGGAGGAAACACTGTTTAGACTCCTAGGTTATTTGAGGTTTCATTTTATTGCAGAATTTTAATCTTTTCAACCATATCCTTTGTAAAATTTTGTAACAGACATATATAAAGAAGCTGAGTTGGCCTTTTGTAAAAACATGAATTAAATTAATTATATAAACTGACCTCAATTTTTCTGTTGGTTAAAGCTCTCCAAATTTGCTTTTGGTGTGAATGGGCAAGTACTGAACTGTCGGAACTAAACTTTAAGTGAGAAAAATATTTTCATATAAAAATAACATTAATTGTAAGTTCGCTTTCATACAGAAAGGCAATTATTGAGTATCAGCAAAGAGGTTTTCTTTAAACATACGTTTTTATCAAAATTATGTACATAAACCATCACAACCTTACTCCCAAGGGCTAGAAATGTTGAAGAGTCTCCAAAACTATGTCCTGAATCAATGATTCAGATTTTTCTGTTACACACATAGTAGAACCTTTTCATCAGCATTAAACGTAGACAGTGCCTTTCGAGGAGAGGAGGTGGCAATGTAGACCCTTCCTCTGTCTCAGCCCTGACCTGAAGACATTGGCCATTTGATAAATTTCTTTGATTTATGTATTTCTCCTACTGCCTCCCAATATAATTAAATATTATTTTAATAGAGGACAAAGTTCAAACACTTTAACATAGCATTAAAGATCCAATCATTACCATCTGAGTTGAGACTCCACACCAGTATACCTCCTCATGTCCTCTTTCCTGCCACCTTGGCCCAGCAGTACCCAGCCTTATAAGCTAGTTCAAATGCAAGCTCCAAGAAATTCTCATAGATTTACCTTTTTAAAAAAGAGTTTGTTTATTTATTTTTAGAGGGAGGGGAACGGAGGGAGAAAGAGAGGGAGAGAAACATCAATGTGTGGTTGCCTCTCACGTGGCCCCCACTGGGGACTTGGCCTACAACCCAGGCATATGCCTTGACTGGGAATCGAACTTGCGACCCTATGGTTTGCAGCCTGCACTCAATCCAGTGAGCTACACAAACTAGGGAAGATTTAATTTCTTTGTAACATCTTGCTCAAATCATTCATGACTTGTATCACACTGTCAACTATTACAATCATTTACATAAATGACTTTCTCCAGAATTAACATTCCCTCATGTTAGGAAATATATAATTAATAGCCCACCATCCTCAACTCCTATGGCTTCTTTTCTATACTACCAAGTTACTAATATTAAATTATAGTAACACAAATTATAGGAATTGTTAACAAATGTTTAAAAGATGCATTTAAATTTCACGAGAAACATGTCAATAATGAGACTGATCTTATCTCACCTCTAACCCTGACAAAAAAGAAAGAAAACGAAAGAAAGAAATATCTGGCTGGTGTAGCTCAGTGGATTGAGCACGGGCCTGTAACCCAAAGGATTACTGGTTTGATTACCAGTCAGGGCACATGCCTGGGTTGTGGGCCAGGTCCCCAGTAGGGGACATACAAGAGGCAACCATACATCCATGGTTCTCTCCCTCTCTCCTTCCCTTCTTCTCTCTCTAAAAATAAATAAATAAAATATTTTCAAAAAGAAAGAGAGAAAGAGAAAGAGGAAGGCAGGCAGAAAGGAATAGATCAAGGGAAAGAGTTTCGTTTATGTGAATCATATTTAAAATAAATAAGAGCTATTAGTCTTCTGAGAGAAAAAACAGAGAATACACTATATAATATCTAAATTTAAATGCCATTCCTCTTGCTAGTGTCCAGATGATTGCAAAAGATTAATATATGACCGAACTTTCAGGTACTCTGAGCTGTGTGAGGATGGAAGGGACTCCTACCAGAGGCAGGGGCTATATTAATAGATATATTCTCTCATTGATTAAATGGATGTTTAAGGAGAGCTGTTCATCAAATAGACTAGATGTTCTTTAGTTTTTCTTCCAATTTTAAACTCTACTCTAAACTCTATAATTCTAACCCAATACCAGAGAGACCAAACTGAGTAGGTAATCAAAAACCAAACCAAACCAAACCAACCAACCAAACAAATGAACAAACAAACAAACATATGGAGTTTGGGCCCTGAGTGAGTCTAAACCAAGAGATTTTTACACTGAGATCAATGATTAATCAATGGGAAGATCATTTAAGAGACATGGTGAGACTTAGATCAGAAAGGTACAGAATCTACTATGTAAGTGAGCTCTAAGCATCAAGTAGAAAACATTATAGGAAGACAAATACTAAAGCTGTAGAACATAAAATCATCCAGTTATAGTTAAAAACACCAGCAGCACCACTATACTTGTTTACTAGGTGTGCAAACTAGAATGAGTTCCTTATAATGCCTAGGCCTCAGTTTTTGGAAGATGGGATTAATAATGTATCTGCCAAGAGTTATCGTGAAAGTGAAATTGGATAATTCATCTAAAAACCTACAATAATAGTTGGCATAGTATATACTCAGTCAAAGTTTACCGATTTGCATAACTAGGAAATTAGGATCCAGATGGAGCAGACAAAACGCTTATCTT
This sequence comes from Sturnira hondurensis, assembly GCF_014824575.4. NCBI lineage: Eukaryota > Metazoa > Chordata > Mammalia > Chiroptera > Phyllostomidae > Sturnira > Sturnira hondurensis. Next base: position 7,810,065 of record NW_028089093.1, on the reverse strand, counting down.
AGCAAGTGTGCTAACTTGTTATCATATTAGTAATCTTATGTGGTGAAAGGATAAGAAAGAATAGCAGTACGTACTTTGATATAAATTAGTATTAAATGTAGTGGTAATTTTAAGAACACTGAAATATTTTTGTTTGTCAATACATGTGTCCTGAATTATAAATGACAAATATCATGGCTTTCTATATCATAATTCAAAATAATAAAAATATTTATCCAATTGAAAAATATGTTACAGGTTGAATTTTGCAAATTCATTCTGGGAGAATTATTGGTTCCTAGGTACAGACAATTTAAAAGTCTTCAGTAGTTTTTTTTAATGAAATCACTCTGAAAACAAACTACCCTTCAAAAAATGTTAGTGCTGGATCATTTATTAAAAAGAAGATGGTATTTTCCTGAAGTATGTGTCAGCAGCTGTTTCTGGTTGCTTTCAAATGCACTTAGCCTTGCCTCATCATTCCTTTTGCTGCAATTTCTTTAGATGTTCCTTTCTCTCAGGGACTCTTTGCGTTGCTTTATTACTGAAAGAAGAGCCTTTCTGAGATGCTCATGGCATCGAGCCATGGCAAATTCTGAATTGTTTAGGTTTACTTACTACTTTCCAGGTCAAAAAATATCTAGGTTAAAATTAGAGAACTTTTCTCTAAATCTAGATCTTACATTATTTAATACTTTGTTTTCCCAGATGTATGACTTTGTTTTTCCTCTATGTAGACATATTCACCTGCAATTGACATTAAAGAACTTCAACTTTGTCTCTAGTCCTTCACAATTTTAGGTGTTTCTTTTCAGTGTCTGTTATGTGAATCTTACCATGACATAAACCAGCATGTGAAATAAAATAAATATTCATTGGTGTGAGATATTTAATATCCCACTACCTTTTAAGATATTTAATATGTGCATAATCAGTCAAATAACAACAAATGTAATTTTAAAGTACAACCTAAATTTCTATAGAAACAATTTCACTATGGTAAACCCCAGTAAGCCAATTATACCTTTTGGGTTTAAGTCAGTATTTCTCTGGATGAGACATTACTTTGACTCCTACATTCTCTGTCAACCATAAAGAGAAATAAATGTAGAATTGTAATCAAAACTGCCATTTCAGACATGTTCTCATTAATGAAATCTATATTCTTTAAATTTAAATGTGGTAGATAAAGCATTCTATTTATTCCAGATTCACCAAGTGATTGAGTGTTTCTATGATTTACTTAATGACATAGTAGAAGATATGTGGATCATATGGCAAAGCAAATAGTTTGTGCTCAAAAAGTGCTATTATCATCCTTATTATTATTTAATAGAAAGCAATGTAGATATTAAGCTTAAGCATATAGATATTTTGGAAAGAAAACTCAATTCAACTTACATAATTTCAAGCGGCACCATGTTCAGTTACAAAATAGATTACACTCTCTTGTGATGTAGTTCCAAAAAATAGTCTTATGAAATTCAAGATACTTACATAAGAACTCCATTTAGTAATTTATTTTTAACTAATAAAATAGATCAAAAGAAGAAAATAAATTATAATTGATATAGACTTTAATCAAAATATCCTACCAAATTATTACCTCCCAAATAATCATGGTAGGTAAATCATGATCTTTCCTAATGAGTCAATTTTAATTTTCATTCTACTTATTTATTTATAAATGTTTAGATTAAGCATTTTCCTATAAAATCTTCATGACCTCTAATGTAGTTCTATTTGAGTAAAGAAAAAAAGAAAAAGGCATTGTTAGCAGACACTATCAATGCATTATGTAGAATAATGAAAACTTATTACAAAGCCTAATGCTCTTCTTATATATTTAACACAGAAAAAAAAGATGAAAAAATTATATCAAAAGTCATACATGACTACACAATAAAGTTATATGTTTCCCATGGTACCATGATTATTTTTAGGATAAGCACATATTTATACAGATGCTTACATTACAATGATTGGGTCAGATTCTCAAAAGGCAATGAAATGAGTACTGATTTCTAGAATGCAAGACTGCCTGGAACTAAGCTTTTTATAGTAGGATGGAAAATTGTGTACTTGACCTTCAAATCCAAACAATAGCCACTCTGTTCTTTATATTTCTGATTTCTGTTACATTTCTTCCTTTCTCTCCTTCCTTCTCTCCCTCTCTGTCTCCCTTTCCTTCTCTCCTTCCCTCTACTTCACCTTGGCCTCCATCTCTATCTCTTTGTTTTACAGCACAGAAGGTAATAAGATATCATCAGTTGCTAGCCTCATGAATTGCCTGAATTCAGTGATGGTTTTTGATTTATGTCCTTTTCCTTGACTGAGACTTTGTGCTTTTAATAGACCACTCAAAGACCCTATTTAAAGCAGTCAAAGGCAGGTTTATATTATGCCAAAATATTTTGACTAAATGATGACATCCAGATATTTGTAAATACTGGAAAGCTCACTAATGTCTAAAATTTTAGACCCTATGTTTCAGTGCTTCCTGTGTTATATTTTAAATTTCATAAACTGAAAATATTTCCAAAAAACAAATACAGCTGAAATAAAAGTTGGCATTTTTTTGCATTTAAAAAATGAAATAGCAAGAACAAGTGCTGTTTATTATCATAACTTCATACAAAAGAGAGAAGTCATATTATTTAATAAAAAGGGCAGAAAGGACAAAAACACAAACATAAAAATTATCTTTAGAGCCCTGGCTGGTGTAGCTCAGTGGATTGAGCACAGGCCTGTGAACCAGAGGATTGCGGTTCAATTCTCAGTCAGGGCACATGCCTGGGTTGCAGGCAGGTTCCCTGCAGGCCAACTCCCAGCAGGGGACGCATGAAAGGCAACCATACATTGATGTTTCTCTCCCTCTCTCGTTCCCCTCTAAAGATATATAAATAAATAAAATCTTTTAAAAAAGAAATAAAAAGTTATTTAAAAAATTATCTTTAGAGATAAATTTATATTGTGGAAAAGTTCATCCTATTTTTTTTACTTTATTTTTATTTCACCAACGACTAATTCTTAAAGCTTATAACAAGGAAGGTACATAACTTTCCACAGACTTAGGTTTGGGGAGTAATGAGTTAATAAGTTAAACCATGTGGATGATGAACTTTGCTCCTGGCATTCCTGGTCAGTGCATCTTGTCATGGCATAGATGGACCCAATATTATTGACAGTTTACCTGATTTTATTTATTTGGTGACGCTAAATATTTTCTCTCAATTTACAAAGTTTGATGAGTGTTGTTGCAATGTATTGGGACAAATCTAGCTTCTGAATTCAGTAGCAGTAAACACGCAAAATGTGCATCATGTTTATACATTCTAGTCCGAAATTCACTTTTATCTAAACTACTTTTTCCTGCCTATGTCAGCAATGACAACACTCTGCAAAACACAGTCCCACCCCCTCTCTCTAGAACATTTCTACAAGTTCTTCTTCTAACCTATTTCTTTGCATTTGCTGATAGTCCGATCTCTGATGTTTCCATCATACTGAATTTATGCCAGGGCATTCCTCAGCCAAATGATTCTTATTCATAGTTGATGTGAATAATCAGCCTTTGGACTTGGCTAGACTTCCTGACCAAGACATATCATACCCACAACTTAGCTTGGGACAAGTTAAGATCCATTCTGAGCTTAAGCCTACACAATGGATTGTGCTTCTAGATCCCACATAAAATACAAGTGGCCTGAACCACTTTGTGAGGGAGGAGCAATACATTCCCCTTAAATATGTATGTAAAACCTCAAAAGCAGGACTCCCTGTGATTTAATCTATTTTCTACTTTGTATAATGTAAAAAACATGTGTTTACAATCTAATCTGATGATTCAGATTTTTATTATTTAGTGAAATCATTCAACTAATAATTCAACAAACACATTTACAGTCCTTATTATGTGTCACCCACAGACATTGCTAAGAAGATTGTGGAGTATCAAGATTAATAAAACCTTGATGGAAATGTATACAAAAGCCATCAGACAAGAAAAAAGTGAATGAACAACAACAGAGAGAACAGGAGAGAATTCCACGTAGAGGACATGAATCAAGTCCAGGGGAAAGAAAGAAGGACAAATAGAGGAGAAAGAAGTTTTAAGTGTCTACTATGTCCCCCAAACTGCTGCATGGTTTATCAGTATATTCAGTGAAGCCTCACAGCAACATATGGAGATGAAATTTTTTATCCCTATTTTACCTTGTGAGGAAATTGACTCAGCTAGACACTGGAATATCATAGGTCACAGGGCTGGTGTGATGCAGAGTCCAGATACCCACTTCCTGGTACTAGAGGCTGGGCTTTTTATTTCTTGCTCCATGTCAGCTCTAAGAGGGTAGAATTTTTTAGAATCCTATGAACGGATTGTTGAGATGTGAAAAATGTAAGAATACATTTTGGGAAATACAAATAACTGGTGAGAAGTTTGGTTATCTCTCATTATCACATAACTTTTCTTAGTTAATAGTCTCTTTTTTATATTATTCTATTTGATATGTATTCAGTCTCTTTACACAGTCATAACTGTAAGTAATCTTATCTGCAACTATTGCTTTTGTCACTAGAAGTCTTTTGAAATGTTTCAGATGTATATGTTGCGAGACATATTTCCTCCCAAAGGTCAAAGACTTAATAGAAACCTCTTTTTAGGTATTGCACAAAAACCTCGGAGTCTGAGACTTAGAGGGAACACACTCCCTTTGGTATTTTTCTCCATTACTGACATCACATTTCTGTATGTTTTAAAATTGGTTGCAAATATCACTCATCAAAAAATTATGCAAACCATATCCTCTTCATTATCTACAGATCCAATCCATCACTTCAGTTTCGTTTAGCTCTATAACAAGTTCCCCTACATTTGCTTTTGCTTATATATTCACTATCACTGTCATAGATTAAACCATCATAATTTCTTCCCTCAATTATTATGATTATGATCCAGCTTAAGTTCCTCTTGAGGTTTACATCAGTAAATGATGTTATACACTGTCTCCAGGAAGTTCCTTCTACAAAACAAACACAACTTTCTTCCAGTAAATTTGAGAGAGAAGCCACTTATACTTTATTCTCCTTCCCTTGAATCTCATGGGAAAAATAAAAGAGGCAAGAAAATATCCATATTAAATGAAAAGAGGAAACAATACCAATGGAACATCAAGCCACAAATTTTTAAGAGAATATATGCAATATAGTGAAACATAAAAACATTTTGATATATAATGTTGAAATCTGGCACATATCTATATATTCAGGTAGGATAGAATTAGTGTTAAGGGATTAGAAATCATAAAACATATATTTGCAAGTGTTTTACTACAGAAACAAACCACTTTGTGGATTCAAATAATTTCAGAAATTATTTGAAAATGTCAGTAAAGAGTGGAAGCACAGCTAAATAGAAATGCAGCATCATCACAGCTAATACATGCATCCCAGGTACCATTTAAATGAGACACACACATGTGATATTTACCACATGTGCATTATCCTTTTATCAGAGGAAACTACTGTACGTAAAGTACAGAGACGGCAGGAGTGCAGGGTGTGAACATCAGACAGCTCCACAGAGTGTTTCTGATGGGTTTTACACAAAAACACCAATCACAAAAATATGAAAGAATGGAGGATTTATTTTCCCAGGAGGAAATACATTAAAATTTTGTAGCTTGTTTTCAAATCAAAATGACCTCTGTCAACTATAAACTCCTCCAGCTCACCTCTCTGTCAGAGGAGGAGATAAAAAAATTCACTAGATGTAGTTAAAGAGCCCAGAGGAGACAAGGACTTGGCTGAGCACAGAGGGTTAATCCTGGTTGTTAAATTTCAAACTAAAAGTAAAATATGATATTCTTTGAAAGAGGTGAAATTGATTAATGAGAAGGTAACAGAAATGAAAGACAGGAAATAAAACCTCAAATTACACATATCTGCAGACTAAAATGTCACTACCATCCAGGAAAATCTTATTTTACAGAAAGATTAATTGTGGAACTTTCTAAGTAAAGGAAGAATATATTTGGACTCCTTGAACAAAAAGCAAGGAGAAGGTAAGGTAAGTAGATAGTTACCTTCCACAGAAGGTAAGTAGTCAGGTGGTTTCGTACTTGTACAAAACAACATTGTATGATAGAAAACAAAAAAGGAAATTGCGTAAATACCTAGGTGAAGAAATAGGTGGCTCAGTAAGTTTATACCCAGCAGATTGTCTGTCAGGAAACAGAGGCAGTGTCAAATATTCTCAAACATGCAAATTTTAAAAATATAAAACACTCACCCATTCAAGAAACTACAGCAAAAGCAACTTAATAAAATTCATTCAAATAAGGCATGAATCAAAATCAAGAGCACTGATATTACATCACTTGTCTTTTTAAAACCTGCCTACAAATCTCCAGTGTTTATTTGATTCAAGCCCTTCATATTTTCCATATTTTCTTTGCTCACTCACCAATAGTATATATGTGTGTATATACCTATGCATTCAATGATATATACATATATATTTACATACACAGAAGATCATTTCCACAAACTCAGCAGCATGCCATCTATAGTTGCCACAGCTCAAAATGCTGTCTATTGCCCCTAGGGCTCTCAATTCTCCACGTGCTCCCGCTTAGGTGCACCTGCTCACCACTCAGAATGGAAGTCAAACCTCTCCTGCCACTTCTCCAGCCTTCTAGGTGATTGTATATCATGCCTTCCTTCATGAAACACAGAGCCATGTACAAATGTAAATTAATCACCTCTTTATTTCGTTAGCTCCTGTTCTATACTTAAAACATCCTTCTTTTACTCATTTTTGTCTTCCTAGGCCTAGAACCTTTCGAACCTAGTCTTGTGATATAGAAGTATCTCAATACATACTACTTGGAACACCTTTTATTTTTTAAGTGCAACAAAACACTCAGAAAAAGTAAGTGTAATAACAAATATCTAGGAAAAAAGTGTAGCGGTATATCTTGCATGTCAAATTATATGCTAGTTGTATAGTTATCACATAATACATTCAAATAACCAATAAAATTGTATGATCTAAACCCTAAATTATTTAAAACAAGGCTATAAAATTATAACAATATAGCTCACTTTAAAAGTCTATGTGATAAGCACTATTGTCATTTTATATATCATAATCACATAAATCAAGTTTTTCAGAGTTCAGTTTAACTAGTAACATCAGTCAGAAAATCTATTGCAATAACAATAGTAAAATTATTTGAGAGAAATTATAATAGAGGGCTAGTTAAACTATTGATATAAAATATAGCAATAGTACAATGAACTAAATAAAGGAAGAATATGTTTGGACTCCTTGAATATAAAGCAAACCAATAGTAGATGCTTTATAATATAAAGCACTTTAGTGCTATGACAACAATACAAAAAGCTATAACTTATAGCAATACTTTAACTGGTCCCATGTATTCAATTTCTCTCAACTTTAATATATTCATCAAGGCATCATCATATGTATTGATGTGAGTGTATTTCAAAAATGTAATGCTCTTCTTATAAAAACAACAGCACTTTCGTTTATAACTATTACCTTAGCCCAACCTACCTAATAAAAGTTGCAGTCCCTAATATCCCTTTGGTACCATATTTTATGCCTGTTTCCGTAGTTCCCATAATTCTATCAGAAATGGCCAGTTTACTCTGCTCTAAGCCTGGCCTGCCCTCTCGTGTTTCTAGTAGATTTGCCATGCTCTTGTGCTTCAAGGCAGAGTTGGAAGCCATCTCTTCCAGGAAGAGTTTGAGAATTAGCCAGTATTGCTTCCTCCTCTGATGCCCCGCCTGCTCTGACCACAACACACATGAATGCACGGATTATATGTCACTCATCTTCATGGACATTATGGAACATGCTTTTCTCTTACATATAAAGTTAGCGCAGTGCCATAAGGGTCTAATTATATGTGGAGGAAATGGTGAACTAGACAATTAATCATTGAATTTGAGATCTAGAAGGATCTTTAGACGATAAGGTCTGATTATAGCCATTTACAAAAAGAGCACTAAGTGACTTTTATTAAATAAAGTTCTTTCTAAATAAATTTCTACAAAAATGTGGCTTTAATATTTCCCTATATTTTTTGGCTGCTTAATTGCTGATATCGATGAGTTTTTGGTAAAAGTGTATGCTGAAAAATAAATATTGCAAACAATTTAGAAAATAATGCATAATGTTCATTTTTACTTCTTGTATGACAATGAGTTTTTAGACAATGAGTTTTAGTGTCATTATTATCTAAAGCAGCTAAATGTTGTAAGTGGGATGAAAATGATGAATACAAACATGTGTTGTAATTGAGCACTCAGTTCTGTGCAAGATTATTAATCAGTAAAAGTTTAAAGTGTAGATCCTTCTTTCAAAATTCACATTGGGTTAATTTACAACTTTGAGTGATGGGCTAGTAATCCAGAGATCAAACTTTTGTTTTTGATCCTGTCTTATGTCTTAGATAGTTATATGGCTCCTTTACAGGCAAGTTTCTATTACTAGTCAGCTTACTAGCAAGTGTACATTAAATGCCTAGGAGTAGTAAGCACTGTGTTAGCACTATCAAAGTTGGAAAAAAAAAAAAAAAGGAAAGGGAGGCTTATCTGATTAACACAATTGTAAGCCTGTTTTTCTCGGGCAGTCTTGGTCAACTACACACATATACTATAGCATATATTTCAGTCTGTTCTTCAAATTACTATCATATGCCATATGACCATAAAAAGCAAATATTTTCTGATATTTCTAAAAATTTCTAAATATTGTTGTGTTTCATTTTTCCCCATTAAAAACTATGGAAATATTCATGGAGAATTAACTAGTTGTAAATCACTGAGTAATCTGCTATCTGTTGTGTATACCCACTACAAGATTTTTTTAAAAGCTGCTTAAGAATGATTAATTTGAATTGTTGTAATGCTGAGCAAATGAGCTTTTATTGAAGAAAGAAAGTGAGTATTTTTATCAGTCTTTTTCCATTATAAGATGCATNAAAAAAAAAAAAAGGAAAGGGAGGCTTATCTGATTAACACAATTGTAAGCCTGTTTTTCTCGGGCAGTCTTGGTCAACTACACACATATACTATAGCACATATTTCAGTCTGTTCTTCAAATTACTATCATATGCCATATGACCATAAAAAAGCAAATATTTTCTGATATTTCTAAAAATTTCTAAATATTGTTGTGTTTCATTTTTCCCCATTAAAAACTATGGAAATATTCATAGAGAATTAACTAGTTGTAAATCACTGAGTAATCTGCTATCTGTTGTGTATACCCACTACAAGATTTTTTTAAAAGCTGCTTAAGAATGATTAATTTGAATTGTTGTAATGCTGAGCAAATGAGCTTTTATTGAAGAAAGAAAGTGAGTATTTTTATCAGTCTTTTTCCATTATAAGATGCATTTATGTGAGCATAAACACACTGGAGAACATATTCATTTCAGTGTTCACAGAGACAAGAATCTGTTTATTTCTTGGAGTTGGAATGTAGAGAGAAGGACACAAAGAAGTCCCAAAGATCAATCGTACAGATATTCTCAAGGATCAGTCCAGTAACCAAATCAGAGGAGGTGTGTCTGGTCAGGGATAAGAAGTACCCAAATCCTAAATTTGGCTAACAGAGGTGTTTACTATATGTTTATCAAATGAATGAATAAATGGATTTATGGTTAGGTAGATAAAACGAATGTATTTTTGAGTGTGTAATAGTGCATGTGAGTTAGATAATTTATCCTACTGTTCTACTTCAAGTAGATAATTTATCTACTGTTAGATAATTTATCTACTGAGTTAGATCATTTATTCTACAGTTCTACTTCAAGTCTCTTCATTCTCTAACCTGCACAATGTTTGGATGTCACGACAAATGTAGTTTAAGTTTGCCAGTTGACAAATTAAAGTTGTTGACTAGAGAAGTTGTTTTATTGTCTCTTTTTGGGGAGGAGAAGGAAGACAAGGCATGCATACGCATGCCTAGGCATGCCCTACTCCTTTAACTAGAACAGATACATTTTGATTATAAAGACTTCTGGTTTACCCATAGAAGGATCTTGTTTGAATCAGATTTCCATTCAGAGGGGTGGGAAGGAAATGAGGGAGAAAAGTGTTGAAAACCAATGAACTCAAAGAATCTCTAGATAAAACCGTACAATGTATATTCTGGGTATATTCTAATGTTAGTGACAATAATATCCTATTTATGATAGGACACTATAAATATTTCCCCTAATAATGTGTTTAATTTTGGAGTGGATATATTTTACAATTTATTAAGTATTCTAAGTCAGATATTTTAATGAAACTAGTTTATAACAATTCATTGACACTTAAATTTTTTGGCATGTACAAATAAAATGGAAAAATAGAATTACTATGTAGATACTTTGGTCCAAATTTAATTTTCCTATCTTCTGCTCTGCCCAAATAATTTTTTGTAAAAATTATCTGATGATATTACTTCTAAAATTTACTTTATACAGAAAAAAACAATTGAGGTTTATATAAAAGATGAGACAAGTTTAAATTATTCTACTTTCTTTTCCAAACACATTCTGCTATAAATATATTCTAACATTGGCTCGTGTTTAGAACTGTTCTGGGATTGAAGTTAAATATAGTGTGAACCAGGTTTGGTTTAAGAGGCCTAAGAGCAACTCAGTGTGATTCCGTAGAATGACAGTGAAAATACAGCATGTTTGCTGGAAACCTTGGCTCTCCCAGGGGTCGTTAAATCAACCCATCTGACCCGTTCCGGGGTCAGACATGACAGCAGACCCTAAAGAGTCTCTAGACCAGTGAAGGACACACAGACATTTATTGCCACAGGGACAAATGTCTAATTCAGAACTAAATTTACCTTTTCTTCAAGAATGGGCAAAAAAAGTAGCGTAAGTCATTGCCTTATTAAACTGCCTTCTGTACTCATCAAAAAATATGATCGTTTTGCTTTTACAAAGCAACAACAACAACAAATGAAAATACTAATAACAATGTTAGAATAGGTAATAAATGCTGTTTGGAGTGAAATATGATCTTCTAATACCTGCTGAACACAGCACATTTTCAAAATGAGACTCCCCCATTATTCTGAATGCAGATAATAACCTGGGTAACATTTGCCTCTGGACATGAGGGAGAAAATGTGTTAGTGATATTAAGTTCTAAAGAAACCTTCAGAGCTATTCAATGTGAGCAAGGAAGGAGTCAAGTAACATTACCTAAGGTCACTGATTTCTTAATTCTTGAATTTTCCTAATACTTGTTTATTTTGCATATAAATATAGTTAAAAGATTATCTTTGCCAATCACTTCTTTACAATAATATTGCTATTAGTAAATTTTGGATTAAATAATTTAAAGTAAATTTATATCTTCACAATTGAAATGTTTATTTATTTGAAAAAATGATAGGTATTATTTTTAGCTTGCTCTTCAAATTAGTAAATTGTTGTGAAAATAAAGACCTATGAACTTCCACCTCAAGAAATTTGCTTTAAAAGCTGAGGTTATGTATTTTGCTATATCCCTAAGTGGCCATACCTTTGTAATAATACTTCTAAGATTTAAAAAATGTATTTAAATTTTATATTTTCTTGTAAAAGAATTATTTTTAAAAAGACATTTGTTTCTTATTAAGCTAAAGACCACTACTGATAAAACTCAAAAGAAACTAAGATAATTTTAAAATTAAGACAAAAGTCTAGCTTTTCCCAGTTATAAATTGCTTTATCATTCTAAACACTCAAAGGGGAGAAATTACTTCTACTTAAAAAAATGAAAGAACTTTAGTTTAAAAGTTCATAGCTGAGTTTGTTTGATGAACTTAATGACTTCCACCTCATTTAGTAAATCAGAACCTACAGAAAGCTACACTCAACCCTTTGATAGGTTCTGGAGCCTATCAGCCCGGCTTTGCCACTTCATTAGATGTCAAGGAGCAGTAAGTGATACTGCTGTGAAAGTCTTGACTCAGGTAGTTGGAAATGCTCTTATTGCAAAAGTACCAATTATCAACAGACTTGATGTCAAAAAGGGGTGTATCCGGAAAAGCACATCATACACGCACACAGTTGGTTATCATCTTGGTTGACATCAAAGAGAGAGAGATCGTTTGAACAATCAGCAGTTGACTTGCAACGTTCCCAAGGAGTGCACACATTGATTTAATACACGCTGTAGCAGAGTGACAACTGACCTTGGAACTCTTACCTTACGATCTTTGGAGGGCAACAAAATAGGGATAAACAATGCATATTTTCTTCCCAAAGGAGGAAGCATAAAATATAGAGGTTGCATGTTTTAATCTCTGTGCTGAAATGGACTCTTGCACTTGGTCTCGTACTATTTTTGTGGCTAATCTTTTCTGAAATGTAATTTTGTTTTGTTAACTAAATTCTACCATGAACTTCCCCTTTAATGTCAAAATAGTATATGAGGCTCAAATTATACTTTAGTGAAGTTTAATTTTAATTATATAGCCTTTTATTTCTTCTCTACCTTCTACCTTATTTCTGGCAAAGAGAAACTAAGCAGGAAAACTATTGAGGTACAAAATCTTAAATAATCGAAATCAAAATTAGAATATATTTTGGTAACATTTACATGACATTATTAAGAGGACTAAATGATAATGGAAAAATACAATTAAAATTAAAAAAAAGAACCACTGACTGTACCCTACCCAATGGAAGCAAACATGCATGCTAATGACTGAATGACCCTATACCGCACGATCCATAAAAGATCAGTTTCCTTTGAAGCTCGCTGGAATGAAGGATTCCACGAGGAAATGCATTTGGGAGAATACAAGCTATAGCACTATGCTAGAATTCAAATTAAGACAGCAAAGACTTTTGGAGGTCTAGTGTGAGGAAGTTTGCTCAGGGCACTATTAAACCCCATGTTTTCCAACCTTGTATGGCACAGAGCCCTTCGTAAATACATAAAAGCACTCCTACTTTCAAGGACTATTTAGGGAGATACTATCATATTAATGTCAGACCTATATTTATTGGGATGATCACTTAGTAAATTATATAATGTCTAGTTACAACTTGAAACTAATGTAATATTGTATGTCAACTGTAACTAAAAAATCAAAAATATTATTTAAGTTTAAAAAAACCCCATAGATCACTTTAATTTTTCTGTAAATTTTAAGAGAAATTTTTGGGGTGGTGGGGTTTTAAAATATATCTATTGTCTGTACACTTTTGGCCAGGTTTTTGTTGTAAGATGGTACATATACTGTATAAACATTATATATATTATAATATATACCAGGTATTTTATGCACACATCTATCACAGGTCTTGGGGCGGGAGTGTGCCCATCTGTGCTGGTGGGCATAGGCAGCCTTCTTGGAGGTGGTCCAGTGGAAGAGGGCACCTGCTCCTGCTCTGTTGAGGCCTGCAGAGTCCTCATGGCCCTCCACAGGGTTGTGGCAACAGAGCTGCTTGCAGGCCATTGGCTGAAATCCTTGTTTGGGGATGCTTTGCTGAGTGAGAAGAATCTCTAGTGGGCAGGTGGAACTGGTGAGGGACCTTAACCAGCCATTTAGGTTGGAGATGACAAATTCTTAACACATTTGCAGCCATTCCTTTCTCCTGACACCCAGAGAGACAGGGGTAACCGATCACTGCACTCAGACTCCTTATGCCAGGCAGGCAGGCAGGCAGGCAGGCAGGCAGGCTGGCAGACCCAAGTGAAGGGTGAGGATTGTCCATCCCTCTAAGACACTACTAGCTGATAGCCAGGCCCCTGGATGCTAAGAGGGTAGTGCCCAGGGTTAAATCCAGGCCCAGGCAGTGGGCGAATGAGGACTAGAACTCATATCTAGGCACTACTTACTGTGCTGCTCCTCTTGGGCCCTTGAAATTCTGGGTTCCCCAAACATAAATATGGGGATGCTGGCCATACACACACACACACACACACACACACACACACACACACACACAGGACAGGATGAGAATGGGTGGGATGGCTGAGCATGGAAACTCACTGCCCTGAGGAAGCCCCATCTGGCAGGATCCTGGGACTTTTACAGAGGCCCAAAAGGAAGTGAAAATTTACCCACCCTTCTGTGAGGGGCCTGTGACAGTAGGGAATGTTTGTTTACATAGTAAAAAGGCTTAAAATACATGAAGCAAAAACTATAGACCTACACAGGCAAACGGGCAAATCCACTTTTATTCTGAGGTGTCCACAATCCTTCAAATAACTGATAGGCCAACATACATACATATAAGAATACAGAAAACTTACATGATGTTATCAACCATCTTGACATTTATAGAACATTTATACATTCATTTCAAGTAAATGTGAAACACAAGATGGCCCATATTCTGGGTCCTAAAGTAAGTCTTAATAAACGTAAATAATTCAAGTCATAAAGTATGTACTCTGACGGCAAGGGGATTTTTTGATACTGATTTATTTCAAGGAAAATTGTATTTTCACGCTGAAGCAGCATATCCGAAATACTTGAGTCCAAATGTCCACCTCTCTTTGAGAGTTGTGGAATCCTTAAAATGACAGTAGCTAGTTTGATTCCATTTGTGTGCAAGACATTACATTTTACAAAAGCAGCTGTTTTTCATGGAATACGTCCAGGTTTCCTCCTCAGGATATAAACCGGTGACCTCATACTTCCAACTCAAGACCTATCTATCAACACTCTTTCCCATGCAAGATTTTCATTACGCCAGAACCCTCCCATGACTGCATCAGTGCATCGAGGACTAGAACATAAAATAGTGTCGCTTTTAATTAGACTCAAATATGTTTAACTCTCAGTAGAATTTTATAGCTTTAAAATTTTAATCCAAAGTTTGCTGGAGAATTTGGATGTATTTTAGCTTTCATCAACTTTATACCTTCCTCATGTACAGTTTTTACTTTTTAAGAAGTTGATGTACTTTGGGCAGGTGTGCCTTGTTCTTCCTAAGCAATTTGACCAAAACACTTGACCTCAGCTAGGCCATCTTTTCCACTTTGGAAATTTCTCTTGGGTAGAAGATTAGAAATTGTGTCAACTTGTATCAAACATTGATTGCTTTAAGTGGTTAGCAAATGCAGTTTTCTTGGCTTCTTTATAACGTTATAATGTTTTTTATTATCTTTAGCTTCCTATAATTATATAGGAAAGGGTAAAGAAGTGATAATGGCTTAAGTATATTTCCACTCTAATATACAATGAAAGTTTTTAAAGCATGTATTCTGTTTGCTGATGAGACTTCCTGAGATTTTCTTAAAGTTATACTACTAATACTTTTTCTTATATTTAAGCAACACTGTATCATAAATGCTATCAAGCATATAAAGTTTCACTGTAGCTTTAAGGAAGATCAGAAAGCTTAGTTTTTGTCTGAATAGCATATTAAATTCTAAATCCGATTTATGATTGAACTACTGGCAAGATGTTGCCTTCCTTTGTCTCCGTTAGACCACATGTAAAATACCTGCCCTTACATATTTCTCAGGCAAACTTGAAAAGAAAAAAAAATGATGTAATGTCTGAATTTCTTTAAAGACTTTTCCTTCTGGTGTTATAATGATTCCAACATTTAGAAGTTTCTATAATATTCTCTCCAATTGGAATTTTATAAATAAAACAATATCTTTTTGTTTTGTTTCTTCTTTTCTCATATCTTCTGAATCAAATGTTACCTGAGTTCTCATAATGCATCAGGAAAAAATAGGAATAATAGGGTTTATGCTACCTGAAGTGACAGAAGTATGCCATTTTTGCAAATACCATGAAAAGTACTTAGATACTTGGATTTAATTCAAGTTTGAAGTCTCTACCTATAAACCTTAGCACAGAAAAGTAATTTTTCCCAACTTTCCCTTTAACAAGTAATTAGGAACCCTTGAAAGAGGACTCTTAATAAAATGCTATTGTTAGGATTCTTAGGTCATTTTATGACTTGAAGTTTTCAAAATAATCTATGAGAAAAAATGTCATACATTTATGTTCTATAATTGAGTAGACACAAAAATAAAGTTTTATACCTTTGCCTAGTATTTTTTGCCTGGATTGTCTGCACAGGAATTATTTGTAAAATACACATTCCAATTCTACGTATGTGGCATGTTTCTGTGGGAAAGTTTGTATGTATCTAAGTCTGTATACAGTGAAGATACACATGTCAAAAAGACATGAAATGTATGTGGGAATATTATGTTTTCAACAGCTGTGTGTTCTAGCCACAGGACATTTTCCCTATATATTTATTTGAATGGAAGTCACAGTCCTCCATTCTGACCCATAAAATGTTAATCCTTTCAAGAATGCCTCAATTTCTTTTAAGGAACTCTGTATAACATTAGCAAGCTGCAATCCTTACTTGTAGCTAACCTTTTCACCTAAAGGTGGATAAACAGACTTGAAATGTCTATTATGCATGCCAGAACTGGTGTAAAATACATGTATGGAATCCTCTACTTAAAAAAATTTCCCCCAAATTAGCAACCAGAATTGTAACTTTAAAGCTTGATACATTTTGAGCAGCTGATTGAACATTCTATGTAATTTCACATTTCCTAGGATATATACAGGGGCAAACAGGTACTTTTTTGGATGGCATTCGAAGGAATTCTAATCATAATGTTTTTAAGAAAATTAAAAGTTTCTATTTTTCCTTCACATTTGTACCTGTACTCATCCAAAATCCTTATACCAATATTTTACAACATGCCTGTTCACCTGCAAAAAATGCAGGTGAATGCAGTAGCTAATAACTATCAGCTACTAATTGTTTTCCATATTCTAAAATATATACATCCTTTGAATTACTATACTCCATTGGTCAATGGTGAATAACATCTGCAGGAATCTCAAAACCCTTGAGTCCAGGGTCTGTTGATTGCAATTTTGAGGATCTGAACACTGAGCACACACTACCTATATCTAATAAGATTAAGAGGCCTCTAAAGGGTATGTCTACTAGGAAAAATTAAAAGGTAGATTTTTCATTCTTATCTTCTTTAATGGAATGTGTGTGTTTGAGTGTGCGTACATGTGTGTGTAAACAGCACTGCAGTCTTTTCTGAAGATCTAGAGCATTTAGCTAGTTCAAGCAATTTCAGTACTCTAAGTTATCTTTGATATATTAGTTATTAGGAAATTGGTGAAGTGTACTGTTGTTGCAACCACCCCAATTCAGAAAGTTAGAGTTAATCCCACCCCGAAAATGCATCTCAAATCCACACACACCTTTCAATTGCCACTACTAGCAATCTAGTTCAACACAGGCTTCTCTAATACCTGGACTAATGCCACAGAATTCGAAGTGTGGCTCAGCCTTTCAGTGCATTGGACACAGAATGATCGGGTGAGCCTCTTAAAACATGGACCACATCACGCAACTCCTCTGCTCAAGTTCCCACCAGTATAGGGCCCGTGTCTTATTAAGTCCTTTCCCCCTCACCACACTTAGAGCTATAGTACTTTTCTGTCTCACCTATTTAGCAGATACTATGACTTTGGTCTGGAATCTTCCAATCCCCCTCCCCACTTGGCTAAACTGAACCTTATGTTTCAACTTCAATGTTACAAATTCAGTGATGTCTTCCCTGATGTAAGAATCTGTAACAGGCTTCACTGTTAAATTTCTCATGATATCCTGTTTGCTTCATAACATTTATCATAGGATAGAACTATGTATATTTATTTCACCATAATTTTGTATACTATTCCTCTCTTTTTTTCCAAAGGATGTTTTTTTAAATGTTTTATTTATTTATATTTAGAGGGGGAGGGAAGGAGAGAGGGAGAGAAATACCAATGTATGGTTGCCTTTCATGTGTCCCCTGCTGGGAACTGGCCTGCAACCCAGGCATGTGCCCTGATTGGGAATCGAACCACAACCCTCTGGTTCGCAGGCCGCTCAATCCACTGAGCTACACCAGCCAGGGCAGTATTCCTCTCTTTAGTTAGACAATCACTTTCCTTTGGGTAGCACTAAATATGTTTATGTCTTGTCTCCATCACACATCACCTAGCACAGTGCAGGTAGTCCACCATATCAATTAAATAACATATAAACCTAGAATACAAAATATATGTTTGTGTCTCTATTCTCGTGATAAGAACATTTAACACGCAGTCTGTGAGGTGGTGGGTATGTCTGTCACCTCGATGGTGGTGCTGGCATTGTGGGTGCTTGCATATGTCCAAACTCATCCACCTGCATGCACTAAATATGTGCAGGGTTTGAATACAAATTATACTTAAATACAGCTGTGTTTTAAAAAAGAAAAGCAACTAAAACAAGCTACTACTTTCGTGCAGTAGGACGGCTATGTGTAAAATCAGCAACAATCGGGAACAAAGTATTGGTGAAGATGCTGAGAAATTTGAACACATGTGCATTGCTGGTGGGGATGTAAATGGTCCAGTGTTGTGGAAAACAGTGTAGTGGTCCCTCAAAAACATACACATAGAATCACCACTCCTAGATATACAACCATGAGGACTGAAAGCAGGGGCTCAAACAGATCTTGTATACCAATAGTCACAGCTGCATTATCTCACTAGCCAGAGGGTGGAAATAACCCAAGTATTCATCAACTGATGAATGGATAAATGAAACATGGTATATATGTACTTTAAAATGGTAAACTTCATGCTGTGTATATTTTACCACAATAAAAAAACAAAACAAAAGCTAAAAAATTATTATGTAAAGTTCCATTACAATGGTGCTTCCATTGAGCTTTGCATACTGTGTGATGATCTGAATTTTGCTTTTTTTATTACTAGAAGTTTTAACAATATTTTTTGATAGGATATAATAGTTTTACAAGATGACAATAAAGAAGAAAATTGTACATATTACTTTTTGTAGATGACAAGTTATAACACAGTGGTATACAAATGGTCTATGACCTACAACAAGCCAGGTTTAAGACGGGTGGAAGTAATAGCCGTTGCCTGTGTCCCAGGCTAACAATGCACAGTGCTGTACTCTGGTGATGCTGGGCAGTGCAGGAAGCTGCAGCTCTGCCTCCAACACGTGATCAGGAGGGCGAACAGCAGATGTTTTCCAGTATGTTGTGCTGCCAGTGGTTTGTAGATATTGTGTTCTGAGTACATTTAAATTAAGCTAGAATTAGCTATGATGTTAGGTAGGTGAGGTATACTACATGCATTTTTGACTTATGATACTTTCAATTTACAATGAGGTTTTCAAGAGGTAATCTCATTGTAGGTCAATGAACATCTGTTGTAGGTCACAGTGTGGTCCTAAAGTAAATTGTACGGACTAATTTTTAAACTATTTAAAAAAACAAGCCTCATTTTGACATGCTGGATCTGGTAAATAATTCCTTTTGTATATCATCAATTCAAAATATTTTACTTTTTCAGTTTTTTCATAGAAAGGAACTGTGTTTTAGTTTGCCTTCCCCTCTTTGGAGAAATCTATTAGAATAATTTTCCACTGTGCATATTAAACAGCCACTTCATTTGTCAGGGTCTTACAGGTACGACATTCATAAAATCCTATTTCACATTTTAGCACTTGATACAGTTATGGTAGTACTGAAAGACTTTCTATTCCAGCAGAAGTAGCCAGTTTATCTGAAACTGCTACACCTTACAAGAGCAGACATTTTTCAATAAGGACAAGAGAAAAACAACTTTTTGTAGTTTCTTTTTTTATGTTACAGTGATTTAAAAGAAATAAGGGGGTGTTTTAAATAATATCACACCTAGATACCATTAAAGAGTAAAACTCTTTAGACTCCACACTCCTACATAAAGATCTATCAGTCTACCTTTGCTGTGTTTCCAAGGGAGCTGACATAGTAATTGTGAGGGAAATAAAATTAGAATGCCATCTCTTCACACCAGTTAGAGAAAAGCACGCTAACATTAAGGTAATTTGCAGTTTGAGAAGTGCATTACTTAGTGATACTATAATTCAATCCCAGAATAAACCGTCAAAAAAATATGGTCAGGCTGTTTTAGCTTTTGATGCATTCTCAGCATTAATGCTTTTAGTAACTTTAGGGCTGGAAAGACCCAATTTTACCATTAGCTGTAGATAATGCTGGTTGTGGACAATTGTGTTCTAATGAGTTTAACATTTTCACGTTCATGATTTGGATATTTCGCTGTTAGAAACCAGCAAAGGAACACTAAAATACTGAGTGCAAGAGTTCCACAACAGAAAGCATCAATTTCACACTAGATGGAATAAAAACAGGGATAAGGATCAGAAGGTGATCCCCCAAAAGTGATTTTGGGGATTCCAAATTCAAATTTATTTCTGAAATAATGAATGAGTTTTAAAACCTCAGGAGATAGCTATGAGCTCAGTAAAATCTGAGGAGCTGTAAACAGAGTAAAAAATAGTTTTAGCGAGTATAGTGATTCCACATTTATTCTTACTACCAAAATTGCACCAAATATTAGTATTGAGATATTTTTAACTGTAGAGCATTTTGTGGGGTAAAATGAAAAAAAACCTGCATTTAGTTCTACCCTATGCCAAGTACTCTTTCAGACCCTCTATATATGTTACCCTTATAGTGACTTCATGAGGTAGGTAGTTACACCATTTCTACACATGGGGAGACTGCTGTTTGTAGAGGTAAAGAAACATGGTTAAGACTTCAGAGCTAGCCCGTGTCAAAGCTATCTGAATTTCATGTCCCAACAGACCCTTAACACAACTGCTTTCTCTGCTCGCTTCTCCAGAAGTAGGATGAAAGGTTGTTTTGCATGAGCGGATGACAATCATTTTTTTTAATTCAATCCAGAAATTAAAACGTGAGCCTACAATCTTTATGCTGCAAACACAGCCTGGAGCACAAATCATCCACGGCACGCCCATGGGACACCAGGAGCACTGGCTCCTCCACTTTAGAAAAAGCAATGTAAGAAGGTTTTTACTCTCCTAAGCTATAAAAGTAGTTGACAAGCCCATGAAAAAGTGGCTTGAAGTGATGTGTGAAATGATTTCATTGCATAGTGTATAAATTTCCCTGCTTTGGAGACTAGAAATACCTTGACTTACGAAAAGAACTGCAGGATCTTTGTGGTCTAACTTTGGAGTGGTACGGAGCGGATGCAGGGCAGGCATGCAAAATGAACTGACTTTACTTAAGATCACAAACAGGCAGATGATTAAAATATTGACAAGGCAGCCCTGGCTGGTGTAGCTCAGTGGATTGAGCGCGGGCCTGCGAACCAGACAATCGTGGTTCGATTCCCAGTCAGGGCACATGCCTGGGTTGCAGGCTGGTTCCTTGCAGGCTAACTACCAGCAGGGGATGCACAAAAGGCAACCATACATTGATGTTTCTCTCCCTCTCCTTCCCCTCTAAAGATAAATAAATAAATAAAATCTTTAAAAAAATAAAATAAAATATTGACAAGGCAATAGTCAGGTGAGATAATAGTAATATATTCTGTTTCTTAAATACCCTAGGATGATGAATATTTAAATGTATTTAATGCTCTTAATACTTTATTTTTATCATGTTTATATGTTTATCATTAAAAACAACAACATCCAAAGACTGCTTGGTTCAGTATTAATTCTAATCCTGACCCTAATTCCCATCCTGAGAGTTTAACCTGCTTAAGTATACAGTATTTAACATTGGGCCTTATTGGATTTAGTTGCAGTAGAGTGTTGCTGAAAGAGCAAGGATATTCATCTTTACATAATGCTAACTGAATACTATAAATATAATATTTTAATAATTTATTTCTATATGAATGTGCAGACGTTCCTATATGCATGGAGCTCGCTCCAAAATGTAATTACGTTCATTTTTCTCTAATATAAAAGAGTCAGTACAGAAGCAGTATGATGCTGTTACTTTCTGTGACTGGCTAGTGGAACTGAAGCCATAGGTACACTGTAGTAGGAGTGCAGATAGGAAGGAGAAGGGTTGGAGGGTGTTGGGCAAGGGAGGCCAAGTGCCCTGCTGGAGCCAAAATGATATCCAGACTTGGTTAATTTCAGGAAATGGAGTCGGGGGCTCCTCATTTGATTTAAAACATGGGAAGAGAGAGAGAGAGAAGAGAGCGAAACTTCCTAACAATTAATTCTCAGGGATAAAATTGAGGGATGATTCTAAGTACAGCAAACTGTCATTTCATTTGGGTTTTAGCCCACATCCTTCAGGACTGGCAAAATTCAGGAAAGTGTTCCACTTAAAAACACTTTTCAAAATAGAGGTTTATAGTCCTTTCTAGCAGAATGTTAGATCACAAGGAAATCATTCATTTCAGTTTACCAACAAAGACCAGAATTTGGGCATCTCAAGGTCTTAGAGGCAATGTCTTGTGAAGAGTCCCCCCCGCTCCCCCAGTAGAGGTCTCAGTACTCCATGCCTTGGCAAAGCTGTAGTCAGGTCTATGTCATGCCACAAGGTCTGAGGAGAATGAAGGTGCAATAGCTAAGTAACAGCATTACCTGGTCTACAGTTCACTCTCGCTAATTGGGTTAGATTTGTTATTGATATAAAATCTGGGAACTCCCATAATTAGGCAGATAGCTGCTCCAAGAAGGCTGGGATGTTGCATTAGAAGTTGTATATCAAAGTCAAGAGAATACAAGTAATCAATTAATGCAATTGCTGGTAAGTCCTTATAAACTCAATTTCTGAATATCTGTAAAGAAGACCCATTTAACTTTATTTTATAGGTAAGCAAAGATATTAAGGACAAAGTTGTCAAGAACCATACAAGTCACCCTGGCCAGGTAGCTCATTTGGTTGCAGTGTTTTCTGTACAGCAAGACTGCAGGTTGGATGCTGTCAGGACACACATCTATTTTGGGGGTTCCAACCCTGGTGGGGCTGTGCACAGGAGGCAACCAATCAATGTTTCTTTCTCACATAGATGTCTGTCTCTTTCAAATCAATAAAAACATATCCTTGAGTAAGGAACCAGACACACACACACACATACACAAACACACACACATACACAAGTTGTTGGAATTGCATTTTAATAGAAAATTTTTGATTGCAAAATCAAAGTTTTTTATCATTTATATGTTTTATATAATATTTTCTTAGTCCTATAAAATATATTTAGAGGTATCAACTTAAAATTTTAAGCAATATATAAATATATGTGTATGTATACACACACACACACACACACACACATATATATATATATATATATATATATATGCCTACACACTTAAAGAGGGGTGTAGTGCATGAATGGTGAGAGCAAATATTTTCTGGAAGGTCCAAAAAAACTGTTCTTATGTTATATTTAAAAATAAATTAAAAATTTTTTTCTTTAGCACTTAGATTTTTTTTTCATCCTAACCTCCTTTAGGATCTGCCTATCTTTCTGACGCAACATGAGTGTCTTCACCCCACCCCTCCCCTCATGACTCTGTGTCTTTATCTGTGTTTTTTTTAATTTTAACTATTCTTATTTTATAAGTTTGAGTATTTTAATTAATTTGTAATTTCCATGGACTGCACAGTTCAAATGCTGAGTTCTGGTGATCTCAAATGCAAAATAAATAATATTGAACATTCTGTTAGCAAGCATGCATAAATAAGATCTAAATATTTCCTAAAATTGGACAAAAATCAGTCATCTTTCAATTAATATATTTTAATATGTAATTTTAAAGAGCTGAAACAATAAAATGAATAGTATAGAAGAATATTTTTCTATATATCTAAATATTGTAAGTTTATGTTGATCAATATTTAGGAAAAATTTATTTGTGAATTGTTCATTATTTTCTTATTGAATCATCTTTTCCATTGGCATATATTTATACTTTTGAGGAGAGTTATATTTATATATGGAAATCCAATTAATTTCACACAGTACTGTTTTAACAGAAATGTTAAATCATAAAACCAAAAATAAATACTTGTAAAAGATATTTGAATGAAAC
The DNA here is from genome assembly GCF_014824575.4 of Sturnira hondurensis. Classification (NCBI taxonomy): domain Eukaryota; kingdom Metazoa; phylum Chordata; class Mammalia; order Chiroptera; family Phyllostomidae; genus Sturnira; species Sturnira hondurensis. Next base: position 7,786,156 of record NW_028089093.1, on the reverse strand, counting down.
TGTGATACCATTTCTTGTAATTTATCGACAAATTCATTGTTATGATTTATTATTAAAATAGGAAAATTTTTGTAATAAAATTCTAGAATATATTTGATACTTTTATTTATAAAGATTATTATATATTTGTTTTAAAAATCAGTATTGTAATTAAGTAAAACCAAGTGGCTGAATAAAAATCTGTCTTTTGTACTTTGGGCTTTTATTACCAAGAAAAGATAATCTTGTATATTTGTTGGTAAAAATACTCTAATAACTATAATTGCTTCAACTTACATAATTTTTATATAGACTAAGCCACCTTATATTAGCATATTTAGTCCTGGCAATAATCTTTTGACGTGAATTGTGTCACTATTTGGAATTTACCATGAGAGATTTATGAATAACTTGCATGTGGTAAATGACTTGTATGTGGTTAATAACTTGACAACAGAATATGGGCAGCTTGGCTTAAGAATCTTTGCTTTTGATCATAATACTGTCTTGCCTTTATGTCCTGAAACAATAAATCAGAAAACAATTCTTAATTCTTTTTTTTAATTTAACTCTTGTTCAAGTACAGTTTTCTTTCTTTTATTCCCAGCCCTGCCCCACCTCCCTACAGTGCTCCCCACCTCCCTCCCATCTCTACCCTAATTCTTAATTCTTAACGCACTTCTTATTCCTATAGTATAATGGAATGTTCATTTTAATATACACATATATTGAGAAACTCCAGTTTACATAATATTTTTTAAAGATTTTATTTATTTATTTTTAGAGAAAGGGGAAGGGAGAGAGAAAGAGAGGGAGAGAAACATCAATGTGTGGTTGCTTCTCATGTGTGTCCTACTGGGGATCTGGCCTGCAACCCAGGCATGTGTCCTGACTGGGAATCTAAGTGGTGACATTTGGTTCACAGGCAGTGCTCAAACCACTGAGCCACACCAGCCAAGGGCCAGTTTATAGTATACTTATAGTAAGCATGGGTATATATGAAATGTGATTAATATGAAAAGTGAAAAATAGTAGGACAAGAAAGATGAGATTGGTAGTAGAAATACTGAGTTAATGTCTACATAAGGAATTCTGGGAACTTTTATATTGTTCTCCTTGTTCATTACTAGATCTCCAGGGCCTAGAACAGTGCTTATCAAATAATGGGTATTCAATGAATATTTTCGGAATGAAGAAGAAATACTGCAAATGCAATTCAGATTTTCTGGGTCATGGTGTGACTAAATAGCAGACTGATGTGATAGTGAAAAGGCGGGAAATTTAAAAACAATCTTGCAAGACATGGTAAAAATTAAAAGAATATGTCTGAAAGACGAAGGGAAACCATACAATGAGGGAAAAAGGGGAAGGAGAAGAGATCTAGTCAGGACTGAGCCCCGGAAAGGATAAACATAACCCTCAAACTACCTATGGGACGTGTAGTTGGGGTGCACAGGTTACAGTTGAACAGCAGTGAAGTCATTAAAACTCTGAGTCCGCCACACTCAGAGCCTCCCTCTGCATAACGGGAGCAGTATCTGCTGCCATACTTTGTATCATGCCACCACAATTCAAAAGACGAGAGATCTCTGCCTGTGCCAAAGTATGCACTCTACCTGCTTCTGAGGTGGTCTGGCACAATAAGTATTTTCAGTAGGAACATTTTATTAATGAAACCTCACTGCAAAGATTAAATTTCCTCTGCTAGGGATTCTGAACACTAGAGACACAGATAATTGGATGTGGCAAAACCTGGAGAGAAGGTTGGAAGAAATAGCCAAGACCAAAAAAGTCATGAAGTGGCAGAAACTATGAGGTAGAGAGTAGAGTACAGATGACTTTGTAAGTAATGTTCATAGAATAAGAGAAATGACAATCATTTGGTGCAAATCTTTCTACAGAATTTAGATATACAGCTTGAGAATTCTAATGTCTTCTCTTCCTAGTTCAAGCTCAATAGCACTCCAAAAGGCTATAGTTACTATACCTCTTTTCAAATACAAATGAAAGAAATAAACAAAAAACTATTGATTTGGAGATATTTTTTGAAATGACTTCATTTTGAAAAGCATTGTGGCGATGACGGCAATGTTTTGAAACAGAAAATGAGATAAAGAAGTAGGCCACAGGCTAAACCAATTAACTGCTTTAAGTAACCAGAAGAAATAGGTAACAGAGTCCAGTTGGCTTTGTTTGACTATATTTACTATTTTCATTCCCATAGATTACACAACCATATCTCACTAAGTAAGGTATTATCTAATAGTAAATAAAGGCACCCTGGTTTACAGTCAAGGATAATTCATACGTAAGTGAAAGAATATTCTGAATTCTATGATCTATGCTGATAATTCAATTATAAAACACTGCTTCTGAAAAAAGGCAATAAAGAATAAACACAAAGATAGTAAGATAAAATAAGACGTCTTCTGGGTGGTTTTGCCCTACGTTCAAATAACGTTTGCAAAGAAGCAAACTCAGTGAATGTGACTATCACCCTCTCTTTTTACCCCTTTTGTGCATGAGGCATTTACAGACTTTTGTTCTGTTTGCAGCTCACAGCTGGCACAGCAATCTATGTTCTAATGTTTTCATTTCTGACATTTGAAACAGCTAAACCTATGTACTGTGAATTGCTTTATTGCTTTTACTAAGAGAAATAACAACAGTATTACAAATCTACATAAAAGTATTAAAAGGATGGGATACCCTGGCTGGTGTAGCTCGGTGGATAGAGTGCCAGACTACAAAGCAAAAAGTCACAGGTTGGATTCCCAATCAGGGCACGTGCTTGGGTTATGGGCCAGGCGCCCAGTGGGGGGCACTCAAGAGGCAACCACGTATTGATATTTCTCTCACTCTCTTTCTCCCTTCTTTCCACTCTCTCTAAAAATAAATAAATATAATCTTTAAAAAAAGGATGGAAGAGCCTTTCTAAAAACTTAACTGGCAGAATAATTAAATGTATGCTTCAAATAAGAGTATCACATTTTTCTAAACCTAGAGGGAAATAAATGATGGCTATCTACTATAGAAATTAGGCAATATGGAATTTATATCATTTCACAAGCAGGTTAGATGATTAATAGAATTTTATTTCAGAATCTGATGGGAGCCAACTGGAATATTTAACAATACCTACTAGTTTACAACACATATGACTTTTCTGACATTTGAGTTAATTTTTTAAAATATACGTTTTAAAGACTACCTTCATCATCTAAATTTATGAGATAATAATTTAAGCTTCTATTTGGCTGTCACATACCTATTTTTTGAGGGTTCGAGTTTGTCCCATACTACATACCACTACAGCAGTGTTATAAGCCCAAACTTACATTATTATCTACTGGCAAGCTAAAAAAAATGTTAAGGCTAATATAGTTGATTTTGCATTGAGGTCAGGTGTCAGTATTTTATTTTTTTAATCAGTCTCTCCTGGGATTCTAATGTATAGTCAGTTTTGCAAAGTCTGCATTGTCTTCAAATACATTAAATATTGTGGTAAAATAACATCTACTGTAAATTATAAGTAGCATTCCTATTAAATAAACACATTTAAAAAATAGAGGAGAAAATGGGGGTATTAGTTTTCTCCATTACTTACATTATCTATGAAAATAATGAAATATCATAAAATGTTCAAAACACTTTTCTGTTAGTGTATACCATTGGCCCTAATTCTGTCTTGGCCACAAATCTTTAAGAGTGAAAGCCAATAAACTATCTAGGCTTCAATTTTATAATTAATAAAATTAATAAATTGGCCTACAGGATCTGTGCATTGTAAATAATCATTCCCACTCATGTATCTACATAAATGTTCTTCATTGTAAGTAAATATAAGTGGTAGTGAATGAATTTCATATGGATTATAAGTTTACTACTTTTTTAAAATATATTTTATTTATCTTTAGAGGGGAAGGGAAAGAGAGAGGGAGAGAAACATCAATGTATGGTTGCCTCTCGTGTGTCCCCTGCTGGGAACTAGCCTGCAACTCAGGCATGTACCCTGACTGGGAATCGAACCGTGATCGTGTGGTTCACAGGCCCGAGCTCAATCCACTGAGCTACACCTGACAGGGCATAAGTTTACTACTTTTTAATAAGAATCATTATAATTCCAATTCTTCAGACATTGAAACTAAAATTAATTAATATTAAGAAAAATGTTTTTTTCCAGAATTTTCTTCCTTGTTCTAAACAACAAAGTACCATCTTTTTTTGCTGTTTGGTCATAATGAATAGCCAACAAAGAGTAAATCACACACAAAAAATGACACTTTCATGAGAAGTAACATTAGATAATGTAATCTCAAAGTACAATGATGTTACTAATGAACATATTGATGATATCAATCTTAAAATGAGATATTATTTATTAAAATGATTACAACTGCTAACAATTTCTTTGTGTGTCATTAAAGCTTTTCAGTACAGATATTAAGATCTGAAGCTCTGTTTTTATTAAGCTACTTATATTTTAAAAATAAAGTGCCTGCAACTGAGAGTTCTAGTAACAAAAGTTAAAAAAAAAGAAAGAAGATGAGAAATACGTGTCATCAAGCACTCTGCAATTTCAGGGTGCAGAGATGAATGAGGCGTCAGGTCGAAACAGCTTTGTTAGCACAGCTCTGACGTAAGTCATGGAAGGCAAACACGTCATTGTACTCTGAGTTACAATGACTCTTTACCTTGTAAAGATAAAACATGTTTACATATGCATTGTTTTACATCTTGCTCATATCCCTACTTACAGAATACAACATTCCTTGTCAAAAAGTCAAAATGATTTTTCAAAATACATAAAGTATACAGAAGTCTATGTAGAGTGCAACTTCTGAGGATTCTTATTGCAGTGATATTTTAAAAAAATATGGGTCCTTTGCTGTAGATTTTTGTACAAATAAGACTGCACAATAGCAAATGCTATGAAATTGTGGATAATTAGAAAATACCATCACGCCTTTTGTTTCTATTCACTGTATTTATATTTCTGACAATCATGAGATAAATTTGGCATGTGTGCAAGAAAACCTATATATAAGGTTTTCAAATGGAATACACCAACTGATAATTATGCTAGGATTTTGTGAATATTATGATATATTTGTCTTCAGAAACATACATACGTGTATACATATGCTTAAATCTCTGATAATATTTTCAGACTTCCTTACAGTTAAAAATTTAATCATCATATCTCCTTGGATGTGTACAAGTGATCCTCACAAAAAGCTCTTGCTGCATAAAGAGATTTTCAGGCTGGAAACAGACAGTGTGTGGCTTTATGTTTGCCAAGTGTTGCCATCTTAAAATCTTGACTGTTGAAACAATAACATTTTGGCTGCTTTTATAACACTCATTTAATGTTTACAGTTTAGTAAATGTGCACTTTTATAAACAGAGGGCTTACCTAATTAAACTGGACCAGGGTAACAACTAGGTCAATGTATTGTGAACAAAATAATGTCAATATGGTTGGGTTATGGAGCAGCTTAATTTTTTTCATTGAGTTCTATCAATTTTTGGCAGAAAAGAAGGAGAGAAAGAACAGATGGTAAAAGAAAGAAATTGAGCTGCTGGGTGAGGAATACACTATCACACTGAATTATAAAGAATGGTATTCCAATCTCCTGAATAGTTATTTCAATTTGGGTACAAATTCAACACATGCTGCTTATTTCAGAAGCAACATAAATTCTTCAGTAACGAACTGAGGTAAGTTTCAAATCATGATGATTCAGTGTTAAAACACAACATCATCTGAAGGGGAAAGGTTGCTTTCTGCAGTTGGCTTAATGAAAAAAAATTAAACTGTATTTCCTTGCTTAGATTGGAGAATGGGAAGACATTTGCACTTACTAGTTGACAATTTGATGTTCACAGACCTGAGGGTTTGCACTACTTTGACATAGGTGAAGCTTGTTTATACACGTGAATTGTATATAAATATGTAAATTGCCATCTTTGCCCTGACAGAGATTAGAAAGTATTCTACCTGAAAATATACAAAAGTACTAGAAAAATTTACTTTTTCAAAACAAGCATAAATGTATTAATTTAAAACAAAATGGCAAATTCATTTCATGTTGATATTGATATTGTATTTATTTTCTATTGTTTACCACATAAGTCTACATAAATAATATCTTGAACAGCTAAACAGTAGCTTCATGAAATATTTGTATGAAATTGACCAAAATAAGTAGAAATATTAATACAATAAAATTATTATAAGAAAACATAATTTTTATACTTTAAATGTACTGCTATAATAAGGAAAATGTATTCTGTTAAGAAAGAACCAAATTATTTTAATGCTTCATATTTTAAAGATTTTTAAAAATGATTTTTAATTTATTTATCTTTAGAGGGGAAGGGAAGGAGAGAGGGAGAGAAATATCAATGTATGGTTGCCTCTCTTGTGTCCCCTCCTGGGAACTGGCCTGCAACCCAGGCATGTGCCCTGACTGGGAATTGAACCTAGGTTGTTTGGTTCACAGGCCCATGCTCAATCCACTGAGCTATACCAGCCAGGGCTAAAGATTTTTAAATTAACATTTCCTTCCTTCCTTCCTTCCTTTCTTCCTTCCTTCCTTCCTTCCTTCCTTCCCCTCTCTCTCTTTCTTTCTCTTCTTTTCTTTTTTAGAGACAGAAGGGAGGGAGAAGAGAGAGAGAGAAACATCAATGTGTAGTTGCCTCTAGATTGTCCCCTGCTGGGGACCAGGCCCATAACCCAGGCATGTGCCCTAGATTGCAAATAGAACCGGTGACCCTTTGGTACACAGGTAGGCGCTCAATCCACTGAGCCACACCATCCAGGGCTAAAATTAATATTATATTTTATTCTGCTTACATGGGACATATCATTTTGAATTTTCTGCATCTACTGTACCACTAGAATAACAATGTAAGTCATGGCATGACGCTTCAAAGAAGAATGAAAAAGGAAAAAAACAACTATTAACTTATATATTCAGTAGTATAGGAAAAAAGCTAAATGATCAAAGGAAGACTATTTTTCAAATCTCAAACACACTCAAATTTTATATAAGAATTTGTCTACATTCTGTGAGTTAATTGAACAATATATTTATTTTGTATGCCTTCATGTTGTCAGTCATTGGGATTAAACTGACCTTTGGTCTCTTTAAAATATAAGGGAATCACCTGGTCATTTCTGAGTATGATTTAGTTCAGTCATCAGCCACCATTTGTGTCAAAGTTTATATAGTAAATATTTTGACATTGTAGACCAAGAGGAGGCATTAAGGTTTTTGTGTGGTTTCAAGAGGAAACAACAATTTTATTGACACATTTCAAAACTTGGGAAACAGAAGTTTGAATTTTATATAATTTCATATCACAAATATTACTAGTTCTTTTTTTTTGCTCCCAACCATGTCAATGTGTAAAAACTCTTTTAGCTCCAACATGTACAAAACCAGGCAGCATGCAGGGCTTAGCTCAGTGGCTGTAAATTCCCAATCCTGGATTCAATCTATTGTTTTATTTTTATTTTGGAAAGTATCTCAGTTACAGAAAGAAACATACATTTATTTGTCTAAGGAAGTAGAAGTCTCTTAAGTTAACATATATATTTCTGATATATATCCTGAACACGTGTGGGGGGTAAATGTTAATATGATGACTGAATTTGAATTCCCTTTTGTCCCTATCAGAAGGTAAAGGATAAGTATCTGTTTTTCACCCCATTTCATGGCTCTTTTTCAGAGGCAAAGTATAGGGAGAAGCAATTATTTTTTGAAGCAAATATATAGGTATTAATATTTTAGTTATTATCTATATTGAGTGTCTCTCTAGTGAGGGTTTTAGGCCTATTTTTATCATATCATCTATTAAGGAATCATTACTAACCATAGAAAAAGAGAAAGCTTTCCATTAGCCACCTGAACTATCTTTAAATACTTTTGTAAAAAAATGTTGTTTATTTATTGGAAATATGTAATCAAATACATTTACTACAATGGGGAAACCAAGCATGATCTAAGTTCTCAGCTCAGCTGCATGTGGTGCCATGTACTGAGCGGCAGTGGATAAGAGAAGGAATTTGAGAGGAAGGAAGACCCGACACAATCAAGTTGACATATATTCAATTTACACATGAATTCAGGTTGGTACATCCAAGAGAGACCTGGGATACAAAGAGGTATATGTATCCGAAACTCTCAAGCAGCAATATGAAACAGAAATCACATGCTGAGGTGCAGAAATACTGTGATATTACATAGTCTATTCCTTTATGAAGTATACTTTATTGATTGTCATTCCAGCTGTCCTGGTTTTTCCCACTTTGCCTCCCTCCCCTGGGAACTCCACTTCCTTCCAGCCATGCCCGTGCCATGTTCATGCCCATGGGCCGTGCATATAAGTTCTTTAGCTTCTCCAGTTTTTATACTATTCTTAACATCCCTTGTCTGTTTTGTACCTACCAAATACACTTTTTAATCCCTGAATTTTCCCCTCTTCCTCCCCCTTCCCAACTGATAATCCTCTAAATGATCTCCTTTTCTGTGATTCTGTTCCCATTCTGGTTGTTTTCTTAGTTTTCCTCCCCCCCTTTTTTTTAGGTTCAGTTATTGATAGTTGTGAATTTGTTGCCTTTTATAGTTGATAGTTTTGATCCTCTTCTTTTTCCTTTAACATTTCATATACTAATGGCTCAGTGATAATGAACTACTTTAACTTTATCTTGTCTGGGAAGCACTTTATCTTCTTTTCCATTCTAAATGATAGCTTTGCTGAATAGAGTAATCTAGGTTGTAGTTTCTTGCTTTTCATCACTTTGAATACTTCTTGCCAGTCCATCTAGCCTCCAAAGCTTCTTTTGAGAAATCCGCTGACAGTCTTATGGGAACTTTTTTGTAGGTAACTTCGCTTTTCTCTCACTGCTTTTAAGATTATCTCTTATCTTTAACTTTTGTCATTTTAATCATGATATCATTAAATCATATTTAATCATAAATGGTGTAGTTCTCTTTGGGTCCAACTTGTTTGGGAATCTTTGTGCTTCCTGGACTTGTATATCTAGTTCTATCACCAGATCAGGGAAGTTGTCTTTCATTACTTTTTCAAATTAGTTTTCAATTTCTTTCTCTTTCTCTTCTCCTTCTGGTATGCCTGTGACTCAGATGTTGGCGTGTTTGGAGATATCCCAGTGTCTCCTTATACTACCCTCATTTTTTTGTATTCTTGATTCTTCTTTCTGTTCTGGTTGAATGTTTATGTCTTTCTTATGTTCCAAATCATTGATTTGACACTCAGGTTCATCCCCTTCACTGTTGGTTCCCTGTAGATTTTTCTTTATTCCACTCAGTGTAACCTCCACTGCTTCCCTTATGTTTTTGCTGTATTCAGTGACTCCTCTGAGCATCCTGATGACATGTTTTCAAGTCTGCATCAGATAGGTTGGCTATCTCCATTTAGTTTAGTTTTTTTTTTTCCTTAGGGTTTTGTTCCCTTCTTTCACTTGGGCCATAATTCTTTGTTTCCTCAATTTAGCAGCTTCCCTGTGTTTGTTTTTTTGTGTGTGTTAGTTAGAGCTGCTGTGACTGTAAAAGGCACCTGTAAATTGTGTGCAGCAGAGTCTTATATAAAGTGAAGCAATGTGAGACAAACTGCTTCACTGCTTTGTGGCTGTATGTGGGGGAAGGGCTCAGAGATGGGACTGTGCTGCTGCCCGGCCTCTGGGGATTTGCCTGGCACTTGCCCCATTTCTAGTCAATTTACCTATTCCCTGTATGTGACTGACACCCTTCAAGCTGTTGCCCAGGTGTTGAATCCTAGAGTGGGTGGATTGCCTTATCTTTAAAGATCATTCAGTCCCTTTAAGTGTAGATTCCTGAAAGTCTGTCAGTGTCTTCTGCTGCTCCAACCCCCACTGGTTTTTCAGCCAGAAATTATGAGGATTTGTCTTCCTGGTGCCAGAACCCTGGACTGTGTGGTCTGACCCAGGGCTGATACTAATCATTCCTAATGTATTCCTCCCAATTTTTATCTATCACACGTGAATGTGGAACCACAAACACCCTTTTTGTCACCACAGCTGCCACCTCTCCGTGCCACACTGAGTCTCCTGGCCTCTCCACCCTGTCTCTGTATCTCTGTCCCTCCTGCCCATGTGTACGAATACGGCTTTTTTAAATCCTTGGTTGTCGGACCATAGTACAGTTTGATTTTCTGACAGTTCTGACTGTTACTTGTTTGAGATTTAGTTGTTATTCTTTTTGTGGTTTCACGAGGAGGCAAAGCATGTCTACCTATCCCTCCATCTTGACCAGATACATAATCTGTTCTTTCACTAATTCTTTATAAGTTTCCAGGTTCATGATAGTCTAGGCAAATGCTTTACTTTTTTATAATTAAGCATTGCAGTTGTTCCTCTAAGTACCACTCAAAACATTAAAGTAAAAGTACTAAATTAAAAACAAAAATATGACTTGTGATGGTCATAGTTTTTACATTGCTCTTATCTGATCGCTTACTCTAAAACTAGAGTAGCCACATCATCTAAACACAGTCTTTCTCTTTCTTCCCAAAAGGTTGATCAGCCTCATAACATTTCCTAAAAACTGCCCATTTCCTTCATGCTGAGAAGTACCATCATGCCTCTAATGAAATGCCTGCAATAGAATGTGACAATTGATTCTATTCTCTGATTTTATCCATTTGTCAAAAAGTTTGCCAAAGCTTAGGAACCATTATGCAAACCAGGTCTAAGTTTGCCTGTAATGCTCCAGTAATATCAGGATGTTAGGAAAGGATTTATGGTTTAGAGAGTAAATCCTGTGGAACACAGAGGTTTTTCATTATTTCAGTATCAGCCAGCCACATTATGTTTCACTGGAGTTTTGCACAAATGTTTCTTCAAGCATATGATAATGGTTTGTATGCTGAAATATCTCAAGCATAAACAACAAAAAAACAGAGGCTCAAACAGTTTGCTTTTGAAAAATCTACTTTTTATATATTACCTTTATTTTAGTAAATGCAATTATATAATGACATAGGGTTAGCTGTACATTACTGGAACTCCATATGTTATGATTCAGTTTAAAATGATAGATTTTATGAACATCCATATCATTTCAAAATAAAGATATAGAATGAATAAAGATCTAAAATTGGAGTTAAGCTTCTTGTAGTTTCAATTATTCATTTTTGTATTTAGCTAATATCTTTAGAGGAAATTATTTTATTTCTTTCAAAGATTTTAGGTACTAGTGTGTGCCTTTAGTTGGCAAAAACTAAACAATCTCTGATGAACTTTTTGGAAATATAATAGTTTCTGAATTTTTAACATCTAAAATCCAGTAGCAATAATTCATATCACGAATTTTAGGACTCTGTGATTTTTTACTTAATTTTTTAAATTTGTTTTTCCACTGTCATGATTATGTACAACTGCATGGTGGAAGCATTCGAATAATTGTTTCTTCCAGTTACCTGGAATCAGATCTTTTTTAATTGAGAGCAGTAGTTAAAAGTAATGATTCACTTATACAAGTTACTTAAAATAGTCAAATTTATAAAATCCAAAAAAAAGAGGAATGGTGGTTACTAAGGCAAATGAGAGATTGGTAATCAAAAAGCACAACGTTCCATTTAAGCAAGGTGAATACGTGCTGGAGATGCGCTGTACAACACTGTACCTCTAATCAACGATAACGTATTGTACACTTAAAATGTATTTAGAGGGTAGACTGCAAGTTTGGTGCTATTACAACAATTTAAAAAAAGAAGAAGAGGCTATGATGTCCGACAGATGCCAAAAGTGTGTCCTTTACTACTTGTACTTAGGGCTGTGGCTTTCTCACCCATAAAAGGATGAAAAATGTACACTACCCAGAATGGCTATAACAAATACATGAGATAGTTTACACAAAAGTTTTAGCACTGTTTCTGGCCAATGATAAATATTCATTAAATGGTGATTATTGATATTGTTTTTATCTTCACCATTATATATACTTTAACAGAAACATAGGAGTTACTTTTTTCAAGTATCTTTAAAAACAATTGTTTTAGAACTAACCTTATTTCAAACATGAGTAAACACCAGTGTTGGGGAATGCCAAGCATCCTCAGTAAAAAGGAATACAAAGGTTGATCCCAAACCAGCACCTCACTGTAGGATCTGTGCCAGTCGAGTATTCCGATTGTCAGCTTCCCTTACTTTCGAGACAAGAGGGGTCAGCACTTGGAGGTACACAGGCAAGTTTAGTAACCAGCACTCTGTGTTATTTGGAACCCTGGTCCTAGGATTAAAAACTGGAATTTTCTTGAGAACAAATTCCATTTCCTTCTTTTGGAGTCATCTGAATGGCTTAAGGGCACTTCATGACACACACAGATAAATGGTTTTGATTATTCAAGTCATAGCTTATGAATGTTTAGATTGGAAACCTACAGCAGTACTTTCGCCTTCTTCTCTCCCATGTGCATTGTTCTGAACAAAAAGTCTGATAATCATTCCATCAGGTGAGTAAATATACCATTAAAAGCTTAACATGTGAATCCTAAATATCTGGAAGTAGGCAAAGGAGCAAACTCTACATGAACCTTGCCTGCCCCACAAAAGAATGCTCTGAAGTTTTATAGCAGTTTTTATTTATGGCCACAATGATTCACCAACACTAACAAGCACTAAATTTTCACAGCACTCCTATCACTTTATTTGGCATGGGAAATGGTAAATCTGTGACAGCCTAAATATGCAATTCTGAATTAAATCTCTCAATATTTTTTCTAAGAAAAATTATTTCTGTTTAGTTGCTCCCTTTTTAACATATGCAATATCTTGTTTCCCTGAATTTATAAATTAATTTAGATACAGTTCTTTTACATAGATACAAATCTTGGTACAGAATGCACATTAAGAGTTTATTTTGTGGTATGTTGTAAATTGTTGAAGCAATTTAAATAAAGGTCCCAATTAGTGAGAATAATAAGAACATTGAAAAAATGCAGCCAACTCAAAAAAATATTATCCAGACTGAAATAAAGATCTGAGGGGTGTAAATATGTTTCCTATTGGAATTTCTACCACAAATGGCTCTCTTTTCCTGTATTTAATGGAAAACATACCATGAGCTTGATGTATACCTATCAAAAAGAAAAAAAAATCTATTATCTTCTAAAATATATGAGCTTATTTATTTATGAAAGATGGCATGGAAACCACTTGGGTGCCAGATTAATAATGCCCATAAGAGTCTAGAATGGTGGCTTAAGAATGAGTACTTCTCCCCAAAGGTAGAAGTAGAAAAATCAGTATTTGTAAACAAAGTGAACAGCTGTTCTTCCTATGCTTAACGTCTAAGACTTAAGAGTAGTGTTTAAGAATGGTTAAGTGTTTCTTTAAGCATTTAACAGGACTTTCAGGTCTGACAGGGAGCAATTCTTAGTATTCCCTATTCAGTCACATTTCCTAGCCACTTTGACAATGTTGGGTTTGTGAACTGAAAGCAATGACTTTGATTTACTTCAGTAAGCAATTTAGATAATTCAGTCTGGAGTCGTCTTTCTTAGTAGCGTGCACCACGTTTCGAGTGCACGGCATTTAATTGCAGTAGTGAAGATAGCTGACTCTGGAAACTGGAAAAAGTGGCACCAACTTAGCCTTCTTTCAGTCTTGTAAAATAACGTGTAGCCTTAAGCCATAAAATTGAACTACTCAGTGGTGCTATCAAGTTTCCTGAAAATATTTCTGGAACAGTCTTCTACTATTAGGAATACTCAGGGAGAAAGTTAAAATTGCACTTATGAAATTTAAAAGGATATGAAACATGTTCATTTACATACAGCTTCTTCTTCTGTATGAGTCATTTAAGTGAAAATAGTTAAAACACAGAATTAGAATCCAGTGGAATGCCTTTAGAACCTTGATATTGAGAGAGAGAAAGAGCACACAGTGCATAGCCTTTACCGGATATAGCTGCTATCCTGCACAAGCAAATTTAATCCATCATATACCATAAGGCATATTATAATAAACAACCTACACATATACTACTTGTGTTTGGTTTCCATGATAGACCATGTATTTTACCCTTCTAAATGTCTATGATATCATACCATCTCAGCCTTTTAGCTACAGCATCTATCATTGTCATTTAAGGTAAAACTCTCTTGCTGTTCTTTTCCCGAGCTAAAAGGAACTACATATTCTTAGGCTCAATTTCAATAATAAGTGAAATGCAATGAGATTGTGAGAAAATGTAATCACTTGGAAATAACTTAGTTTTTATGCATTCTATGCAGGATATTCTATTATGCGCCCTTTTTACAGTGTACATTCAGAAGATACCCCATTTAATTATTGTTATTTTGTAATTCATTGTTTTTACAAAAGTTTAAAGAATTTTATGTTAGACTTATTTCCTGTCTCAATAAATGAGTTGTAAAAATAGTATTAACCAATGTATTTTAAGAAAAGATTTCTCTTCCTCAATCACATACTCTCTTTGATTCTATGCTTCTGATTTAATTAACTCCTATCTCTTTAATATTTTGATAAACTTCTGGATAAATCACTATATAAAATGACTCTTGTTAGCTGTAGCTACAGGAATGTCTAGTCTTCTTGCTCTTTCAATTATCTCTGGTTTCATATATATCTTGATCTAGTCACAATTTATCTATCTTTTCAGGAAACAGGGAGAATAATAGAAAATCAAGTGTAGCCACACAGACTGAAATTATTTCTTCAGCCCAATAGTTAATACAGTAGAAGGACAATACAAGCAAACAAATGACCTCTTCCTCCCAAAATGTAGCTTGTGTATTTACACAATTGCTCACACTGTTATCTCAACTTGACTTATGTTACTTGTTCCCTTCCTTCAATCTTCAGCTCTCATCTCACACCTTTGTGAAGAATGACCCTTTTGCTTTTCCATTCTGCTGATACCCGTTCTTCACTTTTATTACTTGACCTGATTACTTCACATTGTGACCTGTTCTTATATATGCTATTAGTGTTTAATATTTACTGGACACTCACTATATCAAGTACATCAAGTGTTCCATGTGTACACCCATCATACATTTTATTTATCTTTTTATTTTAATTGTTGTTCAAGTACAGTTTTCTGCCTTTTACTCCCATCCCAGCCCACGCCCCCAGTCCTCCCCACCTCTCTCCCATCTCCACCTCCACTTGTTATTGTCCATGTGTCCTTTATACTCATTCCTTCCCACCCTTCCACCCTTCCCCTAAAATTCCCTCTGCTCTCCCCTCATACATTTTATTTTATTTTCATTTTTAAATATTTTATGTATTTATCTTTAGAGGGGAAGGGAAGGAGAGAAGGAGAGAAATATCAATGTATGGTTGTCTCTTGTGAGTCTCCTGCTGGGAACTGGCCTGCAACCCAGGCATGTGGCCTGACAGGGAATCGAACCACAATTGTGTGGTTTGCAAGCCCACGCTCAATCCACTGAGCTACACCAGCCAGGGCTTCCCCTCACACATTTTAAAGGGCTACTTCCAAGCTAGTAATCTACAGAACTATTCAAAAGGGTAGAGCTTTTATTATCCAGTCTTACATACGAGTTTCAGTGAGGTATATTTTCTAAGGTCACACAGATAATAAGTGTCAGATTTGAGCTCAGAACTTTTTGATTACTAAAACCATGTTCTTAACTACTGTGGACTATTGATTTCAACCAGATTGTGATTCTGGATTTGGTACTCCATGCACCTAAAATGTGCTCAAACACATAAATTAATAACAGTGACAATGGCTATTTTATGAGTTATTTAATCATTTTTTATTGGAAACTGAAGGGTGAAAGATGGAACAATCAATTGTTGGTCACCTTGTTTGTGGCATGCATTGTATGTTCAGAGAAGTCAACTAGCCAGGGTTATTCAGTTAGTACCTGAACTTACATGGCTTTCTTAAACACGTCTAGGCAACTAGAACGCAAAACGTATTATGACATTCTCTGGATACTTTGCCTCCTGCTTGTTATTCATTTACTCCCATCACCTAAAGTATTCTCTATTCTTCCTCTTTCTCCCCATGCCTGCCAAAAGGCTCTTTGTGCCCACCTTCAATGCTTCTTCCCACATAAAGACTTTCTTGATTCCTTGACTCTCTGTGTTATCTTAATTTGCTCAATTCTCACAGTTTTTTGTTTGGATATATAACTCTTTGCATGTTTGTCCTATAATATGTGTTTTGACATACTTAAATATCTCCACTAAATATGAGTTTCTTGGGGCATACTATCTTTATCTGTGTATAACCTACAATTTATAGTATATTCCATGGAATACTTTATTAGTAGTTATTAGGAGAATGATCAAAGATTGAGAAGAGTCACTGATGATTGAAATACTCAGATTTTCAGAATCAGCTTCTATTGCCTCACTGTCTGCCATTCTTTTTCATTTAAGATTAAATTAATGTTGCTGCATCTTAGTTAAGCTGTACAAATTGATGCCTCATTTCTCCAGGCTGTGTTTTTTTAAGAAATGTCTTCCTCATTCTTTCTTGCAAAATTTCCTCATCCTTATAGGTCCAGCCTATTTTTTGCCTCCTCATAAAACATATTTTTCTCATGTTCCATAGCACGCCATTGGACAATTAACAAATCATTGTCACTTCTAAACTTCATAGTATTTGTTTTATACCTGAATGATGGATGAAACTGCCTTATCATTGGGTAGTATTCTTTCTCTAACACTACGTGGTTACTGACATTGTTGAGAAAAGGGATTAATCATACATATTTTTCTACCTTGTAGTAATCATTATAATGATTGACGTATAGTCATACTTAGTAAATTTTGTCCACTTGAAATACATGTAAAAGTTTTCAAAGAACTTTCTGGATGAGAAAGAATATTTAAATAAGCAAGGGCACAATAATCTGGGAAATATACACCAAGAATAATCAGAGTTACAGTAGAGCCATAGACCAAACTGCAAAAATGACACACACACACACACACAGTTGAGCTGAAGGTGATGTCTGTCTTCTACACTTGTCATTCCTGCAGCTTTGTCAGTGCTTCTCTGCTCCCCTCCTCTACTCACCACCCTTCTCTCCCTCCTCACAGTCCTCTACCATTGCTGTAGGAAATAAACTCCAAATGGCAACTGGTATTTGCCTGGTATTAATTTGTGGAATTAATTCTATTTCTGAAAACGTCTATATTTTTAAAAAACTGCCCCATGATATACTGAACTCTGATTAGCCTGGGTTGACACTAGAGAGTAAGATCCTCCTGCGCAGGGACTGTCTCAGTTCTCTCTGCTAGTTTCTCAGTGGTCCTGGCCCAGCACATGCCTAGAATGAGGAATGGCACCCTGAGTCCAGGTTGGGAGACTATTTCTTTCTTTAAATATTGGTGATTTTTACTTAAATTCTTAGTATAATGATTCACTTCTTGGCTTCCTTAAATAAATATGTTACTTGAGTGGAGATTTGTTTGTTTTATTATGGGCAAATTGGGAGTACAAAAGACCTAATTTCAGTCTCGGAAAAAACATGACCTTGTGCTTTTTTAAATTGAATCCTGAAACACCAATTCAAAAGAACATATGCACCCCAATGTTCATAGCCATACTATTTGCAATAGCCAAGAGATGGAAACAGCCTAAGTGCCCATTAGTAAATGAATGGATAAGAAAATCTGTAGCACATTTACACAATGTAATACTACACACCAGAGAGAAAGAAGGAGCTCCTACCTTTTGAAACAGCATGGATGGAACTGGAGAGTATTATGCTAAGTGAAATAAGTCAGGCCATGAAAGAAAAATACCATATAATATCACCTGTAGATGGAACCTAAACACCAAAACAAACAAGCAAATGAAATAGAACCAGAGACATGGAAACAAAGAACAAACTGACAGTGACCAGAGGGTAAGGGGGAGGGGAATAATGGGGGAAAGAAGGGGAAGGGTCAAGTCAAGGAACATGTTTAAAGGACCCACGGACAAAGACAAAGGGTGAGGAGAATGTGGGAGGTGGGGTGGGCAGGGCAGGTGAGAGTAATGGGCGAAAAACTGGGACATTAATGAACAATAATAAAAAGATTTTTTAAAAAGAAAATAAATCTCTGTGGTTTAAAAATAAGAGGATGCTTTGATACTCATTTTGTATTTATTTTATTTTCCCTTATTTTATTTTTCTTTTCTGTGTGTATATACACATGGGTGTGTGCATACATGTGTGTGTGTGTCTAGTAACACTTCCCTGAATTCATGTTATTTTAATATCCGGCTTTACATGTAGCAGATGGAAGAAGTATTTTAAAGACATAGCACCATCATATTGAGACTAAAAGTTTCACTGTTTTGAATTTAAAGAAAAGAAAACATTTATTTTTATTATATCTATTTCCTTTTCAAGGAAATTTGATTGATTCAGGTTTATATGTTTAAAATTTATGAAATGTTATGAAGCATATGAAGCATTATATATATTTCTATATATATAGAAAGTATATTATAGTAAAAAACAAATTGATTCATGCTTATAAAAAGGAGAACATTTATTTTAATAAAAGATAACTGTAGTCATTCTAAAATGCAACCCTCAGGTACAAACTTCCAGTTATAAAATAAATATATCATGGGATATAATGTACAGCATGGCAACTAGTAATACCAAATTGCATATTGCAAAGTTTATAAGAGAGTAAAACTGAAGAGTCCTTTAAGAAAAAAAGATTTACCTACATATGGTGACGGATGTTAATGGAACTTACTATAGTTATTACTGCACAAAATATACAAATATACAATCATATGTTGTACACCTGAAACCACTATAATGTTGTATGTCAATTATAATTCAACAAAAATATAAAAACTAAAATGCAGCCCTTGGTGAAAGTGCTTTTTCAAAGATAGACTGATGTAACAATGTCTAACTACAAATACTAATGCTTTAACAATTACTTAAGATATAAAATATTTGCCTTTGAGAATTTATTGTGCTTGACTAAAATTTTTTTAAAAAACCCTAGTAGTTTTTAAGAATTCATCACTGATTATTTTTACATTTAAGTTACTATTAAAAGGCACATTTCTCTTTGTGATGTAGTTATAATTTATAACCACAGACATTCTAAGTTTTTAAGCTAAAACTATACCTCACCTTCACATATCATTTACATATAATGATTGCTTCCACATGTCTGGCATAAGGTAAAATAGTTTGTGAGCATTTTAATATGGCTAAAGCCACAATAAAATAAAATTCATCTTTGTCTAGAGTACTTCAGAAATTTATTCATGCTGGTACATAAAATGTTTTCCAAAGAAATTCTGCCTTCCAGAAAAATCCTTTAAAAGCAGACTGTGGTTAATGTCACCCCCTTTCTATAACGATGTCTAGATTTCCCAGTCTGGCTTCCAAGTGTCTTCTGTTAGACAAAAGCCCCTTTAAGTTACTCTCAACATGTTCTTCATTCTATTTACTAGCTGTAGACTGCAAGTTTATTTTCTTCAGTGACTGCATATCCTCTTTCCTGCAAATGGGCTATTGGTGATCACAGGTGGTTCATAGAATTGGTCAGAACAACTCAGACTTTATATCTACAAAGTTTCATTTAGACATGGGGACACATTAAATAGGAATATTGTGTTAATTCCTAGGTGGATTCAATACTCTTTAAGTTGTCAGGAAGGATGTTGTGTCTTCATGAACCAAGTCATAACAAAATAATATTCAAGGCAACCATTCCACCATCTGAGAGGATATGATGTAACTAAAGGAGTGAATGAAACTAGTCATTTCCTGGTTATTTTTACTGAATATTGAATGGCTGACTTTGGCTCATGTTGAAAACACGAATTAAACCTCTACCATGTGAGATGCAGGCAAGCCTTTCCTAATAAAACAGGTGCTTCCTTGCTCAGCCTGGCTCTGGAAGCAGTCATAGCAGAAGACCCACATATCAGGTCTTCTTCAACGTCCATCATGAGCTTTATGTACACACACAGATTCCACAGAAATTACACTTCAAACTGTTGTCAATCAGTAGGTCAGCATCGAAGCATTTAACTTCCCTGGAAGGCCTAACTTGAGACTTAACAATTTGTCATCAATTGTTGACTGGCAACATTAGCTTTCCACAAAGCTTTTTCACGTGCTCACTGACTAGCAGATACTGACAAAATTCATTTTTTTAAACGTTCACACTATTGCCAGTCTCGAAAGAAGCATATTACAAATACAATGGTATTTTCTTTGTATTATTTATGTAATATGTAAGTAATAACTAGAGAACACACCTATGTAGACTCACTCCAAATGAGCAAAACACAGAAGTCTAGAATCTAGGCAATTATTAATTGGCCTCAAGTAATTAGTAGTTAATGAATATCTTACATATAGTAAGCATTAATTAGGCACATTAAATATCTATTGTCGCTAACCTGATAATAGCTACTATAAGATAGCTATTCTTCTACATTAGATAAGAGCAACCTGGGGCTAATAAAGCTAATAATATTCTCAAATCCTTACACCTAGAAGGTTCCAGAGGCATTTCAATGCTTTCTTCACCATGTTAAGATTCTTTTATTCTCATAAAATTTTTGATCCAGTAGCTAAATTAGAAAAAAAAACATTAATTTTCAGTAGGTCAACAAGCAAGTACTTTACCACTATGAACATAGTATGCCTTAATATTCAATAACACTAAATAATGATAATGTATATTGTCAACATATTTATTTCTAGCTAAATATGTGCTATCATTTTACTCATTCTAAGAATGTGAAATGTTATTCTTTAGCAATATGAAAAGGCAAGAAATTCGGCTGTTAGATGGGGTACACCAGAGACATTTAGCCATTATCTCTCTCTATAAAGAAAATAAATTATTTGAATAAGATGGTGTAATATGTACAGTTGGGAGTCCATTTGGGAGAGTGTGGGCCTTCGTGCATTATGTGTGGTACAGCTTAATACTATAGACTGAGAGCTCTACTAAAGGAGCAAGTTGCTGGAGCATCACTAATTTCACTTCCTTACATGACATCTGCTTAAAATAGACTGAACATATTCTTTTGAAATTAGTGTGCTGATGTTTATACAGTTGCAGACAGAAATCCTGTCATATAGTAGACAGTTTTCTCTAATTTGAGAGCTAAAGAGCACAGCCAATCAGATAAGTATTAATCTCATTCCTGATGAAACAACACTGAATACAACAGACACTGATTTTGCCTTGCTCAGTGATTTTATTCACGGGGAAAAAAACCCACCTTTTTTTTAGTCACTTGGTCTCACATTGTTGTTATGCTAGAAATCTTTCTTAAAAAGCTGTCTGCATTAGGAGGTTTAATGAGGGACAGAGGATGTCTGTTCTGTTAGTGCAAAGGGGACCTTAATTTTGTTCTGAGTAGGCACCTTGGGAAGCAAAAGAGGGCTGAGACTCTACTGAACATAAGGAACTAGAGGCTCCATGGCCGCAGGCCAGCCTGTGAGAGCCTAACAGCAAGTGGGGTGTGGGTAGTAGCTGCTCTGTTTGAGCGGTGCTTCCAATTGTGTCTGGTTAGAATCAAGTGCAAAGGAGTGAATCTTTGCACACCAGCCTGGGGGGCGGGGGAGGGGGAGGGTCCATCGAATGATGGATCCAGATAATATAGTGAGCTGAAAAACTAAGCAAACAAAAAAAAGTCATTCTTGATATCTTACTTTGTTGAAATAGGGTCATTGTGATAGGGTAAAATTGGTGGGCTAGTCCTCAGAAGTTCTAAATGCACAGTCTGTCATAAATCCAAGAACATAAGAAGAAAGTAGTATGTGACAAAAAATATTTTTAGGTGGAGAGCTGTATCCTGACACTTAATTGTTAGGTTTTAAAAAAATATAGGAAAGCATAAATAACTGCAGTTTTTCTTAAATATGATTTACATTTTTCTGAATATATGAAAATATATTGCTCTAAGTGAAAGAAGAGTAAGCTACGTGCCCACACATGAAGTCTTTGTACCCCGGGAGAACAGGTCCTTACGTGAGGCCAGATCTGAGCTGTAGTCGCTTGTTTCAAATCTTTTTCATCATCTCAGGTGATGACTCAGTAACTCAGAACTGAAGGCCAACGCCCAGATTTCTGGATTCCTAAAGCATTACTTTGCACATACCACTCATTTATGAACTTAAAAAATTTATCTATTCAAATTTAAAGTTTGAATGCTGTAAACTCTGTTTCAAAATTCTCTGCCATTTGCCCATATATAAACTGCAGCCTTAAAGGATTTTTATTCCCATCAACTATTTCACTACTCTGTTTTAGAAATCTTTCACTTAATCTGGGGCATGTGTGTTCTTACTTCTCTGTGCTAGGCCTCTTACCTGGAATAATTATCTGCCATCTCCTCACTTATTCCCTCAACCACACTGTGCAAAAAGTATTTACTGAGACCTTATCCTGCGCAAGACTCTGTACTTGACCGAGGATATAGGATGAATAAAGAACAGGTGTGACCTCAAAAACTGATGAACTGTCTTCTCTCCTTCCAATGGTTAAGTCTCTTCAGGACAGTTGCCATATTATGTTTTACCTCTGAGCCTCTTCAAAAGCCTTGCAAAGGACACGCTCAAGTCAAGTGTTTATAGGAGAGAGTAGCATCCATAAGCAACTGAGAAGGTGGGAGGCTATGTACACAGGAAGGAAAGTACACAGGTGTGACTTGGAGAACAGTTGTGTTGGAGAACTGTTGGTGCTGCAAGGTGGAGAGTTTCACCTTCCCATTACTATCACCTGTTGTGGTACATTCCTAGCTGCAAAAAGTTAAAAACCATTGTTCTTGAATTCTTCAGATCCTTCTTATGCACAACCATTTACCAAACCCACTTTTTCTATACACTCAATGTATTTCATCTCAAGCCTTTCATTTTAATTTCTATTATCATGATCCTTAATTAATACCCTCATATCTGAATAACTACAGGGCCTCCAAATAGTTCTCTTTATGTCTTAGACTCCTCTAGAGCAACCATTCTTATAGGTTGAACTACGGAGTCTGGAATTTAACCAGTAAGAATTAAAAATTAGGAAAAGGCATAATTTGATCTGAAGCTCAGAAAGAACTGTAGACAGTAATGAAGGAAAGAAGAAAGAATGATTATAGGTGGCTGTTGCCATAATAGAGCAAGTAAAGACAAAGGTTTGCCTTAACCTGGAAGAGAGGATAAAACACATTGGAGGAA
The DNA here is from genome assembly GCF_014824575.4 of Sturnira hondurensis. Classification (NCBI taxonomy): domain Eukaryota; kingdom Metazoa; phylum Chordata; class Mammalia; order Chiroptera; family Phyllostomidae; genus Sturnira; species Sturnira hondurensis. Next base: position 7,762,963 of record NW_028089093.1, on the reverse strand, counting down.
TAGACTCATGGCAACATGAGGCAGAATCCACAGGACACCTAGTTAGATACAGGTAGGCCAGCGAGGGAAGAAGTAAAGATGCTGCTGACCTGGACAGGTGGAATAAAATGACATTCCCTGACACTCTCCTTAAGGAGGAGAGGCAAGTATGTAGAAAGGACAGTGAGTTCAGGAGTTCTCTGTGAGAAATCCAAGTGTAGATATTCTGCAGCCTTTGACATGTGGAAGAGATACATGCAAAAGTCCCCAGCTGGCTTAGCAACTGGTCCCCAGACCTTGTAGCATCTGGAAAAGTAATTTTGCAGGTAGGGCAAATGGAGAAGAGCTCCCTGGGTAACTCTAGCACAGCATTTCCAATTCTGTGAGCCTTCTGCTACTCTTCCCTTTCTCGTCATTTGGGCAACATTTCTAGATCTCAAAGGTCAAGGAAACTAATTTGTCCTTTAACCAGCATATTTTATACATGTAAAGCGGAGGTATTGGACTAACTGAGAGAACCACACTCTCTGTATCTGGCATGATGTCTAGTTTAGATCATATAGTTGGATGTCTGAGGGCAGCACTAACACATCTACCTAAAGACTTCAGAGGGCTTTTGAACACAGGACACAAGGAAGGTGAACCTTCAGGGGACAGTCACCTACAAAGGACTGCCCATCAGACTGTCAGTGGATTTCTCAAAAGAGACCTTTACAGGCAAGAAGGGGCTGGAAAGAAGTATTCCAAGTCATGAAATCCAAAGACCTACAAGCCAAGATTGCTCTATCCAGCAAAGCTTTCATTTAGAATGGAAGGGCAGATAAAGTGCGTCTCAGATAAGGTCAAATTCAGGGAGTTCATCATCACCTAGACCTTATTATATGGAATGCTAAAGGGACTTATCTGAGAAAAAGAAGATAAAAAATATGAACAGTGAAAGGACGGCAAACTCACAGTTGTTAACAACCACACCTAAAACAAAAGCAAACTAAGAGGACAGCTAGATTGGGTTAGCTGAAACGGAGACCACATGGAGGGTTAGCAACAGGGGAATGGGAGGAGGAGAAGGGGGGAGAAGGTACAGAGAATAAGTAGCATAGACGGTAGGTAGGAAATAGATGGGGGAGGGCAAGAATAGTATGGGAAATATAGAATTTAAAGAACTTGTGACACATGGACATGAATGAAAGGGGGGGAATGGTGGGGGAGGGGGCGTGCAGGGTGGAGGAGAGTGAAGGGGGGAATGGGACAATTGTAATGGCATAATCAATAAAATATATTTTAAAAAACAGAAAAAAAGAATAATCTAAGAAGGCAGAAGTAGAGAAGAGTGGTAATTATGACTATCAAAAATAACTATTTCTTTGTAATATGTTCTTTTTTCTTTTTAGGAAAACAATATATTTTATATAATTTANCATGCAAAAGTCCCCAGCTGGCTTAGCAACTGGTCCCCAGACCTTGTAGCATCTGGAAAAGTAATTTTGCAGGTAGGGCAAATGGAGAAGAGCTCCCTGGGTAACTCTAGCACAGCATTTCCAATTCTGTGAGCCTTCTGCTACTCTTCCCTTTCTCGTCATTTGGGCAACATTTCTAGATCTCAAAGGTCAAGGAAACTAATTTGTCCTTTAACCAGCATATTTTATACATGTAAAGCGGAGGTATTGGACTAACTGAGAGAACCACACTCTCTGTATCTGGCATGATGTCTAGTTTAGATCATATAGTTGGATGTCTGAGGGCAGCACTAACACATCTACCTAAAGACTTCAGAGGGCTTTTGAACACAGGACACAAGGAAGGTGAACCTTCAGGGGACAGTCACCTACAAAGGAGTGCCCATCAGACTGTCAGCGGATTTCTCAAAAGAGACCTTTACAGGCAAGAAGGGGCTGGAAAGAAGTATTCCAAGTCATGAAATCCAAAGATCTACAAGCCAAGATTGCTCTATCCAGCAAAGCTTTCATTTAGAATGGAAGGGCAGACAAAGTGCTTCTCAGATAAGATCAAATTCAGGGAGTTCATCATCACCTAGACCTTATTATATGGAATGCTAAAGGGACTTATCTAAGAAAAAGAAGATAAAAAATATGAACAGTGAAAGGACGGCAAACTCACAGTTATTAACAACCACACCTAAAACAAAAGCAAACTAAGAGGACAGCTAGTTTGGGTTAGCTGAAACGGAGATCACATGGAGGGTTAGCAACAGGGGAATGGGAGGAGGAGAAGGGGGGAGAAGGTACAGAGAATAAGTAGCATAGACGGTAGGTAGGAAATAGATGGGGGAGGGCAAGAACAGTATGGGAAATATAGAATTTAAAGAACTTGTGACACATGGACATGAATGAAAGGGGGGAATGGTGGGGGAGGGGGCGTGCAGGGTGGAGAGTGAAGGGGGGAATGGGACAATTGTAATGGCATAATCGATAAAATATATTTTAAAAAACAGAAAAAAAGAATAATCTAAGAAGGCAGAAGTAGAGAAGAGTGGTGATTATGACTATCAAAAATAACTATTTCTTTGTAATATGTTCTTTTTTCTTTTTAGGAAAACAATATATTTTATATAATTTACATAGCAATACAGCCATAAAACTCTTTTCTGCATTCAAATATAACATGGAAACAAATCTGTCTTTAACAAGGTCAAATTAAAGCTGCAGCATATCAGACTGGGAACACTGTGGAGTTAATATGCACTTGGATAGGTTTGACTAAAAATGAGATCAGGAGTGACAAGTGGTACATGCTTATAAGGACTTTTCCAAGTGGTCATCGGGCTTATTTGTTTCTTCTTTCGGATTTGTCTATAAAATACATTGGCCAAGCTTCTTTCTAACCAATGGAAAAAAAGGAAAAGAATGCTGAATTTGATTATCCAGTGTTGAAAAACACTGACTATAGTTCTTTGAGGTCACAAAGTATATTGGCTCTTCTTCTTGTTTTCCTAGCTAATTCCCATGTTTCTTTACTTTGTTATTGTTCATTTGACCTATGAACAAGTTGTGAAGAAAACAATCACTATTTCATAAATAATATTTATTTTACTATAGACACCTATGTCATCTACCTGATGAAAATAGATATTAAAATGTCTCTTTAACTATGCATTCTTGTTGTATAGCACATGTCTTTAACTGCAAAGTTATATACTGCATAGATTTTCACACTTAGCACTTTATCATTCAGGATGTTTCTCTGGTTCACTTAAAAATAAATCAGTTTCAGAACAAACAGGCTACTAAAATCTTGGAACACTTTGTAATGTATTAGGAAAATTGTAGATTTGTGGAATTTTTCAATACAAACTTCAAAAAGTCACTTCTAGAATTTGGTCATGTTAATGTAATCCCTTGAACCTTTAGTATTGTATATGCTGGATGAAGAGCTACATAAATCACTGGGCTTATATTCAGTACGTGTGTGTGTAAGAAATACAAGAAAATTTACATTCAGTCACTATTTTTCTAAATCGTATTACATTTAATTGGGAATTATGGAAAGTGAAATGCCAGTCAGTGGAGCACAGGATGAATCGAAATGTCTTGAGGAGAGGTTCTCTCTCTTTGCTTCATGTCATGTCTAGGATTGTCTGTGATCTTCTGTCCTTTAATAGTTGACATTCCTTGAACATCTTCTGCTCTGCAATCCTGCTGTCTAGCTGATTTCTCCTCTCTCTTTTAGGCACTGGACTCTAGGAAGTTGCCAAGAGGCTCATTTCAGCAACTCTTCTACGGAGCCTTCTTAGCATCTTGGCTCTAAGCCACGTGCATAATGTCATTGCCTCCACAGACGTGCACTCAGTGTTTCTACCTTCCAGTCCTTCCACCTCCAGAGTGCAGCCTGTGAGCTGGATACAAATCTCCCCAAACAAAATAGCCTTCCATCTTTCCAAATTTGAAATATGTATATGCATATATATGTATGTATATGTATATACACCAACACACACATATATACACACACACATTTTTTATTTAACTCATCCTGATCACCCTCCCTTCCACTCCCTACTCTCACCCACCCCCTTTCCTTGAACTCATTCTTCTTGTCCTTTCTAAATAAATATCATTTAAGCCTCTCTTTTTGAAAACCAAATCCCATTTATTCGTCTCTTGTGGCATGAAAAAGTTTCTAGGCCTCAAAAATCAAAAGCCTTTATGTCTTTATTGAGAAGCGGTCAGTAATTTTTATTTTTAGCAGATCAATCTACCAAAGAGCAAATAAAATGACAACTTTTAAAATTAGATAATCTTGCCCCTTGAAAATGTCACTCAATATCTTTTTTATACACAAATGCACTAAATACACTATTCACTTTATTACCCAACAACCTACTTGTTCCAGAAGAAATCCACAACATGCCTTATGTGGGTTTGTGTGTTTGTACATGTGTGCCTTAAACAGAGAATACAAGTAAAAAATACTTATTAATTATAATGATTGAATATATAAATAATTAAAACGTGCATAGCTGATGAAGACCTAGATTCATTTCAACTAATTTTTATGAAATGAGCATAGCAGAATTTATGCTCTTAAAACTTCAAATTTAAAGATGAAAAATTAAGATTTCTAATGCATAATAATAAGAGTCACAACTACCTGGACAGTTTATATTCTCTTTTTTCTCCTCACCTGAGGACATTTTTTCATTGCTTTTATAGAAAGAGGAAAGGGAAGAACAAGAGAAAGAGAAAGATCTGTGTGAGAGAGAAACATTGACTGGTTGTCTCCCAGAAGCCCTCGCCCCTGGTATGTGCCCTGACGGGGACTGAAACCACAATCTTCAGTTGGCTGGATGATGTTCCAGCCAACTGAGCCACATGGACCAGGGCTGGGCAGTTTGAACTTGACCTCAGGTATAAACCACTTTGTTTTGGCTTTTCCCAAATATATTCCTTAAGGGTTGGGGGTAGGCCTTTTTAAAAAATACCCCTTAATAGCTATGACTGTGCACCATGATACTCTTGCCTACCGTTCTTTCCTGTTGGTACTTCCACTTTGTCACAAGACTAACATATATTTTTTAAGACTCTAACATTAAATACTGTAAATTAATTCTACATCAATTACAGACTTATAAATGTGCTAAAGAAATTAACCTATTATGTGCCCCCATCCTCTTAATTATATGAAACTGGGATCTTAAATAAAGAACTCAAAGTGTATTTCAAATATCCGCACTTCAGTAATGACCTCTGCAGCTATTTTCTATCCCACCTATTCTCCTGGGCAAGTGGGGACTTGGAAGCAAGGGCTGAAGAGAAAAGTGAGTGCTGTTCCTGGTCCATAGAGCCCAAAGCCAGGGGAAGAAGGGGCTGACTTGAAAATGAAAAGTGAGAAGGCAACAAGCAACTGCTGCTATCAATGACCAGAGGGGAGGGTGGAGGGAATTTCAGGGGAAATAGGTGGGGGGGGGATTTAGAGGAACAAATATAAAGGATACATGGACAACAACTAAGAAGGGTGGAAATGGGAGGGAGAGGGGAGCACGGGGGTGTTGGATGGGATGGGAGTAATAGACAGAAAACTGTACTTGAAAAATAATTAAATAATTTAAAAAAATAAGAAGAATCAAGGATAAGAAACAAGGAAGGTTCTGCAATACTCAATCTTAGCAAGCTGTCAGAGAACAACGCCAGGGTTGTCCCAAAAGTGTGGACAATGAAATCTAGGCAATTTAAAATTTAAACGATTGTGCTCTCAACTTTGGTAAGATTGATTTGTTTTACACAAAGGTTCAGATACAATGAGACTGATGATGAGAAATTTTATCTTTAGCCGTATTTGGTTTATAATAGTGGTGCTTACTTTCTTTTCTGGTTGTGTATACTGAGATGCAGTGATAAAGAATATCAGGGTATTCCTCCAAAAGCAGGGAGCAATTCCTCAGCCTGGTTCCCAGAGTCTTCCAAGAGGTATGCGCTATTACATATTCTCCCCCTTACTTGCAGACAAACAAAGGTGACCCAGATATTTTCTGATTCAATTCCAGAATAGGCTTGATTCCGAGGCGACATTGTGGAGGTACCACCACTCTCAGATGCTTTGTGCACCCCAAAATGCCTCTCTGATATCCCCCTACCCTAGCATCTAGCGCTGAGTTTACTTCCTCTACAATTCACTTATAAGGAATTGTGCATTATAAATGTGCATTCTTTTTATACTCACTCATAATCAGGTATATATTGTGTTTAAAAAACAAGGTGTGTCACATAAAGTACAAATCTACTCAACAATAAGGGACTTTGTCTAGGCATTGAGAATATAATGATGACAAATAATGCAGATTGGCCTTGAGAACCTCACAATCTGGTACAAAAAAGATAATCCACATAAGTAGTTTTACGGACTAAAGAAGTCATTGACGTATTCAATAGAACTAGGCTTCAGTTAGCTGACAGATGCAGACTCAAGTGAGTGAGGTTGTATTTCTTTCCTCAAGACATGTTTGTGACTAAAGCAGCAAATTAAGTTCCTGTAAAGTTTGGACAAAGTTGTTTCCCATGCCAGGTCTCTCTGAGCAAAGGGAACCTGGAAATGCAGGTTTAATGACTCATTCAGGAGCTGACAAGACTTCCTAAATTTGTGGTCCCTTTAAGTTTTACCCAAAGCTTATAGAAAATAGTAAGACCAATTAATTTTTCATATATATCAACAGTATTCTACTTTTGCTTATCTTTATTCCCTAATTCAAGTATAAATTGTATATTTTCTTATCCTGGGTTTGATGGAGTCCAGCTTTGTTACTGTTTAGAAATAGTGTATGAATTCCTTACTTTACTGATGTTTATGTCTTGGTAACAAAAAAAAAATCCCGGTAACTGGGGACATTTGTGTCAGATAGAATTTATTGATTCTTCCATATGTTTAATTATAAAAATAATTTAAAACAACCTACAGACCAAAAGGTGTTATTCTTTTAAAAATATATCAAATGTAATTTTCTAAACATTGTTTTGCCTTCTCAACTAGCTACTCTCTAATTATAAATGATGGCAATCACGTGCCACAGCCATGCTGTCTGACTCCCGATAACCACACTGAAGGATTGTGGCTTAAGAAAAAAGTTATATATGTAAATGTATATGACATATTAATGTATATTTCATACACATGAAACTGTCTTTTAGCATTCTGATTGTTTAGTGACTACTTTTCCACCCATTATTTTGTTTTCCATTTGATAGATCTATCTCACCTGGGAAGTCAAAGTAAAAATACTTTATTTATTTTTTACTTATAACCATTTACTTTATCAGAGTCAAACTGTACCAATAAAGGTATGTGAAGAGCATATCAAAGCTTTAGCAAAATTTACTTTAACTAATATTACTTTAATTCTGTTTTGGGCATGTTACACCTCCTGACATACCAGTTTTTCCAAGTTTGGCTCTAAATATTACTCTGTGTATTTATCCTAGCTGCCTGCCCATTTCCAAACTAATGTCACAAATTGCTAGTGCCACCTATTAGTGGAAGTGAAGTACTGCAGATCAAATGATAATGCCTTTAAGTAGCACCTAAGAAGTCACGAGGGGTATAGTCCATCCCAAGACTCACACTTGCTCTAATTTATGTTTACAGCTGTTGGTCTTTTAAAAATAAGTTTTCACTACGAGCACTAAACTTAGGTACTGCCATGAGTTTTGGAGATTTTTGCCTACAAATTTCCATTAATGAATCATTTATCATAAATTTTTTTCCATAATGTTTTCATAAGCATGATATTTTAATCAATTAATATGTAACTTTCCATGATATATCAGGACTTTGTCAGTGACTGTTGTTAGGGAATGGTCAGTCAAAAATTTGTTTCAGTACTGATTCCTCTGGAAGATTTTAGAGAACTTCAAGTATAAGCGCTATTTAAAATAGCCCTGACTTTAGATTTCAAAATTCTCCCAAAGATGCAAAGGTGTGATGTTCTGAGCTGTGGAACTGTGATCTGTAGATGTGCCACTGAAGTTTAAATGAGAAGAATTAGGATGAGAACCTCGCCATATAATTCTGTATAACTCACTTAAAGTTCATGATAACTTAGTGTCAGTTAGAGTGCACATGTGAAATACAGTTATATATTCATCCTAAACACAGATCATGCTCTGCCACCAAAAGTTTAATTTTAATTTTGTTACTAGGAACAGATGCAATCACATTAATTACAATTAAACTTATTCCTGAAAGATCCTTTATTGCCTTAATTCTTAAATATGAAATTTAAACATAATTGACCAAAACACCGCAAGATATTTGTTACATATATTGATTGATTTATGTGTGATAATTGAAAACAACAAAACAGAGAGAAATGAGTTATCACAGATGTATTCATCCACTTAGTCGTGCACACCCCAGTGTTTTACATCACTGATAGGAGTGCAGTTTTAGAAACAATTTATACGAAAAGAGATAATAATATAAAAAAGTTAGAATTGAAGAGAGTGATCTCTTCCATTTTTTTTCAGGTTTACTTAAGCTAGTAATGACTGAATATCATTATCAAAAGTAGTGGGTTAGAGACTTACACAGAATGGCTTTGTGGTCTCCATTATTTTCCTACTTGCTAAAGTCTACACTGTATAAATTAATATTTCAAAGACCAGTCTGGTTGGCAGCTTGAAACAGAGAAGCCACAAACTGGAGACTTTCACTAGACCTCATTTGATCTGACCAGCACTGAATCACCAGATGTGTGATTGAGTATTTCCTTTTCTTTAATTTTTTAAAAAATTACTTTGCCAGGATATAAAGGGTGGGGCAAAAGTATGCTTGCTGTTGTTCATATGGAAAATAATACAATAATTAATAAATAATAATATAAAAATAAACTATTTCATGAACTCAGAACTGTAAATGCCCCACCCTGTACTTGGAGAGAAATGAGTAAAAATTCTAGTTCTCAGTGTACTTAAATAGAAGACTTCAGAATCAAAATACAATTTTTTAAGTTAATAAAATTCAAAAGAAAAGGCTCTGTTGTATAAGAATCAGCAAGTGAGAGAACCTATGCCAAATATGGAGTGATATTTGGATAAAAGGTATTGCAAAGAACTAATAATTTCTTTGGTCTTGCTGTATAGTATACATACATATACTACACTATATAGACTATATACTATATATACATTATAGTATGAAACATACTATACACACATCATATACATATATGTACTAATATATATGTATGTACATATACTATATATATTCCCCTACACATTTCATTTTAACTGTGAGGAGATTTTAATATAAGGCAAATTTCATTCTACATCATTATGTAAATACTTGAGATACCCATGAAAACGTCCCATGGGGCTTGAAAGAAGATGTGTATATGTGTGTATATATTTAAAAAAAAAATATATATATAAAGTACAGATACCATTTTAAACCAATAAAATTTTATTTATAATGCATTTATTACAATTCATAACCTATATATTGCCGGGATTACTTTACTCAGTTATAAAATATTAAGACAAAGTTTTGTTAGTTATATATTTACTTATTCATATATTGGTATATATATTGTGTGTGAATATGTGCTTATACTTTGGTTGAAATAAAATATATCTCTGAAGAGTCAACAAGTGTAATCAATAATAAAGTAAATACTTATTCATATTATTAAATTTTAAAGTGATCTTAATACATTGAGCAATGACAGATCATAATTTAATATTGTCTTCTTATATCAGAAAACATCTATGATAATTTTGATTTAACTGATAATCTTATTCTTAAAAAAATAAAGTGTTTGACTCTTGGAAAAGTAGCTGTAGAGAGTATGAAAAGAAAGCCTTTATAATGTCTGCCATTTTTAAGTGCTGTTTACCAGGTCCTCCCTATGAAGGTAAAGTTAGTGCATTGATTTAACCTTTGGATCCACACGGTCACCACTCAGACTTGCATGTGTCTTTGATTTCTTCTAAAACTGAAGCACAGAATGTCCTGGAAAAGCTCATTACACTGAGTGATGGAACATTTGTCATTTGTTTAAAACCCCAAACCTAATTTATTTCCTTGTGATTTCCATAGCCTTTTTTTCTGAAGTCTTCATAGTACCACACATTCCAAAGGGCAGATTACATGATATTCTAGTATGTCATGAGAAAAGTGAAATTTGGCTAGTTTTATAGGGAAAATAAACTGTTATGCACCATTTTGAAACAGAAGCATTTTAATGTTTAGCTATATTGCATATATTTAAGGGAGACAAAAGTATCTCTCAGTGAATGTTTCTTGAGGATAATTTGTACGTGACTGCTGAGATTTACAGAGTTCTCACATTTGCTACCCCCACAAGGGTTCTAAATCAGACTGGTTCAGAGAAAAAGCCAGCATACCCCATTTTTCTAATATTATCACTTCTCCAGATGGTCCTCAAACATCTATTCAATTCCTTTTTCCTAGAAAGTAAAGAGGTACCTATTAGATATCTATGTATATCCACTACAAAAGCTGCCTTCTTGTTCTTCTTTTTCTCTCTCATTTAACACATCAAATCTCTTTTATCTCTTACCAGAAAGTAAGCACGGTGGTTGCCTAAAACTTTGTCTTGGCAACCTGAGCAAAGAGAGAGTTAATGGTGGATCTTTGAAAACAGTGACCATGGGAAATTGGGGTTGGCAGGGATTCAACTCTTCATGAATCATGCTGGAATATTTTTAAGGGCAATGCAGTGGAGGTTTTAACTGTGTTTGACATCTAATTAAGGAGGTAAAAGAAGCAGCTAAAAAATGTCTATTTTAGTTTAGAAACAAAGTATTGGTAATCGCCAACCAGGCCTTTGCTTTGGCAAAACAAGTGTACATAGAGAGACAAAAAGGTAATGACAGCCCAATGACATGCCAGGAAAAATTGCTTGGGCCATTCCTTTTATTTGTCTTACTATTGCTCATTCCACAGTTTATTTTACCAAATTGCCAAGCTCTCGGTATATCAATAGCCTGTCATATAGCTGTAGGGCAGTTTTTTATTTAAAGGAGAGCAAAAATTATTATAATGGGTGCCATTGCTAAAATGAGCTCATAAAAATAGTGTCAAGTATATATACCTTGTCAATATATACAACTTACTTCATCAGACAAGTTTAAAGCATACGAACATTAACAAAAGGCCATTCTAATTAAATGCTATCCTTTTAATATGTAGAAAGAATTGGTGCCTCCTATATAAAGGAGAGCAATATGCTACCAGGGAAATAAAATTCTTGCAAAATAAAGAAGGATAATTTCCAATTCTTATTAATTTTATAATTTATTTAGCACTTTAGACAAGCAACTGCAATTGTCATAGATTTCATGTTTCAAACTTACTTTAAAATTATAGCCACTCACATTCCATCTTTAAGAAGTAAAGTTGCATGCAAAACTTACTTATAAGGAATAAAAACTTGCATAAAGTGGACCATCAGCTTAAGAATTATTTGATGACATCCTCTCAAAGAGTGAAAATAGCAAAAACTGGTGAAAACCAGATGCCATAATATCATACACTATAAGTAATTTAAAGACAATTACTAAATAGAGACATGATAGAGATTTAATTAAATATTTAATGGAATCTACATAATTTTTTATATTTCAGATGAGCACAATTGCAATGCTGTTTGTTCATGCTTAAAATGCATTCCCATTTTAATGATCAAGAATATATTCTACCAAAAAATATATTTTCCAATTCAGTGTATTTTATCTAACAAGTATTAAATCCAAATAATCACATTTAATAGGTGTCTTAATTTTCTAATCCAAAGTGTGAAAATTATATCTCTCATTCCTATCTGTGGTCCTCATTCACACTAGAGTATTCAGAGAAATTATTCCCATTGTATGAAAATTAAAGAAGCTGTTTTCTGGCATCAGAACAATGTACAGTATGCAGATACCTCTACAGGATAGTTTTAATACATTTGTTTTATGTTAGAGGCTAAAAATTGAATATAATTGTAGCTTCTCATTGCCCCACCCCCTATTCTAGAAATCTGAGAATCATAAGCAACACCTTAGAGAGTAAAACTACTTGAGTTCAAATAGTTTAATCTTAAATGCCACTTTACCTTGGCTATATAAATATTTTCTTCCACTAAAAGTCATATCTATTGTTTTGGAATCCAAGTTAGCATTATTTTATATATCTATATGTAAAAATGTATCTGAACAAATATAGGGTTTCTTTAAAACCCTCATTAAGAAACATTAAGTATACACATTAAAACATAAAGTGTACACATTAAACTATAACCAAATCAAGTACTAGCAACAGTGTGATAATCTTTTTTTAATGTATACTTTTTTACAAAAGAAGTTCACACAACTAGTTCTATAACTAGGAAGTAATGTGTCTTCATTTCTCATTGAGGTACATATGGAATTAAATAATATTATATTTCAAAGGTTTTTGCTTTACACCAATTAACCAAATACACAGTCTTTTTTGTGCAATCATAACACACTGTAAAAAAAATCTAGTCTGTTCTATCCAGTTTATATCCCTTGGCAAAACACGATCTACTGCTTATGTTAAGCATCTGATTGTCAGATTTGAACAAACTGAATATTCATGAAGATGATTAACCATTTAGTGTCTAAAACTAAGAAAATGTAATTTATCATAATTATTATAGGTGAAGCATGCACATTCTACAAAGAGACCATTTTGCAATAGTAGTTTTAAAAATATTTGAAAACTAGGATCAGAAAAAATTAACAGAACATATGATCACATATACAGATCAGCATTCACCAGGCATTCAGCTCCTCTCTGCAAATGTGATTAAATGTTCTTTGTTTGCATTTAAATTGTCATATCAAACAGAAGACATGCTTTTATTAAAAAGTACTGAAATCGTCTCAGAAAGACACACACAGTGATATAGGTTCCCTAGGTTAAACCAAAGGTTTTATGGTTTAGGTTGTGAGGGAGTTGAAGGGATGAAAAGGGGGGTGTGGGGGGGGGGAATCACAAAGCTAGCCCAATAAAAGAAAAAAGATACAGATTTACCTTTGTAGGATAATTTCAGTCTTGGCACATTGTTCTTCCCGTTTTGATAGTTTGCTCTTGCTGTAAGTAATACTCCCCAGAAAAGACAGGCAATCTTAGTGAAGCAGCCCATGCTGCAGACGCTGTGGGTCCCTATGCTGCTTCAGGCTTCCCTCCTGTATTGTGCGGCCAGAGAAGTTCAAACAATCTGAAAACTGGAGGTAACAGGTGATTTAGGTCAGTTTCATTCATAAATGCAGACAATCAAGACTTCACCGCAACACTAACACCTCTTCTTCTGTAACAGTCACTGAAGCACAGAAACTTCAAAACCTCAAAAAAAAAAAAAAAAAAAAGCGAGGCAGGCACCGGATAATGAGGCACAACTGTTGTGTGGAAAGAAAAAAAAAATTAACAAGGGCTGCTGCAGTAGTGCTTAAGAAGCAGTTTCTTTTATCTAGGCTCCTCTGATAGCCGGTGGGGACTCTAATCCTGCTCCCTGCCTCATTCGGCTCCGGGGAAGCAGAATGAAAGGGAAACAGAGAAAGAGAGAGAGAGGAACCGTGAGCAGCGCGTACTTTTCCTGTACACATGTAGGGAGAGATGACACAAGATCCCACAGACAGGTTTTCCCAACACTCACTAGACTGGCTGACAATGGGAGAACAGGCGAGCTCAACCCACTCCCCTTCCCTCCTGTCACAAAACACATGCAGAAAACATCTCGTGGAGATTAGAGCTGGGAGCAGAACCCTCCAGCGTGCCTGTGAAAGGCATGTAGCTATAAATTTACTTCCCAAGGCAAGCGTTGTTTTATAGCCATTTTAGGTGCAATTTTGATTTAAAAAATCTGAATTCGGCTACCTACATAATTTATAACTCATGCCTATTATATAATTCTGCTGAAGTTGTGCATTATCTGTGTGTATGTACATGTATATATGTATACATGGATATATATTATATATGCATATGTATATGCGTGTATCTGCATATCCTTTCATCAATATAACTTTAACCACTGAAGGTTTTAAAGGCTTGTTAGAGATCGTTCCCTCCTCCCTACAAGCCCACTTGGCTCAACCACCCCCTTCCCTGTCCCGCTGCAATTTCAGCAAAGAAATTCTTACTAAAGCCCATTTCAACAATCAGTTCAAGACAAATATAGGTCCACCGAGGATTATAAATTACAACAGGGTATTCTCAAAAGAACAGTCAGAATTTAAAAACCTCTATGGTTTTCCAGCTTCTGGAATGCTCTGGTTAGCATTTTTAATGCATCACATCTCATTAATTAAAGCCACTTCCAGAGTTTTGGTTTAAAGGGCAGAGGAAGATGACAAAGTTCACGAAAGTCCCTGCCGAGTGTCCCTGCTGAGGGCCAACATGAAGAGGATACCTCTGTGTCTCCCTGAGCTGAGAAGGGTCACTAACTTTTCTGCGGATACGTGCGCACAATCGGGCAGTCCTACAACATTAGTTCCTCCCTAAATGAGAATGGGAATATATGTATATATATAGTCTAGGGTGTTCACATTTCCTCTCCTATTTTTCTTTTATTTCCCCCCACAGCTGATACTCTTACAGGATTTTGGTGGGTGGGAGATCCAAGTTAATAGGACAGAACTTTTGCTTTTTTCACTGTTTACTCCCCAAACCTTCCTGCCCCGCACTCTCCCCAGCCTCCGCCCGCATACAACATAGACACTGGAAACCGAAGAGAGAACTCTACTTCAATAAACAAAAATGTCTCTCCTTGAAAGCAGAGGGTGAGTCTCGCAACCGGAAACATAAACGCTCGCTGAAAGTATGTTTGTAGTCTTGTGAAAAAACTGTCTGAGCCTTGTCACTGCAGCTTTCATTCCCCGGTGCCTGCAGACCAATAGAGAAAGAGCATCCCCTATGTGTGTGTCTGTGTGTGCACGTGGAGGAGGGGGCCGAGGAGGAGGAGGCAGAGGATTGAAAAGGGGGAAATGGGGGAAGGGGCGAGTGATTGTCTCTCCACTTCACTAGATTGATTCATCAAACAGACCAGCATTGTATTTGGCAGTTTCCCCAAGCCAATTGATCAGTCAGTATTGTTAAGAAAATAAAATCCAAAAATAATGTTGATTTTACTGACTGCCACACTTGTTATCCTGAGGACTTTTCACGCTCTAGGCAATGGATTAAGGCTGCAAATGACAAGAGGCTTGTCTGTCTCCCATGGATTACTCTCTAGAGACATTCATTCTGCAAAGGAATTCATGCCACTTTGGAATTATTTAAAGGACCGTACTAATGAATTATCCTATTGAAATATCACAAATAATCAGTTTAAATACTTGAAATAGTTGTACCATTTTCATTAATATATGTTTTAAATGCCTTAAATATTTATTTTTCTCTAGCTCTTGGTCACTGGAGTCGAAGGGCAAGTTTATATTTGTCAAAACTGAACAGGATAAACAAATTTATAAATGTATCTATTTCACTGGCATAATGACTAATCCTGAAACATTTTGGTGTGTTGCAGGAAAAAAATAAAAGGTTGTAGGTAAAATTCAGTTAAAAGAGGGTCAGAATTGACTCTATGGCAAAGAAAGACATTTGATCTGGATTTCAAACCAAACAATCAGGATAAACTTATTTCATTTTGTAAAATAAATAATTTAATGTTGAATCCTAGAGTTTGGTAACTCAAGCACCTCCAAGTTTAGATACACATACACACATAAATAAAAAATAAAACAAAATGGAATTTTAACATTTTAATTATATTTTATATTTGTCTTACTCTCCACTTTATAGAGGTTAAATTTATGGAGTTTAAAACTTACATCCTTTCAGATATTCAAAAATTTAATAAATTCACATTACCTTTACTTATCTATATAATTTTTAATCAAAACACATGAAAATAGTAAATACTTAGGTGAACAAAACTGTTCTGGAAGGGTTCAATTATAAAATAGGAGAGAAGAACAACTATATATTGATATTTGAAATGTGATTAAAAACAAAGACAAAGAACTTCATGACTATAAAATACTTTTAAAAACTATTAGGAATCTTATATGTTTACTTCTTCCAATCTTTTGACTTTGGTCAAGGTTAAATAAACTCATTTTCAACTTTTTTTTAGATCACGAAATAGGTGAGCGATAATCAAGGTTGAAGCTATTTCTCAGCTGAGAAGGGTGGACCTGGGTGGGTGTTTATCAGAGCCTATAAAATCAGCTGCATGTGTGACCCCTAGACTTTGATTCACTCCTCTCCCCACCCCTGCCCCCACCCCACACTCCCAAGAACATAATTCTCTGCTCTGAAAACCTGTGGCCGAAACCTTGACATCATCAGGCCTGCTAAATTTGTCACCTTAGCCATAATTTTACTGAATATACTACGGTTTAAAAGTCAGAAGAATTATATTGCTCTTTTAATGTTTAATATTATTTAAGGTAAAGGTGAACATGTTATCTTGTTTCTTTCTGAAAGCAATCTCTCCATCTTCAATTACTTTAACCCATAATCTACCTCATGTGTTATCATTAAGTCTACTTGCATCTGAGATCCTCATATCTTAAGTTTCAAGTTTTCACATGGGATTAACTCCTAGGACAGAGTCAGATTGTAGCAGGTGCCTAGCATGATGATCAAGCTGTTGTGTACATTTCTGTGAAATGAATCAGTGGTTTTCAACCTCACCCCACTCAGTATTGAAAGAGATGACAAAGACAGCGGTTTCCTGGGTGGGTTGCTTGCTTTCCTAGGGAAACAGCATTCTCAACTGCACACCAAGTTGGTTAACTCTTGCTTTTCAGTAGAAACTGTGTAGGCACAGAAGACGCACATTAAAGCATATCTCCACTGGCAGTGTATTTCTGCTCTTTTGATGAATCGCGTAAAACAAATGTGTATGTTTCTTTAATTTTGCTCTTTCTTATAAAACAAATTGGGATGACAAGAAGCATTGCAATTTAAGAGCAGTAATTATTGTTCTAATTTGTGAGGTGGTCTTCCAAGCACTTGCCTATGTTATAAATACCCTGAATCTTTCTGTAAATTGTAGGTGAAAACATGCGCCATATGTGTGCATAAAAGAATATAAGGAAATATGTATAGTTTAGAGGTATTTAAAAGATGTAGTAGATTAAATGTGCTTGGAGTTTTGGTCCTTTCATTTAATACCCTAGCCTTTCCCTGCAATCCCATTCACCCTCCATTTTACTGTGGTTAGGTAGAGAAACATCCCTAACGTGTGTCCCTGACAGAAGTACATGACCTCTGTAAGAAGAATCACTGAGTGAAGACTTTCAGAATGAGTTGGTTTACTGGTTTTTCTAAGAAACAACATCAAAGGAAAAAAATATTAAAAACGAACAGAAAAATATCAGTACTCTTTCCAAGATGTTGTTCAGTTGAGTTTTATGAAAAACAAAACCAAAAGAAACAAAACAACAACAAAGAACCTATATTAGTTTTTGTCCAACACCTGCTATTTCCTATTTTCTCCTTCAAGGGAATACTTCCTTAGTATATGAGAAAGGCCTACGATAATAGAATTAAGTAAATGTCATAGTCAAACATTCACCCTTGGTCCAATATCTCATGTTGGAAATTCAATTTTAACGAGGGTTTTTCTGGTACAGGGAATTTGAACCTTCTTTTTTTTTTCTAAAAATGAATTGTGTGGGTGAACACAGTCTTTAGAAGATCAGAAGACATCCTATTATTTGGAAAAACAAATAGTCACTGTGTTATTCGTTTCAGCCAAAAATGATAGTTATTTAAGAACCACTGCAATAGTCACTGGAAACTGGGTGCCGCAGGTTAAAAGTAATAATTAAAGAAATTGTTAAACTTTTCATAATTTGACCCTAGTGCTTTAGTATAAGCAACATTTGAAGACATGAGCTGAGAGGAGGAATTGGTAAAAAAAACAAAGGGAATTCAGTCTTTAGGGAGGCATTCACTCCTCCATCCCAACCCCCCCCCCCCAATACAGAGTTCAGTAAAATAAGCTTGATCCTCTGGATTGAATTTGTAACAGTTTGAAAAAAATAGTTCGTGTTTTCTTTTTGACGTCAGTCATCAATGTTCAGGATCCTTTAAGGTAAGTAGGTACTTTAGATGAAAGACTCCCTGTTTTTCAAATTAATTGAAGTAATGAATGTTAAATCAATGCAGAAGGAGAGCAGAAACTATCCAGTCACATTATTTGTACCTGTAGATTTTAAGAAAAATTTAAACTTTTAAGGGTTCAAAAATTTTAGTTCTTTGGTCATAAGGTAAGGTGGAAGCTTCCCTTTCCTTTGGAACTTGATTTGTGTGGCTACTAGCTAAGTTTTTTTCAGGTTCCTAAGTTTGAGTGGGGGATGGTAGAAGGTGGCAAAAAAGGGAGGAATGTGTAAAATTGTGTTTTTGATCAGTATCCATGCTGCCAAAAGTGGCTAAAATCCAGTTATAGGAACACAATTTTTCATTAATTTTGATACATCTTTTTTGACTGCTTAAGTCAATCATATTTTCAACATTTCAAAATGTTTTAAACGTGATTTTTCCTTTTCCCTTTTCATCTATTTAAAGATCTAGTCATCAATTACAGCTCCTGTATTAGATTATCTGATAAGTGAATGCAGTGTTCCTGAATATTAACATATTGAAATAATAAGACACTGAAAATACCAGAATACCTAATTTTTGTAAAGTGAGAGTGTCTCCACCTCAACTCAAATGGAACAAGAAAGTTTTCAAGTAAGACAAAAATCCCATTGTTAATACTGATCAGTACAGGCTAAGCAGTGAGGAGGAAAAAATGAGGCATCTGTGGAATACAAATGAAATGTGCAGGTTGGCTGTTGAGTGACTCAGGATACAAAGTTATTAGTTATTTGCTTTCAGTAAAGGCATACCACACACTTTCTCACTGAATAAATAAATAGGCAGATATATACTAAGTAAACAAAGTGAAAAATCAGGCAGTATTATTTAAAGGATTGCTTTACATCTGACTTGAACAAAGCAAATGTGTATAGTTCCTCTTTGTTATCCACTGAAAAGAAAGCTGCACCTCAGATGTGAGTTTAATCAAATCTCTATTATCTAGAACTGATCTTCTACAAATGGTTCTAAAGAATTTGAAACTGATAACAATAGGGAACAGGAATGCTGAAACCTAGAATTAAAACTTTTAAAAAAGAGTTTATTATAATGGCAAAACCTAATGTTTGTTGGGTGATGACACAAAAACTCCAGTGCATGCCGCTTTTCACGGGCACACATTTCTCCAAATTTCAAGAGAAAGGAAAAAAGAGACTTAAATTATTTTCTCTCATCTTCTGTGTGCTCTCAAGTGTTACATATTACTTGGTCCAGGCTAGGAACCCCCCATTTTTCCTTTTGTGGCTTTGAGGTGGAGCTAGAATCGTATGCCAGGTTTCACTTACTGCCTTGGCTACAGGGGCAGCTATCACCTTATGGGAGTGATTAGAAAATGCCTTGTTTATTAGTTCACTTTTTTATTATTAACAAATGATTCGTGAAGAAAATCCAAGTCTTCCCTATTACCCCTCAGGGCATATCTATAGAATTAATCTCTTTGAAAATCAGTCAACATAAATTCATTTTCTCATTCCTATAGTATTCAAGGAAGAAGAAATAGTATCCCCTATGTCTAGCCTTGAGTCTTCTTAAATTACAGATCAAGTTGAAAATGGCTTGACTCGAGAACTTAAATGGCAATATGATTATCCCCTTGCTGTTTTTTAAAAGTTGTTACATGACTTTAATAAAGTACTTTAGAGACCCTCCAAATATCTAATAGATGGAGTTTATAAAATACCATTTATAAAACACATTTTGATGTTTATAAAAACATTAAAATAATGTTTACTATATCAAATTGTGTTCTCACACAGTTTTTAACTCTATTATCTCAATTAAAGAGCTTTAGCAATTAATTGTAAAAACTGTCATGCTGATTATACATAAAAAACACACTTTTTTTATACTTACAGTATTAAACAGAAAGTGTATTATTATGTAACTTTGTAGGACTGACATTTGATTTCTTTTTTATAGACTCAGTTTGGTGGTGGTATTTCGACATATATAATAATTATGGAAGATTTCATGAGCTGTGAAACCCATTGTGATTTTGTTAAACAAAAATAAGGACAATTAGAGAAATAAAAATACTAAATTTGAATGAATCAAGATAAATATGGCGATCTATTTCTTGGGCTTTCAACATAAATCTGTAGGTGTTTGTCACTCTATGTAACCTAACTTGGTACCTGAGATGTAATTTTAAATATATTCTTGACTTTTTTTAACTTTAAAAACTAGTGACCTTTGAAAACATTTTACTTACACTTCTTGCACTGTTTCTTTTGTATTTACCAATTCATTTAAGACAATTTTGAGAATAGCCTGGGCGTCAAATATTGTGGCTTGTAAAAGAAATTGCAAGTTGTTTTAGAATAACCATAGACATTCCTGGTAACTGATGCCAGTTTATCTTTTTTTAAAATCTTGTACCATAAACCATAATACCATAAAACCATCTACAAAGCTTTCTGTACCTATTTTGGCTGGCAGTATATTCATTTGTTTTTTTATTTATTATTTATTTGTTTTTTTTATAGACATCTCACCTGCTATTTTCTTTTCACCAAAGCCTATATCTATTTTCATTCCTCCTACTAATATCTTCTCTATTATTATGGAAGACACTAACTGATGACAGATTGTCTACATCTTCTGTTGGATTACTCATGATTATAGACTTTAGTATTCCACTAAAGTTAATCTGCCTATATCAGGATATTGCTTTAGGGACTCAGGATATAAGATTGCTTACATGCAAACAAGCCTTGCATAATTTTCAGTGTTTTAGTGAAAATGCTGGAAGCTTTCTCCCTTATAATTCTATGGTTGTGTGTACATCTGCTATAGCTCTTACTTACTTCATATAATGTTCCCTCAATAGACTTTAATCTCAAGCAGAACAGAAATAGTTTTTTTCATTACATTATTTTCAGATCTCAGTATGACATTTGGCACAGAGTAATGTCCAACCTATTAATCAATGGATTTATTAATTAATTAAAGTCAAAATATATGCTAGACAGTTAAAATATTGTAGTGCACAAATCTCACAATCTTAATAGTTGAGGTAAGTAATTCTTTGCAAATATAATTGCACTAGTTTTCTATGTTCTATGCTCTTATACATAGCATATATTGTGGAGTATAGAAAGTAGCATTAGAGAGAATTTTAATTTGTTCATTTAAAATGCTATGAAAGTAGTTATTAGAGTCCATAAGTTAAAATGTTTGTCTCTCCTTCAAAGCATGAAAAATGTTATTGTTTTGTTATTATCATTTTTACCTAATATCTATTTCAATGTAGATTAAAGGCCTATGTTTATATTTCTATAATCTTCAAACTATTACAGATGTTGCTAATATAGATGTTAATAAAAGTGATCATTGATAGTGTTTCTAAACAGCAACAAGTTCTCATTTTTTATCTAAAAAATCTAGAATGGTGGGTATAAAACTCACAGAAAGAAATCCACTGCAATAGAGAAAATGCATGTATTATATGAAACAAGACACCTGGGTTTAAATCACAAGATCACAATTTGTAGAATTGTAATTGAAATGTTAGTTTCTTGGCCTAGAAGTGAAATTGTTTACCTCCTCCCCCCTTTCACAATGGCTGCTATCATGTTCAACACTGCCCAGTACAAGGACATCCAGGGAGGCAGTGTTCCCAGGCAGTTTCCACCTCCAAACACCATGGCATTGGACTCCCCAGTCAAAGAGTTTGGTCAGGCATCTGGGCATCAAAATAGAATATGGGGGCCAGGGAATCATGTAGATGTTGGGCAAAAAACGATAAGGTTGATTCTAAAATGCTCTGTTGGAGAATGAAAGATGACCACTTGAAAATCACTGTAGTAGGCATATAAATGTTAGAAGAAAAAGAAGAAAGGAGGATCTGGGCTGCTCTTCACTTTATGGGTTGAAAAATTGTTCTTTAAGCATTACATGTTTGATTTTAACTGCACCAAACTTACTTATCAAGTGAGGCAATTTTGCCCACAAAGAATATATCTAAATTAGCTCTGGTGTGGCTCAGTGGATTGAGTACGGGCCTGCGAACCAAAAGGTCATTGGTTCGATTCCCAGTCAGGGCAGATGCCTGGGTTGTGGGCAGCGCCCCCTTTAGGTGTGGGAGAGGCAACCACTTGATGTTTTTCTCCTCTTTCTCTTTTCCTCCCCGTCTCTTTGGAAATAACTAAAAAAATCCTTAAAAAAGAATATCTAAATTAAAGCATCAAGAGTAAAGAAGGCAGTAGTAAGCAAAGAAACTATGGCTTAGACAAAGGAGCATGAGATTGTGTTCTCTAAAAGCCCTGTGACTATCGGCCACTTCACTTTTAAGGAGAGCAGTGTTTCACTTATTAACAATTTGCTGGAAACTCACTTGGCCAGACATGGATTTGAAATCCTCCACTTTCACAGCTTGCACAGTATAGAAATGCATCTTTTGTGGTAAATCAAGCCTTATATTAGTGGAGGACCCAATACCAGCACTAAATCTCCAACATGCAAGGGGTTTTTAATAACCTGAATTGCAAGAGTCATGGGTTAGTATTTATGACTTAGAGCAAATTATTTTCCCAGATAAGTGTTATACTTAAGTTTAGGAAGCAGAGAAGTTTAGGTCAACAGGTGAAACACCTGTACAACTACTATGGGAATATATCCTGCTACTATTTATATTTTAAGTCATTACATCTCATAGGTCAATGGCACTCTTTAGTATTTTAACTGTTCAACAAGTTTATTTCATGCTGCTTTCAGAACACTAGGGAATCTTGATTGGCCGGTAAATAAGTTAATTTTCCATCCTAGTGGAATGTTTCACTGTAATAGTTTCAACAGAAACATTTCCCCTTTACCTTTATTACCACAGTTAAAATACACTGGTAAAAATATGATAATGATTTATATTGTAAATATAAATATAACTACATTTGAACAGTTTCTCAAATTTATAAACAGCTACCCATGAAATATAATTTAGATTCACAAAATGAATTGCAAATATATTAATTTACAAAATTTGTCAATTTCTATATTTATTTTTTACTATAATTGCCAGAAATTGAAACACAACAAAGGATGAAAACATAATTGCAACAATCTGAATAGAATTCCAATTTGTAGTTTTGCATAAGTATCAGTCCATGGCAAAACTTTTTAGATTTATTGGCAAGAAGTAATGGGATATGTAATGTAGATTTTAAAGAAATAATCATGTTTTATAGGAGCCCTGGCTGGTGTAGCTCAGTGGATTGAGCGCGGGCCTGTGAACCAGAGGATTGCGGTTCAATTCTCAGTCAGGGCACATGCCTGGGTTGCAGGCAGGTTCCCTGCAGGCCAACTCCCAGCAGGGGATGCACAAAAGGCAACCATACATTAATGTTTCTCTCCCTCTCTCCTTCCCCTCTAAAGATAAATAAATAAATAAAATATTTAAATAAAAAAAGAAATAATTATGTTTTATAAAACTATAAAGAATTTTAAAAGTTCATCATGGCGTGCTCCCTCAAAAATGCTGTGTTTGAAATGTATTTAGTAGCATTTTCAAATGTGAATTCAATAAATGTGGAAAGCCACTCAGTCTCCTACTAAGTGGAGTCTATCAGAAGGTGGTTCAAATGTCACTAATTATTTTATATGAATAAAGCACGTTGCAGCTTTAAACAAACTTAAGCTTTAGTGTCCTTTAAGACTGAGTGCCAGGATGAAAATAAAGACCCCTCTGCTGAAATAGAGACGATTGAGTTACATTTAACAAGACGCAGGATGTGGCGCTTTGGCTATCTCGCAGGGGCGGGCTGTTTGCCACCCCAGCAGCCAGGTCAGATTTCCTTTGCCGCATACGACTTCAGAATAATTTCATAAAAATTGCATGACTGACAATAAACCTTTCTTTTCATTCTGATTTTCAATGTTAATATCTCCATGACACATTTATGCTTTAAAATATTAGAAAAGAAAGAGAAATAAGCCAGCAATCTTACTTTGTTAAATTTTTAAAGAGTTTAGTTTATCGTACAAACAAGGATGACCTTTACTCTAAAGGTTTTCCCTAATTGATGTTACTTTTTGAAAATGTATTTATTGTTTTCACTAAACAGGCATTGTGATACTTTCCAACTTCTTCTCAACTGCAAAAATGAGTGATCAGATACTGTAAAAAATGGGTAATCTTTTTTATGTATATATTTTAGTAAATATATTATACAATACTAAGTATCGCTTCCTTAGTTTATTCTATCTCCAATTTGTTTATTCCCCTCCTTCTGTTTAGTTCTCTGCACAGTTTTGCAAAATAATTTATCCTAACTGTAGTCACTCCAGTCACTTCATTATGCATTATGAGCTAAATCTTTACACATGCATTTTATTCAGGACATGTTATATGAATTTGTTCTGTCAATAAAATGCACATATCATGAATATATTTGTCTTTAGTAGTGCTTCCATTACAGGATGTCTTCCACAGTGAGGCCCATAAGGATGGCTTCCCGTGAAGTTCCTAGTGCAATTCCTTTCAATGGGTCCCAGATAAATACAAGTGAATGACTTCCTGACCATTGTCATGGTTTCTGAGTGATGAAGGATGGGGTTGGCAGCAGCTGACTGTCAAAACTGTAACTTCAGATGAACAGCGAAAACAATCGTTGGAAGAAATCTTGAAGATTTTCAGAAGAGTGCTGCCCATTCTGTTAAAAACTGATTCAAAGAATTTTACATATTCCTGAACCTATAGAGAATGGCTTGAAAAACAAATCCCAGAATTCAAAAACCTGATCAATGATCATTTGCTTATTTAAAGAAGAAAATAGGTAAAAAAATACAATTTTAAAGCTATATTTAACTCTAGAAATTATGATGTTCTAATATGGTATACGTAGAAAAGTATTTTGTAGTAGGGTGATGAAATACTCTTAAATAATAGAATTTCATTAGGTATAGGTTTGACATAAATGACTTTCCTTTGCCCAGTTCTCTGACCCATAAGCTAAATATCAGGTGTTACAACATTTAAGAGCTAAGTCTTCTTCCTGTATAAGTAGGTGTGGGAAGAATGTGTCACCCTTTTCCAAGGAGGTTGGTGGAGCTGTTGGCAGGGCTGTGGGTAGGGGAGGCAGGCTTCCCTTCAGATGCTCTACCCTGAAGTAATACTGCCACGAGAGAGCAAGGCTTCCTCTGGAATGAGGACCTCAAAACAGCGAGACAAGAGTTTGCAGTTAGTTAAGTCAAAACCTTTTTCCCCAAGATTATAAAGCACTTAGTTTTACGTATTTTATAGATGCATAGATATCTGTATGTATAAATCATGTACACATATATACACATGAAGTGAATTCAACAAATATGTAGTGAACTTCTGTGCAAGGCATTGTGCTAAAACTATAAGAATTCAAAGAGAAGTGAACACATACATTGCCTACCATCAAGGATTTGCAATTGAGTGGGAGAGAGAATATAAGGCTAGCCTTTTATTTTATTTTATTTTTACTAAAATGAAGCTTTTATTCATATTTTAAACATAAATGTTGCATTTTGTTTAGCATTTTTTATTTAATTATTTTCCAAGTGCAGTTTTCTGTCTATTACTCCCATCCCATGCCACCCCCGTGCTCCCCCCTCCCTCCCATTTCCACTCTTCTCAGTTGTTATCCATGTATCCTTTATATATGTTCCTCTAAATCCCTCCCCTATTTCCCCTGAAATTCCCTCCCTTCTCCCCGCTGGTCACTGTCAGCATGTTCTCTCTTTCAGTGTCTTTGGTTATATTTTGCTTGCTTGTTTGTTTTGTTGTTTAGCTTCCTGTTAAAGGTGAGATCATATGGTATTTGTCCTTCAACACCTGGCTTATTTCACTCAGCATAATGCTTTCCAGTTCCATCCATGATGTTGCAAAAGGTAGAAGCTCCTTCTTTCTTTCTGCAATCACAAACTTTAAGACACCGATTATTACTCTGTCTTTTTGAAGTATTTACCTAGATTTGGAGTAGTTTTCAGTAACATGTAATATATCTCCTCTTTCTTAAACAATACAGACTTATGTGTGATTTCTGGCATTTTATGTACAACTGGAACAGTTGACTTTGACCCACTTCTTTATTTTGAAGAATTACAGATTTTAGTCTTGGAAAAAGTGATAAAGTCTATGTTCAGAAATCAGACTCAGGATATAGAAAACTGCAGGTTTCTGATTACAGTATTGTAAATGGGTCTAAAAGTAAATGCTATCACCTGAGTTTCATTACAAGCAATGGATGCTATGTATATTTAATACTTTAATATAATGTTCAAATCTAAATATCATGTTGTCTTACAACTAATGGGTTAGTGGCCTGCACACCCTGATTCAATTTTAAATACCAAGAAAATCATTTTGTTGTGACTAACATTTGCATTTAAAATCTCTTTTTCTTCTGCGTGTGTTTTTCATGTTTACTGGAGAGGAAATGCCACTTATCCACTTTGTTACATATCCCTGAAAAGAATCTGTAATGAAATTGCAAAGCAGAGTTGAACATTCTGTAACACTTCTCATTGATTTTATTTATTTTAGAAATGAGCCTTTCACATTGCTCAAGGGTCCAAATAGAAATGACAATAAAAAGATTACATTATTTAACCACCTTGTGTAGTAGTGTGTGTGTATACAGGCTCATGTTTGAGTCGAATGTGTGAATTACATTTTTAAGTAATAAATAAATGAACATTACAGTGTCTTGAGAGAAACCCAGTCTGAGTCCTGTTTCCAACTGGAGTTACTCAACAGTTATGTTTAGTAGGTAATTAATTTGGAATGGGGAGCTCAATATTCTTCTCAGTAAGGGAGTTAGCTGGACTGGACATATTGTACCTCTGGTTCTATCCAGTGTCCCAAATGCTCTATTCAAAAGTATATTTCCAAACCATAGTGTGAAACTTATCATTTAGAATGGGGGTGTCAAACTCATTTTCATCGGGGGCCACATCAGCCTCATGGTTGCCTTCAAAGCACCAAATGTTATTTTAGGGCTATGTAAATGTAACTACTGATTAACTAGGAGCAAGGAGCTCAGCACTGCTGCCGGGTAGAAATGAGGTGCCAGGCCAGATAGAACAAGGTGGAGGGCCACACTCGGCTCATGGGCCTTGCGTTTGCCACCTGTGATTTAGAATATTAATGATATTAAATTATTTTAGTTAAATATAATAATTCAACATTTCCAGGTAAATTTCAGTTGGGGAATAAAATGTAAAAATACGTACTACTCTCTCATTAAAACATTTGAAATGTCTATGATTGCCACAATATCAAAAATATTAATTTATTAAATAAAATATATTTCTAATGTTCCTCTTATCCCAGTCTCT
The DNA here is from genome assembly GCF_014824575.4 of Sturnira hondurensis. Classification (NCBI taxonomy): domain Eukaryota; kingdom Metazoa; phylum Chordata; class Mammalia; order Chiroptera; family Phyllostomidae; genus Sturnira; species Sturnira hondurensis. Next base: position 7,735,549 of record NW_028089093.1, on the reverse strand, counting down.
GAAGAAGAAGTTGGGGGTTAAAAATCTAATTACATGGTTCTGATGTTAAATGCAGTTGACACAATGCAGAAGAATTTTCCTGAAATTAAGGTTTCTGGAGACTGTTTACTGTTACTATCATTTTGGGAAGAAAAGTTAAATTTCTTCCTCAGAGAAGGTTAATAGAAACTGTAATACTTATGTTTAATTTACAGTACTCTCATTTGGTTATATTGAAATACACATTTTCTAGAAAGAAAAACAATGCTACTGATAATAATTTTTTTAAAAGATTTTATTTATTTATTTATCTTTAGAGGGGAAGGAGAGAGGGAGAGAAACATCAATGTATGGTTGGCTTTCGTGCGTCCCCTGCTGGGAGTTGGCCTGCAGGGAACCGGCCTGCAACCCAGGCATGTGCCCTGACTGGGAATTGAACCGAGATCCTCTGGTTCGCAGGCCCGCGCTCAATCCACTGAGCTACACCAGCCAGGGCATAATTTTAATTCAACTTATTTCATTTGCTCTTTAGCAATCATTTTGAGTTACTAAACTAGTTGCTTTGGGAGAAGATAAAATGAATAAGTGGTGATCTTGCCCTTGAGGAGATCCCAATCTAGTGGAGAAAAGTTACAGAAAAATAAAATACAAACACAATACGCTAATTGCACAGCGCAGATGATAGCCAACAGGGATTTTAGAGCGGCTTCCTGTGGGAGACAGTACTCCAGCCGGGTCTTAAATGATGAGTAAGAGCAGGTGAAGAAAGATGAGGAGGTCCTGCCAGGGTTTCAACCTAAGCATAAAGCCACAAAAGAGGAGCATATGGGTGAGTGCAGGAAATGGGAGCAATTTTGCTATTAACAGAGTGTAAACTGCAAAGAGGAGAGGAAGGAGAAGTCAGCAGGGGCCAAATCAAAAAGTTTCTATCTAGTCATGCTTGTAATTCTGATATGGGTGATGAAAAGACAAAGAACTTTAAAGAGGAGGAAGCCATAAATAGATTTGTTTTTTCGATAAATGAGCCTGCTTGCAGTGCGAGAAATATAATTACTAGCAACAAGCATGGAGGCAGAAAGGCCAGGGAGGCGCCCATTGGGACAGTCTAGACCTGAAGCGACAAGGCACTGAGACAGGCAACAGATGATTAAAAACAGAGAAAAATCACATGAGCAAAATGATGAAAGGTTTGATAAAGAGAAGGATGGAGAAGTGGGGTTTTACATTTCCCATACTGTTCTTACGATACAGAAAATACTGTATTATAAACAGTAAAGTTATTAGCAATAAGTCCTATGCTTATGACACAGATTATTAGAGCCATTGACTGATACTAGAAGGGGAGCAGGTATGCCTGAGGCAAGAGGAGGAAGTTCAGTGGTGAACTTGTTGGTTTTCACATTATGTACTAAATAGTCAAGGTACACGCATGCAGTTTGGTAAGTTAGTTTAAAACTCAAATACTGCAGACAACGATTGGGAGAAATGTGAGAGTGAACTTCAATTCAGAGATAAAAAGTTGGTTGAGGACAGAACTCTGCATGGCAGTAAGGAAAAGGAGGATTCCAAGCAAGTGAGTTAGACAAACAACCAGGGAAGGGCAGGAAAGCAATGCCATGGTCATCCAAGTAATTTTTAAGGTCAGCCAAATGTGGGTGAGGGCTTTTGGAAACTGGCAATGCAAGTTCTATATGAAGCTGTGAGATGAGAGTCAGACTTGCTCTGTGCAAGAACAGAGTAGGTGGTGGGAATAGAAGCCAAATCCCAGTGGGTTTTGGGGAGACCAACTGCAAGAGAAATGATCAACTAATAATTAACTGAGTTTTGGCTAATTAGTTCTCTCCCTTTCTCACTATGAAATGACATTTATAATTTTGTAATAGAATAGAATTTTAAGTTCACAATGAAATAATAGAATTTTGAGTTCACAATGAAAATGGAAACATCTCTGAAAATGGAAACATCTCTGAAAATGGAAATTATTTAGAACATGTAGCAGTTTTCATTTATCATCACCACATCGGGAAAAATAATTCTATTTTATTGCAAATGATTTGATTTATTTCTCCATTTGCCCTCAAATTGTTTTGCAGAATCCTCATAGAGATTGATTCAAGGGTCCCAATGTAATATTATGCCCCTAGCTTTTACTGTGGACTGATACAACAAATAATCTTATGAAGAATACTCTTCCGATGTCTGCAAAACCACTATTCATTATATTAGTCAACATCTCAAATAATGATACACATGATAAATTCCTCCCAGAATTTAGTGCCAGGAAAAGTTTTTCTTTCCTGAAGAACTGATATACTTCTCATCAGTTAGCGGAAATGTTTTCCCTTTTATCTTCAGCTGATGAGAGGTTTAAAGTGAAATTTAATGCTTGCATGAAGAAACCAGCTTTTTCTAGTTTCCTAGCTGATTTTTGGAGAGTACCTTTTCTCTGTACTGTACTGTACTCTTGTTCAGCACCATTTTAATCATGTCTGTATGTCCATGTGCACATCTGCTTACTAAAGTCCTCTATAAATGCTATTAGAATAAGAAGTGCAATTAACAATAACAATAAAAATGACAGTAATAAGTATTTGGTCAGCATTTTATTTCACTCTTTTCTTCCTTCCTTTTGAAGGTTCTTTTCCCCTCCCACACAAATCCATGCATGTATTGTTTGAAGAAATAAGTACTTTTATATTATTTTAATTAAAATTCTTCAATGAATTTTTATCAATTATTTTACATTTTTCCCACACACTTCTTTTGAAAGAAAGAGATATAATAGAATTCAATTCTGGCTTGAAAAGCATTATTTTTCAGACTATAAGATGCACCTCCCCCAAATTTGGGAGGAATAATGGTTATTAATGGTGTTGTTGAATTCTGTTTACATTTATGTTGGTGAAATATTATGTTATTTATGTTATTAAATATTTTGCCACATTTTTGCTTCAATTTTTTCCCTATTTTCCTCCTCTGAATCCTAGGTGCATCTTATGGTCCAAAAAATGTGGTAACTATTAAATTATTTTGCTTATATTTACTGTCTAATCATATAGTCCTGTGTCTGGTACAAATTAATACAAACATCCATGGTGATTTTTCTCACATTTAGCTGAACTTAGAACATCTTGAGTTTGCAACTAAATTTGAGCTGATTTTATGCCATTCTCCTCCAACATCAAGCATACTTTTTGTGAGTGCTGCCCTTACTCATCATTTTCCCTAAACAGAATTTTGTAAGAAAAGAGTGAAGAGTAGCAGGTGCAAATAAAAGAATATGCAAAGTCATAGAAAGCTTACAGTTTGAGTGTAGGTAGGTGTGAGAAGTTTAGAAGGGGATTTGATATGAGGACTAGCAAAAGCTGCTTCTTTTTAAAAGAAATCTCCAAATATTCTAATTAGTTAAATATCTTCCCATTCCTCATGACCCATCTCAGATGTTGCTTTCTTTTTGAACCTTTTTCCTAAAACTCTAGCCAATTGTCGGTGCCCATTTTTTTCCCCGGAGCTTTGATACCACTTGTCAAAATATACTAAAATGATTTATTTGAAAATCAGCTTTCTTTCTGTCTTCACAGAAAGGAATTATATACTTTTGCCAAACAACAAAAGAAGTAAGTATACACGAGGTACTCAGTAAAGAATTTTTTGAAAACTGAAATATAAGAGAGAATGAAACAGACATTTGGGTGAAAACTGCAGTACGATAGGGATAATGAGTTGTCAGTCTGCATTTAAAATACTTTACTTTCTGATAGTATTTTATTTTATTTTTCGTGAGGGAGGTTCCAGGCATTGCTATATTATTTTATTATTTTTAAAAAATATTGTATCATTTATATAATTATAGTTAGCCCAATTGTTCCCCCTGGGAAAAGTAAGAGTCCCAGGAAGAATTGGAAAAGTTGGGAAATAAACCTGGGTCCTATTAAGCTAACACTAACTCACCATAATGCTCTGGAGTGGTGATGCAAAATTACTTTAAAATATCACATAACTCCCAGTACCAGGAAATTTGAACTGAATCTGATGAATGTACCGTCAAAGCATAAAAATGTGCAGATTACAAGAAGATAGCACAGCCATGGAAGCACTAAGAAAAAAGACCCAACGATAACTGGTTGTAGTGCACAGCCTTGAATCTGCCCTGGACACTCACCTTCTGAAAAGGGGAGGTTGAACCTTTATAGCTGCATGGCGCTATGCCCCCAGCACGACGACCTTCAACCTCCAAGTATGTGTGTTTCTACCTTCCCCTTTGCTGGCTCAAGCAATCTGCTTATAAGGAGAGAATGTGATTGTCATAAAAATATGAGCATTATGGGTTGTGCAACGTTTAAGTTTATTATTATATTTTAATAATAAATATTCTGCTTGATTACACACTGATAAAACACATTAGTTTTTTATTACCCATAATAAGCCAAATGCTAGACTAGACACTCTTGAATATGATAATGTTAATCCTCACAACAGTAGCCTTCAAGACAAGAATGGTTTTCCCATTAAATTGATGACAAAACTGAGTCTTGGGCTAATTAAGTAATGTAATGGCTGACAACATAGTTCACATTGCATTTAAAATTTTTTCTATACAGTTACAACCCAATTGGACTTATATTGGTATATCTAGTCAGATAATATGATGACAAAATTAGATATATAAAGACTTTTGGTTTATCTAAAATTCAGTTGCCTTATGGAAGTAGACAAATATGACGCCAGGATTACCTTTTTTCAAATACATTTATAAAAATGATAGAATACCGGAATGATAATGAGAGAATATTTTATTCCAACTTTATGCCCACAAGTGAATAGCTGAATTAAGTGAAAGTCAGCTTCTCACCTCAGAAGAGTTCCTCTAAACCCTTCATTCTTGGACACCAATAACCAAAGGCCAAGAGTTGCTGTGCCCTTTGCTGGCATGTTCTTCCCCCAAATAGCTGCAGTGTCCTTCCCTCACCTCCTTCATGGATTCACTCCAAAGTTACATTCTCAACGAGGTCGCACTGAACCCTGAGCATTCAACTTAAAACTGTAACCCTTATTTCTGTCGTCTAACTAAGATCTATATTTCTTTGGACTCCTTGTTACCATCCAACATATACATTTTACTTATGTGGGTTCAGTTTGTCTCCCTCCTTTAGAAAGTGTTCCTTGTGGTTAATCTGCTTTATTCTGTATCCCAAGCACCTGGAATAGTACCTGGTCCATGGTACGTGTTAACTAAATATTTATTGAATTCATGAATTTTTTCACACACCCAGAAGGAAAGCTGTGGAAAACTAGTGAATTTGTTTTTCATTCATTCTGAAACAAATAATTATTCTACACCATACAGAAAACATGCAGCCATTTAAAAGAGAGCTAAGACAAAACAGTAGTAACAGTTTTACAAATATATTATTGCCTTGAACCTACAGATTAATTATTAAACACTAGTACACATCCTTTGAACAAATGCTTACTTATTATATAACTTTTTGTCTTTTATTTAAAAGTAACTCTTCTGATAGTGAAAAATAATCTATCCTTAGATTTTCTTGTAAGATATAACTGCAGATTGAAAAGTCAGCTCTTTGTATTAAGGTATTAAGAGTCTATGGCAAACACATTTTAAAAACATTTTTTTTCAAGACCTACTTTTTCTAAGTTTGATTACACTGATATTTTTTGGTCAGATTAAAATAGCACAACAGAAGACTGTAGTTGAGTTATGGCACTGAGATGAAGAAAGACATTGGGTGCAGCATTGTCTCTGAGTCACGTAAGGCAGAGTGACAAATGGATGGTGATATACAGAATGGCATGGCAGTCTTTGGCTTTGGACAGAGGTCCATAAATATTTTGCACATGCTTGGAATACATGGACATCCAGTTGACAGGCTCTCCAAGAAACTTCTAAAATTAGATACCAGATCTAAATTGGTATCAGGAATTTAATAAAAAGGGATATCCTCTGAGACTTTGAGGTCATCATACAAAGTGGTACGAACTGTGTTTCACTTAAGATTGCCTTGCAAGACCTTTTTGGAAAAAATACAGTACAAAGAACTGAAGGATGAGGCGGTGATTCTCTTTCCTCCCATATTGTAATCAGTTTGAATAGCAGTGGGTATGTGACTCGTGTTAATTGTGCCAAAACAGCAGCAGCATGAATGCTAAATTATTCACCATGTTCACAAACTGTCAAATGGGGCAAATAGCCAACTATTCAAAATAATTGCAAAAAAGATTGGCACAGCTGTAATGTGTTTTAATGTGTATTCCATATCATCTTGAAACCCATATTCAATGCACAGAAATGAATGCCTCCCTTTGATAGGCTCAGATGAGAATTTTGGTTTTATTCATAAGTATTTCTAGCAAAAATTAATTAATTCATTTGTTCTATAATTTCCTTGTCTCTAATAATATAAAAATACCAACATATTTTTAGATTAGGGGAAATTGGCCCTAAAAAGTAAGCTCTCAAATACATGTTGATAATGCATGGAGATGTGCTTTGTCTCCTATCATTAAAAGGAAATGAAGTCATTTATTAATTGTAGACCTGTGTATTTTTTATGGCAAAGAATATAGTGGTAAAAATTCAAGTATGTAGAGAATTTAGCTTCCATTCTGAATTTTATGTTATAATATTGCTTGCTCGTAGTACCACGTGCTGGGGTGTTTTAGTGGGATAGGTATTTCCAAGAGGAGTGAGGGAGGGAGGCCAAGGCTCATGGTGGGGGGTGGAGTGAGGAAGCATAGAAGAGAAGGATGGAGGGAAGAAGGGTGAAGACAAACAATGCAAGGTTTAGAATCTTTATTTTAAAAAAATCTTCCCCTGGGATCTTAGACCTATCCTTCATCCATTTTATTTACCCTTTCTTCTTGCAAATAGAATAGTTTTGAAAAAATTCACACATAAATTTGTGATTTTGAAAAGAGCTTTTAATTTCCATACCCAGGGATAGGCCATTATTATTACTTAATAGAAGCAAATTTAAAATATTTTCCATTCATGGGTTATGCCAATAGCCTAAAATTAAAAATGTTTTTAAAGGGACTTTTGAAATTGGCTGAAGATTTTCTTTTTTCTTTTTATCATTTTAAAATCCTCATCTAAAAATATACTTGTTGATTTTGGAGAAAGAGAGAGAAATATCAATTGGTTGCTCCCTCAGACACCCAACCTGGGATTGATGGAATCCACAACCTTTTGTGTATGAGATGCTCCAACCAAGTATTGCAACCCTGCCAGGGCAAAATTTGCTGAGGTTTTAATTAAAAAACAAACAAACAAACAATGATGGTTAATAATAAAGAACTATATGAATGATGGCAAATATTTATTTAATTATGATGAAAAATAGAGAAACAAAATTTTATATGGTATATTTTATTGACAGATCTCAAAAATAAATTTAATCTTAGAGAAATATTAATACTGAGAAATATGGTGATTTTTATAAATTAATAGATTTAGTTTTATTTCTATAACAAGAAAATATTGAGTGGCAAATTTACTCTAATCCCAAATCTTTGAAACTTACATATTTTTATTAATGTTTCGGCCTCCATTTATGTGCTATTATCGTTATCAGTATTATTAAAGATTTGTGCTATGCTACAATTACAGTTGCTTATTATAGAAGAACTATTTGTCACACTTCTGCTTTTATCTCAGAATGTGAATAAATTGAGATAAAGGTAGTCCATTATTAAAATGAGGTCAGAGACTTGTACACACATTTATGGAATAGTAAAATATAAGTTTCCTATGTTAGGTTACAAAGAAACATTTTTCTCACATTATTTCAATTAACTGACATTTTCCATCAAATTGTTTAGGTATATTTTATGCATAATTTAATGCAATTTTTACTTGCAAAAATGTTGAATTTTTATGACAGAGTTTTAGATAAACTGTGTATTTCTGAATGCTACCAAGCAGAAATATTTTTTAAAGTAAACTGAAGAATAGTGTTTAAATATTTGCTGCCTTTTCCTATTGGAGGATTACACTTTCCTACCCAGCTGATATTGGGCTTAGTCATATGCCTTGTTTTGGCCAAATTACAATGAGCAACAATGCTGCAACCTCTGAACATGGGTCTTTAGAACCATCCCCACGGTTCCACCATCTTTCTTTCCATGTCTCAGATGAGGCGGCTTCTTCAACTTGTAATGCAAGTAAAGAAGACTTGGGTTTGTTTCAAAAAACACAAAATAGTATTAACTGAAAAAAAATTATTTATTTATTTATTTTTATTACAGCAGCATTTTAGCCTAATATGACTGACATACTATTACTGGTCCATCTTAGCCAACATGAGGATCATTTTATAGTTTTAACTAGGCCTATTTTAAATTATTTCCATTCAAAATACCCATAATTTGAAACATTTATGGTATGATTCCTAAATCTGCATTGAAGAAATGATGAGTAGAATAATTTAGATGCTTAATCCACACAAAAAGATCTGTGTCTTAATAACTAAGTTGTATGTGACACTATAATCTAGAAAGCTAAACGAAGACAAATAGTATTCTTAGACCTGGTAACATTTATATGAAATTATATGATCATTCCTCCTGCACTTAAACAAGTTAAGGATCATTAGTAAGTAATCAGTAGTTTCTCTTGCTTTCCAGTACAAAATGATGTATACCAGAAATAAAATAATCAAAGAAAATTGTTTAGCTTTAGGGAGTAGAAATAGTTTAAATTTATTTGTAAATTTCAGATAATACTTCATACTTCCTAGATTTTTTTCAAATGAAATTAAATATTGAAAATCCAAATTCTGCTAACTATTCTGTAGCCTTAATGAAGCTATATACTATTCAGCTGGTGTTCTTTAAATAATTCAAATGCTTTTTATTTACTTCATTGATTAGGCATAATTAAAAAAATAGATACAAAGAAAAAAGAAATAAGGCACTGATGATATTTAGGAATTTAAATACTATATTGTAATATAACTGTGATATTTAATATGATTTTACTTCCCTATGATTTGTTCCTTTAATTTTTCATAACTTACAAGAACCAAATACACTCTAAGTGGTAAAGTAATATTATATTTTATATTTAAGTTCCTCAACATATTACTCTTTCTCATCTATCTTCAATTACATTCATGCTATGCCTCCCTGTCATAGGATCCCAACAGCAAATTGATGACACATACAAAATAAAATATTTTGAATAGCATTTATTTGCAAAGGAACTATTTGCCAAAAAAATGTTGGTATAGAAGACCCACAAAGCATTCAGTGGATTCTAGTAATGGCTCAACGTCACCAACAGTAGACTGATAAACTAATGAGGGTGATATATGATTGAGATTATCTTCAGTGGAAAGTAAGTGACCTTGAGAAAAGATAATTAAGAAATTACTTATTTGTTGTCTCTAAGAATTTTATATTTTCACCTGAGTCCACAATAAAAAGACATAATTATGTAGGGCCAGGACTATAAGAGGTAAAAATAGTTGGCCGAAGGTGCCTAAAACTAGTCCCAGTGTAAAGAGTGTGAACTTTTCTGCATGAATGTTGAATCTCCATTGTATGGAGATACAATGTAAGTTCTACAAGTGATAGCCAGAGTTTCCACCAAAGTGCCTGTAAAACCAAGCATAGAACTCCCTCATGAAGCTTAGCTTCATATATATGTCAATACCATAAGGCTTTGCCATGATTGATTGTCTACAACGCTACTAACATAATATAGGCATTGCTGATTGCTGTCAAAATTTACTTTTGTATTTCTGAGAAACCTCTGAAGACAACAAGATTTCATCAAGGAAAAATATCATATGATCTCACCATTAACAGGAATCTAAACAAACCAAACAAGCAAGCAAAATATGACCAAAGACACTGAAATAGGGAACAGGCTGACAGGGTCCAGAGGGGAGAGGGGAGAGAATCATAGGGGAAAAGGGGAAGGACTCACATGAACAAGTATAAAGGACACATGGACAATAACTAAGGGTGGGGGGTGGAAAGGGGAGGGAGGTGGGGAGCATGGGGTGGGGGGCGGGCAGGGTTGGGATTATAAGACAGAAACCTGTACTTGAACAAGAATTAAATAAAAATTATATTAAAAAAAAGATTTCATCAAGGAAAAACACTAAATTATCAATACATTGATTCTAATACTTAAGTTCTATGCTATTTGATGATAAAGTGATCAAAGAAAAATCAAACTGAAATATGTAAAGGAAGTTAGATTCAAATTTTATACCTGTGTTTGTAGGCTAACCACAGCCTACAAACTGGAAATATAACATCACATTACCAGTTCTTATACTTAGGGATATTACCAATCCCTAAGGGCAAAATGAAAGGGCATATTACCAATGATAAGTATATAGGTACAAACCCAGTAACCAAAACTTTTCTAATACATTCCAGAATAAAATACAGAGGACTGGACACACGAGAACAGATGGATGATGGACATTTTATCAGTTGTAATTTAATGAGCAGAGTAGATAGAATGACAAAAAGACTTAAAATTTCATATTGCCTTTAGTGATTTGTCATACCTGAGAAGCATAGAAATGACAGTTGCTGACAAAGCAATCCACAAGGAATTAATTGTATTTTTGTTCCAAAACTTAATAGTAACTGTGAGCATAGGATAGATTTTCCCAAAGAATGATGTAAAAACTTCATCTAAGCATTATGTTTGCTTTCAGTATAGGAAGATTTATTGGCTCTACACTAACATTTTCAGCCTTCTTCATTTTGCATTAAATTAGTCTCCAAGCACATAATCTGTACCATGTGGTTCACCTGTGCCAGGGCAATGGGTCTCAAAACTGCCTGTGTGTGATATCGCTGGGTGTGTTTATTCATCACACAACTAGGTAGAAATCACTCTGAACTTTTTTTAATCCTCACCTGAGGACATATTTGCATTGCGTTTAGAGAGAGAAACATCAATGTGAGAGAAAGAGAGATCCATCGATTGGTTCGCCTTCTGTAAGCACCCTGGCTGGAGATTGAACCCACAGCTTAGGTATGTGCCAGGGCCAAACTTTCTGATTCAGCATCCAAAGGTATGAAGCACAATCACTTGTGTGTTCAATAAATTTTTCAGGTGTACATTATACCAGAGACATACATTAAACCAACTGAAAATAATTCTGACATACTATCTCCTTCTGCAAAAATGTAATTGTGTCCAGATGAAATGATAGTGTAAATAGAAAATCCTACAGAGTCCACTAAAAAAAACTGTTTGACCTAATAAACAAATTTGGCAAAACAGCAGGATACAAAATTAACATTCAAATATTAAAGACGTTTTTGTATACCAACAATGAAACGTCAGAAACAGAAATGAGGAAAAAATCCCATTTGATAGAGCAACAAGAAAACAAAGTACCTAGGAATAAACCTAACCAAGGAGGTAAAATAACTATACTCCGAAAACTATACAACACTGAAGAAAGAAATTAAGGCAGACACAAACAAATGGAATCATATACTGTGTTTATGGATTGGAAGAATTAATATCATCAAAATGTTCATACTATCCAAAGTAATTTACAGATTCAATGCAATCCCTATTAAAGTACCAAAGACATATTTCACAGATATAGAACAAACATTTCAAAAATTTATAGGGAACCCAAAACACCCCCAAATAGCTGCAGCAAATTTGAGAAAGAACAAAGTAGGAGGAATCACAAAACCTGATACCAAACTGTATTACAAGGCCACTGTAATCAAAACAGCCTGGTGCTGGCATAAGAACAGACACAGATCCATGAAACAGAATAGAGAGCCCAGAAATAAACCCAGTCCCTATGGTCAGTTAATATTTGACAAGAAGGGCAGCAGCATAAAATGGAGTAAAATTAGCATCTTCAACAAATGGTGTTGGAAGAGCTGGACAGCTACATGCAAAAAATAGTACTTGATCACCAATGTACACCATACGCAAAAATAAATTCAAGGTGGATAAAGGACTAAAATATAAGTCGTAACACCATAAAAGTCATATAGGAGAACATAGGCAGAAAGTCACAGGTATTTCACACAGCAGTACTTTCACCAATATGTCCCCTAGAGCAAGGGACATACAGGAAAGAATAAACAAATGGGATCTCATTATAACAGAATCTTAAAACGTTATGTAATAAGTATTTTTTAGTAGAATCCTTCAACATGGCGACTATGGCAACTTAGAAAGAAGGTGTAGACTGAGAAGAGACTTGCACCTCCATGCTCTCATTAAAAGATTGAAAACTCTGCCCATTTTTTAACCGGATTGTTTTTCTACCTGGTGTTGAGTTATATTAAGTTTTTTATATATTTTGGAAATTAGTCCCCTTTCTGATGGATTACTAGCTAACATGTTCTCTCATACAGTGGGTTTCCTTTTCATTTTGTTGATGGTTTCCTTTGCCGTGCAAAAGCTTTTTATTGATAGTTTGATGTAGACAAATTGTCAATAGACATATGAAAAATATTCAATGTCACGAGTCATCAGAGAGATGAAAATTAAAACAACCATGAAATATCACTTCATGCCTGTCAGAATGGCTATCATCAATAAATCAACAAACAACAAGTGCTGGCGAGGTTGTGGAGAAAAGGGACGCCTCATTCACTGTTGGTGGAAATGCACATTGGTGCAGCTACTTTGGAAAACATGAAGTTTCCTAAAAAAATTAAAAAGAAACTGCCTTTTAACTCAGTGATCCCACTCCTGAGTATGTATGATTTTAAGGAATATATGCACCCCAATGTTCATTGCAACATCATTTAAAATAGCCAACATTTTGGAAATAGCTCAAGTGCCCATCAGTAGATGAGTCTACAAAAAAGCTGTGATATATTTACACAATTGAATACTATGTCACCATAAATAAGAAGGAAATATTACTTTTAGGGAACTTCAGGTGAACCTGGAGATTGTTATGCTGAGGGAAACAAGCCGGTCAGAAAAAGACGAATACCATACATCTCATTTTATGTGAAATCTAATGAGCAAAAGAAGCTGACAGAGAGGATCAAAACAGAGGCATAGATAGATTGGACAGACTGATGGCTAGATGAAAGGAGGTGGAAGGATTAGTCAAAGAACATATATTCATGACACATAGATACAGACATCAGTGTAGGGATGGCCAGAGGGAAGACGGGCAGCAGACTGGGTGCAAGTAGGCAAAGGGGGAGAGAATGAGGACAACTGTAATGGTGTCTGCAGTCAAAACAAAGTTAAAAAAACTAAACTAATTTCATCATAAAAACTAAGAAAATTCAGAAATTTAGATAGAAGCAAAAGTCATTCATAAAATTTTTCTTTCATTTTTTTTGTTATCCACATATATATTTTACTGGATTGTTATGTACATGCTGATTAAAGTCTTGCTTTTTGTCATTAAAAAAAGTTTGAGAATTAAATACAGGGAAGGGGAGAAAGAAAACTGACAGTAAGAAACCATCACAGGTCATAGTCATAGTGAGTTTTACTTAGTGCTTCCGGAATTAGGGCAGGAAAAAAACCCATTAGAATTTAAAACTGGTTTGTCACCATTCTAATAAATGTGTGTCGAGGTGTGTGTATCTGTGTGCTTGTCCAACATGTTACCTTGGTCTGTAAACTGTTGTTTTTGTGATTGATACAGAGGTTAATCCACTGAAGAAGATTCAATTTGACTAATAATCTGTTTCTAAATATTACGATTCTTTTATACTTTATAGGGAAATAAACTCATTCGATGGGATTATATATATGAGGTCTTTCTGGAAATGTTAAACCATTGTGAATATAATGAAAACAGTTTGCACGACATTGATGTAACCTGGCAGCCAAGGAGAGTGGACTGGAATGCACGTGAGTTAACAATAACGAGTCACTGTACTGGTAAATGGGGGTTTTAGATCCTCTTGACTGAGCTTGTGTACCGTGTGGCCATTGCATTCAAAATTACTGAGTGAGTAGAGTAACGGATCTGATTCAAATATTGCATCAAGCTAGAACATTCCTCAGGAAACTATTTGGATTATTCAGAAGGCCACAGCTATTGGCAACGGGTGATTGGCAGCTATATCACAACAACATGCCTGCTCATATACCACGTCTCCCGCAGAGTTTTTGGTGAAACATCAAATCACTCAAGTGACTCAGCCCCAAGGTACAGCCCAGATTCAGTGCCCTGTGACTTCTGGCTTTTCCAAAAACTAAAATCACCTTTGAAAGGGAAGAGATTTCAGGCTATGGATGAAATTCAGGAAAATACAGTGGGGCAGCTGATGGTGATTGGGAGAACTGTGTGAGGCCCAAAGGGGCCTTCTTTCAAGGGGACTGAGGTGTCATTGTCCTGTGTACAATGTTTGTTGTATCTTGTATCTTCTTCAATAATGACTCTATTTTGCATAGCACATGGATGGATACTTTTAGGACAGACCTTGTATAGTGTTTTTCAAAATGTTAGAGTTTTCTAATTAGAACAGAGACATAAAAATAATGTATGGCACAGGCTGTGAAGAGGAATACTTTATATCTATGTGAAAAACTAAGGTTCAACATATGAAACCAATATGGGGAATAAAGATAATAAAATTAACATGACATCTAGAGAATTTCAGATATCATGAACTTTAGGAAAGATAAGATGATATCATAGTTTTGAAATAAGATGAAGATCTTATCTTAACTGAACCCAGTTGCAGGGTTCACCAGAAGAAAATCTTGAGACTTGTATTACCAATTCTGTTGAAATATATATCCAGGTATACCTATGGCTAATTACAAAAATGAAATCTTGCCAAAAGCAAGGACTAATATGTGACTAAAAGTACATGGCCAAGAAATATCTTAAAAGGGTTCTGTAGAAATACATAAAAATTTACAAAAGATTATAGAATAACTTACCACAACTATATAGTTTTCAGATGCTAAGTGTAAACAAACATATTCTTATTTTCTCACACACTTTTCTATATCTTTAACTCAATAATTTATGTGATGGCATCTCTTCCTTTTGGTTCTCCATGTTCTATTCACATTAATTTAAAGGTGACTAATTTACACCAAAGGATAGAGGAGAGCAAGAAAGTGACATATGTAAGAGATGATGCTCCTAAGAAAATTGTATGCTCTGCATACAATTTAAGGTTTCTATTTTATGCATTATAGAAATATTAAGAAGACAATTTTAAGCATTGCAGTACTAATTGTATTCTCTGCATGACACAAAGGAGTTTAAGGTGTTTTTGACAACTCTCCCAAGTTCTCCAATTTAATTATTTATAAGAAATTGTCTGGTAAATATACCAAAGAGTAAAAGGTCACTTAATCTTTTGCTCTATTTAGGTTTTGAAAAAAAAAAACACAATAGCATGATGAATGAGCATTGACACAGAACTAAAACATTCCCATGAAAATATACAGTAAGAACTATACACAATCCATTAAACAGGACAAAGTCCATTGCATACTAGTTTTTTCTCAGGCAGTGTGGGTATTGAGAGAGAGAGAGAGATTTAGGACACCTTGATCACCCTTTCAAGTACCACTAACAAAATAAATAATATTTGTTGTCACATCACTCACTGGGAGGTGGATGTGACTTCAAGCTTATTCATTTGTCACTCTCCAATTGAATAATGCCTCCCCTAGTACCCAGACCTTTTTCCCAACAGCTGGTGAAGACTCAAGTAGAAGTTAATGGAGTCATTGGTTTCCCCTTGAATCTGTGAAATGAATGGGGTTTGTGAGCCATCTATCCTTTATAATACAGTAGTAAGGTAATAGTCCAATTTCTATTATGCAAACAAGATGAGTCTGCTGTATATTCTACTCAGGAGTAGGTACTGAAACTGTACATCTTTAGAAGGAAGTTAGGGTGTGAAAGAATCAGGAAAAATAGAATATGAACAGACTTCTTATAGCTCTAATAGAAAATATTTGAAAATTATACTTACTATATTTCACAGAAAAAAATGGAATTAATTTTTCTGATTTAGAGCCAATTGATGACTTCTAATATTTGTATATCCTTCCACTCTCAGGTTCAGATTTAATATAATTCTAGAAAAGCATCACACACACTGTAAAGCAAAAATGAACCTTGATCAGAAGGTCCAAGTTTGTGATCATAGCTCTGAATTAAACAGCACATAATTAAATAAACATTTTATCATATCTCACACATTGTGCTGGATCTCACTATGTTACATATTTTTCTTCTGAGAAACAAGAATAATACAACCAGAGTTGCGTTAAGAAATTGAAAATCCCCCAACAAGTTTATCTCTTTAGAAAAGCAGTTTACTCTTTTTGACTGACCCATATGACAATAACAGAACAAGCTTTTAAGGTGTGTTGTTCTCTCATTAGTGAAAATCCCTCTCACAACCAGCAAAGAAAGCATAGAGAAGAGGTGTCAGGGCTTCCTTTAAGAGGAGCGAGGCTGTTTATAAGCTAGAAATGATTTTCATTGACTCAGAGCTCATGCAATATATTTGGTGACTTTGCCTGCACCAACCATGTGCCTCACCATCTAAACAGAGCCCTGAGTGCCTGACTCGAACTCCTGGATTACCCCACAGAAGGGAGCAGAGAGGCACAACACCGTGCACTCTGTTCTTCATAGATACAGATAAGAAACTGCCTGTAAGGTTGTGGGTACAGCACTGTAGAATTCTAGATAGCTGGAATGGCATAACAGGAGAAAGTGGGAAGAATAAGATAACTTGCTGTCTACTTTACAAGCAGTCACATGAAGATTAATAGGCTAATTTCTGAGAAGCACTTAAACAGTGGTGGATGCCAAGTTTAAACATTATTATTTATTAGTTGGCTATGTGGTATATTTCCCCTGAGAGCGTGACTAAAAGCCACATAGAATTGTGTCTTCTTATTTGATTTCAATATTCATATTGCATATAAGGCAGATTTTAATTGTGTGAGGCCATTTGGAAACGTAATAAATCACCTTCAAGTCTAAGGCTGAAATAATATCTCCCCAAATATTGAAGAGTGTTCAGTATTCACAGGGTGGCAAATCAGAAATTAACTATTAAATGAGATGCTCTGTCATCTCTATCCCCCGAGAACAAGATTCACGACTGCGAACATAAATTCAGAATGGTGCTGTTGGAAACGGGAAAGGTGTCAGAAATCACACATTTGCTATGGACTCTCCTAAAAGAAAGTCTTTAAAGAAAATGACTTTGAATGTACAAGGTGAGCCCATAAAGTTTTACTAAAAGCAGGAGCTGCGAGAACCCAGCTTGCAAATGTTCCAGAGAATTTTTGAGACACTTTAAACTCCGTCTACAATAAAGTTACAAGGCACAGTTTGCCATGACATGCGTTTATGCAGTAACAATCACATCTTTGCACCTATAACTTTTTTCAGTGTAATTTGTTGCCCAGTAGAGCAAGCAAGATTTTTGATATCATATTATTATTTAAAATAAGCATGGTTTTTAAAATGCTGCTAATATTTGGACAAAGATTTATAGCTAATATCAAGGTGGTGATACCATATTTCATTTAAAAAGACTCAAAATTATTCTGCTTAGTATTTTTATAGTTCTATTCTATAATCAATAGCCGATACCTACTCCTCAGTAGCCAATATTTGAAGCTAAAAGAATGCAAGATGATTTAGGAATAAGTTTCTTACACGCAGTAAAAATTACATATCATTCTGTTCCTAATGGCTTTGGCACTTGGGGATGAAGATTTATAGTCAGTTATTAATGCCCTTAATTATAGAGATGCCATTAAAATCCTCTTTGCATTAAATATGCCTCACAGACTCAACTCTCATTATTTGTTTAATGTTTGAGGTTTATTCTTCATAGGACAGAAAGGCAATGGAAATGAGAGCAGCTATCCTGTAGAAGGTTAATTTATGAATGATACATGAGTGCTTTAAAATGAACTGCATAGGTTACAAGTTAGACAGGTTTTGGCAGAAAACCAGTTCTCTCTGTTTAGTTTTTTTTTTTAAGAGGTTCCATAGCACAGAAGAAAATACAAGTGATTGTTATGGAGAATTTCTCAAGAGAAACTGAGGCCCTGGCTGGTGTAGCTCAGTGGATTGAGCGCGGGCCTGCGAACCACATGATCGGGGTTCGATTCCCAGTCAGGGCACATGCCTGGGTTGCGGGCCAGTTTCCTGCAGGGGACTCACGAGAGGCAACCATACATTGATATTTCTCTCCTTCTATCTCCTTCCCTTCCCCTCTAAAGATAAAGAAATAAAATATTTGGAAAAAAAAAGAGAAACTGAGATGTTCATCA
This sequence comes from Sturnira hondurensis, assembly GCF_014824575.4. Lineage (NCBI taxonomy): Eukaryota > Metazoa > Chordata > Mammalia > Chiroptera > Phyllostomidae > Sturnira > Sturnira hondurensis. Next base: position 7,717,293 of record NW_028089093.1, on the reverse strand, counting down.
GGATATGTTCAGTCTCAAAGCAGGCAAGATCTGTGATTTGGCCTTGGACACAAGTATTTATTTGCTATCTCCTTTCTTGGAACAACAACAAAACTAAGTATATATATGTGTGTGTATATGTATATATACTTATATATGTGTATATATATTTATATACGCATATATAGTTATATATAATAAATGTGTCTTGTGTGACAGTTGAAGAAGCAAAGTGAATTTTAATGAAATATCTGAGTAGAAATTTCATTCTATCCATCCCTTTAATTTATTTGATTGAACTCTGGTAAACCTAAGCCACCTTATTATTACATTAATTTTACTCTTGAAAATAGGACTCCTATAGTCAGGAGTGTTTTTCCAATAACTCTGAGTAGCAACCCCACAGGCATTCTATTTGAAGGTATTAGTCCTAATGCCTAGGAGAGTGGATTTTTTCTTTACTGAGTAGGACCACCTGTGTGATTTGATTTACATGGACAAGAAAGATCTATGCAAAGTAATTCCACCTTCAGACTTCTATAGCAATATACCCTTCTGTCTATCTTGAAATCCTTATCTCTGAGCACTTTTCTTTTCTTTTTTTTTAAAGCTACTGCACCTAGTAGGTGATGTGTGTGCGAGGGGCAAGATGTAGTTGAAATCTTGCATAGGATTGGTAAGGAAAGACAACAGATAATGAAACATGAAAAAAAGCTCATTTAAACATAAATATCCCTTTAGCCCTGGCTGGTGTAGCTCAGTGGATTGAGCATGGGCCTGCAAACCAGACGACCACGGTTCGATTCCCAGTCAGGGCACATGCCTGGGTTGCAGGCCAGTTCCCGGCAGGGGCCAGCTCCCCACAGGGGATGCACGAGAAGCAACCATATATTGATGTTTCTCTTCCTCTCTCCTTCCCTTCCTCTCTGAAGATAAATAAATAAAAAATATTAAAAAAACAATAACAGCAAATATTTAAAAAATAAAAATAAATGTCCCTTTAATGTTCTGGGAAGGACTTCTGCTCTGCCTGTATGGATGGCAAAATACGGCTGGGGTTGGTGGCCCACAGACAAAGGGTAACCGAGATGTGCCCTAAGATGGGGTGATGGAGAGTGAATGAATGGGCTTGCGTGAGCTGCAGAGTTAGGAGTCAATGGAGAGCTGAGTCATGGGTGGACTGGCAACTTCAGAAGGTAGTACATGTTAAACTAGAGAGAAAATAAAAAATATTTTATGTCAGTGCTGAACCAAGATTTAGGGACCTAAGGAGCCTGCAGTAATACCCCACTGACCTGATATTAATTATTTATTTAGTATTTATTGATTAAGGTTCATAAGAAATTGAGTCTTTTCATTGAAATACTACATTGTTTTAACATTAGTTTTTAATGCTAAAAAAGAAATAATATATGTGTTAGAAACCTTCTGTTTGCCTTTGCATATACTCTCTTACCTTCTTGTGCTCATAGAACTTGAGGGTATAGGCATAAGCTCAACCAGTTGGTTCTTGTGTTCCCCGGCTTCTGTCTGGGGTTTGCCGGTGGAAATTGATTACCAGCATGAGAATAGAAAGGGTCAGAGAAAGGGTGAGGAGAGGGGAGGTCTGATGTTCATTTCCCTATCTTTCTTCCTCTTTTTCCAAGTTCTGTAAACACTTCCACCTCCCCCCCTCCCTCCATGAGTCTCTGGCTGGTAAAAGCATCTTCAAGGCATGGGACACTGTGCCACTATCCTTTGTGATTTATCTATACTCCACTCCCATATCTGTAAATGTCCTTTACTGAACTTTCCTCAAATTATCTCCTTTGAGTGTACCAGCTGTTTTTTACAGGACCTTGCCTCTTATGCTATAATTCTTAGTAGAAAAGACAGAAAAGTGTGGATAACAAAAGGATTTAAATAAATATATGTGTGTATATATTGTAATCATTACATTTAAAGTAAGCTGCTATAGTTTATTAATATATGGCAAAATAAAAAATGAAAAGCATCACTTAATGAGGTTCACTAAATATGACAACATATTCAGTTCAATAAATATTTAAAAATTGGTCTGAAAGCATAGTTTCAACACATAGAAAACAAAAACCTCAAGTTTTCCAAACATGAATGTATAATTTCATGGCAGAACAACAGATTTGAGCGCATCCCTCTGACACAGTGTTCATTCAGAAACTGCCAGACATACGCACACGTGCAGGCCCGTGCAAATCAGTAAAGATGTAGATGTCAACAACAAAAATTATAAGTTTGTACCCAGCAACTGTCCCTTCATAAGACCAATCCTCTCCTTTCATTGGAAACGTTCCTCATTTCAACCCCAGTACCTAGGAAAACATTGAATTCCACCCCAGAGAACTTGTTTGAGAGATGTTTTCCTTTTTATCTTTACCTTTTAATTTTCTTACAAAAATCAGTTGACGTTTGTATTTTTATTCATTTTCTTGAAATGCCTCCAAGTTCTGTTTAAATGTAAAAGGATACCTTACACAAACACAGACTCATATTCCACAAACATTTAGTCATCTTTGCTGTTCCAGGTGCTTTCGCGTCTCAGCACCACCTCAGGTTCTTTCCAGGAGCCTGCGCGAGGGTCAGCTCTTTCCTTAGAACAGCCTCTGTGGCTTTTGATATATTCAAGTCCCTTCTTAGTATGCACTAAGTAACAAAGAATTAATTTAAGGAAGAACATTGCTTAAGACAGGAAAATGACAGGTTATTAAGGTGGAATGCTCTTGGAGCTGCTCTCTTGCAATTGTGCTAGTCATTTTTCAGTTTTTTTCAATAACTTTGTATACTTTCTATGTCCTATTTGCTGACCTAAAGACTGGGTGAGACCAAAGATAAAAGTGAGGGCAACATAAAATTTCTCAACCATAGAATATATTCTTCAGTTTAAGCTATCTTATTACTTGATTATTAAAAAGTCCTTGGTGAAGAACAAAATTTTTCTTGCATGCATTTATTCTCTTGGGTAAAAATTATGTTTCTAGTACATGTTCTAGCAAGCAGAAATATTTTAAAATATGTCTTAAACCCAATCCTTAATGGGTGATTTTGGCTACTTATTTAACCTCTCTGTATTTTTTTCATTAAAAAGTAAAATAGTATTTACTCCATAAGGTTGTTGTGAGGATTAAATGTATACAGACTATCTACTATAGGGTATTCTGTGAGGTGAAGTTTCATAGACCAATTCACGAGTATACAATATTTGCACACGATGAAAACTGAAAGTGGCTTTTTGTCAATGGATACAATTTATATAAACAGGGGAATTTTTATTTAAGTGAATAAAAGGAAATACCAAAACCATTTTAAAGCCTTTAAAAATATTTCAATTCTAGAATTATCTATTTAAGAACACCAAAATGCTCTCATTCCCTGAACACTTGTAACCAGAACATATTTTTATTTGTATTTTCCTTTAGATTTACTTATATTACACTAAATCAAGAAGTAAAATATCTTTAAAATAATTTTTCTGCTGTGTTTTCTAAGTGGCCTAATAGTTTGTCTGGCAAATTCTGTCATGCAAATGTGCAACAGTTCTTTTAGTGAAGCTCAGGGCCCTGTTAGCAACTCAGCACTAAGTGTCTGTTCAAAGCATAAGACCTATTTAATCATAAATTTTAAATATTGTGAGTAGTATGTGAACATTAGATTCTATAGTTAAAAAAAAAAACAACCCTGTCTCATGTCTTTTAAGTATTGTAGAACCACAATTATTAGTCTTGCTTGTTCATTTGGTTTAAATCTGATCTCAGAGCCATCGTGTAGCAAAAGCAATCAATAAAAGCACAAAAAGTAAATACATTGATTTGGGGTGGAGGTTGGGGGGTTGTGGTGGCAACTAAATCATATTGTTTTCATCCTCCAGGCACTTCTAAAATGCATTTATTCTGGCTCTATCCCAGATCACTTAGAAAACTTTAAAAAAATCCTACAATTTGATAGAGCACTGTCTCCATCCCCTCACCTAAAATAAAACCTGACCTAATTAATCCTGGTAACGCCATCTAACCCGAAACCCTCCCCCACATTTCAGCCATGAACACTCACAGGGGGCCCAGTGTTCTCATTGCTCCTCATGGCTCTATGGAGGCCACTGCCCCGCTACCATGTATCAATAGGAGCTCCACTTTTGACTCCCATTTATTTGTATTTATCTCACCAACTTTCTGGGGCTCTTCTCTTTTCCCCATTGACATGACCCTCTTTTGATTATAATATTCTTCTATTACTCCTGTTTGGTCTGGTTCTTAATATTCAAATCACGGAGCCTTTTAACTGTAACTTCACAGTACCTAGACCTCTTCAACTCCAAATGGAGTTGAGTGGGAAGAAATATTATAAACTGGCATATTATATACAATTTGATACATGTAAGTATGTAGCTAATGTATGCAATCATATATATGCCTCTTGTGTGTAATTACATACACATTTGGAAAACGCTGAATTATTAATGGTTGATTCTTAAAAATTTTTAATGTTTTTGATAGCTTTTGTTCTTAAATTTTCTTCTTCGCACTTCTCAGTATTGCATGGAATTTCTGCATGAACATGCATTTCTTTAAAAAGAAAAAAATAACATTTAAAGTACATTAATTTTCAGGAAAAATATTTTATATCTAAAATAGTTTAGATATAACTGTTTTTATTTAATTTTTTAATTTTTAAAATTTACTTATCTTTAGAGGAGAAGGGAAGGAGAGAGGGAGAGAAATATCAATGTATGGTTGCCTCTTGTGCGTCCTGTGCTAGGAACTGGCCTACAATCCAGGCATTTGCCCTGACTGGGGATGGAACCATGATCTTCTGGTTCACAGCCCCGCACTCAATCCACTGAGCTACTCAAGCCAGGGCTAGATATAACTGTTTTAATCCTTACCTCCTTTTTGTCCCTAAACAAATAAAATCTGGTGTCTGACTTCAGCTATTTTATTAAAATGGATCTTGTAAAGATCAACTATCAATGAACTTAACACTGTATCCTCTGATGCCTTGTTCCTGGGCCACAACCTGAAGTGGCTGAGTATGCCGTCTTTATTAACAGTGTGACTGCTTCAAACCACAGCACCTTAAGCTCTTTCACTAGCTTATTCCACTTGTCCCCTAAGTACAGACATTTTCTAGGTTCTGTGTTCAGAGTGCATTCTTTTCACTCTACACATTCTTTGTTTCTTATCCTCACCCAAGGATGTGTTTTGCTTTATTTATTTATTTTTTAGTGATGAGGAAGAGAGGGAGAAACATCGATGTGTGAGAGGAACATCAATCGGTTGCCACCCAGTATGCGCCCCAACCAGAAACTGAACCCACAACCTAGGTATTTGTCCTGACTGAGAATCACACCCATGGCATATTCATGAACAGGACAGGGACGATGCCAGAACCAACTGGGCCAACTGGCCAGGACTACATATTCTTCCCTAATCTACTTTTCTCTCACAACATCAAATGCCACCGTTACTGAATCTTTCTCATATTATCCAAATATCAAACTACACACCTGACAGCTTGCTGTTTACTACACAAAACAAACTTGAAAGTAATCAACCTCAAATTCTTAAGAGTAGACTAATTCATTAGTTTCCCCTTCAAATTTTTATTCTCCTATTGCTTCAATTTTAAATGTGTTAGTATCCTTGGCTTGGATTTAAAACTCCAGACTTGTTGAACTTCCTCTCTCTCATGCCTCAGCAAATCACCATATCTGTGTTGATTATACACGCCTATCACCCATTGTCAGTGGGCAAATGAAGCCAGGTTTTGGATGAGGTCCTATTTTTTTTATACTTCCAATTATATAAGTCTATTTTGTATATTAACTATTTCTGTACTGTATATCCAAAACTGCCACCTACTCTGTATTTCTAGCTTATTTTCCCTTCGGTCACATAGTCATCAACATTAAGTTGCTGAAGCTGATTATGAGGATGCCATTTTGCAAGAGACAAAATATTACTAGCTTGATATTCCAGGTCTTTTCTCCAAGATGTCATTTCAACCTTCCCTTGAAATTTATATTTTACTACTTTGATAATTAATAATATTTTTAAATGTTAGAACTATTATTTGATTAAATAATTATTCACAGAATACATTTTGAGATTCTTATATAATGAATTCATTTTTAAAAGCATCTGGCTATCTTTCTGACTAAAATGCAGTATCAATTATATTTTATAGGTAGCAATTTTTAAAAGATACTATTCATTTAGACAGAGAGGAAGGGAGGGACAAAGAGAGGGAGAGAAACATTGATGTGTGAGAGAAACATCAATTGTTTACCTCTTACATGCCCTCAACTGGGACCTGGCCTACAACCCCAGCATGTAGCCTGACTGGGAATAGAACCTGCAACCTGTGTCTCTCTGGGGTGATGAACAACTCACAGAGCTATACTAGTTAGGGCTCAATTTGTTTTTATGACTTAAGAATTAGATTATATTAAAAAACTGTGGGTATACTATTTTTTACATATTTTTTAGAAATACAATCAGACCTGAGACACTAAATATGAAGAGTTAGAATTAAAGACAAAACATTATTGACTTCCATCATCCTGTGAAGCTGTCTTTAGATGAATTTGCTTGCGCACATGATGGGCACCCATCCACAGTCAGTGCCTCCATCATCATGCCTCTAGGGAAAGACTATTCTGATGCAAAAAAGAATAGTAGCTACAAACACACTTCTCACCTCCAAGTAAATGTTAAGATTTGATATGATATGGTTTAATAGTTACTTTTTCTAGAATTTTTTAGACAGAACACATATTTTTCCAGTATTATTAGTCTGAAAGAATATTTTAAAATAAAATCAGTATATGTAACTAGAATATAAATATATCATATAGATTCTCAAGTGTTTTAAATAAGCATTGTATACCTAAATGGTAGCTAAATACTCAGAATCGCAAAATAAATAGTGGTATCTGTTGTAAATATAAAAGACAAACACCAAAACTAGTCTAAATATATCATATTCAAATGCAAAGAGAGAGAGAGGAAAGAGAGAGAGAATGAAGAGGCCTAAAATACAAAAGTGAACATTATCTCAGGAACCTGTGAATGTTACTTTAAATGGTAAAATTATTGCAGATGGGACTAAGGACTCTGAGATAAGGAGAGTCCCTGAGGTGTCCCAGGTGGGTTCTAAATGCCATCAGAAGTGTCCCTATTAGACAGAGGCAGACGGAGATTAGACACACACTCAGATAATAGACAGGTGAAGATGGAAATGGAAAGAGGAATTTGAAGATGTTAAATCACCGGTTTTGAAATGGAAGAAAGGGCCATGAGCCACGGAAGATAGCTCCAGAAATATTAAGAGGCAAGGAGCAATCTTTTCCGAGAGCCTCTAAAAGGAGAGCGACCCTGCTGAGCTTGGTTTTGGCCCAGTAATGCAGATGTTGGACTTCTGCCTCCAGAATTATCAGGGAATACATTTTTGTTATTTTAAAACACCATGTTTGCAGTTACTGCAACACTCAGGAGCAATTCAAAGACTTTCCAAGCACGAAGCGAAAGGAAAAATGATAAAACAAATAAACAAACACTTGACTACAAAATATTTTACAAATATTTATACCAATAATAAAATAAAAACTGTCAATACTGCTCTGATACAAATAAAACACAGGGTTAATTATATATATATATATATCACACACACACACACACATTACTAAAACCCTGATTATAGAAAAGCTATTTCTAAAATAAGAAATTCAAGGGACCAAAAAATGCAAAAATATATTTAACAATCACCCTGAAAAGGAATCAAATAAATTCAAATAAAAGTGAGCTAATATTTTTGCCCATAAATTGACAAAAATTCCAAACTTTAATTATTTTTTTAGTTGAAAAGGGTGTGATAAATTAAACACTATCATACTCTTACAGAAAAATTATAACATCCTAGAAAACAGCTTGATATGTATAAGAACCATACATATGTGTGCATATGTATATGTATGTATACATATATAACACATATATGTATATATAACATACATATACATATGCACACATATGTATGGTTCTTATACATATCAAGCTGTACTGTATTTGACCCTGTAATTGAACATCTTAAATTGTCTTAAGGAAGTCATCAAGATGACTGTTACAAGAGTATATATAACAGTGCTCTTTCCTGCAGAAAAATCATTGAAAATAATGTTAAAGTCAATAATAGGAAACTAGATCTATAATTATTGCAAAATGATTCAATGCAATATGATTATAAATTATGGTTTTTAAGTATGGTTAATGACATTGGAAATGATTCTTGTGGCAGACTTTGGTGACATGAATGTTTAAGGAAAAAACACTAAAATATCAAATTATACAATGTATCAAAAATGTGTAAGAAGCAAAACAAACCAATAAAAATATATGACAGTGTATATTTAAAAAATAAATACAGAAATACTTATTCTCAAAATTTTAAAGTAATTCTGAGTGGTTGCTGTATAGGTGAATTAGTTTTTATATTTTTTAATTTCCAGTGGTTTCACAATGAGCTTTTGGAAATTTAAATTATTTTTAAATACAAGTATTTTAATTTTTGAGAAAAAATATATAGCATGCACTCAGATATTCACCATTAAGATTAAACCAATAATTAACATATTGGCATATTTGTTCCTGATCCCCCCATCATACTTTAGATTTCAGAAAGATGGAAAAGTAACAATATATATAAAAGTATCAACTGTCCCTCTCACCTTCTATTATCTAGAGATAACAGATATCCCATAGTTGGCATGTGTAACACCTGTGATTGGGTAAAAAAGTTATCCAACTTTTAAACAAAATAAATTTCACTAACAAAACCCTTAGTAAGGAGGGGGATGGTCAATCGACAGTGATCAAATTTTCTACAATACAGAAAAGTGTTTTGACTGGCCAGTCAATAGAAGAAGGACAGAGAGAAAGATCTGCAAGGGGTGGAACAAATGGCGGGTCTGCCTCCTACCTCTGCGATGAACTCAGTGAGCCACCAGACTCATGACCACAGTGTCCCCCACGACCACTGCCTCCAAGTAGCCCTTCAGGAGAGAGTGATGCTGCTCAGAAAGTCTGAGTTTTGAAACTTAAACTGCAGATGTTTATTGACTCAGTGTTTGGAAGGTAGTATGTGTTCCATTGAAATGATTTCTTCAAAATCCTTTAGACATGATTTATCTTCTGGATTACATCTGTACAAACTGACTAACTAGCTCCTTTATAGTTGTAAAAAAAGCGATGCAATGAACTCCTTTCTGCATTGTGTTGGACAGTATAGGCATTTCCTCCTCATCATCTGGTAAATAAATACATGTGGAGCCTGACATGCTACTTATCTCTATCACCTCAAGATACAAACTGGAATTTGTGATCTCTTTTCCTGTAAATGACAGACATAACTAACACTTACTAAATACAATTAATCCTAATTTTCTGATGTCCATTTTTCCTTCTAACCCTCTCCTTCCTCTGTAAATAATTTATAGCCTGCTAAAAAAACACAGTTGATATTTAATCTGAGAGAAAATTATTTAAATGGAATTAAAAAGAACGTCAAATTCTTTTTTAAAAAAGATTTTATTTATTTATCTTTAGAGGGGAAGGGAAGGAGAGAAGGAGAGAAATATCAATGTATGGTTGCCTCTAGTGAGTCCCCTGCTGGGAACTGGCCTGCAACCCAGGCGTGTGCCCTGACTGGGAATCGAAGCACTATCGTGTGGTTCGCAGGCCCGTGCTCAATCCACTGAGCTACACCATCCAGGGCTAAGAACATTAAATTCTTGACTACATCATTCTGACAAATTACGCACCCACACTTTTTTTTTTACCACTCATGCATATGTGTTACATGCCCCAGCAAGCAAATACTGTGCAACAACTAAAGGGAACAATGGGAAGCGTGACCTTTTGCTGGAAAGTTGTGGCATGTGGTCAAGCAAATATTTTACTGTAAGTGAAATATGGTAAATATGCCTTTTCTTGAGAGTCAGCAGATATCAACTTAGTTTCCTCTAGAAATTGTCTCTACTTATTCTGCCTAAAGATAAAAACTGCATTCTTTAGCTCCATTATCTACAAGAGTTAACATCTATTTTTTCAGACACACGATTCAATAAACAGCATGTCAACGATTGTTTATGGTGGTAAAAGTTTTTCTTTAAGCATACCACCTAAAATATCTCACTCTTTGATGTCTTTTTTGGTTTGTTTTGTTTTGTTTCTTTAGATTACAGTGTGTTGGGAGGGTCTTCACCTAAGAGACCCTACACAAATATTTCTTAAGACTTTTAATAGCCCAGTGTACCCACTATAAGGAAGTGTAGGGCTTCAAAGAACAGAAAGAGAACAGCTTCTCAGAGTGACTGGTCCTTCCCTCGTGGCATGATTTGGGTCAGAGCAAGGCCACATTTGGCTGTGTGTAATGCAGGCTCTAACCTCATGTGGAATGGGAAACCTGGGTGTGTCTACATTTGGGGACTCATGTGCGATCTTTTACGTAGCTCCGTTTATTTTCCCTCTGCTATTTCTCAGGACTAGGGTGCTTCTCTATACTTCACTAGATGCCACTCCTGGGTCTCCCAAGGAATGCTCTCTCCCCTTTGCCTCCTGCTAGGATACCTGAAGATTGCCCATTATCCAGGGAATCTTAAAAGGGGCCATTCTTCAAATCCATTCTTCCTATGTCGTTAACCCTCTACACTGAAAGTCTTTTCAATTAACTTAAGGCAAGGGGATATTTGTTCACAGAATAGCAATTAAGACCAACCTGGAAAAGAAATTTAGTCGGGAGGGGACGTATGTTGGTCACAGTCCAAAATTTTTAAACCTTTTTTTTTGGCAACATATGCAGATACAATCAACACATCCATGCTTCCCGTTTCCCATGGTGGAGGTTAAGGGTTTTTTTTTTTTTCAGACACACAAGAGTCAGTCAATAGTATGCCAAGTTGCTTCTGGTGCTAAGAAGTTATTCTTTAAATATGAGCAAATATTTTTTTAATTATCAATAAAACCAAATATTCCATGTCACTTAAGAAGACATAATTCCATGTATGATATCATATAATGCATGGAAATAGAAGTGAATTTGAGCCTGGCTCCAACTTTTACTAAATGTGTGGTCATAGGTAAATCAGTTAATCTGTATTTTTCTGTTTTTTAAATTGTCTTTGGTCAAACATCCCTCTAGATTATATTTATTACCTCTACTTAGAAGTCAAGTGAGATAATGAATGTGAAAACAATTTGTATGAAATAAGGTACGTATGTATGCATTCAAGTATAAGATGTTGCAGCCGGGTCTTCTGGCTCTGTGGCTGGTTTTCCTTCTAACTGACCATATTCAAACAAACATAAGTAATGTTATTATCTCATTCAACAAGCCTGAGTTTCCTAGTGTAACTGAAATTTATAGATTTCAGAGGTCCTGAGACATCTGTTTTATAAAGAAAGAACACATAATCAGTTATTGATGAAGTATATTCATCTATTCTGGGGTGTTTTTTTTTAGGGAAAAATAGTATGTTAAAACATAACTAAGCATAAAAGGCAGTTTCTTATGTATGACTTTTGTAAAAAAGAAATCACATTTTGATTACATCAGTACTTCTTTTTTGGTATCTGCGTTACAAAGAAACACAAAATAAAGCAACATTATTTAACTGTTTAATTGCTTCCATTTTGTTTGGGAAACTTAACCTCCATTTGACCTTAGGGGCTACTGTGCAAGTCAAAAATCAAATGACTTGGACGATCTTAGTCTCAGAATAATAAACTCTTTGGAGGCTTTAAGCCTCTACCTTTAACAGGGGGAGCTGAGCAGTCTTCAACTTGTTTGTATTCGTTGATTGATAATGAGCAGTTTCTCTGTCCACCTCTGTGTGGGACCATGTGAGGTCTGCGTTAGCCTGCTGGGAATTGAGAGGAGGGAGAGGCAATCACAGTGGGTTTAAAAAATTTTTCTAAAGATGACATTTGGAGGCAAATATTTTGGCCACAGGCCAAGATGATTTTTTTTAACTTGAAAACAAGCTTGGCACTTTACATTTTCATTTTAATCTGTTTCCACAATTCAATACAAGTTGACAGTTCACTATTTCTAAGTAATGGGACCTTTCCTCGTATGGCCACCTCTACCAATAGGTTCTTTTAAAAATATGTGATGAAGGAAAAGTCCCAGAGTTATAGTATTTTATTCTGATTTCATCACTTTCTAAAAAATGTATTAGGAATCAACTCTTACTTGTCAATTATGGAATATTTGGTTCTTACTCTTGTTTCTGTTTAATTGGCAGCAATGCCTATGGCCAGGATGTGAGATAATCTAAAGAGTTAAATACTTCTTATTAACTGGAGATGAGGCGGTAGTGGCAAATTCAGAGAGCATCTCCTCGCACAGAGTTTCCCTTATCATAAGAATTTCACAAAATGAATAGGTTCAGATATCACTGATGCCTTTCAGGCCATTCATGCAATAAGAGGAATGTGTGTCAAATTTTAACATATGGCTTTAATAACACTATTGATTGCTTTATTCTATGCAACTGGCTATCTTTAACTCTATCAGTGTTATGGTTCTTTGGTTTTCAGGAGCACTGGTTAAAATGAAAAGTATCATTTGCTGATACAAGGTGCTGCGCTTTGGTAAGTAATCAGGAGAGCAGCTGGTTTGGACTTCTGACTCAGAAACAACAGGTTAGAAGCCAGGAGGGCCGATTTGCATGACTGAGAGCCAAGAGTCTGTTTCCAAGTGGACAGGAGGCCTGGAAGCCAGTACACATGGTCAGAAAGACTGACTCCAGGAAAAGCAGTGTGTTCTCATTTATCCTTAAGTGAGGACATGCATGCTTAAGCGAAGACAGGGAGACTATTTTTGAGCCAGAAGGCTGACTCCAGAAAACTGAATTTCTTTATAGCTTGAAAGGCTATCCATGGAGCAGGGGTCCCACAGAAACCTTGCTACACATCTAGTGACTGCCCGGTTCTCTTACACAGAACTTATTATTACATGACTCACCTAGCCTCACCACAGGCTGGGCTTCCCCCGAGCAGTAAAATAAGTTTTTTAATCCTCTGAGCAACTGATAGGATTTCCTTGGTCACCTTTTCTATAGGATTTTTGGGAGAAATAGGCCCTAACTTGTGACTTAGAATAACAACAACAACAACACTCAGTCTTTCTTTTCATACTCTTTTGTGCTGATACTTAGACAATGAGATGATTCAATCAAAATGTGACTCCAGTTCTGCAAAATAAAATAAACCAATTCCAGAGAACATATAAAATTCTTGTTCCTGGTATTGAGAATAGAGACATTTCTTTTATATGCTGAACATTTTTATATTACATATTCTTACAATAAATAAAGCCATAATAATTTGGCTTTAAAAATAATATTCTACAATTCAAGAAAAATATCATATTAGGAGTCAAAATGCCATACAACTATTTTAATATTCAGATTAATCTAAGATTAGATGCTAGAGTGGATAGAAAGTAAATATTCCAAGCACTTCTCTTCTCTGAATGTCACTGGTCTCTTTGGAGATTTGGCAAGTATAGAGCAGGAGTCAGATTAGCATTAGATCACTGGACTGTTACCTGGTGGGCAGAGATTCAGTTTGTTGTCAAATAGTATCATGTAATTTAATAATTAGCCATGAGAAAATAGGACTTGTAATCATTTATGAAAGATGAAAGATGGAAAAACCATTCACACTCAAGTAGACGAATACTGACTTCCACATAAAGGCAAACTCTAAAATAACACAGAAGGAGTGAGGTTATTGCCCAGACGCAGTGTTGACTCTGCTGCAGCACATGCAACAGAATGGGCTACGCATACAAGATCGACTGTTGAAAGTACCATCTCTTTCATAAGCTATGCACCTGTCAGAGAAAGTACTGCTTTCCTAAGATATTTTCTTAATTATTAAAGAATATTAATCATTTATGAAAACCAAACTTTCCCCATACCTATAAATTAGAAAAACAAGTTCTCACCTACAGAGTAATTCAGGACAACATATAAATATTGAGGGTCATTGTTACAAAGAATCAAAAATATATTGGATGATATAAAATAAAATACATTATTTTAATCTATCCACCTTCAGAAACTGCACTATAGAAACTCGTCAATGTACTTTTAGATGTGAGGAGTACAAAGCTGGAATGGAAGAGAGTGTCCCCAAAGGCTTTAGTAAACATTTCCTTCATGCTTAAGGTAGAATGACGCTTCTTACAAAGGTTGCTATATTCATAAATGCAAGTTCTGGTAAAGAATATCATATGACTTTTTAGAACATTAACTAAATCACGCATTCATATTTACTGACCACCAACCATGAGAGGGTTGGAAATACAGAGGTAGAAAGACATATCTAGCCCCAGACCGCACACCTCAGAATTTCCAGTCTGGTAGAGAGAATGTCTAAAAAAACATTATAATAAGGCTTGAAAAGTATCTATGAGATTAAGTGACCTAGTTTTTACTTATATGTGACTTAATGAGATCAGTTTTATTAAGTCACATATAAGTTTTCACACACTTTCACAAAAGTGTGTGAAATATAGGTATACAACTTATGTATTATATATGCAGGTGTATATATTATAGATTATAGTTAGATGTAGGTATACAATGTAGGTATCACACATACCTGTGTGTATTATACATGTTTTATATGTAAATAAATGTTTGTGTATATCTACATGATATATGCATATATATGCAGGTATATAATATATAATATCTACATTATATATGCAGATATTTAACTGTGAAAGCAAGAATGGAAAAAAGGAAAGTAGTAGCTAAATGGGGGTTTGGGATAAAGAAAGTTTTATATGGAAAATGGTTATTTTAAAATAAGAATTATTTAGTACAGAAGTAAGAGTTAAAGTCATGGGAGTGAAGCCACATAAAATAAAGTGAGAGCTACAGGAGAAAATAGAAAATGAGGTCCAGGATACACTAATAGGAGGAAGAAAACATTTTCATTATTGGGAGGGGGAAAAAGTATCAGTGATGAATCACTGATACTTTTTTATCCATTAGGTGGCAGAGAGTTGGGACAGTTTTCATTCAAGGGTTATAATTTTCCCCATTGCAGTAGGTGGCTAGATTGTCTCTGAGAGGGAGACATCGAGGCAAGGAAAGCCTGGAAGGTAGAAAGGTAAGTACATTGAGAAGTGATTGCTGTAGAGAACTGCAGAGAATGTAGATCAGGAAAGCTAAGATCCCTGGGCAGCTTCAGGGACTGGCTGGTGCTGGTTATGGTGAATGTGCACCAGTACTGTCATTGTTCCGTGATTTTCTCTAGTAGCCCTAAGGTGGAAGCATTGGAGCTGACAGGCAGTTCAGATGATCCCAGACTGGGGTTTGGCAGAAAGAGGAAAGGAATTCAAGTGGCCTAGAAAAATGAGGCATTAATCAACAGAGTGAATTAGAAGATAAACAAGGAAGTTGTAAAGAAAATTTTTAAAATGATAACAACTGAGAAAATAGAAACGTCAGGCTATTGGATGTGTGGATGAGAAAAAGACTGAACTGCTGTACTGGGAATAGCTGAATGAGAGTGCCAGAAGGAAGGAGGCTGTAATAGACTTAGTTGTCCCAGTCTTTTATCCAAGCCCCTCCTGGTGATGACAAGGCTCAAATGTGACTCTGAGATTCAGTCCCTGAGTCCAGTCAAGTGGAGATGAGACAAAGAAACTGAAAGGGCAGGTTGTCAGCTGAGCAAACACAAAGACACTGAATTTGCATTAAAAAAAGGATGAATTGGGTACAAAAGTTTCCAGTAAATAACAAGAAATAATTTGGAGGTCAGTGAAATCAACTAGGAAAAAGAATGAAGGGAGATAGAGCTGTTTGCATGGCCTAAAATCAGAAGGGCTTACATCCTAAGTGTTGAGGTGCAATGGCTTAGGGACTTCTACGAAAATTGACACCAGATGACAATGGCCCATCATATTCTGATGTGAATTTTAAATAATATGCATTTCACACAAATCCTTCCCTCTAGATATCTCTTCTTCTAAAATTTTAAAAACATTTTATTTTAGTTTGACAATTGTAAAGTGCGTACATTTGGTGTCAGTTAACCAATCCTTATAAAATGGACATATCATATAACCACCAACCAGCCAATCAAGATGTGAAAGATTACCGGTACCCAGAAGCTTGCCGCGTGCTCTCTTCCAGTCACTACCCACCCCTCCACACAGGTAGCTACTAATCTGGCTTTCATTATCATGGATTAGCTTTGCTTATTTTTGCGAGCTCCTATGAATAGTTTGACCATGTCTGTTGGCCTGCACATCTGGATCAAAAGACATTTATACGAGGTTCATGACAGCATTACTTCACATAGCTTTTCTCAAATGGTAATGAAGTAAAACTTGGTACGTACTTCGCCTATGAAGCATGGATGTCTTGTCCAGTTCTATTTTTGACTGCTGGAGACAAAGTCTAAGTGAAGGGCAGACAGAATTCAAGGGAAGCTCTAAGCCTTTCACTTGGAAGTAGATCACCATCGTGAAGTGAAGTAACCAAGGACACGTGGCCCTGGCATGAGCAAGCCTTGGCTCAAAGGTGAATAACAATATAGCAAATAGAAATAACAATTAATATTTTTGAACATTTCCCAGAATACATTCTTTTAATAGAGGCGTGTGAATCAGCTTCATTACCTTCACAGCCATTGTGTAAGGCTACTACTCCTTGGCCCCCATGTTATACCTAAGTCGAGGCACAAAGAAGTGAGATGGTGAAAGGCTTACTCCTGTCTCCAGCTAGGATGTCCATCCAAACCTTTTGCACTCAAAGGCAACACTCATGGTCAAGTTCCTTCCACAACGAGCCTTGATCTTTTTGCAAAGAGTATAGAATTCTAACCAGGAATTCACAAGAACACATCTGCTCCGCCATAGCAATCTGTTGAAATTTGAAACCTGAACAATTATTTAAATGTATGGTCTTTGGTGAATATCTCTGAGTTCTACATTCTCTTTTCTCTTTGGTCTAACCTAGTAAACACCAGAGATTGATCCCTTCTGTGTCCTTTTATTATTTCCATTGATTGCAAAACTCCTATAATTTTACTCAGAGCTCACATTCCTTATCAGCCTCATTACATGAATGAGAGAGAGATGGTGTAGAGTTTTGTAGCCGTACCAAAATCACTTGTGACAATGAAAACAGAAACATTCTGTAATGCTGTAGTGCTGTTTTCTGATTCTTTATACAACTGCCAACTGGTAAAATAGGCAAGACTTTTACAATTGTAATGTCCTTTTTATTGTGATGGCAGATGAAACAATCCTGCTTCTATCACTTTTTTATTTAGCTTTATGGAGTATCTAGAGATTTATAATCCCCTCCCAAAGCCCAGGAATAAAACGCAGCATTTGGAGTTTTCAGAACTCCATGTGGGTTACGGGTGCGACGCTGATGATGTGACACTGGCAGCATCACAGGCGGGCTCGGGGCTCTGCGTGCTTGGTTTTGCACATTCGCAGTCTCTTTACTTACTTAAACATACACAAAATGTAAAGAAACCCTATCAATGTGACTCTCCTTTACAAGGAATACCACGTTAAGGTAGCCTGAAGAATGTTGTTTCACCCTATTTAGGACTTGATCAATGGTACGTGATTTGGCAAAAGGAAGGTAGTAGAGGTGGCTCATTATATGTCCCATAATAGTAGAAGTCACATTGTTATTTAAAAGCAAGGATGTATCTTTAACTTGCCCATTTTTCAATAATGAAATCAATTCTTAGCACTCTGTTAAAACTCCTGGTCTCTGATCACTGCTCTGACACCTAGAAATCCTTCGGACTTTTTAAAGCTATGATTGTCAGTTGTGCATGTCTCTAAGAATATTTTTTAAAGGCAAAGAAGAAGAACAAAAACCAGTTAATGGAAGCATCTGTTTGAAACTCTCCTGCAACAAAGGGAGCCTGCCACACACTCCGGAGCCGCAAGGAAAGGGTTACTGTTTATCATATTGTACAATGGAAAGAAAATGTGCACTGGCTCTCAAGTTCAAAGGGCTTGAGGGAGCTTTGGTAACTCTATCCCCTCTAGTCACAAACTGTGAGACGGCATATGGTTAACATCCTTTATTGGTGTTATTTTTAAACTTGTTTACGAGACATAAATAAAAAGTATTCTAAACCCTATAATGACGTTTCTCCCTGAATGGAAACCTGGCTGGGATAGGCCAGGCAGTGCCTCTTCCAGGCTGCTATGTCACGGCCTTTCCCTGCGCTGGTGAGGCGGCAACGGATGGATGCTGGAGAAACCGAAAGCTAAAGGGTAATATATTACATGTTGCTCTTTATTCTGCTCTGAGTTTTCCCATGGCATTGGTATTCCAGACTGACAAGAGCTAAGATAGTTGAAAGGAGATTTAGAAAACTGTCAAAAGCCATTCGGGGAAAGGGAGTGTCTCCACGATTTTCCATGAATCAAATTTGGTAACGAGGGAATATCATTTTCTGACTAATTTAATTTCTGACTCTGTAGCAGCCAGAAGGGTAGTCCTCCTAAATCACACACGATTTTCTGAGGAAAAAAAAAATGTCAAAGGAAGTAATAAATGTCAAACACTCATCACAAACAGGCTGGGCACTTTAATTTTTTTTTATTTTATTTTTTATTTTAGTCTCTACTGGAGTTCTTTGAACTTGTAACAAGTAACTCATCTGCAGGTCAAATCTACTGTAAAGCTGGTTTACCATGCTACCTGTTTTAAAACTTACATCTTTCCCCCAGGCCATTAAGAACTGGAGCCAGAATCCATTCTGAAGTATAGATCTCTATTCCCTTTACTCTTCCTTGGTATATATTTAGAGTTTCGTGCAATGTAATCAGGTAACATTTAAAGTGTTAAGATGTATAAACATATGGGCCCTGGCACTACATTCATATCATGTGTTCTGGGGCAAGAATGTATACCTTCTCTGCAAGACTAACCCTCACTGGGGATAGACAGGGCTTCCCAGTAGAAATTAAACTGTGCCTGCTGTGATTTCCCCTAATCCGATTCACTGACAGTGAGTGCTTTGGCTCTTCATAAATGAAACTGAAAAGCAATAAAAACCCAGAAGAAAATTTTATAAAAACACTAATTTTTGCTAGTGCTTCATTCTGGCAAACAAGATGAGTGTACTTACATTCATAAATTTAAAGAACATGACTTAGATGGAATAAATGCCCTGAGTCAAATAACTTAATAAAGAAAAACTTGTAGACAAAAATCATATAAAATATGATAAAATTTTCTATCTTCTTTTAGACATATTAAATAGAATGGTATTTTACCTCTTGTGCATCTACCTTTTCAACTGCAAATATTCACGATCTATCTGACACCAAAGAGAACAGCCTTTCACTTTAAAGCTCTGAGATTAGGTCTTTGTGTTCAAGGAATCTTTCTCTACCTTTCTTCTGACAACACTTTTTACAGTCAGAGTGTGACGGGTTCCACCTCCTTCATCATCTAGATTCACGTCCAACACTTCATTTTCTTGGGTTGTTTCTTCTTGGCAGTCAGTGGGCAAACGAGAACTTCAGGCTTCAAAGCTACACTTCTGATTATCAGCTTCTGGTTCCAAAGGTCGGTTGCTGCCCTTGCACAGTTTTGAATATTTTATTAAATTCTCCTCACTTCCTGGGTATAATGGATATGCATAAATGGATGTTTAATATCGTGATGTTCATACCGAACTCTTGAAGAATCGTTTCCCACCATGTAAAAGTTCAAAGGAAAGAAAAAATGTGACATAATAATCCAAAGAAAAGATGTATAGGCTGTATTTTGAGAAGATAATGCTACCCTTTTCAATATAATTCTCTCAACTTTGTGAAAAAAAAAAGACCCTGAAACAATTACTCTTGATTTCTATAAGATTTTACATATTTTCAGACTGATGAAAATAATCTCTCTAATGTTTCATTTTTTGCCATTTGATAATTGAATAATGATATTCTAAATATTTCTGGTGACAGTAAATACTTGCCCAGCATGCTTTTCACAGAGCCCTAGATACAGTCTGTCAATATTTATTTATTAATCAGTGCTGCTTTACTGCTTCAAGAGACAATGAGTAAATGGTGTAACCAAAATTATAAGATAGGATTCCCTGCTTCTAGTCATAAATTCCAACCGAAACCTCATTTTTCTTTTTAATGTATTGCCATGGGAAACTAGTCTTATTTCAAAGGCAAAACTCTAGGGATTATCTAAACCAGAAGGGATGATTATTTTTTTATTTTCTGAGCTGTGGCTTTGCCATCTGTTCTATTTCCTTTATTGCACAAAACTGGTTTCTATGACCAAGAAACTAAAGTTCTGGTAAAGAAATAGGATATCTTATGATGATCCAATATTGTAAAGACTATTAACTTTGAACAACCTCAATACTGAGATACCTGCATTTTTACTTATTTTCAGATAAATTAGTTTTTTCAAATAAGTTTAAAAAAGTGTTTGAATAATTAGAAAACATCGTATTTTTAACTCATCCGTGATGATCACATTCAATGTTTTTACCTAGTTCATACTATGAAGATATGTTATATTGAACACTCTCCTATTTTTGTATTAATTCCATGTAACTTGTACAAGTTTTAAAGAGATTTTGTTTCTTATGTATTTGATCTAGATAGTATACCACCTCCAGGATAAATTGTCACCTAGGATATGAGTAAATTTTCTATTCTACCTCATTCATTCTGAAAACAGAAATTGGTTCTCAGATGAAAGGTATATGAGATATGTATGTTTCTTACACGCATGTTGAGGGGAGGGGTGTGGAAGGATTTGGGAAAGGGTTTGAAAAAAAGTATGACCTGAATATACTACTAAGAAAAAAATAAGAGCATGAATATAAACAATTAGTGTTTAATTTTCCTGCTCTAAATTCCAGAAACTTATTTTAGAAAAGAAAACAGGAATATTTATGGTGCTGGGAAAGAAATGTAATCTTCACTTGCGAAGATCAAATGTTGTCCAGGAGGAGATGTAGAAGCCATAAATGAGGACATTAGTCAGGACAAGACATTAAAGGAAGCTGTAAGTGAAGAACTGGGAGATTAGCCCAGTAAAAAAGGAAGTGGAACACTTGGAAGCATAAATGACATAAAATGAGGTCAAGGCCCCTTGTTGTTTCTGGAGAAAGGAAGTAGTTTAGATCAAAGCTCAATGAGAACACTAATACACTGCAAAAGTTGTTGATGCTTTATGTCATCATCTGCCTAAATTTTTTCAGATATTTTTTCATACTTCATTGCATCTAAAAAAAAATAGAGTGGACCGTAACATTTAGTTGGTAGTCAATAAATATATGTTAAGTGAACAAATAAATAAATACATGAATAAATAAATGAGTGAATGAATAAAATGGTAAGAGAATGACTAAAACTTTCAAGCCTAGAATGTCTTCAAGAGTTTCACTGGAGAATAAGATACATAAAATATACCTCTCTCCATAATAATAATAATCATAGTCATGTATGTTTAATTAATAATCTGTATCAGACACTATAATGGATATAGCAATATGCTATTAATATTATTTCTACTCTCCAGAGTCATTCACTTAAGTAACTATTGTCAGCTTCTTTAAACAGAGGAGCTCTTCCTTTTGCAGATATGCAAGATCCCTTGGACCAAGAGCATCTACGAAAGCAAGGTTCCTTGTTTCTGAGACCACCTGTGAGGACTTGCACACTTAGGCTAGAGAGCAGCTCTTAGTTTCATGATACTCTGATCATATTACTGCTTCATATCGATTGAGAAATTATAGTAAATATGCCTTTTACATAAAAACTATCACACTTTTCCAGACTACTACATTTTCAGTGTATAATCATACTAATTTATGTATTCAGTGAAACATTTCAGTTTTTAAAATATGATAACTCTTTTGCATTAAATGACTTTCTCTGAGAAGAAGAGCTTGGAAATCTGTGTGCATATCAATAACTACATCTACGTCTGTTATCTTGCCTATAGATACACATGTAAGTGAAGAAACAACTTTTTTTTATAAATACAATCAGTAGATACTTTCAAAGTAAAACCAGTTTTTAATTCACTAATCCTGGTAGACTAGCCCATCATATGGCTAACATCTCATTATTTTTTTCTGTTTATGTTTCATCAGTCTTACTGGCCAGATGATTATCTCACAAAGTATAGGCTAAGAGCATGTAGATACTCTCCTAGGGTTTATTCAGAGTGTCAAGGTCAAGCTTACAGAGAGAAGAGAATCTCATGGATGATCCATAGAAAGAGAAAAATGTGCTTTATTTTTAGAAGAAATGGAAGGGGTTGTTTTTAAGAAGCTATAATATTATATATAAATTATAGCTATATAAGTATTTGAAAATTTGGCATAATTTAAAAATAAATTGTGGCAATTATGTACTTTAGCAAATGGAACTTTTTCATTTACTTATCCTGCTTTTATATTAGCACTTGGGTAATACTATTTTTCAACTTACTCAGTTTTTAAAAAGGTATCCCTAAATTCTAAAATATGCTACATTATAAAAATATGTGATCAATTTTTTCTCTTTGTCTAATCTTGTGTACCACAAGTAGGCAGTTGCAGGCAAAAACACCTGAGGTCTGAAAGTCCTAGCCATACCCACTTGGATAATATTGTAAGTAGTGCAGATATAAGGTAGGATGGCTTGCCTCAGAATTAGAAAATCCCAGTCTTCCAGAGCCTTTAATTTTAATGTTGGCAATAGGACAGGCGGTCTTTGCATTGTGTTCTGCTTCCCTCCTTGGGATATTTCATACTGTATGTCCCTCTGTATCTATAAAATGGGTGTAATTAAAGTACTTAATGCATAGTTTGTTGTAAGGATCAAACTAGTTTATATATATAAAGCATTTGTAGCATGTCTGGCACATAGTCAATGCTATGTAAGTATAGTTATTGTTCTCTCTCTCTCTCTCTCTCTCTCACACACACACACACACACACACACACACACACACACAGAGTCTGTGATAGATATCTGCTGAGATGATGTTACATACTCTATTTCCTGCATTAGTTTTTTTTACAGTATTTGAAAGCAAAAGATCTAACCTGCATCATTCCAATGTTTATTAAAAAAGAGAATGCATAGCCCTGGCTGGTGTAGCTCAGTGGATTGAGCATGGGCCTGCGAACCACATGATCGTGGTTCGATTCCCAGTCAGGGCATATGCCTGGGTTGCAGGCCAGTTCCAAGTTCCTGGCAGGGGACACATGAGAGGCAACCACACATTGATATTTCTCTCTCTCTCTCTCTTCTTCCCTTCCCCTCTAAGATAAATAAATAAAATCTTTAAAAAAAAGAATGCATATTAGATATATAAAAATCCTAATCATTACCCTTGATCTTAAAAGGAATTAATGCATCCCGATATAAACCATATTAAAAATGAGTAAACATTTTCTTTATAGTATTAGAACTGACGGCTGAATAATGGAAGCAAAAATCTCACATATCTGAAACTTTTAAATGTAAAGCACAGCATAAACTAGTTAGTTTTTGAATGAAAGTTGTAAACAGGTTATGAATCAGTCTGTATTTTCACTGTTACCACTGAAGAAAAACATGAATGATTGACCCTGCACTGCTATTGACGAGATTGTGATTTTTTTCTTGTATTAATTCAGTCTTTATTTTTGTTTTAATCAGATAATTGATATTGCACATGTCAACTTTCCTGCCACTATAAGCTTATAGATATCTTCTCAGCTCTTCACATAGATGTAATATTCTTGAAAATTCAATATCATGCTTTGAGAAGACAGGAGATGATGTAAATATTTGAGGAAAATAAATAGCAACCTCAAGCAAACTACTTGGGGGGCCTACAACATTGCCTATACAACAACGTGTGTAACTCTCTTCCCTGCTCTTTTTAATTTTCCTGAATATCTACGTGTTTTGCTTCTGGCTAAGGATGACAGTAGAAGAGCCAAAATTCTGTAAGAAAAATTACTCCTGTGGTTTTTTTTCTGGCTCCTGTAACAGCAATAAATTCAGGGATACCAGATATATTAAGATAACGTATTTTCATTAAATTTCTAACTCAGTGGGTCCATGTGGTTCAGATAAAATGCATTCATGTACAACAATCTGAGATGCTCATTGTAACCAAACTGAACTCTAATACCCTGGGGCATTATTCATTATGAGAAGAAGCCATATTCATGCCTAAACAAACAAACAAACAAAAAGCAACAACAATGAAGAAAAAAATCCAGTTTTTAATTTGTAGGGGGGAGGGTTTAGGAGCTCTCCTTAAGAGTGCTTAAGGCTGACATATTTGAGCCAGGACACACTCAGTCTTCTCAGTCTGCCTCACTCAGCAGTGGGAATTTAGACACAAATTCACTGTCTCTGGTGAGCTGTCCTGGATCACAGACTTTCAACTTCAGTTTGTTCCCAGGTTCTTGTAAGAGTTGAAGTTGTCCAAGCTCCTCTTCTAATTTTCTGAACCAGGTTTCTTGTGTGGCCTCTGATTTGAGTTTCTATGCCAGCCAGCAGCTTACTTGCCCATTTCCCTAGCAAGCAAAGGTTCTGTTGATGTCCAAACTGAATAGCACCCCGTTTCAAGCCCAGAGCACCCCCCATCATAGTTATGATCTCTTCTCGAGTGTTGTTTTGGAGTTTTCAAAATTTTAACTATGGCTTAGAAAGTTAAGGAACCTACCCCAGGAATGAGGGCTGATAAACAGCAAAGCTGAGTTTATAATGACTTCTCATTGTATTCACTTAATTCTAAAATCCATGTACATCTTTTTTAAGCTAGTGCTTTTGCCTTAGCTGTGTCTCTCTTTTTGTGAAAAGGAGGAGAAAGGACTCTGAACTTAATCCCAGAATGGAGCTCTGCAACCTACGGATGGCCTCTCACACCCTGTTTAATGCCTGATCTTAAAGTGGTACCATGAATCTACTGCAACCACATGCTGCTCCTTTCTTTGAATATTGGGGGCCACTCTACTCTGTTAACAGAAAACCACGCCTGCCTATTTGAAAACGTCCCTTCACATAACTGTCTGCACCATTCACTCCAGCCTAGTAGACTAAACTAGTAACATGTCTTACCCCTGCCACATCCCCAATTGCCCCTGACCCTTTTGCATCCCACGTGGATGCAGTCTTGCTTAGATGGAGCCTACAATATGTTTAATGCACAGGGTATATAATTGATGCATAGGCTATATATGCTAAACAGTAAAAACATTACCATACAATCAGTAGGATCATGGCAAAACCATTCATTGGTCTGACTAATTTTGACTTGAATTGAAGAGTAAGAATTGGAACACAATCTAGAAATGAGGGTACACTGACCATTTTCGGATTGGTCAAAGTGGGGTTTTAGAAAACCTGTTCTAATAGTATCACAGCAGCAGGGAGAGCAAGAGCCATTTCAGCATGACAAAGGACAGGTGAGAATGGATAGAGAAAGTGACCGAAAATGAAACCACTTTGGTGTGAGTCTGTACCTATGGAATATGAAATCATTATTTTTTTGCAAATTGGGGGCATTTAGATTATTGAGTTAAGAAGAATGAAAAAAATAACTTATGAATCATCTAAGAAGATGAGAGGTCCTACCAGAAATTGCAATGAAATGGGAGGCCAAATACAAATCAGAAAAATTAAAAGCTTCATTGAAAAGAAACGTGAGGTGCCAACTGGCACACAAGTGGAAGGAAATTGCTTTAGCTGCTGAGTGAGAAAATAGGAATAATAAATTAGCTGAGGTTTGGTCACCACAGGACTTGTAAGGACATTTCAGGAATGTTGTGAATATTGTATTTATTGAGAAATAAGAGCTTATTGAGAATATTTACAACTTTAAATATAAGCATTACTTAATTATTAATGTGCCTGTCAAGTCGCAGCTATAGATTGCTTATAATACACATAGAAATAACATATAAGTAAGATATAGTTAAATTTATGGAAGCTATTTTATGTTCTCTAATTTAATTTTTAATATATTGGGTAAAAATGTCAGTCAAAAAATTTCACAGTTTTAGCAAGGTATAATAGTACCTTTTTAAATAGTCATTCATTATTAAGTATAATATTTAAAATGTTTTCAAAGCTCTCTTATCTCTATTCACCTCCCCTACATATGTACACACATACATACAAATATGTAATTATCGGCTTCTCAATAATAAGAATTACTAATTTTTTAAATTCCTAGAACCTAGTCCTTTTGTCTAACAAGTGAGTATATTTGTCAGTAAATAGTAATAAAGCAAATCCTCCCCTAACTCAAGAAGTTATCAGTATCATGTTAATATTTAATATTTATTCAATATTTATAATTATAGGTATGCTGAAAGAGCAAACTCTGCTTTTTATTTTGCAGTCCCAAGCTGGGGTCAAGCTAAGTGTGATGTTTGCCCTCCACATTCACTTTAGTGGAATATACAGTCTACAGTGCAGGAGGAAGCCCAGGTAAAAATGAGGGAGAAAAGCACAATGGAATATTTGAGTGCCTGCTTTTATCAAGTCTGAGGTGAACCTCTGCCTCTCTCTCTTTCCTGGTATTTTGCATTTTTCCTTAGGCTGAGTTGGCTTTGGTTTGTGTTCCTTTCAGCCAAAGAGTGGCCTTGACTTTCTCAGCTGGACAGTTACTCACTATCAGGATTATGAACAATTTGTAGCCCACTATTAGTTTACCCTTTCTTTCCTTTCTATGTGGAATGCCTGATGGAAGCAAAGGGGTTATTATTATAGGCTTAACCTAAATGTGTTCTGATTTACTTTAAAGAAAATCATTTGCAAAGTTTGCTCCATTAACAAATATCAAATTGCTTGAAATTCACCTATAGCTAATCATGACCCATCAGTGTATCCACACCACTCTTGAGAATTGCTACTGCAGCTCAAGGAAAATGAATGGTTTTAATTTGCTACTCGTGTTATGGCTAATCAATGCAAAACCTCCCAGTGACTCCTCTTGCCAACGAAATGGACCGTTAGTGCACAACTAGTAAGTAAAAGGCTTTTCTTCTTTCACTGCTCCCTTTTTCTCCCTCCATTCTCCTTCTCTCTCACTCACTTGTCTTCTTGGAAATACCTTCTGTTTTTCTTCTGGAATTCTGGATCGATAAATAGCCTGAAATTGTCAATGAGTAAAATACATACACACATACATATATACATACATGCACACATATACACACTGAGTTATCTAGCAGTTCTTATTATCTTGCATACTAGAATACCTTACTCCTAATACACCTGATTTGGCTTTACTGTTGGAGTTAAAAAGCATTGTGCTAAACAATAAAGCCAGGCAGTGAAAGACAAATAA
Source organism: Sturnira hondurensis (assembly GCF_014824575.4). Classification (NCBI taxonomy): domain Eukaryota; kingdom Metazoa; phylum Chordata; class Mammalia; order Chiroptera; family Phyllostomidae; genus Sturnira; species Sturnira hondurensis. The sequence continues at coordinate 7,689,926 of NW_028089093.1, read as the reverse complement.
CCATATGGTTTCACCTTTAACAGGAACCTAATCAACAAAACAAACAAGCAAGCAAAATATAACCAAAGACACTGAAATAGAGAACAGGCTGACAGTGACCAGAGGGGAGAGGGGAGGGAATTTCAGGGGAAAGGGGGAAGGGTTTACAGGAACAAGTATAAAGGATACATGGACAACAACTAAGGGGAAATGGGAGGGAGGTGGGGAGGGTTGAGGGGGGTGGGCTTGGATGGGGGTTAAAGGCAGAAAACTGTACATTATCAACTATTAAAATAAAAAAGTGCTAATTATTTGACACATAAATTTTAAAATGTATTTTAATACAACTTAGAGGTGAAACAAAGGTCTGAAGTTAAATTATCCTTGGCCACAATACTCATGTCATTATTTCAGGTGAACTCTTAACAAAACTGGGCCAGAGGCATATGAACTGAAGGAGATGGGAATTATGTGAAGTTGGTCTTTCAGCATCTCAGAGATATTTGAGTTTCAGGGACCTAAGAGATAATATAGTCAAATTCTCCAATTTTAAGAATGATTGAATTTAAATCAAGAGAGGTTAAGGGATTTACATGAAATAAGACAGCTGATTGATGGCAGAGCACAGATCAGAATTGGGGTCACCTCTCTCACAAGTCAGACATCCTGGTTCTGTAATATGTTCTATGTTAGTTTAAAATAATGTTAAGGACATTTTACATTATCGATATTAATTTAATTAAAGTTTGCACAAGCCTATCCATGCAGGATTTTACTTTTAAAAAAGTTGGTTGTTTGCTATTTGATTGCCATTTAACTCTAGCATATTTTTGGGGGGGTTGCTAAATATTTACTTTAGAATCTTTGGAAAGATGCATGCTTTTCTTTATCAACTTGCACAGAATATAAATGCATCATAGTAATCATATCATAGTAAAAAGTAAATTTTTCAAAGAAGAATAATTTAACTTCTAAAAATAAAGGTAAAACTTTTTCTTTATAATAAATTCATATGGTTTCAAAACAAGAACACTTTCCTCCCCGACAAAACTTGTTGAGCAAGTGTGGTTTCGAGCAGGAATATTTAGATGGAGAACCTGATTTGGTATCCCCTGAGGTGAGATCAGTTTTCAAAGGCTTAAGCTTGGAAATTTTCTCAAGTGGTTTACCTGCTTGTCTGACTAGCCACGAAAGTCCAGGTGGCACTCTTATTTTCCTCTTCAGCTTGGGTGGGCTTATTTCTGTAAACCAGGTGTAAGAATTTTCATTAATTATTATTATTTTTGAAAAGTTTGCTCATGGTAAGGTTGAAAAATAAAGATCGAAACTCTCATGTGCCTAATGCTAACCTCTGTGTGCCTGGCAGAATCTGAAACATGCACACTGTAGAACCTTTAACCCTGCTATGCAAGAGAATACGAGGGAAGGGGGTAAGCCAAAGGAAGGTGACAAAACTGAGAAATAAATCTCATTTCCTTTGTCACCCCCAGCATGTTTGTGTAGCTCTAACTGGTCTTTGGATCTAGTTTGCTGTTCATTCCCCTTGGGTCATAATTTTTGTTTCTTATCTTATACACATGCCTCCTTTATTGATTTGGTTTGCTTTCCTGCTCGCTAAATCTCCAGGCTACATTAGGATTGTGTTATTTTTAAGGGAGTAAAAACAATTGAAAATATTACATCTTAAATGTTTATTAACAGAAAAAATCAAAATTAAATTTGTTGGGGTGACATTGGTTCATTGGTTCATATAGGTTTCAAGTGCACATTTTTATGACACATGGTCCGTGCGCCCGTCACCTGAAGTCAAATTATCTTCTGTCATCATATTTGAAAGAATCATGGTTTATAGAGAGAAATTGTGCTTCATGAGTCCTATCACCAGGGACATTTCTATAAAATGGAACTTTCAGGTAGATTACTTCTCTTAATCCCTGAGGCTACCTGGTCCACCTGGTATTTTTCAGACTAGTAGATCCAGTTTCTCTGCTTCTTCTATTCATTCACATTCATTCCCATTCACATTGCTACTGGACAAATTTAAGGATCATTAAGTTTTGTAAGAAATGTGTAGGAACTTTACATTGCAGATAATGTCAGCTTTCTTCCTAATCTCATTCTGCTTTCTTCTCTTCTCTCTTTCTTTCTCTGTTTATATTTAGTTACCTCCCCTGAAGTCTATGATTTCAGGGACACAAATACTCATCCATTTGAAGCTACTGAGAACACAGGCCCGCACAACAAAAGTGGTTCAGCAGTTTTCACTCTAGTCAGAATTGCCTCTCTTAAATCAGAATTATAGTTTCTGGACAATCACTTTTACTACATCGCAAATAGAAACATAAATGTGAATAAAGGAAAAATTACATAGGCATCAGTCTGATAGAGACATTTTATCTGGCTTCTATAGACTTATTGTCAGGTATCCAGGTAATTATGATATGTGAACTGATATTAACAAACAGAATGATGACCAAACTTACACCAGCCATTGGCTGTCCGTTAGTTTACAGACACAGCCCCCACCTTTAACTTTAACCAGGAAAGATAAAGGAGGGCCTGGTGGGGTGAACCCAAATCTGTCAACACTCTTCAAAGGTCATGTCCCACTGAATTCCATTCAGAAAATCATCTTCAGAAATTCAGGAAAGCACACTACAAAAAATTCAAATGTATGATTTTATTAATGTGCTTCTAATAATTCAACCTTTGTCCTTGATGTGAGATAATAATATGTTGTAATTCATAGTACTCCAACCAATTACAGAATGCAATTACTCAGTCTGTTTATGTCTCATTGCATTTATCTGCAGTTTATAAGCTTCTTACAGTGGGTACCATGTCTGTCCTATTCATAGATGTACCCAGAGTGTGTAAGCAACCTGGCCGGCACAAATTGGACACTTGTTGAAATGAATGAATGAAATAACTGGAGCAAACTATTCTATTAGTTCGGTAAAACTAACATCATATTTTGTTTCACAAGTAATCACAGAAAAAGACTGAAAATCAAAGAAAATTTAGAACCTGTGAAAAGAAAGCAGGATACATGGAGGTAATTTCACAGGCCCCTGTTGCAGATTTTATGGAAATTGGAATCTACTTTTTGTGACAATTAAAAACATAATACTTCTAGATGCTTGCTTCTCTACTAGTTTTTAACTTAATTATTTCAAGTTATATATTATATTCTGAACTTATATCCATTATTACAAGTAACTAATACTAGATTTTCCGCAATAGTAACAATAAAGTAAATGTGTTTGTAATTTCATTCACATATATTAAGTGATTGGGGCTAAAAGAACTTTGTGTGCTGAGGAAGTAGACAACAAAAACAATCATATTGGTAACAATGTCTTCAGATATTTTTCCATAACATTTTCATCATCAATACAATTGACTTTATCTGTCAAGCTATATCATTTATAGTGATTATAAGCAAGATTACAAAGTCTAGTGCTGAAAGATATTTTCCCACACTTCTACCAAGTTAAGCACAGTACAGGCAGGTCAGGTTACACCGTATCTCTGAGCATCTGGAAACCTTACACTATTTTGTTCCTAGATCCCCATAAGAAATCCCTTAGGGAATTTTTGTTTTTCTCCAGCTCAGATTTCTTTTTCACCTTAAGAAGTAAATAATAATCACGAGCTGAAATGTAAATGCAGTTATTTTCCAGTAGCATATTATAGTGTCCAAACAACAACCGTGATGGTTTTCTACATTGTACCTCTGATGGTACCTCTGTCTCATTTCAGAAATACCTGGCCTTCATAGAATCTCAGATGTCATATTTGAGAATATTTCAGTATTATTTGTCAGGCTCCTTTTTAACCAGGCCTTTGGCTGATACATTAATGCAAGACTGAAATTAACCCAGAAGAAGGCTCAAGTAACTGAGAAAATTCAACTAAAATCTTTTAAAGTATTTTTCCTATACTGCCTTTGATTTTCTTTAAACTTAAGTGTTAATATCCTGGCCAACAGTATGTTAGCAACAGTAATACATAACAACATCCCTCCAGCCTGGCAATTTCCAAAATGTTTTCTGTAACACACTAGTTTCCCAGAAATTAATAGATGTCACAGTAAACTTTCTGAAATTTAAGATGCTTGAGTAATGGTAGAATAAACAAAGTTAAACAACTGATTTAGGTATTTCAAGGAACTCTAAAACCATTAATACTGTGAATGTACAAAGTGAATTTTAGGACAGTAATACAATGTAAAAGTTTTCCTACTTTTTACTTGAATGTAGCACCATTTCTCCTATGGCATATTGAAAAAAACTAGTGTTCCAAGGAAGACAGTTTGAGAAAAGTTGTATACACTTGGCCATCATTATGTGAAAGATAAAATCTGTTATAGACAGTTCTGAGGATGCCGAGGAAGCAATTGAATATGATTGGACATTCTCTAAGTAGGATACATGTACTTGCAACTTAAATTTTTGATGGCATTACTGCCAAATATCTGCTCTGTTTTGATGGGTTTTGCATCCTGCTCCCCTTTTCCCTCCCTTATGAAGAGTCATGTTTAATAGATAACCACATTCCTGGGGCATTTATCTGTTGGTTCAGTTGTCCCTTTCCTACATGTCTGGCCTGTTTCATTTATGGGCCACTCAAATTGCATTGCTCATTCTCCAAAGTTTGTTAATCCTTTTAATACATTTTCTTCACATTAAATAAAAAATTAGTATTTTTACCTGGATTGGAAAAGTACACCCATGTAAGTTTCATTTTCTTAATATAGACTCTGAGAGCTCAAAATGTTTTTGGAGATTATGTATGCATCCATTTATTTAGACTATTTAGCTCATATTTAACCACTTAAATTCTACTTTTGCTTTTCCTGCTTAAACATTAAATTCCTACTTTTAGGTTATCTTTAATGTGTCCCTAGTATCTTTAAAGAACTAGTAGTGACGGACCCACTTTGTAGTTTGCAGGTTTGCCTTCAAGGCTTTCACTGGACTTGGTAAGTTACCCTCTCCTATTGATTCTACCTTTCCTCTGGTCAGTAAACAATCAGCCACACAGGAAGGCCCTCTGGAATTCCTAACAATTATTTCCCTCTCTTCCCACAATTAGGTAGTAGAGAGAGTAGAGAGAGCAGAGAAAAATACACAGTTCTGCTTCGACTGTCACTTTGCATCAGTCTGAGAGGGAACACATATTCCCCGCCTGAAGGGGCTGCCGGGAACAATTAAGCACAGAGCTGCGAGCGAACCTGGGAAACATTCCAGCTCCCCACGGGTCAGGTCTTCACTGTGTGATGCCTACGTAACCAAAAATAAATAAATAAATAAATAAACAAACAAATAAATAAATAAGCAAAACAAATCTTTACTGGAATATATGGTTGTCCATTTTAATATTGTGTACATGTTCTATTTACTGATACCTGACAAACATTATAAAATATCAAAAAAACAAATTATAAGTGCATGTGATAAACAGAGCAATATACGTGCGGGTTACATTGATGGTTACCTATAGAAATGTTAATAGATACGTCAGGTAGATATTTTGATGATTTTAGAAGTTCCCCCTCACTAGTCAGTGAATCTGATTATATCATCATTCCCCTTTATCTGTCATGGAGACTGAGGAAGCCTGTCTGTAAGAATTAGAAGGGTTAACTCTGCCCCTTTTTGGTTTTGTTTTTTGTTATATTTGATAAAATGCATTTACAAAATACATTTCATAGTTTTCTTTTTGTTAGTTTAATTAATGCTAGGAAGCATGATAAATGATAGAATCGGAAAATGCACTTAGCAGGTGTAGATAACAGCAGCTGTAAACTCGTTTCCTTCTATGCAACTTCACCTCTTACCTCAGTTTATCAGATATTACTGACACCACAGTTTGACATTTAGACAAAATAAAGGCACTAGTGTAAATATGATGTTAAATATATGTAAACCTTCCTTTACTTTGTACTTTTAAGGCAAAATTAGTATAAAATCGATATAAATAATAGTTCTAATCTTTCCCAATTTTAACAGCTCCTGTCTCAGGCACTGCTTGGAATGTGCAGACCTAAGGTTAGAGCTGGTTACCTGGACCAGCGCTTCTCTGACCACCACGCACACACAATTGCCTGTAGTTCTCGGGTAAGTGCAGATTCTGACAGAGGTAGTTGGGAATGTGGCTCAGGATCCCACATTTCTACACCCTTCTCACAGTGTTGCCAACCAAAGGACTGCAATTCAAATAAGGAGAACCCCAGAACTGTCCTGGTTAACACAGTAACCACCAGCTACATGTTGCTATTACACACTGAAAATGCTAATCTAAGCTCACATTTACTGTAAATGTAAAATACACACCAGATTTCAAAGATGGTACAAAAAAGGATGTAAACATTTCATTAATTATTTCAATATGGAGATGTTGAGATAATGATTTTGACCCTTATTATATATAAATTTTTAAGGTAGGGTATGGATGCATTCAAATGTTTTCATGTGGTTTATTAAAGAATTTAAAATTGTTTGTGTGGCTCACATTGTTTTTCAATTGGACATCGCTGCTGAAGATCATGGGGTGATGTCCTGATCATTTGTTGAGGGGCAGTGAAAACATTCAGGATGCATTTCTATCAATATTTCCCTATCTGCTTTCTGCCTTTCCCCATTCCATGCCCTAAGTTTCAGAGATATGATGTTATTTGATATTCACTCAGCATCTATTCTTTCATTTACTTTTTTATTCAACAAATATTTATTAAGTATTATACTGTGCCAGGTAATGCTAGTACGTAATGGGGTTATAGTAAGTTAAAGGTTAGATATGGCCAGGCTTCATCAAACATTATTATCTCTGACTTTATTAAAGGAAAAAATCCTTTTATCAGTTACTTACATCCCTCTTTTCTTTGAAGGTACCTGCTGGCTCCATAATCTGTACTTCTGTAGCATTTTGTATGCATTTTTACAAAAAAAATCATTTTCTATGATATGCTTCACAGATATTGTGTTAACTGTGTTTTTCCACATATAGGTTATCTGTGACGGTATAATTTAATCATCTTAACAGTTTTTATTAAATTTAAAGCACAATTTCCAGCACTTAGTAGGTGTTTACTAAACCAGTTTATGAATGCATTAGTTATTTCACAAGCAAAATGGTAAAAAAATTTAAATATCAGTCATTTCTACAATCTAATTTAATTTAAAAATTAATGATTATTTTAATTTGATTGTCATTGGGCACAATTTACTCCAGCCCTTCCGTTATGACAAAGATGCTATGGAGTGATGTGCTATTAAGCTCATCAAATTTAGAATCAATTCAGCAAAATTTGAGCCATACTAGATAATCTAATTAGACTAAGCAATTTATTTATTCTTCCTTAATACTGTTCTCATTAGAAAAATGGATGTTTAATTAGCGGCATGTTATTATTAAAAGGATTGAAAGAGTCATGAAAGTATACCAAGCTTATAGCAGTCCTTCAATAAATGTGAAATCTAACAGATTTTAGCCACTTTATTTTCTTTTTTGGTAACTGAACATAAAATAACATTTCCATTGCTTAAAAGTCAACAAATATTTGGAGATGATAATAAAGTCTTGAAAATAAATAAGTAAAAACCAATACTTTTTAAATTATTTATTTATTTTCTTCCATTTCAGTCCCAAAGTCATTTTATGACTAATAATATATTAAAATTGATCTATTCTTAGACCCTATGGATATTTAAAGGTTAATAATATACTATAGGCTATTTTAAACATAAAAATCTTATAACTTAGTTGAAATGAACCAATTCCTTGATAAAAGCAATTTGCCACGATTCATACAAGAAAAAATGCATATGAATAGGACCATGTCAAATAAATTTAATCAAAATAAATAAACTTAAATGTACCAGGCCTGAATAGATTCACTTGTGAATCTTACCAAGCATTTAATAAAGAATATATACCAATTTTCTATAATCTCTTTCATAGAATTGAGCAGAGAATACTTCCTAATTTATTACCCAAGGCCAGCATTTCCATAATATAAACCCAGACAAAAACATTACAAGAAAAGAAAACTATAGACCAATCTCTTTCATTAATGTACATGCAAAAATACTCAACAAAATATTAGCAAATCAAATCTAACAATGTGTAAAATAAATTAGATACCATGATCAAGTGAGATTTATCCCAGATATGCAAGGCAGTCTGAACATTTAAAAGTTACTTAATGGAATTTACTATATCAGTAAGCTAAAGAAGAAAAATAACATGATCATGTCAATAGATGCAGAAGAAGCCTTTGACAAACTCTGACATCCATTCAGGATAAAACTCTCAGTACATAAGCAATAGAGGGGATCTTCCTCAGCTTTAAATAGGTAATTTACTAAAATAAAAAACAACTACAGCTAGCATTGTGCTTAATAATGAAAAACTGAAAGCTTTGTCTATGTAGGAAACCTAAAATAATCAACAAAAATCTTCTGAAAGAATTAAGTTACTATAGCAAGCTCACAGCATATAAGGATACTACACAAAATTCAATCGCTTTCCTATATGCCAATGAATAAGTGAAATTTGAAATTAAACATGATACTATTTTCATTAGCACCCTCTGAAAATGAAATACTTAGTTATAAGTCTAACAAAATGTGCATAATATTTATGTAACAAAAACTACACAACCCTGCTGAACACTATCAAAGAACTAAATAAATGGAGAAATATTCCATGTTTAAAGTCAGGCGGATTCAATATTGTCAAGATGTCAGTTGCTCTATATGCAATCCCAATCAACATATCAGCAATTTACTATGGGTATTATAAAACTAATTTAAAGTTTACAAGCAGAGGCAAAAGACTCAGAATTGCCCGTGCAATATGGAAGAGAACAACAAATTTGGAAGCCTGAAATTATTTGACTTCAATATTTAATATGAAACAATATAAAGACAATATAATAAAAAAGTGTAGTATAAAAATAGTGAGAGAATGGACACTGGATCAATGGAAGAAAAGAGAGAGGCCAGAAATACCCTCCCCCATGCATAGAGTCCCCTGATCTTTCACAGATGGAGGAAAGGCAATACAATGGAGAGAAGACAGTATTTTCAACAAATGGTGCTGGAGCAACTAGACGTCCACATGCAGAAAAAAGTGAATCTAGACACTGATCAACATTCATCACAATACTTAACTCAAATGGATCACATACCTAAATATAAAATACAAAGTGTAAAACTCTTAAAAAACAATATGAGGAAACATAGATGACTTTAGGTATGATGAGAAAACACTGAAGGCAGAATCTATGTGAGTGATCTATGGACTTTGGGTGATTATGATGTTTTAATGTAGGTGAATCACTGTAATAAACATTCCACTCTTGTGGGAGATGTTGGTAATAGGGAAAGCTATATAGGTAGGGGTAGGAAATACAAGAAAAATTCCTGTGTTTCTCCCTCAATTCTGCTGTGAATCTAAATCTTCTATAAAAAAATAAAGTAAAAAAATCTGGACCTGTTAGGATAAAACCATGGTTTAATATATAAATATATAGTTACAGATATATAGATGTAAAGTCATATGTATTGTCACATAATGATGATCTATTTAGAATTCTATACAGCAGAGAGAAAGAAGGAGCTCCTACCCTTGCAAAAACATGGATGGAACTGGAAAGTACTATGCTAAGTGAAATAAGCTTGGCAGTGAAAGACAAATAGCATATGATCTCACCTTTAACAGGAACCTAAACAATAAAAGAAAGAAATAAACAAAATATAACCAAAGACACTGAAATAGAGAACAGGCTGACAGTGACCACAGGGGAGAGGGGAAGGAATTTCAGGGGAAAAAGGGGGGTTTACAGGAACAAATATAAAGAAAACATGGATAAAAACTAAGGAGGGGTGGAAATGGGAGGAAGGTAGGGAGGCATGGGTGGGTGGGCTGGGATGGGAGTAAAAGACAGAAAACTGTACTTGAACAACAGTTAAAATTAAATTTAAAAAAACAAAAACAGCAACAGAAAATGATTTGGACACATCAAAATAATAAAGATTAGCTTAAAAGACTTCCACTGACCAAATCTGGACAGTTATGCTAATAATTATGATACACTGAATAAAATTGGAACCCATAAATTTACATTAATATAAAAATGAATAAATACATTGGAAGAGAATAAATCTCTTCTTTACAGAGAATGTCAACTAATAAATACATTGGGATAAATAAAATTAGAAAACAATTATTGATAATTATCAAAGTAATAGTATAGGACAAATAGCAAGTTTCTAAATTCACTAATTTTAAATTGTGTGATTTACAGGATACTTATCCTGTAAGTGTGATAAGTAACAGGATATTTATTAATCTCAATATATTTCTCTGAAAAATTATTATTGATTATGAAGAAAAAAAGAAAATGTAACTTTCTAGTGGAGAAACCTGGCAGTAAGCACCTTAATAAACTTATCAAAGCTACCACCACTCATAATGGAACACACCAATATCACATGCTGACCGATGGGACGCAACGAGGACACAACATCACTCCTGTGCATTTCTGCCGGAAATGCGTAACTTGAAGAAACACTGGAAGATCTCTCATCATGAAATATTCTAGAGACTAATGACCTGTAGTCTTTAAAAATTTCACAGTTGTGAAAGTCAAAGGAAAATGAAGGATCTGCTCTCACTTAAAAGGAAGACAGTGAGATGATTACTGCATGCAAGGGACCATCCCAGACTAGACTCAATTTTGAAATTGTCCTGAGCAAATCGACAAAATTGATGAGGTGAAGGGTATGTGGGAGTTATTTGTACTATTCTTACAATTTTTTTGGTAAGCCTGAATTTTTTCAAGTAAAATCACTTTCAATAAATAAATGAAAGAAAATGAAGAACAGTGAAAAAAAAGGAAACAATAGATGATACAAACTTTTTGCGGTTAGTCAAGTATATCATAATTTGAAGCCAGAGTGCTCACAGTGAATGTTTAATATTGGTCTGTTGCATGCTTTTCATGGTTATATTTCTCTTTATTGTATCTTAACAAGTAATCTCATATTTATGTAGCTTATTTCTAATAAAAATCATCTCAATATTGTCTGACTTCCCAGTCTACTGAGATGTTATTCACTAAATCTTTCCACAGCATTCACTAAATCATACATCCATCACCGCTAATCTTACTGTCTCTTAAATTAAGTTCAGGTCTTAGGCCTGGCTGGTGTAGCTCAGTGGATTGAGCACAGGCCTGTGAAGCAAAGGGTCGCCAGTTCAATTCCCAGTCAGGGCACATGCCTGGGTTGCAGGCCAGTTCCCAGCAGGGGATGCACAGGAAGCAACCATACATTGATATTTCTCTCCCTCTCTCCTTCCCTTCCCCTCTAAAGTTGAATAAATAAAATCTTTAAAAAAATTAAGTTCAGTGAGCAGCTTGTACTAAAAGAGCACTGAAATACTGCAGTGGGTAACAGAGTTATGTCCATAACATAAATTGTGTATTTTATCAATGAAAAACGCCGTCCCCTCTAACCTTTATTTGTATTGTTGTTGGAATGTCTACACAAAGAAATCATAAAATTGCACTATTTTTTCTAATTTTAATACCCTGACATAATTCCACCTATTATTTGGCTTTTATTTTTTCTGTTAAAATTTTCATTAAATATTCTTGTAGGTTTTTGATCTTTCAAACAGCATGTTATTGAATTTAGATTTTTACCTTAGATGAGAGACTGCATCTTTTAATAAGAAATTTTCTCACTTTACTATTATAACTGATATACTTCTTTGTCCTTTTCTTTAATCCAATGCATCATTGACTTCTCATTTTTTCTTGTTATATGGGTTTATTAAACTTGATTTTAAACCCACTGACATGTAAGAAGATGTATGCCCTATTTAAAATTTGCCAGTGATTTCTCTTAAGTTTTTCAAAAGTATTTTTAAACTGCTACCATTTTCTCTAATTGTTGAGAGTAAGCTTCATTTCTTCAAGTATGTATCACTTACAGTTTAAGATTATATTCTCATGCTCCTTACCTGTCCATTACTGCAAGAGCTGGATTAAGGAGGGTGAAATTGTTATAGTTGTCTGCAGAAGTCTGCAGTGCTAAAAGAAGAGGTCTACCTGGGGTGACCATTGAAGAAGAGACTGGACTGCCTGGGGATACCGCTGCATGCACTCATCTATTTCTAGTCCTGGGGAGTCACGTGGCAGCTGTGTGGAAGTTAGTCAAAATCTGGAGTTAGGGGACAATCAAGTCGCATCTCACAAGAGCTGTACCTGGATAGGGATGGATGGGGAGGGCGTGCTCCTCTGTCCAAGAAAAGAGGGAACATCAGTTTCCATAACCAACAGAAGCCTAAATTTCTCTCATTCAAACTGCATATTCATCAGTTTTTTCCAACTTGAAATTATTACCAATTTCTCATAAGTTTTGATCTTAAAATAGAATGAGGTATCTAAAAGGCCAGACTTTGTAGCCACACTAAAATTCCAGCCCTTGTTCACTAGCTATGCAACCTTGAGTATTTTACTTAAATGGAGATAATTTATGGATAACAATAAAATATTTGAAATGATAAACTGAGTTGATACTTTTGTATATGCTTGGCTGGCGTAGTAAAACCTCAGTAAATGTTCATGGATATTATTATAATGTTTTTTGAGAGTGCTGAGCCACTTTCTTTCTCTTTAGCATTTTTGCGTATAATTAAAAGAACACATAGGCCGCCCTTTCGCTGCTACTCAAAAGCTGAGTTGAAGTGAAATTTCTTGACTATCCATTTTAAATGATCCTTTTCATAGCATTCAAAATCACCTAGGTCCCTGCCTGCCCTGACGTCACATTGCCAAAGGTGACATGTAGAGAAACACCTAATCATGTCCACATCAGCTCATCACCCTTTACGAGAATAAATCCAGCACTGTCAATTAGCTCCACAGCGAATTCACAGTTTGAAACTGCTGCCGGACTCCAGAGGCCAATGCATAATTCTTTTATGGATCCCTAATTTCCTGGTGGACTCCTTGTTGCCTTTCCTTCTGTGGTTGTTATAAAATACTCCCATTCTCCTTAAATGTGCCACATCATTTCTCAGAACTCCAGAAGCACTTCCTCCAAAAACATTTTAAATAAAGTCATTTTTATGTTTGCGATTTAACTGATATTATCTATTATAATCATCTTCATGATCTTTTTTCCTCACCCTCATATTTTTCTTGAAATTTCATGCTCTGTATTGACTTTCCCCATCCACAAACAAGCACAAGTCTTCCCATCCTAAAGCATCTTCTGTCATCTTCCTATCCTAACGTTTGGAAATCTCTCCATCCATTCTTCTTGTGCAGCCTTCTCTACTGATTAGATCATCTTAAACCAGTGTTTCCTAAAGGAAAAAGCTTTGTATTTCTATGTGGCAAGCATTGCTCTCTCTCTCTCTCTCTCTCTCTTTCAATAAATAAAATAAACCACCATAACAAAATTAACTTTGTGAATAGCAAATAAAATTATGTGGATACAAATAGTAAAATTGTGAAAATTATTAAATAGGTTATACAAATTTTTAATCTTCAAAATTGTGTGTATGTGTGTAGGGTTTATGGATTACAATGGGTAGCTTGGCTTCCAAACCAAGATGAATACCTAAATCTCTGTTCCTAGAACAGCCAACATTACAAGATCATACCATTCTAGCATCAGCAAACCAATAAACACATGCTGACCGTTTCTATGATACATGCAAATACATACATGTATTAAACTGTGTATTGGTACTTTTAAATAAATGGATTTAAAATCTGGTCAAAACTGTTTATTTTCATTCATAATGTTTTTATTTTAACTCTTACCTTTAAAGTCATGTAACATCTTCCCAGACTTAAAATCCCAGAAAATGATCAAAATAATTTTAGTTCCTTCCTAGTTCTCTACTATACTAAGGGAAAGGTAAACAGGGCCCAAAGAAAGGTGATATCAATGAAAATGTAATTAAAATGTAATATCACATTTTAAAGAGAACATAGAAAATTTGTTTACCAATGGACTATAATAGAAAACTATTCCTAACTAAATCCAGATTGGAAAACGAAATTAATGCAAACATACATACAAAATATTTATATAAGACATGATTCACCTCTAAAAATAAGCACAGTTTTCTTTTTAGAAATCCACATACTTGCATTATACAAGAAAAGCAGATAATTGAGTTATAGTAAAGTCTACACATAAATGCCATTGAGCACCTACATTCTCTTCTAGAGTAAATATTATGTGTATCTGTGCATCTGTGTCTGCTTTCAAGTGCTGCCTGACCCCTTACAGGAACAGCAAAGGAACCATCTACTAAGCAAACATTTAACTTGGTTCTTCTGATTATTTAGAGACTAGTTTCTCTTACTATTCTCTAAGTACTACATTTTCCCTTCTTTCAAATATTACTTTCAGTGAGAGTCTGAAAGGTAGTTTTTGAGATATTGAAATAGACAGAATAGCAGATATAGCCCTAAATCTGCATTAGCTGACAATATCACCATCTAAGCTCATTGGACTCGATCTATAAAATTTTGGGGTGAGAGCAGACAAAGCTAGGTGAATAATTATCCCTAAGATGGTAAAACGTTTCACCTCCCCACCCTCATCAAAAATTAAAACAACTCTTGACCTTCAACCCTAGTGTTCTATTCTAGTGGATGTTGAGCAATTTAAATGGAATGCTGGATCCCCTTAAATCACTGTGTCCCATGAATGGAATTGATTCTTTCAAAGTTATTAATAACAAAAGTCATATGGAAGGAGAATGTGTTTATTGTTTCAATCTCACTATCAAAACTCTTTTCCAATTTTCTAGATGATGATTCTCTTTTGATTGATGGGCCTATTAAGTGTCTCGGAATAAAAGCCAAACAAACATATCACACAAAGGTTTTATTTAGGCACTTAAAACTCAAGTCCTATTTAACACAGTGGGATCACCAAACATCCAGTAAAGCTTTTGCCAATGTTTGTGTTTTCTTGCAATTAGATGAAAATCAAAGCCATGTGGACATCGATGGGGGAAACAGCAGGTCTCAATGTGTGCTTGCTTGGTGGGGCACATTCTGCTATTCTCTTGTATTCTTTTATGTACTGACAATGTAACCAAACTTTATTTTATTCTATTACTTGAGTTGTGATTGTGGCAGTCCTAATTTTTTTCTCCCATTTTATATTTTGTTTATCTACAGTTCCTGGGTAGATTTCAAGAAGAAAATAAAACACCCCTTTTTAATGAGTTTATCTCCCTTACTGTTTAAATACAGAAGACAATAGAGCAGGTGCTGAAAACCTGTGGGGAGATGTTAAACAAAAAACAAATGTACTAAAGACTTTTCCAGGTAATGAAAGAAATACAGGTATAACAAAGATATCTAAGAACGAATGTGTACGTACACATGCACACATTCACACACACAATTGAATTCCTAAAATACATACTTATGACAAAAGTAAGTAATATACCCAATGCATTTAATAAGAAAGTTATATTTCTTTTCAACTAAAGATTAAGATATAGAGGCTGGTGATGCCAACAATTTTAAGTGGCTCATATAATTGCTAGCATAAAAAATCTTATTCATTTATTTTTTGAGAATTGCAATGAATGTTTTGTTTGTTTCCCTTTAATTGTCAGATGGTTCCCATAATAGAAAGTACATATACAAGAATATTTTCTTTGGTAACAGACAACTTATTGGGAAAGAAAAAATAGCTGTTTATAGGCTCTGGCTGGTGTAGCTCAGTGGATTGAGCATGGGCCTTCAAACCAAAGGATTGTGGTTCGATTCCCAGTCAGGGCACATGCCTGGGTTGCAGGCCAGTTCCCAGCAGGGGACTCATGAGAGGCAACCATACATTGATATTTCTCTCCTTCTCTCCTCCCCTTCCCCTCTAAAGATAAATAAATAAAATATTTTTAAAAATAGTTGTTTATATTAGCAAAATCCTAGCCCCCAATAGATATGTATAAATTATGATAATTCTAATTTCATTCAATGTCTTGGGATGTTAAACTTTGTTAAAAATGTTTTAATTCACCCCCTCTCTACACCTCTACTAAAAAAAAAGCAGAGCGATGGATTTGTTACTTTAAAGGGGGGAAAAGCAGTAAATATGAGATATCTCATCATAGCAGGGGTAGGAGTGGTTTGACATTCATCCAAATCAAAATCTTTTATTCAGATCTTAAAGTCTCATTGAATTCAGTGCCAGACAGTGAAGGAATGTAGGACAGACAGAGAGAGCTGCAGATAAAGAAAGGCGTGGGCTTAGAATTTCATTTTGATATATAATACCTTTCATTAAAAAAAAAAACTCCCTCAGGAATTTTGGAAAGAGTTTTATCTAAAATAATTGACTGATTAAAGAATCAATAACAAATACAAGTCTCTAGGATAGAAAAAGGAAAAGATTTTTCTAACCTCTCCAATCCACTACCTTTAGTTGATTGGGTTCTCATTTTATTAGGTAATAATAGGTAATATTTCTTCAAAAACAAGTTAATGCTTTAACCCATTTAACCTCAGCATACCTATGTGATATAGAATCTGCTGCTCCTTTCCATTTTATAAAAACAGGACTTGGAGAATTTTGGCAAAATGTATTAAAATAGAAAAAAGTGCTCATAATTCAATGGTGGGCAACTTTTGAAGCCCGGGCCTCCCCTGCCCCAGAGCTCTTATTCCTTAATGCCGTGCTTTACTGTTTTAGGTTAGTATGTTTTATAGGTTTTGCCTTTTTAAATGCAAGGAACTACATTTGTGTCGCTTAAGATTGAAACAATATATTTCTAAGATCATAATATTTGATGCCATTCATGTCATCAATAATCTATACTTAATATTTAAAAATACTTTTGGAAAGAAGTTCCTGAAATTAATGGGGAGATTTCATTTTAAAAAATGACCCCGACTATACAGACATCATCCTAGGTTCTGCTCATTTAAATTATCACCAGTCAAGTTATTCTTATCTTTTAATAAAAATAAAAACTCAGTAAAGTTTTTATTACCTTACTTTATGATGAATAATGACAGTTGCCATGTTCTCTTCATTTTTCATTCCAAATAACTTAAAGCCTAGAATCACAACTATTTTAAAGCTGAGAAGAGTCATCTGCCTGGGTTTCCCAGGGTACCATCATCATCTCTCTTATCATTCTGTTCATCCAGACTCTACTCATGAGATGTACTTTTGCTGTTGTTTCTGAAAGTTTATTTTCCCATTACCATGTAGTCCCCTCATATTCCCTTCTCCCCATCAATCAGCACACAGTTGTCTACATTTATAAGTTCTTTTTCCTTTTTGCTCAATCCCACCACACCATCCCCTCCCTGACCTTAGCTGTTCTCCTGCTCTCTATGAGTTGCTCTCTGCTTTGCACGTTAGTTTCAGTTTGTTCATTAGATTCCACATGTGAGTGAAATCATATGGTATTTGTCTTTCTCTGACTGGCTTTTTTCACTTTGAGTAACATTCTCCAGCTCCTTCCACACTGTCACAAAAGGTCAAAATGTATTTTTAAATTTATTCTGCCAGATATATCACTCCAAACTATTCCTCTCCTACCAGGACTGATTCCTTTAGGTTCTTCATTGCAATATCCAACCTAAATTGGTTTTTGAAAACTCTTTACCAGCTTGATATATTTGTTATTATTATTATTGTGCTTTCTCTTAAGATGATATTCCATTTGATTCAAATGTGAAGTATTTCTTTTTTTGTTTTTCAATCATTCCTAATGGTCATGTCTCTGAGAAGTCTTTCTGTGAACTGTCTACTCCAGTTACTATTTTAACAGAAGCTTCTCAAATAATGCAAATCTTCACCTAATTTACTAAAACTGTTTAATGTTTTATTGAACTTATTTATGTTAATCCTTATCTATGTATTTTTTTACCTTGAAAAGTATGTCAAAAACAATCTCCAGATTTAAGGTCATGTGTATTAAATGGAAAGTTTGGAAAACCTAGTTAGGACCTCTAGTGCTCTGTCTAGGTATTCTGTCATCTGTTGTATCATCAGGTAAATGAACTACATGGAGCACTTCACACATTCATTGTTCACAACAGATTCGCCATAATATCTGCAGGTTCAGATTGTGCCTTTGTGGTGTGTCTTGAATAGAAAGTTATTGTAAGACAGTGAGAGTGAGTTTGTAACTTGATTAAATGTATTAAACTTATGGCAATATGACAATAACAAGGATCAATGCTAGGTTTAGAAACATGGAAAGTTACCTTCTGTCTTCTAGGATCTTTGAGAATCATCACCACCCCTACATACATAAACACAACATGAAGTCTGATTTTCCTTCAGTTCAGCAATGGATGTTTCCATCTTTTTCATTTTAATCATTTAAAAATGTAATATTAGAAAATATTTATGTATTTCTAATTTTAAGTAAATTCAAGCTGTTTTTCTTTAAAGTTATTTAATTTTTGAATTGTACATTAGACCACCCAATATACTCAATAAATGGTGCCTATGAAGTACACTCTATCATTTAAAAATAGGACATAATGGACAGTGACCAGAGAGGAGGGAGAGATTGGGGAATGGAGAACGAAGGGGAAGGGTCAAGTCAAGGAGATTGTAGGAAGGACTCCTGGACAAGGACAACGATGGAGGGGGACTGAATGTAGAAGGAGGGAGGTCGGAAGGGCAGGGAAGAGTAATGGGGGACAACTGGAGATAACTGTAATTGAACAACAATAAAAAATTTTCAAAAATAAGGCAACATGATTTAAAAAATAAAAGTAGGATGTAAGAGATTGCCTAATGTATTCATTTTATAAGTTAAGATAATCAGGTCACAGAATATTAAAGATTATGTCTGTGTCTCTGGCGAATCCAGAAAATCCAAGGATCTCTTCTCTGACTTCAGTGCCCCTGGAGACGGACTACTTTTTCAAATAACTTCATGATAGCTCATTTTTAGATCGTTCTATAAGCTAAAAAGTTATTCTTATTTATCTAAACTGTATCAACGGAGCCACAGGGTATTCTGAGTATTTTACAATGGATTAACACGGCCCAAGCTTCCCCCTCCTTCACATATGCGGTAGCGTTTGAATTGATTCTTTTCCCTAATTGTCTCAGTGAGGGGTTTTTTTTTGTTCCCTTTTTTCTGAATGGCATGATGAGGCCTCACTGTGGTCACAGGTATCTTCTGAATTAACTCCTCTTTAAAAATAGTCTATCGGTTTGATATCTGAAAATAATGTTTGAAGTATTAAATGGAAGTTCCATCACCCTTATTATGTGATCTAAACATCTTCAAGTTTATATATTATCTCTATTAAGAGTAGGACCATTTAATTGTAGTTTAAATAAATGTCCCTTCCTGAAAAGTTTTCACAAGAGCAGAGTGAGGAACAACTTGGGATAAGAGAACCTTTTCTTTACTCTCAAAATTTTAAGGAGTATTATTGTTTGTCTAATTGTAGTACTTAATTCTTTTTACATGGGAACAGTTCAGGCGGCAAGAGTAAAATGTGATATTGCTGAAAAGTTTAGTTATTTCCTATAAACATATCCTCTATCTTACATAAAGAAAAAAAAAGACTTCAAAGGGTTAAGCCCATATGCCAGATATTGTTCGGACTAGTGCCAAGGAATTAATCGTAAATTATTTTGAATAAATTCTTCTCTGTGTTGCATTACCCCAGAATGTTGTTCATACCATCTCATTACATATCATATCAAATTTAAAGAGCTAGGAAATAAAAATTTTCAGGTGAATAATAGCAGCAATATTCCTTTGTTAAAAAGTATAAAGCATATTTTATTTTTTATACTACTGTATATAGGTGAGAGTTTCAAATTATTTTGCCTGCCCTTAATATTTTACTCATCACTCTTGCACTTAATATTTACAAGCAACAGTGAAGAAGTCTAGGGAGCGTAAGAATCTGATTATTAGTGGAGTATCTCAAATTTAAGTTTTGTTGCAAATTCATTTGAACAATTTGTTTTCATTTTTCATAGCCAACTAATTTGCAAGGACTACAAGAATAGCTAAAAATGTAAATAATTAGTTAATGCTACCTCTTAAGCTTTAATACGAAACTATAATCTTCAAAACATTGAATATTTTGAATTTGCTTGGAATTTATCTGGAATTTATATTGCCATGCTCTTTCAAGTTACAAAGGAAGATAGGTTATAAAATTTTAAACATCTTAAATGTGGCCCTGGTATTAATGGAGGATGGTTTTCTTCTGGTAAGCTGTTTAGTCTTTATTTGTTACCAGGATGACATTACTGACATCTGACACTGTTCATTGTTCAGTTTAAAAGTGAAAAGCTTCTTATGAAGAAAAGCTTCTCATCCCAGTTAATTTCCTAAAGAGTTTACTTCCTTGGGCAAAATAATCACACGGAGCACCTGTGGTGCAAGTGCTACAGAACCACCAAGCCAAGCCCAGCCACAGCTGTGCTGTAATCACTGAAGTGTGCCCAGTGCATAATGGCACATTAGGTAGGCATTGATCTCTGCCAGTTTATGAGGTCTCTTACAGAATCAGGCAGACTTTTTCACTGAAACCCTTGGAGCAGAAATTGCTACTTCTAAGCTAATCCATTTTCAAATTACCATCCAATTGTGACTGATGACCTCACTACAAATCCGCTTATCTACCTCCAACCACTCAGCAAGCAAAGGAGACGCAATCGTTATTTCCCCTTACTTTCAACTCTTTACAAAAAACTCCAGCTGACATTCTTAGTCACCTTTTAATGCCACTGCAGCTGGGAAGATAAGCATGATAAATGTTAAATGCTGTTTAATTGTCGGTGCTTGTTTTGAAGGTAAGATGGAAGAGTAGAATATGTGCTTAATATGAGACCAGGTTTAACTAATATTTGATATTAAAATTGCTATTATAAATTATGGCTAATTTCATTGATTTATTTTAAATACTTTATTTAGACTGAAGTATACTGAATGCTTGATCAAAAGAATTTTTCATTGCTACAATATGCAACTATTCCTCAGTAAAAACCCTGGGTCCAGTTTAATCACCAGAGTGGTTAAAACTTAAAACATTTAAGGAAAAACTTTTATGGGTAAAATGATGGTGAAAAATAGTTTACTTAACTGAAGGCAGTAATATGTAAAAAATATGTAGGAGGTATTAAACAAAGAAATTAGAATAAACTAAAGCCTAGTCCTAATTTCTCTTTAAGAAACTTTATCATCGAAGCATAGTGATTTTAGGCATTTAGTAATTGCCAGAATGTGTCAATAAAGAATGTATAAAAGTGATACTGACCTGCACTACTTTCTCTTAGAAAATTATAACTAACTGTAAACTTCAAAGGTTATTTGATATATTTTAAAAGTCAATATTTAGTGCATATTTTGTAGGTTATTTGTGAAAAATATCTTACCTGGTCTCTGAAAGGTTTTCCTGTTGACCAGCTAGTAGAAACTTAATTGGTAAGTATATTAATGTATGTATGGGAATATTTGTCTATTATTGAAGCAAACAATATACAAGTAGCAATTTGAAAATAGTTCTAGCAAAATTGTAAAATATCTGATTTTAAATGTATTGGACAAAGTAGTAGTTACAAAAATCTCAGTCTTGGCAGGGTGATAGATAAGAGAGAGAAATAATTATTTGCATGTCTGTAGTTTATATATATATATATATATATATATATATATATATATATATATTTGAATGTTTCCATTGCACTGTAATAAAAATGTAAACATTTGGGCCAGTCCAGATGTGAAGCCTCCTCTTACATGGTATATGTGTAGTGTCCTGGCAATGGGCTGAGCAAATTAACTCTTCAGAGCTGGGTTAGCAACCCTTCAGTTTCTTGAAAGAGTATCTTCTCAAAGACATTAGAGTTGTTTTCTCCCAGTCGCTTTTTGACTTAAGTAAGTATGAATATGTCATGGCTTCCTTCTGAACATTAATCAATAGTGTTTCTTATAATTGGTGTATGAGCTAGGACAAGCCATTTGTAAAGTGATACAATACCTATTCTAACCTACATACCAGTAGGTAGAATGAAAAACATCAAATTAATTCACAGATTAAAAAATATTCTATTTTTGTTTAAAATATCTTAATTTTAAAAGTAATAGCAATTTCATGAATACTTATATAAATGGATGGGGAAAAGCCACTGGTCTATAAATTATAATCAATTAGTAATCTAAAATATTATTCCAAGTACACTCATCTCATTATGGGGTCTATATGTTTTGTTATAATTAATATTTTCAAATATAATCAATTGGTATTTACCTCAACTAGTAAAAATATAAGAAGCTACATTAGACTAAAAATTAAAATTAAATTCCCTGTATTAGATTGTTTCCTCATGCCTCAGGTTTCCAAGGTCAACAGTATCTTCTCCTATATCTTTCTTTGCATGATGAAAACATCTAGATGTATGTATCATATAGATTGAGTTTTACATTATCTGTTACAATAACAGTATCACAACATAAATGCTGTTTAGCAAAATGTTTATTTCCATGAAACATATGTTATGAATAGGCTGCTAGTTGAATGCATAGATCTAACCCATGCTGTTACTTAAAATGTAATACTCAATTGTATGAATTAAAACCACATTACCTAGCCCATCCCCAGTGAACATTCACAGCCAGGGTATCTACTATGTCCTTGTTTATTTGTCTTAGTGGTTTGTTAGTTGTTACTTTATTTAAATATATGCATTTTTATTTTAGTAGATACTTTATATTAAGTTTCATGAATTCATGTTCATTTGGATTCCCTCCAGCAATGAGTATACATACTTTAGGCACTATGAAAAACATTGACCAACTTTCCTCTGTTTAACGTTATCAACTTGATGGAAAAAAATGGTATCACAACTCTGTTATACTTGGCAGTTCCTAGCTAGTAAATTTTCACATCCTTTCATATATTTATTGTACATTACAGCTGGGTATGCTGTAATTCCTTATTTATATGCCTTGACTAGTTTTATAATAAGTTATTTGTCCATATTTTTCAATCATGATTAAATACATTAAATTCTTATTTTCTTCTCATGGGAGTAATATAAAGGCTAAGTAAAGACTGAGAAGTAGGGAGAGGATCCAAGATGGTGGAGAAGTAAATGGAAGCTATAGTAACCTCCTACCAAGATCAGTCTTGTTTTACAGAAAAATCATCCTGAATAAACAATGGAACACTAGCTGCAGAGAAGCCTTATAACCATGGACAGACAGAAGAAAAACCTTCACCGCAATGAGACTGGTAAGGAATGTGGAGGAGGTGTGAGAAGGCTGGCTGTGCTTCCATGGGTGGCAGCTGAAGTGCTGGAGGAATATGTCTGTGGCTTGGGGTTCCCCTGAGAAGTGTGGGGTCTAAACCCCAAACTGGGCTCCCCAGACTACAGTGCCAGAGCGGGAAAGGAACCTGGGTAATATCCAGCTGTGAAAAGCACCAGGGTTTCTGTCTTCAAGGCAGAGATGGCTGGAGATGCAGAGAGCCTCTTAAAGGGCCAATGGACAAAATATCATCTGCAGCCCATTCCCTGAGCTTTGACAAAGGAAGGGCAGAATTGATTAGAGATGCTTGAGGAAAATCTGAGTTTGGTGGCTCTGGGGAGACAACTAAAGGAATAGTTGTCTTCTTGTGCCAAGGAAGGATGGGATCCCTGTGCTGAGTCATTACCCATACTGTAAAAGCCATCTTTATAAGGCAGAGCACTCCCTTCTAAGTGTCAACAGCCTAAGGGGAAGTAATAGCCCTGCATATAGAAATTACTCTGCCCCACCATGTGGTGCTTAAACTGAGCAGCTTATTACAGCTTGACAACTCAGGTGGAGCTCTGAAATTCTAGCTGACCTTCCCTGGGCCTGATGCTAATAAAAGCCAGCCTAGTTCTTCCTGCACACAACCAGGCCCAGCAGAAGGAGTCACATGTTGTAGATCACTGAAAACAGAATGACCATGGCCAGTCACAAGCAGCATATGACAAAGGCCTACACCAGGGTTTTTGCACATCAAATTAATACATACAAACAAATATAAAGAAACCGCCAAGATGGGAAGACAAAGAAACAGTCCATAAATGAAAGAACAGGAGAATTCTCTGGAAGAACTATGAGAAATGGAGGAAGCGATTTATAAAATAGAGAGTTTAGAGTAATGATTTTAAGGATACTCAACAGCATAAAAAAGACATAGAAACCATAAAAAAGGACCAGTCAGAAATAAAGAATGCAATATATGAAATAAATAATACACTGAAGGAATAAACAGCAGGTTAGATAGGTAGAGGATTGAGTCAGTGATTCGGAAAACAAGGTAGAAAAAACACTCAGGCAGAGAAGCAAAAAGAAAAAAAATGTTTAAAATGAGGAGAGCTTAAGAAACATTTTGGACAACATGAAATATAACAACATCCTCATCATGGGAATACCGAAAATAGAAGAGTGTGAGCAAGGAATCGAGAACCTATTCAATGAAAAGATGACTGAAAACTTCCCCAATCTGGTGAAGGAAAGAGACACACAAGTCCAGGAAGCTCTGAGAGTCCCAAATAAGTTGAGCCTAGAGAGGCCTACACCAAGGCACATCACAATTAAAATGACAAGGCTTAAAGACAAGGAGAGAATCCTAAAAACTGCAAGAGAACAGCAGGTAGTTACATACAAGGGAGCATCAATTAGACTGTCATCTGATTTTTCCACAGAAACATTTCAGGCCATAAGGGAGTGGTGTGAAATATTCAAGGTGATTAAAGCAAGGCCTACCACCAAGGTTACCCAGAAAGGCAATAGTTTAAAACAAAAAAGCTTCTCAGACAAGAAAAAGCTGAAGGAGTTTGTTAACACCAAACCAGTATTGCAATAAATGTTAAAGGGCTTGCTTTATGAAGAAGAAGAAAAAAAAGAGAAAGAAAAAATAAGAGCAAAATTGTCTAACAATAATATAATTAAATATGTATCTATCAATAATCACATTAAATGTAAATGGCTTAGATGCTCTAACCAAAAGGCATAGGGTTGCTGAATGGATAAGAAAACAAGAACTATATATATGCGGCCTCCAAGAGACACATCTCAGTTTGAAAAATTGCACAGACTAAAAGTAAAGGGATGGAAAAAAATACTCCATGCAAATGCAAAGGAAACAAAGCTAGCAGAATAGTTCTTATATCTGATGAAATACACTTTAAAACCAAGGCTATAGTAAGAGACAAAGGAGGACACTACAAAATGATAAAGGGAACAATCCAACAAGAGTATATAACCCTAGTAAACATTTACACATTCAACATAGGTGCACCCAAATACTTAAAACAAATCCGGATGGACATAAAGGGAGAGATCAACAGAAATACACAGTGATTTTAACACCCCATTGACTTCAATGGATAGATCTTTCTGACAGAAAATCAGAGACAGCAGCCTTATATGACACACTAGATCAAATGGATTTAATTGCTATCTTCAGATCATTTTACACCAAAGCTGCAGAATATACAGACTTTTCAAGTATATATGGAACATTTTCTAGGTTAGACCACATATTAGGACACAAAACAAGTGTCAATAAATTTAAGAAGACTGAAATCATAGCAAGCATCTTCTCTGACCACAGTGCCATGAAACTAGAATTCAATCACAAGAAAAACACTGCAAAGCATAAAAAGACTGGGAGCTAAATTACATGTTATTTAACAATGAGTGAATCCACAATGATATAAAACAAGAATTCAAAAGATAACTTGAAACAAATCAAAATGAGGACACAAACCCCCCAAATCTATGGGACACTGAGATAGCAATCCTAAGAGCATTACAGGACTACATCATAAATTAATAAATCAAATAAACAGTCTACCTTCACACTTTAAGGAGTTTGAAAAAAGAACAACAAACAAAGCCCAATGTGGGTAGAAGAAAGGAGATGGTAAAGATCAGAGCAGAAATAAATGAAATAGATTCTAAAAAAAAGATACAAAAGATCAATGAATCCAAGAGCTGGTTCTTTGAAAAGGTAAGATTGACAAACTTTTAACCAGACTCATCAAGAAGAGCAAGGAACCAAATAAATAAAATCAGAAATGAAAGAGCAAAATAAAAACTGACACCCAAGAAATACAAAAGATTATTATAAAAATATTATGAACAACTGTATTGCAACAAACTGGACCACCTGGACTAAATGGATAAATTCCTAGAAAAACACAATCTTTAAAAACTAAATCAGGAAGAACTGGAAAATCTGAATAGACAGATCATACCTAGTGAAATTGATATAGTAATAGAGAAAAAAAAACTCCCAACAAACAAAAGACCTGGGCTCTATGGCTTCACAGGTGAATTTCACCAAACATTCTAGGAACTAACACATCTCCTTCTCAAAATATTTCATAAAATTCAAGAGGAGAGGCTTCCAAACTCATTTTACATGGCCAGCAATATCCTAATTCCAAAATCAGATAGACACTACAAAGAAAGAAAATTATAGGCCAACATCACCAATGAAGATAGATGCTAAAATTCTCAACAAAATTAAGCAAACTGAATACAACAATGCATCAGAAAGATCATACACCATGATCAAATGGGAATTTTTCAAGGAAAGCAAGGTTGGTACAACATTTGCAAATCAATGTGATTCACCACATAAACAAAATGAAGGATAGAAACCATATGATCATACCAATCGGTGCCAAAAAAGAAAACATTTGATAAAATCCAGCACCCATTTATGATAAAATCTCTCAGTAAAGTGGGATTAGAGTCAACATACCTAAACATGAAGTCCACATGGGGCAAACCCACTGCCAACATCATATTCAGTGGAAAAAAACTGCAAACATCCTCCTTAAGATTGGGAACAAGACACTTATGCCCACTTTCACCATCCTTATTCAACATAGTACTGAAATTCCTACTCATAGCAATCAAACAAGAATAAGAAATAAAAGACATTCAAATTGTAAAGACAGAAGTAAAACTGTCATTATTTACAGATGACATCATATTGCACATACAGAATTCCAAATATTCCACCAAGAAACTATTAGAACTGATTAATGAATTCAGCAAAGTAGCAGCATACAAAATTAATATCCAGAAATCAGGTGCTTTTTATATGCCAATAATGAACAAAAATAAAGGGAAATTAATAAAACTATTCACAATAGTGTCAAAAAGAATAAAATACCTAGAAATAAGACTAACCAAAGATATAAAAGACCTGTGCACAGAAAATTATAAGACACTGAAGAAAGAAATTGAAGAAGACACAAATAAGTGGAAGCACATACCATGTTCATAAATAGAAAGTATCAACATTATTAAAATGTCCATACTCCCAAAGTAATCTATAGATTCAATGCAATTCCTATCAAGCTTTCAATGTCCTATATCACAGAACTAGAACAAATATTTTAACAATTTATATGGACCTCAAAAGGCCCTGCATAGCAACAGAAATACTGAGAAAGAAGAATAAGGATGGAAGACTGACACTATCTAATTTCAAACTATACTGTAAGGCCATAGTAATCAAAACAGCATGGTACTGGCATAAAAACAGATACATAGATCAACAGAATGGAATAGAGAGCCCACAAATAAACCCACACTTTTATAAGCAATTAATATTTAACAGTGGAAACAAGCACATACAATAGGCTAGAGATAGTTTATTCAATAAGTGGTTTTGGGAAAATTGTACAGATCACGCAGCAAAATGAAATTAGACCACTTTCTTACACCACATAGAAGAATAAATTCAAAATGAATCACAAGCTTAAGTGATAGGCATACAACCATGAAAATCCTAGAAGAACACATAGGTAGTAAAATCTCAGATATTGCTCATAGCAATATTTTATCAGGATATCTCCCCAAGCAAAGGAAACAAAGAAAAAAAAAGAATGGAACTACATCAAACTAAAAAGTTTTTGCACAGCAAAGGAAGTCAACATATAAAAAAATACCCACAGAATGGGAGAACATATTTGCCAGTACGTCTGATAAGGAATTAATAACCAAAATGTATAAAGAAATAACAAAATTCAACACTAAAAAAACAAACAACTCAATTAAAAATGGGCAAAGGAATGACTTCTTTTGACTTCTCCAAAGAGGACATACAGAAGGCCAATAGACATAGAAAGATGCTCAACATCACTAATTCTCACAAATGCAAATGAAAATCACAATGAAATACTATCACACACGCATCAGAATGGCTATCAATAAATCAACCAATAAGTGTTAGTGTGGATGTGGAAAAAGGTCAACCCCTTTGCACTGTGGGTAGTAATGAAGATTGGTGCAGCCACTGTGGAAAGCAGGATGGAACTGCCTCAAAAAATTAAAAATGGATCTGCCTTTTGAGCCAGTGATCCCACTACTGGGAATACATCTGAAGAAACCCAAAACACTAATTTGAAAGAACATAAGCACCCTATATTCACTGCAGCATTATCTAAAATACCCAAGATATGGAAGCAGCCTAAGTGTCCATCAGTAGGTAAATGGTTAAAACAACCATGGGACATTTACACAATGGAATACTACTTGGCTGTAAAAGAGAAGAAAATTTTACCCTTCGAGAGAGTATGGATGGACAAGGAGAGCAGTATGCTATGTGAAATAAGGCAGTCAGAGAAAAACAAATGCCATATGATTTCACTCATATGTGGAATCTAATGAACAAACTGAACCAACAAAGAAAATTGGGACACATTCATAGATGGAGAACAGGATGACAACTAGTAGGGGAGGGAGCTTAAGGAATTGAGGGATTGACCAAAAAGGAAAAAGGACTCATAAGCATGGACAATAGTGTGGTGATTGCTGTGGGGTGGGGAGGTGTAAGGGCACTAAATGGTAATGGAAAAAATATAAAGATTAAATTTTAATAAAAGACTAAGAAGTGGGCAAGCACTCTGCCATCTTAGTACTTACATAGTGCATTGAAAGTTTTATTATATCGCTCTCTTGATGAAATTCTTTTGATTGTATGGAATTTATTTTTAATTCTACTGTATCAATATTTTATGATAATACTTGGTATATTTTCCATATACTAGAAATAAATGTTAAGCTCCTAAAATGGTATCAAAAGTACATCTTCAATTAAACTGCCTGACATTGTGGGAAGGAATTGATCTCACATTCATGTGTCACCAATAGAACACTGTTCAGCAAGTATCTCTGAATTAATTGGCTGCCCAATATGTTTTCCAGTTTAATTGAGGTATAATTGACATAAAAAATTGTCTAAGTTCAAGGTGTATAACCTAATGATTTGCTATATATGTATAGTAATACAAAATAATAACAAGAATAGTATGAAGGACACATGGACAATAACTAAGACGG
Organism: Sturnira hondurensis; assembly: GCF_014824575.4. Taxonomy (NCBI): domain Eukaryota; kingdom Metazoa; phylum Chordata; class Mammalia; order Chiroptera; family Phyllostomidae; genus Sturnira; species Sturnira hondurensis. Next base: position 7,660,553 of record NW_028089093.1, on the reverse strand, counting down.
GGGGGCGGAGATGGGAGGGGGGTGGGGAGCACTGGGGGGGTGCAGGGCTGGGAATACAAGAAAGAAAACTGTACTTGAACAAAAGTTAAATAAAAAAAATAGTTCACTTTATAGGATATTGGTAGCATTAAATGTAATAATCTGTATAAAATGCTTATGATAGTGCTGGTACACCTTCAGTCAAATATTTTATAAATATTTGTCCATAACTCCAATAAATTTCTCCATGGATTATTTCACAGAGAAAGGACTTTTAATAAAAAATAAATAAAATCAATAAGCATGTTAAAAAAAAAGAATAGGGTTACTAGACACATTCATCACCTTTTATAATTACCATTTATATATCTCTGTGATGAGAATGTTTAAGATATATTCACTTAGCAACTTTTAAGAATATAATACAGCATTGTTAACTGTAGTCATCATGCTGAACATTTATTCCCAGAATTTAGTCATCTTGCAAGTGAACATCTGTAACCCAAACCTCCCTATTTCCCCACCTCTCACCCTGGCAAATACCATTCTACTCTGTTTCTTTGAGTTTAGCATTTTTAGATTTCATATATATAGGATCATACGGTGTTTATCTTTCTTTCTCTGATATTATACTTTTGGTTGCTCAATCTTGAATTCCTTTTCCCTGCTTTCACAGTTCCTCCCTGGAGCTTTTGGTTTAAACTGTGAGTGTAAAATGCTGGGGGCCCTTCCATACTCTCTGCTTTCTGCAGGTCCTTGTATCATATACATTTTTTAATGCTAACTTCCCTCAGTTTTCTTACTTTTAGTATTATGTTCATTTCATCCAAACTTGGCAACAGAGGATTGTGTGGAATTTCAGCTAACACTTCTCAGATGTGCATGATCTCAGCCTGTGGGATAGGTCAGGCTTTACTGTAGAATGCACCTCCACCTAACTTCAGCGTCTAGACTAACAATTGGCCTAACAATGCTTCTATGAGACAATGGTCTCATAGAAATAGATTCCAAGCAGGCATTAATCAAAATACTGACAATATCATTTTGTTGTTAAATGAGTGACATAAGGTTTATTTTTTTTGATATTCTTACACTAAATTACCAGGTTGCAGAGGTAAAGGTTTTCTTAATTCACAGCTTGTGACCACTGTATTTTATCTTTTGCTTGAGGCAAAATTATTCAAATGAATAATCTTTTAAAGCAGGAAATAACAGAAATAGAGTTCATATATTTGCATTAGAAAAAATGTCTTTAGAGCTTTCAAGAAATTATTTCTACACATAGGCTTTCTATTGACAATATTTACTTTGGAAAAATGATTTTTCATTTTCCTCATTTTTTTACTCTTATATCTAAATTAATTGCATAGATTTATCTCTGAAATTCCTTCCTGCTCAAAATTTGCTCTTTCATAAAACAATTCAACTGTAAGTAAATATGTAATCATGCCCTCTGATAGATACTCAAGCCAAAATTTTAGATAACATTTTAAACTACATAGTACATTTGTACTTAACCCTTAGTTATAATTAAGAATTTCATTATGATTTTGAAAATAAGTCAACCAACATGCTGAGAGTAATGTTTGCAAAACCTGTTGCTAATAATAGCTATTATCATTGTTGGCGTTGACAAGTCAAAGATGTCTAGAAGTTCGCAGGTCAAAGTCATTTTCATCATTAATATTTTCATATTTTAATGGAAGCAGTAAGATACCATGAAAATAATTAAGCAAAATGTATTTTTAAATGTATGCTCAACTCATCAAGCCACTAATAAGTTAATTGAGCAACATCTAGTGAATAAAATAGTTAATATACAGAGAATTACAATCCACAACTCAAAGATATGATTTCTAGTAGACAACCATTAAGAAGTTACACATTTGATAAGAAATATGAAGACTTTTATTGTGAAAGTAATATTGGGTTGAGGCATGCAGGTTTACATGGAATTGGCTAGATTAGTGGATGAGATCGAAATTAGGCATTTAGGCAGATGATTTGATACAACCATTTTATGTAACGTCTTTAAAATGTCTACGTCAACACAATACGAATTCAAGCAACATATTCATCTACTACTTTAGAAATTGAACAAGATTCACAGTAAAAGATGGATATGCTTTTCATATTATCTAGTAACAAAAATGTGAATGTCTCAATCCATTGGGTCTTACTGCTTCTTTCCCAGATTAATTTAGTAAGACTGTCAGAGTAAGAGTCTGTATAGCATGTTAGAGGGGTCACTGCGCAGAGGGTCTCCTTGACCATTTAACGTGGAAATGTTGGGTGTTCTTTAAACAATTAGAGATCTTCAATTGATTTTTTAAAATTTATATAAATAATAGATCCTAGACATCCAGGGAATCTTTTATAATTATGCATGCTCTTATTTTTTTTATCTTTATACTGCTTTTGATAGTTTATTAATCAATATCCAAAAATAATTTAATATTGTGAGTAGAAAAGTATAAAATGTTGAGAGACAAATCTTCTAAGTTTATTTTTTAACATATTTTTACCACCATTTTCTACTCCCACCCACCAAAAAATTACAAGTTGGCAATATGACAATGTATTTACAGCTTTCACTACACTCCACATTATGTTAGTCATCATATCATTTGGTAAAATGATACTTTGTGAGATTTTCATTAATATTTGGGAAACCACTATTTAAAATACAGCTGGCTATAAATTTTACCTAAACTACTGTGCTATGCTAATTGAAAAATAAATTTATGGTTTTGTCTAAGAATTTTTTTAAACTTCAGTATTTTAGAAACAAAACAAAGTTGCATTTAACAAAGTAAGCTCAGGAGAACCTGTGACCACACATTTAGAATAAAATAGAATATAAGTAATCAAAAACTTCTGTGTCTGATTCTCCATTTTTGTAGTGTAGATTAAAGTAAATCGTTCCAGAAAATCTATTCAAGATAACTAATCTTCATGGACCTATGTACAATAGTTTACAAATCCAACTATTTTTAATACCCTGCATATTTATGCTTATTTCTTCACCTATTGTTATTTTCAGTTCTGGCTAACTGTTGTTGGTTAAGTTTTCACTAAAAAAAGCGTTGAGTGAGACAGTTTCCATAGCAACTGTCTCAGACCTCAGGCAAATCTTTAATGACTATTTGTAGCACTTCCAGACATAAGTTGTTTCAAAGTCCATTGTGGCCAAAAAGGGATATAGTTTTGATGAAACCCAGATGAGCTGCAACTGTATTTCAGTCTATACTTCCACTTAAACTATAGTCAATTACCTATGGTAATGGGAGAACAGAAATAACATGAGTAATAAAATCTATAGATTATTGCAAAGTATCATTTTAGCCAATAATCCCTCCTCACCAAACCTCTTTCTAAAATTTCTCTACATAAATTGGAATGAACAGATGTGAGTTTTCTTCTCTTCCTGAGGTAAAGGTGACAATAGGTTATAAAATGATTCTTAAAATATGGCCATAAGGGAGGGAAGACTGATGATTAACCATTTGGTCTGGATACTCGTTTATGAAAAACTCAGGGAAGTTTTTCCTCTAATCTTGGAAACATACCACCATCATCAAAAATAATATTTAAGTTAAATAAACCTATTAAAGTTTATACATACAAATGTATCTTCTCCCTCTCTTAATCCCATTGAAGATACAATGAAAGAACTGAAACAAACAAATGAATGTATTCATCCACTAGGACCAAGAGGGTGATAAAGTGGTTACCACGATGTAAGATTTCAAGGAATTTTGGAGATGACAAATTTATATAAACTTATCTGTATTGCAAAAAAGTGTTAGAGGACCTCTCAGGACAAGCAAATCCAATCATCCTAAGGAACCTGGGAGACAATCAATACTAGATGTCATGCCTTCGAAGAAAAAAAGGAGATGCCAATATTTCTACCCTCTATTCCCAAAATATTAGCAACCAGCAGGTGTTTTTCCTTTTTCAACTACTGGAGACACTAAACAGCACTGAAGAAAATACCCCACATATCATCACTCGGTGGTCCATTGTGAAAAGACTGATTTTCCTGCTGGTAAATATAAATTACAGTCTAATGATTCACAAAATATCCTCTAAAGTCTACCACTCCAATCCTCATCACACAGGGCTTCCAAATATGGTTTGATATCTCACTTATAAATATTAATTTTCAGTACAGAATTACATGACTTTTCAGGAAAATTGATCACATCAACGAAAGACAAAAAACCCCAAATCACCAACTGAAAGAATCTGGAGAAAACAAAAATAATAAAGGACATGAAAAAAAATGTCAGAACTGTAGTGAACATTTCCTAGAAATAAGAAAAGATTTTTAATCTATTAAAAACAAACAAATGAATAAGTAAATAAGACCGTAAAAAAGAGAAACAGAACCAGAAAGTGCAGTTAGCAATTCAAAGTTGGGTAATTGAAATAAGAACTTTATTATTTTTATTTTTTATTTAATTGTTGTTCAAGTACACTTTTTTGTCTTTTACTCCCATCCCAACGCATCCTCCCAGTGCTCCCCATCTCCCTCCCATTTCCACCCCCCTTAGTTGTTGTCCATGTGTCCTTTTTACTAGTTCTTGTAAATCCTTCCCCTTTCCCCCCTGAAATTCCCTCCCCTCTCCCCTCTGGTCACTGTCCCCCTGTTCTCTATTTCAGTGTCTTTGGTTATATTTAGCTTGCTTGTTTTGTTGTTTAGCTTCCTGTTAAAGGTGAGATCATATGGTGCTTGTCTTTCAACGCCTGGCTTAAGAAATAAGAACTTCAATAGAAGGTTTAGAATACAAAGTCAAGAAAAATTGCCACAAAGTAAAATCAGTGAGAACATGAAATAGAAAAATAAAAGTAAAAAAATGGATCAAGTAAAGTACTAAATTTCATATTTTGGGGACCCAAAGAAAGGGAAGACAAAAAAATCTCAGGGAAGAAATTTATATGTATTTCTTTCATATATATTTTACACATGTCTCTACCTATATCTTTATATATATTTCATGTATATCTCCACCTATATATTTTAATATCTTCACCTATATCTATCTACACCTATATATCTATTAAGAAAATTTTCCTTAAGTGAAGAACATTTATCATCAGATTAAGAGGGCTGTTTAGCACTTAGTGCAATGATAACAAAATAAAACAGATCCTAAAAGGCTTAAAATTCCTAAATTTTAAAATGTCAAGAATAAAATAAAATTCTAAAAGCTTTTATTTTCTTGATGGGAGGGATACAAGTTGCAAAGGAACTGAGATTGCAATGTATTAAACGCTCAACTGCAGTATTAAACAGGTGACTTGAAAAATCAATAGATGCAAATATTAACCATAAGAAGGTTATAATGTCAGCTAAAATAGACATCAAAGCACAAGCATTACCAAAGATAAAAAAGAAACAGTACACAAAAGGGTCAATTCAGCATAAAGACATACTAAGCAAAAATGTATATGAAATTATCAAGGAATAAAGTATAAAGAAGTCATAATTTATTGTTCAGAATTAAAATAGAAAACTAAAATGTCATAATTACAGTAAGGAATTTAGTAAGACAACAAGGCAAAAAGAAACCAATAAACACAGAGTGGATCTAGAAAACACTATACAGCACATATGTCCAGACTTAAAACAACTCTCAGTAGGTTTTAAATGATAGATAGCCAAGTACATTCTCTGACCACAATGAATTTAAAATAAAAACCAATAATAAGATATCTAGAGAAACATAAATAGATTTATAGATTCAACAAGTATCAATCTGAATCTCAGTAGGCTTTTTTGTGAGGTGGAGGGTAGTTGTTGAGAGGAATTGTGAGGGAGAGCAAAGAACTTTGAAGTAGCAAAGAAATCTTAAAGCACAACTGAGATAGGGACTTCCAGTCAAGATGGCAGTGTAGGCAGACATGGCTCACCTCCTCGCACAACCACATCAAAATTACAACTCAAATATAGAACAACCATCACTTAGAACTGACAGAAATTGAGTTGAATTAAAGTCTGACAACTACGGAATTAAAGAAATCACATCCATGGAGACCCGTAGGAGAAGCACAGACGTGAAAAGTGCTGCTCCCTCACCCATGTGTGGTAGATAAAAATTTGGAAGGAGTATTTTGGGAGTGACGAGCACCAGTCCTACACCAGATCCCCGAACCCAGGGCTCCAGTGCCAGGAATATAGAGCTCACAAATTCTGTTTGCAAAAACCAGTGGGAATTGAGTTGGTGGAAACTGTCTGGAGCCCCAAGCAGTTCCTCTTAGAGAACCCATACACAGACTCACCTACTCAGACACACTCCCTCTGAGCTCCAGCAACAGGGCAGCAGCTTGAAAGGCATCAGTAGCATACAGGGAGAAAATGAAGTTTCTGGTATTAAGGTGAGCAGAGGCCATTGACTATTTTCTAAATCCCCCCCGCCCCCAAATCCATAGAGCCAGCAATCTGGTGCCATGTCTGAGACTCCATCAACCTGGCTAACACAGCTTGACCTGCCTTGGAAATGCCCAGAGACTCTGCCCCACCCAACTTATGGACCCACTCAGGCTGCCTTTCCATATAAATGGTTGGTCTTGGCTCATGCTGCGAAACTTCCTAAATCCTATCAAACAAGCAACAGCTGGCCTCAGTAAGCCCCAGACCCAGCATTGGCAGCAGCCAGCCTAGAATCACAGCTTGACTTCACCTGGAAATCTCCAAGCACAAGTAGCAGCCATCTCAAATTGCTTTATAGCTCAGGCAGGGTGGCCCAGTGAAATTACAGCTGGGGGCTGATGTTGTCCTGAACCACTGGGAAAACCCAGGGCCAGCCCACCCAGTGGACAGCTACAGACTACATCAGAGCACCACCACCCTGCCCTTGAACGGTTGATCTTCCATGGAGGTTGGTGGTAAGAGATCGCAGCTAATCCTTGCAGTTGACCGGACTGGGTAAATCCCTCCCATTAACCTCACAGCATCAAGGTTCAACTACAAGAGGAGGGTGTACTCAGCCCACACAAAGGGTGCACCTTGAGTACCCAGCTTGGTGATAGGGGAGGCTGTGCCACTGGACCCTGTAGGATGCCTACTACATTAGGCCACGCTACCAAGACACAGAGCCATAGCAGCTCCATCGAATACATAGAAACAAATACAAGGAGGCTGACAAAATAAGGAGACCAAGAAACGTAGCCCAAATGAAAGAACAGATCAAAACTCCAGAAAAAGAGCTAAATGAAATGGAGATAAGCAACCTATCAAATGTAGAGGTCAAAACACTGGTTACAAGGTTGCTCCCGGAACTTAGTGAGGACCTCAGGAGCATAAAAGAGATCCAGTCAGAAACAAAGGATACACTAATTGAAATGAAGAACAATTTACAGGGAAACAACAGTAGAATGGATGAAGCTGAAAATTGAAGCAATGAATTGAAAACCAAAGAAAAGAAAACAACCAATCAGGACAATAAGAAAAAAGAATGCAGAAGAAAAACAAACAAACAAACAAACAAAACAAGCATAGTATAAGCAGCCTCTGAAACAACTTCAAGAGGTTCAACATCCTAATCATAGGGGTGCCAGAAGGAAGAGAAAGAGCAAATAGTTGAGAATCTATTTGAAACAATAACGAAAGAAAACTTCCCTAATTTGCTGAAGGAAATAGACATCCAAGTCCAGCAAGCACAGAGAGTCTCAATCAAGATGAGTGCAAAGAGGCCCACCAAGAAACATCATAATAAAAATTCTAAAGGTTAAAGATAAAGAGAGAATCTTAAAAGCAACAGGAGAAAAGAAGTTAGTTACCTACAGGGGAATTCCCATAAGACTGTCAGCTAATTTCTCAAAAGAAACTTTGCAGACTAGAAGGGATTGGCAAGAAATATTCAAAGTCACGAAGAGCGGGGAGCTACATACAAGATTGTTCTAACCAGCAAAGCTATCATTTAGAATCGAAGGGCAGATAATGAGCTTCCCAGACAAGAAAAATACTAGTTCATCATCACCAAACTATTAATATATGAAATGTTAAAGGGACTTTAAGAAAAAAAAGATCAAAACTATGAACAATAAAATGGCAAAAAATACATATCTATTAACAATTGAATCTAAAAAACAAACTAGGCAAATGAGAAGAAAAAAGACAGAATCATGGACACAGATTTCATTTTGATGGTTATCAGATGGGAGAGGGGTGGGAGGGAATGGGTGAAGATCTAAGGGCGTTAAGAAGTACAAATAGGTAGTTACAGAATAGTCATGGGGATGTGAAGTGCAGGATAGGAAATGGAGTAGCCAAAGAACTTATAGGCATGACACATGGACATGAACAATGGTGCAGGAATTGCCTGAGGGCTTGGGGGATGTTGGGTGGCAGGGGACAAAGAGGGGGAAATCAGGACAATTTTAATAGCATAATCAATAAAATATAATTTAAAAAACACAGCTGAGTTGGTAATCTTACAGTTTGATTTCAACACTTAGTATAAATACAAAAAAATCAAGACACTGTGTTCTGGCAAAAGGGTAGATAGACACATAGTCCAATGGAACATTTATAGACAAGAGCTTGGGTTGATTTTTGACACAAGTTCCTAAGGTAAGTCAATGAGGAAATGAATGTCTTTTCAATAAATGATTCTAGACAGACACTGGAAATGAAAATAATGAGTAATCTCAACACTTACCTCAAACCACATGCAAACATTTACTTAAAATGGATCATATTCTTTTAAAACTTAAAACAATAAAGCTATTACAAAATTATTGGACAAAAAATTTAACATTGGAGTAAGCAAATATTTCATAGTACAAAGTAGTAGAAAATATAAATGAAGAAATAAATGACATAATGTCCTTTGTCAGTGTAAAATTTTGCTAAAATGAACTTCAGAAAATGAAAAAGAAAGCAATTAAATGGAAGAAAATATCCACACACCATGTATGTCTATCAAAGGGCTTGTATCCTGAATATATAAAGTACACTTAAAACTAAAAAATAATAAGAAAAATTTAGCCCTGGCTGGTGTAGCTCAGTGGATTGGGCATGGGCCTGTGAACCAGACAATCGCGGTTCAATTCCCAGTCAGGGCACATTCCTGGGTTGCAGTCCGGTTCCCAGCAGGGGCCAGTTCCCAGCAGGGGATGCACAAGAAGCAACCATACATTGATGTTTCTCTTCCTCTCTCCTTCCCTTCCCCTCTAAAGATAAATAAATAAAATATTTAAAAAAATAGAAAAATTCAATTAAAAATTGGACAACATATTTCAATAGATACTTTAGAAAACATATAAAGATGCAAAAACACAAATTAAGGGATGCTCATTAGGCATCAGACAAGTGCAAAATAAAGCCTAATTAAAATGTCATCACATAATACATTAAAATTGGTAAAATGAAGAAAGACTGACAATGGGAAATTCTGCAAGGATGCAGAGTAGAGATCAGCAAACCTTTCTGTAACTGGCCAGGTAGTAATTAAGCATTTTAAGATTTGAGTGCAGGGTGGAAGGGAAAGAAGTGTGTGTGTGTGTGGGGGGATGGGACAACTGTAATGGCATAATCAATAAAATATATTTTAAAAAAAGATTTGAGTGCATAATGACCTTGGTGACAATTACATAATTCAACTTTTGTAGCATAAAAGAAGCTAATTCATAAAGAAATAAGTGTGTTGTTTTCAGTACAACATTTTAAAGAAGTAAAGAGAGCTGAATTTGGCTTAAGAGCTATAGTGTGCTGACCCCTGATGCACAGGGATCCACTGTAGAAAACTGACATCTTTTAACAAGTTAAACCTGTGCCTACCAAACAATCCTGATGTCTCAACCCCACAGGTTTTTCCAAGAGAAATAAAATCACATGTCCACATGAAGATTTGTACACAAATGCTCATAGTAAATTAGTTCGCAAAAGCCAAAAGATGAAAACTACTAAATGTCCATCAACAAGAGAATGAATAAATAAATGTAGTATATATATTCAATAAAATATTATTTAGAAATAAAAAGAAATGAACTGCTGAGAAATACAAGTGTATAAATAAATCATTACGCTATGTAAAAATTATGCATAGTTGTATGATTTTATTTAAATATATAGTTATATAATTCCATTTATATAAAAATGTGAACCAAATGCACAGCATGAACAAAGTAAAATGTCATAGGAATCTTGTTGGGTTAATGGAAATTTTGTTTATCTTACTTATGGTAGTGCTATCCTGGGTACACACTACTACGAAGACTCACAGAATTGACCCTTTTAAAATAGGTGGAGTTTATCTTACCTAAATTATTTTCAGTTAAGTTAGAAATAAAAAAAATAAATATAGAAAGAGGCTTCACCCAAAGAAACAGGACACATCTCAATGAGTTTGATAAAGACCAAAGTTCTATGCAGTACTTTGCTTTTTCTATATATGTACCAACAGATATTTAGCCAGTCATAAAATGTCATTCCCCAAACAGGGTTGTTTCTGGAGGTAGTACACTATGTATGTACTCCTCTTACTTAATCTTTCTTGCTCTTTTATGCACTGACAGTCATTGTGTTTGTGTGTGTGAATGTGTATGTGAAAGAAGAGGATGTCACCTCTTTCTTTTCCTGCACAAATATAAATTGCACTTGAAGACAATAATGTTAAATAATGAGAACAGTAAACAGATAAGTCTAAAATATATGATAGAAACATCATACCTTGGGAACAAAATATAATATATAAAGGAGTGTTTTGGAAGTAAGATCTATGATCTAATAGAAAGAATGTTAGAGTTTGGGGTTTGGGTTCTTGGTCTCTGTAACTTCTACTAAGTTTATATTGTTCTTAATTTCCTATGTCAACAATGAGATGACCTCTTAAATTCCTTCTGGCTCAGAAATTCTGTGGACCTAAAAACATTTAGCCCACACTATAAAAGATAGAGTAAAAATAAAGAACTATTTGGGAAAATAGGAGATTATTAGCCAGTAAAATAAGTAAATGATTCAATCTGAATCTGTGGTAGGATCTGTGCAAACTTGCAGACAATGAAGTTTTTCAGAGGTAAATAGCATCCCTCTCCTACAGGCACTATTTTGATCCCACCCTCACTGGGTGCAGAATAGGTTAGGCAGATGCTGGGCTCTCCAGAAGCAAAGCCACATCTCCCAAACACTTCTTCTGACCCTGTGGACACTAATATCTAACCCAAGGCCATTAGGTGAGAGCTTGTTGGTTGCTCAAGTCACCGACATTTCTTGTTACTGAAGCTGAATGAGAGCTCCATTCCAGAATGATTTTCTAGGCAAACTTGAAATATCTACCTTTCTCTCTTTCTTAAAAAATATCTAGAACATTCTCTGATAAGGAAAAGATATTCAAATTCCTCGAACAATCTTAGATGTGATTACAAAGCAGATTAAAATACTAATAGGCAATAAGCTCAAAGAACCTATTTCAAATCAAAATTGAATAACATCTAAATTAAGGGAGCATATTGAGTCAAAAAGAGTTTTATTTTTAAGAAAGATTTTATCTCTTAAAAACTAACATATTTTAGAAAAATTTAAATGTTTTTGTTTTAACTCAACTCACAATCAGCATATCTAAATAAAAATGTTCTTATTCTTTCTTTTAGTCACTCATTTAATAAATATTGTCTGTCCCTTACACTAGGAGGTGGAGGAAGGCATAAAGAAGAAAAAATGTTTTTACCTTAAAAGCTTACAATGCATAATAGAACAAAAAAGACTTAACCATGAAAAAGTACAAAAATGTAAAAAGACTAATGGACATAGACAACAGGGCAGTGACTGCTGTGGGGGAGAGGAGTATAAGGGAATTAAACTGTGATGGGAAAAACACAATAAACATTCATATTTCTTTAAAAGTCAAAAAAAGCATAACACTTTGAAAATTATATAAATAAAAAACAGTTTGACAGTTATTTAAAAAAGAAAATATTTTGTATATTTCAAAATTCAATTTTAAAAAACACAATGTTTCAAAAGAATAAACAAGGTATTATTAATCAGAATGTGTAAATGATGAAGTTAAATAAAGCAAAGCAATTTCCCCAAGTTTACATAGAGATTCGGCTTGGAAATACAGAGAGATGTGTGTCAAGGATGTAGTATCATTCTAGTATATGAAACCACTTCCTTATAAAACAGACCAAAGTTATTCAATGTTTATATAAGAATGAACCTCAAATGGAATAACAAACTATATGTACTACTCTTGATCTTAGTATTCTGATTTGTATTTTCTTCTTTCTTCTCATCCATATATTTTCAATTTTTCTTTTCCGTTAATGTGAAATTTTATCTCACCTTCTCTTCCAAGATCAGTACATCTTTTTCTTAACTATGGCTTCCTTTAATTTCCTTCTTTTTAAAAAATAAACTCTTGATGTCTTTATCATGATGTCTCTAATATGGTATTGGTTATACATTTAATATAGAATTTGTTTAGAATCAAACATATGTAGACCCATGTCAATGGAAGAGTCAGTAAGTGCAGAACTATTCTCCAACTCAGCACAGAAAATAATGCATCAGTTCTTGCTATATTGGTGTTCCATAAGGAAATAAGCCAATAAATAATAAGATTAGCAGGGCAAGCAAAATATATTGTTTGTCAACTATGTAAATATTTATTGATATTAAATATGTCATCATATATTTGACATGGCCACAATTCTTTAGCAGATTATTTTTGTTTAAAAGGAGGAAAAATTAAGGGGTAAAGTAACCTGTTACTGAAATGAACACTGGTGTGTAACAGGTAGGTCTCTAGCCTCTTAATTTGGAATGGCCAGATCACATTTTCAACAAACTGACATTTATCTACTTTTGTTTGTATTTGTATCATTAAATGCCTAAATCATAAGTTAAATTCTGCAAATAGTTCTAGTGAATGCAATACTGGGAGTAAATTTTATGGATTTTAGTGGAATTTGCTTTTCTCACTTTTATAAACATTTACTAATTTTTTAGGATTCACTATCCCATTTCTATTCAATGTGTTCATTGTTAATTGTGTTCAATAATTTAAGATTCATCCAAATAGACTGTTGATTAATTTATCTAAATTAATTTTGAAAAACTAGCTTGCTCTCTAAGTATACATTAAAACCAATTATGACAATGCCTTTAAAAAATAAGTCTATATATGACTTTGGCCATCATAAATTTCATTTATTTTTTTAAAGGTTGATTTTTTAAAAATATTAAATTTATTTATTTTTAGACAGAGGGGAATTAAGAGAGAAGGGCAGGGAGAGAAACATTAATGTGTGGTTGCCTCTCCCACAACCTAGGCATGTGCCCTGACTGGTAATTGAACCAGTGACTTTTTGTTTCATAGGCTGGTGCTCAATCCACTGAGCCACACAAGCCGGGGCTGGCCTTCATAAATTTTAAACAATCTTGAATTAGTATCTAGGAAATTTATTTGGTGACCCTTGCCTTCTTTATTGATGTCCTATGAGGAAATTGTAATTGGAAAATCAGGAGGTTCTTATTTGCTTAAAAAAAACCCACATTTTTAGTATTTGTGGGCATAATATACTAATGAAAAATAGCAACCAAGATATTATGGACATTTTAATGATGTTAATTCTTCCAATCCATGAACACAGTTTATGCTTCCATTTATTTGTATCTTCCTTAGTTTCTTTTCTCAGTGTTCTATAGTTTTCCAAGCACAGGTTTTTTACCTCCTTGGTAAAATTTATTACTAGGTATTTTATTTTTCTTATTGCTATAGTAAATGAGATTTTTCCTTGTTTTTTCTTTCTGATATTCCATTGATGGTGTACAAAATACCATCAATTTCTGAATACTGACTTTGTATCCCACTATTTTGCCAAATTCACTGATTACTTTGAGTAGTTTTTTTGGTGGAGACTATAGGGTTTTCCATGTACACTATCATGTTGTCTGCTAATAATGACAGTTTTACTTCGTCCTTTCCAATTTGGATGCCTTTTATTTATTTTTCTTGTCTGATTGCTGTGGCTAGAACTTCTAGTACTGTGTTGAATAAGAGTAGCAAAACTGGACACCTTTGTCCAGTTTATTATTATAGTACAGCCCAGTAGTAAACTGGACACCTTTGTCCAGTTTACCCTGTAGTACAGTCCACTGCATTACAAGGCCACTGTAATCAAAATAGTCTGGACCTGACATAAGAACAGGCACAAAGATCAATGGAACAGAATAGAGAACCCAGAAATAAACCCAAGTCTCTATGGTCAATTAATATTTGACAAAGCAAGGCATGAGCATACAATGGATTAAAGATAGCCTCTTCAACATATGGCATTGGAAAAGCTGGACTGGTACATGCAAAAAAATGAAACTAGACAACCAACTTACACCATACACCAGAATAAAATCAAAATTGATATAAGACTTAAATGTAAGTTGTTTTGACTTGTGTGGCTCAGTGGATTGAGCATTGGCCTGTGAACCAAAGGGCCGCCTGTTCTATTCCCAGTCAAGGCACATGCCTGGGTTACAGATGGGGTCTCCAGATTGGGGTATGTGAAAGGGAACCACATATTGATGTTTCTCTCTCTCTCTCTTTCTCCCTCCCTTCTCCTACCTATACAAATAAATAAATAAAATATTTAAAATTATGTAAATTGTGACACTGTAAAAGTCCTAGAAGAAAACATAGGTAGGAAAATGTCAGCTATCCCGTGCAGCAATATTTTTGCTGACATATCTCCCACAGCAAGGGAAATGAAGGAAAAAATAAACAAATGGGACCACATCTAACTGAGAGACTTCTACACAGTTAAAGAAACCATAATCAAAATGAAAAGGGATCTGACTCTGTGGGGGAAAATATTTGCCAGTGATACATCAGACAAGGGTGTGATCTCCAAAATATATAAGAACTCATATGACTCAATACCAGGAAAATAAATAATCCAATTTAAAACATGGGTAAAGGATCTGCATAGACAGTTCTCCAAGGACATACAGAGGGCCTAGAAATATATGAAAAGATGTTCAACATCACTAGCCATCAGAGAAATGCAAATTAAAACCACAATCAAATATCATCTTGCACCTGTTAGAATGGCTATTATTATTAAATCCACAAAAAACAAGTGCTGGCGAGGATGTGGAGAAAAGGAAACCGTATTGTTGGAGGGAATGTAGAGTGGTACAGCCACTTTGGGAAACAGTATGGAAGTTTCTTAAAAAAATAAAAGTGAAACTGCCTTTTGACCCAGCATTTCTGCTGCTGGAGATATACCCTAAAAATTCTAAAATACCAGTTCAGAAGAACCTATGCACCCCAATGTTCATAGCAGTGTTATTTACAATAGCCAAGTGCTGGAATAGCCTAAGTGTCCATCAGTAAATGAGGGTAACAAAAAACTGTGGTATATTTACACAATGGAACACTACACAGTGGAAAGAAGAAGGAACTCCTACCCTTTCCAACACCACGGGAGGAACTGGAGTATACTTTGCTAAGTGAAATAAGCTGGTCAGTGAAAGACAAATATCATATGATCTCACCAATAACAGGAATCTAAGGAATAACATAATCTAATGAACAAAATAGAATCGTAGGAATGGAACATGGAACAGACTGAAAGTGACCAGAGGACAGGGGTGGGGGAATAATGGTGGAAATAAGGGGAAGGGACTAGATAAAAAACATGTATGAATGACCCATGGACCTGGAGAACAGTGTGGAAATTGACTGTGGGAGTGGGGAGTGGGATGGGAGGTGGGGGAAATAGGGGTACAAATTGTGTCAACTGTAATAAAATAATAATAAAAATATATAATAAGAAAATAGCATCCAGGAAATGAGTGTTCTGGAAGGTAAAAAATTAATCTACCACTATAATGAACACATCTACATGTATATGATATGTGTGATACATTATGTATATGTATATATTAGAGAACTGGCTATACAAAAGTCATATTTTGAAGTCTCTATTGCTCTATGAATACTAAAGATGTAAGATACATAAATTAAAAATTTTAAAGTCCCTATAAAAATTAAAAATCTTTTTTGACTCAATATTAACTTTAACAGTTCCAAATGTACATGCCAAATCAGTGAATTTTCACCTAATTTAATAAATATCCTGCATGTATAATGCTTTCATGTAATAATTATGATATAATTTTCATTAAAAATCATTTTCTCTTGATACTAAATATGAAAAATAGATAAAATGAATTTGTTAACCTTAAATAGGACTAATTATCTAATTAAATCAAAAGGACCTAACAACATTGGGAACTCTTTGGTTTTATTGAAATAAAAAATTAAAAGTTGATAAAATATTTTATTCCACTCAAACACCCATAAAAGGAAAATAAAATTCAATTGTTTTTCTCTTATCAGTCCCTTAGACTTCTCTTAGATCTTTAAGTATATGTTTAATTCCTTTGTTCATTCCTCTGATAGCAATTTTTTCTAATAGTAATATATTTACATATATAACAGTAGAATGGAAGGTTTAATGTTGCTAAATTTTCTTCCTACTTCTTATAATGAAATGAATCTTGTGCAACAATTGTAGTTAAAGGGGGTTAAAAATAATGCATATGCATTTAGATTTCCTAACTGCATTTTACTTTCAGGGTTATATTTCAGTCTTACATCTTAAGTCAAAATTATGATAGCATAATATATTAAAAAACCGACTCCTCCCTCTGTGCTTGGCACTCCAGCCTTTGAATGGATTCTAGCTGATAGTAACCATATGTGCTCCAGGAACTGTAGAAGGGACGGGCCAGCCAAACGATCTTTCTGGATGGCAATCTGCCCACTCATCAACTACCTCTGTTCTGCTGCTCCTGGGGAATAAGGCAAAACCAGTCTCATTACTATGTGTGAGGATTTTTTTAAAAAAAATAGTAAGAATCCCGATCTTGACATTTTGAAGTGGTAATGTGGCTTCTCTACATAGTTCATTTTTTAATCTGGGAGCCCTACCCCTTTTCAAATCATCCCACAAAACAGAAGTCTATAGAAGTAAAAACAGAAAAAGCCCTTAATTTTTAACATTTGTCTTCTAAATTATATGCCAAAAATGTACTAGCAAAGCAAAATGTCCACCAAAACTTATTAACATGAAAATGGGCATATTTTTAAATTTCTTACCTCCTTCCAGGAAAAATTCTTAATTTCCGAGATACATTTGTTCAGCCCAACTGATTAAGTAATCTGGGCACTTCAAGTACCCTATAAAAATAAACAAGTTCCTTCTTAAAATTGAATGTAAATTAAACAATTGGCAATCAATTAACAGGTGCACCATTATGTTAAATTTCTTCAAATAGTGCCATTACCTTGCATAGAAAATGTAGTGTAGGAAGCATACGGTATCATGAGAGGCAGATACTGAATTTAACCAACACTGCTCCTGCTCCTTCAAACAAATTAAAATTTGTAATCACTAATGTGATTTAAGGTACTTTGAAATAATTCATTATTTAGGTTCTGTCTCTGCTGAAGAATGACTGATATAACTGATTTGAGAATTAGTTGAAACACGAATACCCTCTATTGCATTGTCCGTAATGCTATGATATCATTAACCTTGTTCACTACTGAGGATGAAATGTGCACATTGACAACCCAGCTAAGCAGTGATTTCATGGCACTGCTAGCATTTAACCAGATTTCACTGGAAAATAAATAATAATTCAATAACAGAACCTTCTGAAATATAAAATTAAAAACATGCTTTAAATATTTTTACTAAAACATTGTAGATGCTTTGTAACATTAGCCATATACACACACTACTTCATATTGAATACAAACAATTTAGAAAACAAAGTAAGAACAATTCAAATCTGGGCCAAATACTTAATATTACCTTATTTGGGAAAAATATAATTTGGTGAAAACAAAAATGTATTTAATGGACATTCATGAGCTAAGCATTAACCTTGTTAAGTAATAAGAATCTTTTTTAAGTCAATAAAAACCATAGTAATACAGATTCTAAAGGAGGATTTTTTCATATTTATTTCCAATCTTATTTTTACTGTACATTTTTGAGAAATATAGACTAATATATGTTGCAGTATTTTTGAGAAGTATAGAATCTATCATATATTTATATAATATATTTTTATTGGATCTCTTACTATTAATAGAATTATAGATAATTTTAAAAGTGACATATGCTAAATTAGAGGTAAATAGACAAATAATCTATTACTCCAGGAATACATGCAAATATTGAAACTTAAATGACAATGTCATGTTCAATATTCCTTGAATGCATATATCACAAGGTGATGAAATTGTTTCACAGCAGTAATAAGGTGGAAAACAAGACCTTTGGATTTGAGGAATCAAGTAATTCAGATACTAGTGTTTTTGAAGTTTCATCCATGTGGGGTATTGGAATTTTTATATTTTATGATGAGAATGGTGTTGGACAAAGTGACAATGGGCTAAGACTAGTATCTTAATGGAAGAGGTGAATTGGCCAGAGGTTGGTTGAAGACTTCTATAAAGAATAGTGGGTAGATGCCATGAGATCCCAGCAAGGAGGTTGTAGGAAGGAGGGAGACTGCTTTGGAAGAGATATTGAAGAAC
Source organism: Sturnira hondurensis (assembly GCF_014824575.4). Classification (NCBI taxonomy): domain Eukaryota; kingdom Metazoa; phylum Chordata; class Mammalia; order Chiroptera; family Phyllostomidae; genus Sturnira; species Sturnira hondurensis. The sequence goes on along the minus strand of NW_028089093.1, from coordinate 7,642,008 downwards.
AAAGAGAGTATTATCCCATGTCCAATCTCAGTCATTTAAGTGGTGTGGTATGGAAACAGCTATCTCTTGAAAGCTAGCATGAGAATCAGAGTCAACAAAGAAAAACTGGGTGTTATTTAGAGAGCAGATAAGAGGAAAATATATAAAGTGGTTGGACATGGAGCTTTGCTGGTGAGTTCCAGAAAACATGGTGAAAGGGTATCCGGAGTCAGAGAGGATTAGAGGATGAGGTTTAGAGATGAGAATCAAGAATAACTTGGAAATTCTGAGTTCTTTTTGGTCATTGACATAAAATGAAGAAGTAAGCTTGATGAGTCCAATCTTAATTTGTCCTGAGGGCATGGTGTGTGAAGTCTTGTCAGGAGTGTCTTGGGATTTAGGATGTCCACTTGACTCTTGATGATAGTGCTCTCTAACCCAGCAAAGCATTTGTGAATTCCTGACATCTGATGGACATCTTGAAATAAACACAGGGGCTCTTCCCCTTGACCTCCATCAGTGGTGGCCTGAAAATGAGGAATGGCACTTTGTGTGGGCTTCCTTTGGACTTACACAGAAGGCAACCTATGACCAATCTAGGGGTCAGCTTACACCAAGTGCATAGCCAAAATGCTCATGGTTGCCTCAATCTTACCATTTTTCTGAATCTTCTACACATATAGATCTAAAGGTCTTCAAGGGGTCATCACTATATTTCAGCATTTTGATTTCTTGACTTCCACTACAGGAAGTCTAAAGAAAGAGAAGTTTTGAGCCAAATATAAAGACTTCCATTTTTTATGTGTTTGAATTTTCTCTTATCCTGATATTATGAATGTTCTAATTATTTTATTCAGAGCTTTATGAAATTTAACTGGTCTGTTTACTATTAATATAGATATTTATTATTAAATCAGTAAATATTTATAATTTAATCTGTTCCAGGTGCTATTTTAAGCAGTGGTGACAAGTAATTAAAGTACCTGGCTGTAAAGCACTTAAATTTTATGTGAACTATAAATCAAATATTATACAAATTTATAATACGAGGTCAAACAATGGTAAGAGATATCAAATAAGAAGATCGAAGATGGCTGGCTAATAATAAGCTTGGGATAATCAGGAAAATCCTCTCTGAGTTGGTGATATTTTATCAAAGGTCTGAAGAAAGAAACTATATGGATATCTTGAGAAAGAAAATTCAAGCCCAAAAGAGCAGTAAATACGAAAGTCATGTGGTAAGATCATTCATAAGATTGTTCAGAAACAGCAACGTGGTCAGTGCTAATGAGCGAGAAAGAAGGGACGGGGTGGGGAGGTGGAGAGACAAAATACAGTATAATTGTAACTATATACAAGCTCAATATTACTTGTAAATACACTATAAATATTGGTAAAATCTATGCCATAAACACAATTTCTTAGTTAACAGTGATATCAAAATATTGTAAAATACAAAACAAACCACATAAAGCTATAGACTATATAATTTAAAGAGCTTATTTACTGATGGCTGTAGCTAGATACCACTTAACACCAGTCAGAATGGCTGTCATAAACAAAGAAACAAACAACAAGTGCTGGAGAGGTTGTGGGGAAAAGGGGACCCTAGTTCACTGTTGGTGGGATTGCAGACTGGTACAACCACTATGGAAAATAGTATGGAATTTTCTAAGAAAACTAAAAATGTATGTGCCTTTTGACCCCTCAATTCCACTCTTGGGAGTATATCCTAAGAACCCTGAAACACCAATCCAAAAGAACCTATGCACCCCGATGTGCATAGCAGCACAATTCACGATAGACAAGAGTTGGAAGCAACCTAGATGCCCATCGGTCAATGACTGGATCAAAAAACTATGGTACCTTTACACAATGGAATTCTATGCTGCAGAAAGGAAGAATGAACTACTACCCTTTGCAACATCATGGATGGAACTGGAAAGCATTATGCTGAGCGAAATAAGTCAGGCAGTGAAAGACAAATACCATATGATATCACCATTAACAGGAATCTAAACAACAAAACAAACAAGCAAGCAAAATATGACCAATGACACTCAAATAAGGAACAGGCTGACAGGGTCCAGAGGGGAGAGGGGAGAGAATCGTAGGGGAAAAGGGAATGGACTCACATGAACAAGTATAAAGGACACATGGACAATAACTAAGGGTGGGGGGTGGAAAGGGGAGGGAGGCGGGGAGCATGGGGCGGGGGGTGGGCAGGGTTGGGAATATAAGACAGAAACCTGTACTTGAACAAGAATTAAATAAAAAAATTATAATTAAAAAAAGAGCTTATTTACATCTTAAAAGTTTCAGAACTTCACTTATCTCTACACTAAATAGACCACAATGAAACCATCATGTTGGTATAAAAAATTTAGCACATGGAATGTTGTATAATTCAATAATTATAACTATAATTAAAATATACTTAGCTTTTTGTGAAAATACCCATCTTCAATGATAATTTGAGAATCTTCTAGCACAAGTGAGATTTTCCACCAATCTCTGGGAAGATTATATGAGCCAAATAGGCACCGGCTGATACAAAATATCTGATCCTACCTGACAGTTCTTTTTTTTTTTCAATTCACACCCTACAATTATTCAACAACAACAAAAAAATATCTGTCAGATGAGGTTCCATTAGTGTCAGATAACGACTCCTAACCAGAATACTTTTAATGTTCTAAAATGATAGTGACGAGTGAAACTTAAATGGAAAACTCCTATTGAAAATAAATTGTAATTCTTTATCTTATCTATTTCTGTTCTTTGATCCTGGTGTTCTTTTGGAAACTCTGAAGGAGTTTGGACTTTGACAAATCTTGATGTCTGCTAGTTCCTACAAGGGTATACTAAGTACAAATTTAACATTCTACTCTCTGTTGTACTTGTTTTCCTTAAACAATGATTTACTAGGAGTTAGATGAATTGAAAATTACACTGGCCATTTTCTTTAAAAGTAACAGTAAATTTACTAGAAAGGCTTAAACTGTCATTAATATTTCTAGAAAGCTTCATTACAAATTTAAAAGTTATCTCTCTGTCTTCTTTCTTCTAGCTCTATTTCTCTTTTTGTCTGTTTCTGTGAGAGGATGGGAAGGTGAAGTAACTTAAATAGATATGAATAAATGTAAAGCCATTCAATTGAGGTTTTATTCACAATGCAGAATTTCAAGTGATTTTGAGTAACATTAGAAGATGCATTTTAAACAACTTGAAAATACATGCTGTCCTGCTTATTGAAATTTTGCTAAAGTGTAAAATTTTTACTAAATTTTAGTAACTTAAAACATTTTTATGTCTATTGTAAACTTTCCCTGTTTATTTATTAATAATTTAAAATATTTAATACACATCTAATATATCAGGCAATGTTTTATGTGCAAAATTACATTAGGCATGCAGCTCAGATACAACCTCTAGAGAGCAGAGACCTGCTTTTTATTTGCCCCTGTAACTCCAGTGAATAGAACGGTGCCTGGCTGAGAGTAGCATTTAAATATATATATAATGAGTATGTACTTAAAATATACGTATGTATATGAACAAATATATATTTGAGTAAGTGAATTCCTTTTGTTTTACTGAGTCAGACCACTAAATGAATAATTTCAGTACAATGTTATGAATATAATGATGGTTATATGCACTGAATGCTGAGGAAGCATATAAATAAGAACACAAATCAGGTTATGTGGTGTTCAAGTTTCCAAGTCTACGGACAAGGAATTAAAGTGCATAATCAGGATTCAGAGTGCATGCATCTGGCGCTGATTTATCATTAGGCACTACACTAAATTGTTCCAGTAAAATATATATAATTGAAGCTCCTACAAAATACATAATTGTGAAAAATCCAAATTAGAAATTAAGAAATATTTAAGTAAATGCCTGTTAAATTTCATCTTTTAATCTTATTATTAAATTATAAATGTTTTATAGTTAAAATCCTCTTACTCTGCAAGTATCCAAAATACACATTAAAAATATCACAGAAAAGCTAGTGAAATGAAAAGACAAATTATTATGTACTTTCAAATTTTTAAAACAAAAAAACAGTGCTTAATGTGGGACAAAGGTAGATTTAATTTATTTGAAATGTGATGAGGTGAGGCCACCAAAACAAAGAAATGACACCTAGTGCTTCACAAAACCTAAAACAGCTCATATAATTTTGTCTTATACTGGTTCTGACATAAACTGAAAATTCATATAATTTGATCAAAATATTTGCATCAAACCTATCATTTCAGTAAAAATTTCTAAATCCTAAATTATCACTGGTAATCTCAAGTGTATAATAGAGGCCTGAAATTAAAAGTTATTTATGCTAATATTTTAATGAGATTACAAAATTATTCTAATGGTAATGGGTCATTCCTAAACTTTACAAGAAAATTTTACACTAAAAATAATTTCCCCTTTGAAAATAAACAGAAATTCTATGAATTATTATAGAACTATTGCATACAGATAAAATGCTGGAGTTTTCTCATATGTTAATGATGCTACCTTGTAAACTTTCATTCATGCATACCTCATAATATGTGCACATTATTTACATTCATATGCATTTTATAAAATATATACTATTACATGCAAAACATGCAATACATGCATGTGTGCTTATACACAGATGAGCACATGTGCCTGTGTGTATATGCACACACACACACACACCCTTGGAGAATCTTTAGCTGAGTTGTACATACTTTATGTTTTATTTAGATAAACTGAACTTAAATTATTCAATTGCTTAGTTATACGAACAAAATTTCTGAAATCTCTATTTCTTTCTGATTATATGTGATTACCTATTCTGAGTACATGTAATCCATTATTCTGAATAGATATTATTCCTTAGAAGGATTTGAATCTTTCTACTCTTTCTTACTTATACTTATAAATATTATGGCTGCAAATATTTTTGAAGATCCTGGTGTTTGCAACATCTAAAGTTACTTGCAATGTAGATTTCTTTTCTGTCTTTGAAACTATGCAAATAATATATCAGATCTCTTTGACCACACTAACCACTTGTCCTTAATACTATTATTTAAACATTATTTTTTTGAGATTATCAGCTGTGGTATACATTTAAATATTTTCTCTGAAATTCTATTGCCAGTCAAGTCAAAAGAATCCAATTCTGAGAGTAAAACAAAGTAGAAGGGAGACTGTAGGGAGACTGAAGCTATCATCTATAAGTCATTTCGCTTTAGGCTATTTATTTTGCAATTGTGTAGAAACAAAAATATCAATGCCCTTGCCAGTGTGGCTCAGCTAGTTGGCAAGGTCCTGTCCATGAAAATGTCAGAGGTTTGATCCTAGTCAGGGTACGTATGTGAGACAACCAATATATCTTTCTCTCTCATAGCCATGTTCCTCTCACCCTCTCCCTCCCACTATCTCTAAAATTTAAAAAAAAGCATAATTTAAAATTAAAAATAATCTTGATTCATAGTTATTTGGGGATAACTATTTTTAAACATTTTGAATATATTTTATTATATAAATTACCTGTTAACAAACATATTTTCTTCTTTCTTTTTAAGTTAAATAGCACCATAACCAGTTCTACACTTAAAGCAATAAGTAAAACTGTGTTTGTTGAGTTGGTGGTTGAAAGGTCTGGAAATGGATGCTGTGTTTCCAGATGTGCACTTACTACGAGAGAAAAGACCTGTGTCCCAGAGCTTAGCAAAGTCTTTCCAAACTGGATCCTTGTCCTGAGACCACATTTTATATGTATACTCTGAATGGACTCAGTGAGTCTATCTAAGTTTGCAATTAGATAAAGAGGTGGCATTTAATTAAGACAGATTGTTATACATCTATGATGTAATTCTTTGGAAACACTAGGGACATAAAAATTAAAGATGTACATTTAGATACCTTGTACATTGCATGTTACAAGAAACTCTATTTTTCCCCTGTGATTATCTATTATTATATTACCAAATCAGATCTATGGTATGCTTATTTTAGTGATACCAAGTCAAATATTTATAAGCAATGTTAGCATTATTAGCACCATTAGAAAAAAATATTTTACAATATTAAGAAACTGGCCCTGGCTGGTGTGGCTCAGTGGATAGAGTGGTGGCCTGTGAACCAAAGGGTCGCCAGTTCAATCCCCAGTCAGAGCACATGCTTGGGTTGCTGGCCAGGTCCCCAGTAGGGGACATGTGAGAGGCAATGACAAACTGATCTTTCTCTCCCTCTTTCTATCTCCCTTCCCCTCTATTTAAAAATAAATAAATAAAATCTTTAGGAAACATGTTAAAAAACTGATATGTAGTATACTCAATAAGCAGCAGCTCTCAGTGACAACTTTAAATTCTATGCACATTGAAGCTTATCTCTTCTAAGACAAATGTGTAAGGCTACATTATTGTCAAAATATTTATATTCTCTCTCTACCATGTCCCTCCTTATCAGGAAGGTCATACCTCACACTCTTTTGACTTCAAACTTGGCCATGTAATTTGCTTTGGCAAATAAAATGTGAATGGAAGTGACATAGCTATTTCTGAGCAGAAATTGTAGGGCCTACAGTGTGATTCTATGAATCACCCTCCTTTTAGGGGGGACACAATCTAAGACTTAAGAATTAGATTGTGGCCTGAAATTAAAAGTTATTTATGCTAATATTTTAATGAGATTACAAAATTATTCTAATGGTAATGGATCATTCCTAAACTTTACAAGAAAATTTTACAAAATAAATGGAGCAGAACTGAAACTATCACACAGAATAATGGAGCAAAACTGAATGCAAAAATGCAAAATAATGGAGCAGAACTGAAACTATCACACAGAATACATATAATGTGAGTGACATTTTTAAGAAATCTTTATTCTCATTATAGGGCCATTAATTACTTCAGCATAATGAAGTCTATGCTAATTGTATGGAATTTGGTGTTCAGAAAAAAATGTATTACAGTGACAAAAGCCTAAATCATTTCCAAATAGTTAAGTTAGCTTTGCCAGCCATGCAGCAAAAGACTCTAAAGCATTATATCAAGTTGAAAATTAAAGTTAGATAAATGTGATGGGTAAATTTTTCAGTTCACCACAAAGGTAAAATATGAAAATGTACACTGTTAGGCTGGAGAGGATGTGAGCTACACTCTTCCAGACACTTCCAAATTTTGAAGACCTGGATTTTACTAGTGACACCACTGCTGGGACACGGGTCCGCGGAAGAAAGACCCAGATTATCAATGTCTACACGTTCTCTCTTCTCCCTGGATGATTGGCACAATAATAATAGATATATTTTTGAATTGTGTTTAAAATACCAGCTATGAGTAAGTCATAAAATCATAGGCTAGAAACCAATAAGGAGACATTGTACCGTCTCTGTTAAAAGCAATCTTGTAGTTTATCTCATTCCTAAACAATTAGGGAGCAGTCCTGGGTGATCCAAGTTTTTCTCACTTTTTACCCTTAATTAAAACAGTAACACAAAAATAGGACAACACTGATGATAGCAAACCTTTATTTGAAAAAAAATTAATAAATTGTTCAAATTAGAAAAACCACTGCCTTAAGTTTTATGTACCTTTCTTAATTTGCAGTATAACTGCAACCCAACCAAACCAAAGTAAGCACTAATATGAAGAAGTATTTGGAAGTAAATCAGTTAATATTGTCAAATAATAATAATTGTCAAATAATAATTATTAATTAATAATTGTCAAATTATTAATTATTAATTAATTAATTAATTATTAATTAATTATTGTCAAATAATATTGTTAATATTGTCTAATATTGTCAGGGTTTTAAATCTTTAAGAAAAAGACTTATTTCACAACATACAGAATGCTGGTACATAAGCTAAAAATCCGCTAAATTACGAACACACAAAAGCCTTCCTTGGTTTTGCACCATACAGAGCACATTACTACAGTCTCGTATCAACCAAGACAAAAGAGGTGTTCTAAGTTTGTGTATCAAGAGTATATTCGCAAATATTGAGAGATGTGTAGAAAGAGAATGAGTTACCATTTCAGAGCTCCTGTGAGTCTTCTTTCCTATTGCTCGCTGCTGATTTTTTAAAAGTAGTTTTTAATCTTCCAGAATTACGTTCTTCTACTTTGTTTTAAAATTAAAATGCAGCAGCAGGGGAAAAAACCCTGAAACTGCTAGCGGTCAACTAAAGTAAGAGATCAGAAGAGGTGGAGGGAGGCCCACGATCGGGTTGATTAAACTCTGCGGGACCTGCAGTTTGTCAAAAACCTTTTTGCTGCCTCACGTTTTCTAAAAATGGAAAAGGTGAAGCTTTCACAAGTAGCAGGCTCCAAATATACCAGTATGCCCAGCACAAACCTCGTGATACCAGCAATTGTTTTTCACACATTAGGAAGTTCTACTATTAGTGGGTACCCATCATCCTAATAGGACATCTTTCCACAGTAATGTGAGATTCAGCTATTGGACCCCCGAAACTCTTTCTGTCCCTCAGGCTACATTTGTCCCAAAGAAGCATGTGTCACATGTAGCCTTGAGTGACTTTTGTACAAATCTTGTTGAAGTAATGTATAGATTCCTTCTTTGGAAAGGAAAAACACAAAACAAAACTGGGTCACTGATGGTGATAGTTAAAACAGTAAATCTAAGAATGTGCTTTTACTTCTTCCTTTTCATTTAATTTACTCAGTTTGACTTTGATTTTCTAGAGATAAGTATGCCGTGTATATAAATTAAATATGGGCTATATGATGGCTACCCATGATATTATGTATTCAGTGATGGCAGACTTGGTCCAAATTTATTTATTTTTTACCTCTCATCCTATCTAGATGTTAAAGGTAATAAACTAATCTATTTTTTTTGTTTTTGCATAGAGCTTTGCCTAGAGCACTGTTTTACTCTTTTAGTTTTTACTTATATTTTAACAAAATTGATCTTTACCTAAATATTACTATTTTTTTCAACTTAAAAATGCTAAAAACAAATATAATCTCATTATTTGATAGGTATTATTCTTCATTGTTTTTGGCATATGCTCTTCCTATTCTAAAATTTACAGTACATTTCACATTCATTGAACTTGACAACTCCTTGTCTCAATGTATTTCATCAGCTTTTATGGTTGCTGTGCTGCCAATAAATTATTTAACCGAAATAAGTGTTCTTCGGTTGACAGTATGTCTTAGGACAAACTCCACAAAAATGTAACTACTTCAGGAAATCCTGAAGCTACAAAATTGTATTAAAAGTGCTTAGTTTCTAAATTAGCTTTGAAATAAATATTTTAAAAGATAACTTGTTTCTTAAATGTCAATTATCTAGCAATATTTGCTACATTTTTATACAGTAAAAGAAACAATGCATGAATGAGAATTAAGCAAAACAGTTGTTCATCAAAGGGGATTTAGGTCATATGTGAGCCTCCCTCTCCTTGCCTGTTAAAATAAATAAGGGATAGGTAATTTATAGTAAATTGCATTTACTGAAATCGCTATGCTTGTAAACTGGTAGCATTTAAAAAGTATGGATTTTCCATATTTAGTCCATATTTTCTTTAGCAATTTAATGCTAATACCAAATTGATAATGACCAACTAACTGTTAATAAAAATGATTTGTTATCATGATTTTGAAACATAGTCTAAATAAGAAAATTATTAGAAGCTCTGTCTTTATCATTTATTATAAATGATAAATTATTTTTGTACTCAATAAGATGGGTGAAATAGAACAAATGGATTAGTTGGCATAAAGTGACTTCCATGTACCACTGTCTTGCAAAATACCAGTTTTCATATAATTACCTTTATCACTCTTATATATGAATTGTGTGATAGGATACAATACTAGCAGACCCAGATATTAATAAAACCAATTTGTTTGAAATCTAACCACCTAGAAATCAGCAGGTATGGTCTTGGAAGTATATTTCTTAAATATATTTATGCAAATGATTATGAGAAATACAACACACTCACCAGATACTATAACTGAATAAGGCTGAATTAAACCTTAATCCTATTTTCAACAGATTTCAAGTCTCCTTATCTACCACATAGATGTTGATTAGTTTAGTAATTTATCACATTAATCACCAAATCCTAGAGGTCAATACAATAGTAATTACTATTATTGGGCATTTATTATAAATCAAAGTCTGTTCAAAGCACTTTATATCAATTAGCTACTGTAATTCTGATAACAGTTAAGTGAGCTTTCAATTCACTTCAAAGGTAAGAAAACTGTAGTAATGAAACTCGATAAACTGGATAATAGGTGACAGACTGATATTGGAAGATTTTTTGATCTGATTGCAATGGTTCAGTCCTTAGGCTCTGTGGTCTTTCTAGCATCACTATTTTGACCAACATCGATATTTCATGGGAGAAGGGAAGCTGATGGTACAGATAGTACACAGAATGCTCAGCTTGTGATGCTAGGCCCTGACAATATACTTAGCAACTTTTGAGAAAAACAAAACAAAACACAGATCTAATTGTTGTCTCTGAAGTAAGTAAAGCAGGAACAATGAGCAGCTGCACTAGGGCAGCATGTAAAGGAAAAGACAATGGAATATTATTCAGCAATAAAAAAGAATAAAATATTTTCGTTTGAGACAACATGGATGGACACAGAGGGTATTACGCTAAGTGAAATAAGTTAGTCAGACAGACTGCATGTCCCATTTATACATGGAACTGAAAAAAATAAATGCATAAACAAAATGAAACAGAAACAGATTCACAGATATACAGAACAAGCTGATAGCTGCCAAAGGGAACAGGAAGGGGGCATAGAAGTAAAAACAAAAAAGAAGAAGAAGGTGTCAAAGACATACTCCACTGACATAATCAAAGAGACTCCTCTGAATCCCAAAGCTTCTTAACCAGGGGTTCGCAGAACACAAAGAATCTGGTATAAAATTTAGGTGATCAATGAACTTGGATTGAAAACATATATATATATATATATATATATATATATATATACACAATATGTATATATATATATATATAATATATATATATATATCACCCCACCTCTCTTCTTTCTTGTTTCTTGCACCTGTGCTGTTAATATATATATTATTAATAGCTTTCAATATATATATTATATATATTAATATATATTAACAGCTTTTAACTGGAATTTAGCATTTCCTTCATTAACAAAGTTAGATAATAGGCCACAGTGGTATTAGCATACCTGTAACAGTATCGCCAAGAACAATAAATGATTTTCATATCACATTACATTGTTTTCAGAAATCTTAGTGACACATACTCATAATGACTTTCAAATTGTGCTATTGTTAGATTCTCAACTAGATCCTCCTTTTTAATTAACAAGGGCATGTATTACTAAGTCGTAAATATGCTCTTTTCAATATCTTAAAACTCAATTTTTACTATAATTGATTTCCTTGTAATGCTAGAACAACCTGGGAGTTACAGGCGCCAAGCTATGAAGTCAGAAATCTGTGTATGTTCATTGATTCTCCAAAAATGTACCTACTAAGAGTCTACTGTTGACCAGAAACCTTGCAGATAACATAAACAGTAAATTAACATATATTTTGTATGTATTGAGTACTGTCCTCTTACAATGAAGTAATATAGAGTAAAGAAAGTATTATTAAAAATCATGAAAAGATAAAATATATCTACAATATTCATTGAAACAATTCACATGTAAGTGAACCCACAGAGTTTGAACCTGTTGACCAAAGGTCAGCTGCATTTTCTTTTCTGCATTTAAAAACATCATTCTAAGAAGAAATTCATAGACTTCACCAGACTGCCAAAGACATGAAAGGACTAAAGTTCCATGGTAGGTGAGCCCAAACCAAGAGCTACGTCAGCAGCAAGGACTTCAGCCGAACCACTTCTCGGATATCACCCCACCTCTCTTCTTTCTCGTTTCTTGCACCTGTGCTGTTATTATGCTTATGAATCACTGAAGACTCGATCACATCTCAAGACCACTTGGTAATGGGTATTGTACCTGTAGCCCCAATAGTACTTAGAGATATACATTTAAATCCTCTTGTTCCCATAAGAAAATAACTTGTTGTCTCTGGGTATTATGATATATTATCGTTTTTGTCCTCTATGTATAGATTTTCCTCTTAATTGGTCTGTATACAACATAAATTATATGCTTCTTTCCGCACATTAAAAAGCTGCTAAGTTTTAGCAGAAATTCCTCCTAAGCAGAATTTCTAAGATTCGAGCAAATGAAAGTTGTTTCTCATTGCTAGCAAAATTATAAATTTCATGTTGCTGGCATCAGCTACTTGCATTAGTAAATGCACATACTTAGATATATGGAATTATTTGTAAAACATAAGAGGGGCACACATTTCTGCTTCCAAAAAAAGTCTAAGACTCTTTATTGAGTCATTTTCTTCTTAAAAGGGAAAACTATTACAATACTGTAAAAGTATTGGTTATGATTTTTCTGTATGGGAGTTATCATAATAACTATGCTTTTTAAAATGTCTATATCTTACAACGTTTTGACATCTCTTGGGGGCAATACAGCCGGGGAGAGACTGACCCTCCTGGGCTAACTAATTCCAGGGTGTGGTAGACAGCTTGCCTGGAACACACTGTTTATGTGCGGAACTGCAGAACCAAGGCCTTAGTCTCATCTACTTCATTATTTATTTCTCACACATTAAGTTAACATTTCCTCTGCTCTAAATGAACCCATAGCCATCTACCAGAAAACTAGAGACTATTTCTGTAGCCTAAAGGCTGCCAAAATTATTCAAACTAGCGTATCCTAAACTGCTTACCCTGCCCTACACTTGTAAGCTGTAGAAACTCCATTAAAAGCCCTGTTCGAAGGCTCTTCCCTCACTTCTGCTTTTTCCTCCTGACCAACAACACTTGGTGTTCTCCCTGTGGCCCTGTGTAGATAAGCATACTTCTAGTACTAGGGAAACTGTAGTTAAAACTTTTCTTTCAATGGCGTTGACCTCTTCTGGTGGTCACTCAGTCACTTTCATAAATGAAGACCTGAGCACATAGCAATTGTATTTCAGAGTAAAAATACAAACTGTGCACAATTATTTAACTGTAAGTGTTACACAGGATGGAGTGTTGTGATATAGTAAGAAAATAGGAAACTTTAAATCAGACAGACTTCTCTAACTTATTTGCTGTGTTCCCTAGAGCAGCTTATTCAATCTCTCTGTACCTTCATTTTTTCTTCGGCAAGACGAGTACGATTATGATTGCCATTCAAGATTAATATGAAGATTAAATGATAAGAAGTATGAAATTGCACCACAGGTGTGCTAAATGCACACTGGTCCTTAATCTTGGTGAATTACCTCACATTAGTCAAATATGTTTTGGGCTGAATTTTATTTTGCATTCTAGACTTTAGGAATTAGGTCATTTTTTGATAATAACAATTGTGATTATAATTGCATCGCCTAAATAAAACCAATTACCCATATAAAAGCAAGTGGTAGTCTGTGGTGAACACACAGTTTTGTGAACACTAACCACATAATCACACATTTAACTCAAGAAATCTTTTTTTAATTAAAAAAGCACTCTATTGTATATTTTTTTCTGTTACATTTACATGATATCTGAAACAAAATGATTGATTATTACTGAAATTAAAATGTGATAATTTAAAAAAAATTGGATACTACTTTGTAAAAGTGCTCCATAGCCAAAGTAAAGCACCATCTTTCTCTACAGTACTACTGAATGATAATGATGACAGTAACTTTTAAAACACCCAATCTGGAATCAGATGCCTGGGTTGAAATCATTGCTCTGTAACTAATTAGTTGTGTGACCTTCGTTTTATCATTTGTAAAAAGTGTACGGCAATACTAATTGCCCCATAGTGTTGTGACAATAAATGAATGAATGCTTGTAAAACAAATGCCTGTCAAAAATGAACCTTCAGTAAACATACTGTTATTATCTCACCATCATCATTTATATTTTAATTATACTTAAAGAAAACTCATTTATCTTTTAAAAGATGTGAGTCTTCGAAGGTTTTTTTTATAAATGGGAAATGACATCAGTCCCATGTAAACTCGGTAGGGTTTCCTGAAGGAGGTTTCATTGGAGGAGAGGGGCCCCATTCCCACAGCCAGGCACAGCAGTTAAGTAAGGACAGGGCTGACAGAGTCATGCTGCCTACATTACAAACTTGACTCTACTGTTTCATTTACTGGACAATTTTTAACAAATGACTACGACTCTAGCCTGTTTCCGAACCTGGAAAGTGATAGACTCCTTGTCACACTGTGATAAAACTAAATGAACCTTTAAATGAATGCCTTCAAAAGCTGAATGTAATTAGATGCATAATAAATGCTTAATAAGCATTAACAACAAGCCTAAGACTCCTCTTTTTAATGATCTGTGAAGAGTAGTTACCAATATATGGTCATTAAACTAATTGTGCATTTTCTCTATACTACAATATTTATGCTAATCAAAGCAACAATACTCAAGAGAGCTTGAGTCCTTTCAAAGATGCAACTCACTGTGCTATGGCTATTAAAGTTTGCTAATATTCATTTTTTAGCACGATTCTTAACCTACAGGTTCTTATGGCATTAATCACTACATAATCAAGCATGCCAAGTATGACAGACAGACTACTTTCGGCTAAAGCAGAACATAAGTACCATTTGCTTCTTAAAAAGAAAACATTTCTTTGATGAGAAGAAATCATGTCATTTCCTGAGTGGAAGCTCAGAAGGAGTACTTGCAACATTCAATGAGTAAAGAATAAATTTGAGGGGAAAATGTAGAAGAAATTCTGTAGAAATAGTCTAAATGAAAAATATGTCCATGCTTCTATGCTAAACATGATCCTTTCTTACAAGAACTATAGTTCTTTAAAAAATGGAGAGTTTATCCTCTGATTCTATTTTGTCATAAATCATGTAGACAGATGTGTGCCTTAGTCATGCATCATGCTTAATTACCGTCATTCAAGGTCTATGCAACGTGGGTTAAGAATTTTATTTTATAATTCAACATTTAATTTCTTTGGTATTATAACAGACAAAAAGTAATGTTCTACGAAGTTTCCCTTGTTATAGTACAATATCTGCACAATGAAAATATTTATATCAACTTTTTATTTTAAATGTGACTTTAAAATCGTGTATTAATTTGTTTATTCTCTTCGAGAGAATAGTACATTTTAACTTTTAAATGTGGTTTATAATAAATAGTTTTAAAGTCTTAAATTATGTATATATATTTCCTAACTATTTTTTAAGTCATCACAATGTTAAGTGTTTAAATAAATAAAATTATCTAGAGAATTAGTATTTAGCAGTATGACGATGGTTGAGCCCACGTACATTTCTGTTACCATGAGTCAAGGATTTTTTTAATTCCAGGGTGTACAAAGACTTTCCAAATTTTGTTGATCCACAGCAGCCAGATTTGGGGGGGGTGGGATAAATCTGCACGATGATTTCTTACAAAAGCAAATTCTATAGCATGACAGAAATCTACTGGAGTTTCCAATCAAACCTTGTTCATTAGCACTAGTCAGAACTAGGACACAGAGTAGATTAACATGAGATTATGTGATATTTCTATCAGATAGATTTCAGAATTGACATTGGTCATGGGTATAAAGTTAATGCTGAAGTGGCTTTGGAATTCAAACCCTTATAACTATCTGCCATCTCCAATGAATGAACAAAAACAAGATTGTTATAGGGCAAAAAGTGAAGAACATATGGTTGAAACAAAACAAATGCTCTTTTTGGCTGATAGACAAATAGTAAAAAGATTTTTATTTATACATTGGCACTCATATTTTACCAAATTAGAATTCTAGATAAGAAAATATATAATTTTATATATTTAGCAAAACATTTCAAAAATTATACCTGAATTCATATTTTTCAAAGAGACTGAAATATATCATACTGTATGATCTTAAAATAATTCTCTGTGCTTATGAAAAATATAGTATATATCAAAATATGCCTAGCTAAATAAACTACAATATTGGTTAAAAAGGGTTAGAAGATTCATAATATTCCTGACAGTATAAATATTAATCACAAAATAACGTTATTTCAACATTCAATTGATAATTATGCTTTAATAAAACATATCAGACATGTACTTGCATTTCAGGAAACACTAAAATTAAGTAGACATAACCATCTGCTTCCTTCAAAGAGCTTATATTTAGTGAAAAAAATAAAAGACATTCCTTGCATATTAAAGCTTATGGAAATGAGTGGCTTAGCTAATATAATATATGCTTTATATGTAATAATTTATATGTCTTTATATTTATAATAGGCCTATAGACCTACAACAAAAGAATTTATGTATATGCAGTGTTGACTCTGGGCTAGGCACAGTTCTAGACCTTGCGGTTATGGCAATGGACAAACTTTTGTGCTTATGAAACATATTCTAGGGAGAAGAGACAGACAATAATTACATAAAGAAATAGATTAGAATATTATATGAAAATAAACTATCAAAGTGAGGCAAAAGAGAGAAAGAATGATGAGAGCTGTCATTGTAGATCAGAACGCAAGGGAGAGCTTCTCTAATAAGGTCACATTTGCAAAGGGATCTGAATCATGGTAGAAAGTTAGCATAGGATATTTGAGAAGAGTCTGAAGCAACAGAGACTTAAAGCATAGATAGAGGTTGGAAGCATTTCAAGAACAGCAAGGAGGTCTGTGTGCCTATAGTGGCCTAGGGAGGGGCATAGATGGACATGAAATCAGAGAGGTATGAGCGAGCCTGACAATGGAGAGCTTTGTGAACTTTGTTTGACATAGGAAGCCCTTTAAGTAATTGGAAAGTTTTGAGCAACACAAGGATAGGCTCTGGTGTGCTTTGAAAGACCACTCTGGCAATTTGGCAGAGTTGAGACTGTTGGAGCTACCTGTACAGTCATGGGGGTCATTTAGACAGCTTCCACTGTTGTTCACAGGAAGACATTGGTTGTCCATTGCAAGGACATTCATAGAGGTAAGAGTTAAATGAAGGTTTCTGGCAACATTCCAAATAGGGCAATTCTATAACTCAAGGACAAATATTATATTGAATTTAAGTGTTTATGAACCATAAACAACAAATATTTTATTGGAATTATTTGCTAGTGGCTTAATTTAGCTAGGGTTACATAAATAAAACCCATGGGCAAACCATAGGCACTCTATTGTTAGTGGAAAAATATATAGAGTATTTTTTAATTTTTATTTTGTAAAATTTCCTCAAAGAATAAAATATTTGTATCACATAAATTGTTACAAGTTGGAAAAATGGGATGTATGAATATGCATCTATTACATGTGTTATGTATCTTTGAGTTTTACTCCAACCTGTGACTTACATAACAATTTATGTGACAAAAATATTTTATTTTTGCATTAAAATAATTTTAGAGGCTGTTATAGGTACAATATCATAGACCTAGACCCATTTCAAAATGTAGATAGTCTGAAATTGTAAAATATGCTGATGAGTTGATCTTTGCCTTCAATAGATTTACATTATTTCCAGAGAAGTGAACATTTATATATGAGAGAATTCCAAAAGGTTTTTGCAAATAAATTTCACAACATAACTTGAGTCTAGGCATTTCCTATGGCAATTAGGGGACAGGTGTTCAGTTTTTGGTGGGATAATTAGAGAATGCTTCATTTATGTGTAGTAGTTGAGATGGGTAGAGGGTAGAAAAAGAGAGGAAAGAAGGGATGTAGGAAGAAAAGCAGGCAGGCAAAGAAAGAGAGGAGATGCTGAGCCCTTGATGTATGCCAAGAATTATACTAGGATTATTCACACAGAGTCAAAGTAGTATTAAAAAGCATGCATAATTCCAAACAGAAAGCATGAGTATGTAAAAATATTCTTGATTCCTATAAGATCTAGAAGAGTAATTCCATATGAGGGATCTTTTAAAAGTTTTCTAATATCACTATTTACATTTATAACTGTCATTTTAAAGAAATTAGTTTATTTTTTGAAATAATGCTGCTGTGTACTAGGCCCCAGATCATAATTTTCACCACTGCCAGTTAATATAAAGAATGTAGCATTTAATCATAGATTTCAAGCTTAAAAGCATGCAAATGGAGCAAACTTCAACATAATAAAGCAGCTATGGCACATGGTCTTCTTGATGAATGGACGACACTCAGGGCTGTTTTTCTTCTTGTAAGGGCCTTCTAGTGTGTGATAAAATGCAAAATTGGCTTAAAGGCAACAACATAGTATTTGCATGCATTTACCACAAAATAGACCACAAAGATCATCTATAGCATTTTCTAATTTGTTGGGATGATTATTGATAGATTACAGTTTTGAGGGGTTTTTTTTCTCTCTAGTGCTTATGCTTAGAAAATTTACTGCAGTTAGGTTATTTTTTGTAATCAAAGTATATAACAACCTTTCCCCATGTGAGTCTCCACTGCAAGGTTCCACTGCAGTCTCACCCCTCTCCCTAGCGAGTCAAGCAACCCTCATTTGAGGGTCCTCTGAATTCTCATAACATCTCTTGCATGCATCTGTTTTTACTCTGTGTTGTAAATACATCTTATTCTGTGGGCAATCGTTTATTTTCTTGTCTGTCTACCCCTGTAATCGGCAGAGGGTAGAAGTTTGCCTTTTTTTCCTCTTCTCTTTTTTAATTTAATTCTTATTCAAGTACAGTTTACAGTTTAGAGTTTTATGAATTAAATCTTTATGGGTGGATCCAATGATCTTTAAATAATTGTTTTTTATGGGATTGCAAACAATTCCTTCTGTGACAATAAGTGTTTTTGTAAATTATGAAGAAATAAAAGAGTCCATACAATCTTTAAGAACATAAGTCAGAGAATCAAGAGATAAGTCAAATGAATAAGGGTTGCAAATGACAGGCCAGTTATTTTTCATGACAGACTATGTGGAAAAAAACATTTTAGTGCCCCCATCCTTACACTTCAAAATCTCATTTGCACCATCACAACAGAGTTGGTAACTATATAAAATGTCAATGACCCTGTTCACACCATGTCCTAGAGAAGTTTCTGGCACATAATAAATGTTTAGTTCTTGGAAGAGAGAGAAAGAAGACATCAAGGGAGAGGAAATAGCTTGTAATTTTCAGGAAAAGATGTTTTTATATGTAAAAAGTGTCTATCTTCATGAAAAAGGAAACATCATTTGCTATACATAAAATATTTGATGGTTTATTTTTGGATGAAATAAACCCCCATTCACACTGTATCAAGTGACTACAACTGATCTATTTCAACAACCTGTATTAAATTTATAGAAAATTAAAACATCCTTTATTTTACTGATTTTTATTCATCTTGACCCATTCACTTCTCTCGTTTGTTTATTTAACACACAGTGACTGAGTATGTAGGCACTCCACTAGGCCCAGGAAACACAGGTGTATATAACATGGTTCCAGCCTTACAGGGACACAAAATGTCACAGGAAGATAAAATGTAAATTCATTAGAGAAAGGAGTGCAAAAATGTAGTTAAACCAAAAATACAAAGGCAGTATGAAGTGAAAAATTCCAAGTGAGGTTCACAGAAAATTTCCGGAGAATGGAATTTTTATTTATATATATATATATATATATTATTTTTATTAATGTGTTCTGATAACATTAGTAAAAAACATAGGTTTCAAGTGTGCATTTCTTTTTTAAAAAGTTTTCTAAGGCTCTTTTTTCACATTTTCTTTTATTGTTGTTCACATACAGTTGTCTCCAAGTGTACATTTCTATGTTACATGATCTGTATATTGAATTGTGTGTCCACCACCCAAAGTCCAATCATCTTCCATCACCAGACAGTCGATCTCCTTTACACCATACTACTCACCCCCAACCTCGCTCTCTGTTGTAACCACCATACTGTTGTCTGGGTCTATGAGCTTTTGTCTCCCATTTTTGTTCATTTTGTTGCTTTTAAGTTTTATACCCACTTAGCAGTAAAATCCTATAGTTCTTGACATTTTCTGTACAATTTATTTCACTGAGTATGGTACTCTACATTTATGTTGTCACAATTGGCAGTACTTCATCTTCTCTTATGGTTGAGAAAAACATTTTAACCTGGTAATTTTGATTAGATTGTGCTGGGCTTCTGAGATGCAGAAAAGTGGAGTTAGATAACAATAAGGACAGTCCAGGCAGAGGCAATAGTATTTATAACAGCATTAACATATTGAATTTGCAAAGAATTGCATGTAGCTTTCATGTTTCAAAACATACCTTTTTCTCTTTTTTTATTGTTATTAAATAACAGTTGTCTATTTTCTCCCCACCATCCCACTACTCCAGCCATCCCCACCTCCCACCCTGGATCCTACCTCCCTTTGGCTTTGTCCACGTGCCCTTCATACAGTTTAATAAAACAAGTAGACAAAAGATGAGTTCTGAGAGTCTGTCATAAAGATTTGAGAAAGATATTAATTGGCAGGTAGGGAAAACATAAACAGTGTAATTTTAGGAGGAAGACTCTCCCAGAAACCTAGAAGAGGGATAGAGACCAGGTCAAGGAGAATCTGAAATAAAAAGGGGGTCACAGTTCTGTTTACCAAACCCCTGTAAAGTATAACATCCTCCAGTTCTCTAAATGACAATAACTCAAATTATATACATTCATGAAAAAGAAGAGAAAATACAGTGAATAATTACAAATGTTGTGCTATCTTAGAATATACGTTTGTATTTCTCTTTGTGCTTTCCCATTGAGCCTTTGTGGTCTTTAAATGAACTACTATCCTAACCTCCAATAATTGTATGCTATTATTTCTCTGCCAGATTTACAGCTTGTACTTGCTTATTTAAAATTAAACCCAAGCCCCGGCTGTTGTAACTCAGTGGGTTGAGTGTCGGCCTGCGAATCAAAGTGTTGCTGGTTCAATTCCTGGTCAGGGCACATGCCTGGGTTGCAGGCCGGGTCCCCAGTTGGGGATACATGAAAGGCAATCACACATTGATGTTTCTCCCTCTCTTTTTCTCTCTCCCTTCTCGCCTCTCTAAAAATAAATAAAATCTTTAAAAAATGAGACCCAATATATGATGAATTCAATTACAGGCATTTGTGGCCAATCATATGATTAGTATCAGGTACCTCACATTCTTACCTAATGGCAAAGGATGAAGATATGATATAGAAAACGCAGATTCTCATTAGAAGTAACTCAAGTAAAAGTAATGTAAAGTCAGTAATGTTCAGTTTGTTTTACAATATCACTGACTCAAATTAAGTGGCAATAAATAGTTTATGCCCTGGATATATGTTCCATAGCTTTCTTTTATGGTTAGTCTATTAAAAAATACACTTAATTGGGAATTCAAAGGGAGCCTGAAAAAATCTTTTATGATATTCATATGATGTAAATCATGTTCTTCAATATTTTAGAGCATAATTTACAAAGTGAGAGTGATAATAATCTCTTAATTTTCTCAGAAGTAAATTACATGAGTGAGGTAAATGACTCTTAAATGTATCTGAATAATGAAGAAATCTAATAACAAAACTTTGAAAGAAAAAATACTGATGAAGACAATATATAACAAAACTTTGTACATATTAAGAAATAAGGTCTACTGATTTTTAAAGTGTCTACAGGGAAGATAAATTATCTAGGTATACATCATAAGTAAATATTGTTAAGACAATGACAGTGTGTGGGGAAGTACCCTTTCATGTGTTTTAACACTGAAGGGATATTACCTAATTTATTTTTCCGTTACCACCCAAAATAGTCATCTGCCATTCATTGTAATACTTATTTTCTACCACTTTTTTTTCTGTGGTACATGGAGCATATCGGGGTAGTTCAATATACTTTTTGCATATTTACATGGCTAGATCTTTTGGAATTTTACAGTCACAGTGTTTTGTCCAATTATTCCATGAGCTCATGCTAACAACTACAAAGGCCCTTGGTTCACATTCTGAGATAAGAATGGTTTGGATTTATCAAATCAAAGAGGCCTAAGTGTATTGGGATGGACTTTGTCCTGTATCTATGTCTTTGATATTTATTATCTGAGGGTGGTTAGCCAAGAGGCTCAAACATAAACTGAGGAGCCCATGCCATGGAAAGAAAGACCAGAATCATATACTTTTAGGTTTTATAGATCAAAGTCTGTACCTCAGGTTTTATATTTGAATGCCGTGACCTACGTAGAGTGGAGTTTCAAGCAGTCAATGCCTGTGACAGAACTGCTTTTCTTTTTGGAACTATTTATTGCTTTTCTGAATAATCTCCAAATCCCACTTTGTAGTCACTCAATTTGGAGTTCAAAAAGATATCAGGAATCTTGAGGTATCAAAAAAAACCAGAAGTATCTAAGATGATTAAGAAATTTGCCAGGGGTATTTGGAAGAAATTTTTTTGGCTTTCTTCCAAAGTTCTTTTAGCTTGAATTCAAGTCTTAATATTTTATGGCAAGAGCTTCCCCCCTTAGACAAAAGGTGTGTTTCTGCTTTTCATCCCAGACCACAATTTTATAATAAACTTGGAAAATGAAAGATTCAGATGACCCTAGTTTTTATTAACTGTTTTAAATTCATTTAATTTTTGAGTTAAGTTTTCATTGCCCCTTATCTACAATGTATTGAACTTGTTCTTTATTACTTTCAGTCTGTGGTTTTATATGCTTCTAACTAATCATTGCTCATTATACCAAAAGAATCAAATTTCCAACTATGGCTTGATGTCATTGTGTATGTACAGGACGTCCACAGGTGTCTGGAAGGCCAAAAAGAAAAAGAAGGAAACCAGCCAAGATTAAAGTTGCATAGATCCAGATGTTGCTGCTGCTGATGTTTAAAAAAAACACAGTTTAAAGTTTGGCATTTCAGCCTTACAGCTGGCAAGTAATAAGAGAGAATGAGGTCTGTGTGCGTGCGTGCATGCTCCTTTACTCGTAGAAAAAGGAGGAATAGAAGGAAGGGAAGTCCATTCTGCTGAAATAAAATAGGAATGTGGATGAGAGCTTGTTTAACCCCACTGGCAATGAGATATGTCCCTGTTATTAATGAAATGTTCTGGCACATTGGGAAGAGTGCAATTTGTGTGGATAAATGTATAGGACAGAAAAATAAATAAAGCCTAATTCTTAATAGCATCTCTTCAGCTTGTTCACAAAATTATCATAAACAGGAGTCAGTTGTCTCCCTTTTTCATTAACTTTTTTTTTTTTTACCATGACTCATTACTCCTTTATTCATTACACTTTCAGAAAGAGTTTTGACAAAGGATCTACAAACTTCATAAATCCCTGAGTCATGCAATATGTTAAAAATCGGATTGGTGACACTATGATGTTCACAAGTGGCTTCTAGCAGATGTTCCTAGCAGGATATTACAAATAAACCAAAACTTGAAGTCCCAATGACTCATTTCCAAAAAAAAAGAATGGCATTGTATCCACTGCACATGAAATGTGATCACAATGATTGTGAATACTTGTGAATTCTTATTCATGGCAATGTGCTCTACCTCCTTTGTAAAGTGTGCGTGTGTGTGTGTGTGTGTGTGTGTGTGTGTGGTTGATATATTGTCAGTGAAAAGAGTTGCTTTTAATTTGAGTCTAGGTTGTCCTGGACAGTAATCTGTAAAAACGTATATATCTAATCAAATTAAATTTTATTAATTCCTAAATTAAGTATAATAAATCCTGGGCCAAACTGGGAGTCAGCATTCAAGGTAAAGTCTAAAATTTCTTCTTAAAGCTTAGTTAAATTGATTTAATAGGAAGAAATGAGTCTATTGGTTTTTCAGTGGCAATTTCATATAGTTTAAAAAATAAAACCTTAACACATGGCTGTGATATAATCAAAGGCACTGACAACTTGAAATATTTGTTTATTTTTATATGCTCTACTAATGGAGTAGGTGTAGATAGGCTTCAAGATGTAGATAGATCTGTGCTTTGTAGAAAAAAATACAGAAGGAAAAATACTTAGTGATCACTGTGTATTAGCTCTTACTCCAGAACAAATATTTATAGTCCTTGAGTATATTTAAAGATTGAGTAATTTTATTAAGTTTGTTACACCCAAATAGGTTATTTTTAAATGTCTCTGCATATGTTTTATCAATGGAGTCATTTCACATAATAAGGTTGAATCATTTTATTATTTAAGATAAGAAAGGGAAATAATGAAATCTCATTTTTTTAAAGTTACAATTCAGTCTAAGACTATTGCCATGAACACTGTATCAGGCCCTGATCTAAGTCTTTAGTTATCTCCATTAATTTTATGTTTGAGAAAAAATCCAGCTGTGATGGAATATTTCTTACGTAAAATGGGGAAAACAACAATAGTACTTACATACCGCATGTGAGTTCCGATTTAGAAATACCTTGTAAAATACAGCCCTCCAAAATGCTCAGTTCAAGCTACTCTCAAGCTCCTCATCGTAAACACATATAGGACCTTCCTTGAATGTCCCTGTCTGGTATTAACACTTCCAGGTTGTAGAAACACTACACAAGGAATGATGTTATATTGGCTAATACTCAATCCTGGTAATGCTCTCAATTGAAAATGATGATGTTGAACTTTTTCCACAACAGTGATTCTACACTCCTACTCCTCCTCTGTCACTGTATCAAAAACTTTAGCGCTCATAGAAGAAATTAGAACAAAACAATAAGGGAGACAGTTGCCTATAATTAATAGAAAGTTGCAAAAGAATGTTCATTACTATTTCAAACTTTCAAAGTCTTTCAGCTTGCCCGAATGAGAATGATATACTCACTCTTCAAAGAAAAAACCCAGATAAAGAAAATAGAGCTACAAGGACAGAAGATGGGCCAATTTGAAGTGTTTTAAAGAAACAAAATTTTCAGCGATGTAATGTTTATGAGCAGTGACTCAGATCTTTTGTATGTGTATTCTGCCTATGAAGGCTTACTCCTGCTAAAACATATTTTTTACATTCATAAACACAGGTTATAAGTGTGAAGAAGAATAATTTATTAGCTCAGTTGATATATAAATGTAATCTGTCTTCTCTCTCTCTATCACACATGCATATGTAAACACACACACTGTTTAGTGCTTGCTAGAAAGTAAAGATGATGTAATTCACATTTTCTTAACAAATTCGGTTTGTTAAAGAAAAGTTCAATTTGTTAAATGTGTTTATGACTATGTTTATCCACCATCATAAACACATTGATGACTATGGATACACACATTTAAGCAAAGAAATTGTTGTATTTGATAATAAGAATATAAATATTAAGCCAAATAATGAATAATTATTGTTATTTTGTTTATTGACATTATCTCAACTATCAGAAATGGGCTAAAGTAGCAACTTCTAATTCAACTACAATGCAAGCCACATATTTAATTTAAAATTTCCTAGCATTTACATTTCTAACTAAAAAGTTTAAATAGTGAAATTAATTTAATATTTTACTTTACCTATAATAAAATGAATATTATTGTATGTAACCAACACATAGTCCAAATAAAATTATTGATAAATTCTACATTTCTTTTTTCTTACTAAGTCTTCATAATGTTCAGAACTCAACTAACAATAGCACAATTCTGGAATTTTATTGTCATCCAAGACTACTGGCTGTTTATCTCATTGGACAACACAGGTCTATCATGTGGCTAAAATCTACTAAAAGCCTGATCTCAAGAAATATTAGAGCTTTTTCATCCTAGATACCATATTTAGAAGAATATAAGCAGGCAACTGTCACACTGAAGTATCACAATGACTATAGAAAAAACCCTATGTGAGTGCAATTAAGGGGAAACTTTTCAAAACAGAGGGAGTAATTAAGTAGAAAATGTGTAGTTCAGCCCACACAAAAAAGTTGGATGGAAGAATCCTTTCCAAACAGAAGAACACCAAACATAAAAGGAAAGGGGAGGGGAGGAAACTTAGCACAGGCAAAAATTACCATATCTACTGAATAGAAGGCTAGTTTGGCTCTGGAAAACCTTTTCTTTTTTCCTCCCAGAGAGAATGGCCACACGCCAATAGATACAGACCTAAAATAGAGTATATACCATGGTAACCATAGTAATGAGTAGATAGAACTAGAAAAAGCTGGTCTTGGGTGAGCAGATGCTCAGTCAAAGCAAGAATGAAAACATGAACTGCATTGCACAACCTCCATTTCATCAACATACAGTAGGACAGTGTTCTAAGACCCTGTGGGAGGAATATGTGTATGGAGGAGGCACCAGAACACCAAGGAGGCCTGTCAGTCATCTGCACAGGCACACAACGTGGGCTCCCACTAGGAGACTGTTAGAGAGAAGCATCACCATGTAAGTCTATGGAACTTCCTAAGTGTCACTCTGATAGAAACTCATGCATATATTCTCTGTCTTACAGTCTTCTAACAGTCCATCCAAGTTAAAGAATGAAAAATTATTTACCATATTAATTTTCTTTGGAAAGTCTAGACTAAATACAATTTTTAAAAGAATAGTAAGTTGTTATCTACAGATGTCAATACCTACTCTAGATTTAAAGTTACCCTAGCTATAGAAGTGTGTCAGTGTTTTGGTTAGCAACAGGGAATGTTACGCCAAACTGCCTGAGTTTGAATTCTGGCTCACTAGGTAACTTCTGCTTTTTCAGCCTAAGTTTAAGCACCTGCAAAATGGAACCAGATCAGCCACTTCCAAGCATGGATATGCAGGTTAATGTAAAGAAATTGGAGGTGATTGGCACATAGTTAACACTAATATATTTTAGTTATTTGCATTGTTATGAAATTCAAAAACAAATTTTATGCCATAATGTGATTAAATTCCAAAATAGCTGTCAAGAAAAATACTAAAATTGTGTTTTATTGTGCTCAGCACATTTTTTGGACACATGTATGCACAAAAAATAGATAGACTCATGCCTATATCTATATTTTTCATCCCTTAAAAGAGCCACTTTAAGATAAACCATAGAAGTTATCCTCAAAGAGGACAGGTAGCTCTCATCACATCTCCCAAATTGCTGTTTGGCAAATACTTCATTGTGTGCCATCCTCTGCTCCATTCAGCTGGTAGTACTTTAAAACCATATACTATACTACAGAATGTCATAGAAGCCGAGGAGCATCCAGACACAATTAGCTCAAGAATAAAGTTCAGCAAGGAATAAATTCAAATTCAGTTTAATATAAAAAGGCTTTACATGAAGTGGACATTGTATTGAGATCTGAATAAAGCAAGTCTGCATTCTTTTCTATTAGATTTATTGGAGTGACAATGATTAATGAAATTATATAGGTATATAGGTAGCTCTATAATACACCATCTGCACATTGTATTGTATGTTCATCACCCAAAGTCATCTCCTTTCATCACCAGTTACCCCCTTTTTTAATCCCTTCACCTTGAATTCTTGATTATTGGAAAATCCTTGATGAAGTACCTCCCTAGATCCTTAAATGCCTTGTGCAGCTGGGGTTCCAGGTCATATGCTATTTCTCACTACATTTAGTGTGGGCCAGGAGGGTTGGCACATGTTCAGCCCAATATGTAGGTAGCAACCAAAGCACTTTCAGATGGAAAAAAAGCATACAGAACGGCCTAGTAAGTAATGTTTCCAACAATAAATTTCAGGAAGCAGTGAGGTCTCTGGGAAGAGAATGTTTCAGGCAGAAGTCGAATGATGAACTCTATCCACCATTCAGGGATAATGAATCTTCTTAAAGTTTTAACAAATGCTTTACACAAACCAAAGTTTAACAAAAGCTTTATTCACAAAGATGTCCGTCACAGTGTTTTATATGTGTGTATGTATGTATATGTGCATATATGAATATATATTGCATATGCATGTGTATATATGTATACATAACTTATGTATATATATATATTTAGCTAGATAAATGGATAAATAGATAAATAGCGGATAATGTTCTACATAGTTCAATGGCGGGTAAGTGATTAAGTACATATAATATAAATGAGTATTAAGTGCTTTAATAGAGCACAACAGAGTAAAAGATTTCCATTAGTATCACAAATCTGTTCCCTTAAACTTTAAAGTTTAAACTTCCTTTAAAATTTAAAGTTTAGGTGGAGGGTGAAGTTAAACTATATAATATGTGATTATTTAGAATTATGTTTCCCTCCTCAAATTGAACAGTGTGCCTTCTTTTTATTAGAAAAGTGATAAATATTGATCATTAATATGTTAATATTCTTTTTTCCTTTTTTATTTAATTATTTTTCAAGTACAGTTTTTCTGTCTATTACTCCCATCCCAGCCCATTGTAACTCATGATGCCTAAGACTTTCAGCTTATTTTAGTCATATATGCATTGAAGCTCCCAGTACACTTTACTTACTTCTAACTCTAGGATTATTCCTTTGCCTCTAATGATGGATATTTGAAGAACTGGGAACTTTAAACAGAGATTGGGCATAAATGAATGTAACATCACTAAGATGACAGAGAAAGGCATTGTGCTTTCCCATGCCTATACAAAAGTGTCTTTCAATAGCAACTTCTGTTTTCACCTGTACCTGCCTAATTGTGTTCATTCAACTAAATACAGTTAGTTAGAAACTGAAAGAACAGATGAGCATTTCATAAATGTCCATTTTCTAACATTCATTAAGAAATGGAAGAAGGATTTAAAGCATAAATTGAACTTGTTTTAATCATTGGGAACAAAGATCAGATCTAGTTTTTAAAAAATTAGAAGAAAAATATGTTCTAAGTTATTTCTATCAGATGTGGGGTTTTACTGAAATTTTCTCTTTCTTTTTTATATGGGTTAGCTCATACATCTGTGGTGGGTTCCATTCTCTTTGCTGGTATATATATCACACACATATTGGGTCGCTAGTAAAGATTTGGTACCAGGGATTGCTTTAGACTTTTCAGGAATTAACTGTTCAAATAATGCTCCCTTGGAAAATTACAAATCATTAACTGAACCAACATAATTGTACTTTATTTGGTGTGGGTTTGTGTGTTGAAAGAATATATAATCCAAACAAAAGTAGGTGACTTGAGGACTAAGGCAGGCACAATAAGGGAGATCAGACTCTCCCTGCGTGGTCAATTAGAGACTGCTTGTGCAATTTTCCCCTGTCTAATGGCCTTAATACAACCACATATTCATTTTTTATTCCTTAAGGTTATTGAACATATGAAATCTGTGTATCAGCCTTTGTGGGTCCTTTCAATAGTTCTACTCAAGCAGCTGCACTTGAAGCTTAAGGGTTTGCAGCTGTTAGAAGCTATATGAGGAACGTGAGGATTTGGCACTGTTTTTCATAGTTCCTACTGTGTAGAAGTTTGGCAAGAACTGTGGAAAGGGTATGGTAACCTAAAGAATGTTTGTAAAACTTTTCCCCATAGTTGTGGCTCCGAGCACATGAGGTATGGAGTAAAAAGATGCAAGGGTGGTTATTTTGATTAGGGCCTTTGGGTCACACTCATACGACTAACATGAAGGAAGAATGTTGAGGCAGTGCCTAAATTTTGTTTTTTTCTTTGATAAGTATAGCAAACAGAAGACTGTTGTAAAGTAGGTCTGAAGAATATTCCATTTTCTCCATTTCAATAACAATTTTCAAAACTTTCATATGACTATTGATACTATAACATCTTTAACAAATGTATTAATAATAACATACCTGGAAATAGTTTCAACATTCAAAGAGGAACCATTTTACCCACATGCATTAATTATAAGGAATAAATAACATAGTACTCAAATGATCACTTAGAGGATATTTAAAGTCATTTTAGAGAGAAAAAAAGCAGGGAGGATTAAAAAATTACTTTAGAAATAAAATTCAGTGAATGTTTACATTGTACAGAAAACTTTCAAAAATTAGCATGATGGGTAATAAGGATTTTTATTTTCAGATTGCTTAAATATTATAAAAATATTTGCTTAACATATATTTACAACTTCTGACATTATATTATTTATTTTTTTAATTTATTTATTTTTCAAGTACAGTTTTCTGTCTATTACTCCCATTCCATCCCACCCCCATGCTCCCCCCTCCCTCCCATTTCCACCCTTCCCAGTTGTTGTCCATGTATCCTTTATATATGTTCTTCTAAATCCCTCCCCTATTTCCCCTGAAATTCCCTCCCCTCTCCCCTCTGGTCACTGTCAGCCTGTTCTCTATTTCAGTGTCTTTGGTTATATTTTGCTTGCTTGTTTGTTTTGTTGTTTAGCTTCCTGTTAAAGGTGAGATCATATGGTATTTGTCCTTCAACACCTGGCTTATTTCACTCAGCATAATGCTTTCCAGTTCCATCCATGATGTTGCAAAAGGTAGGAGCTCCTTCTTTCTTTCTGCTGCATAGAATTCCATTGTGTATATGTACCATAGTTTTTTGATCCATTCATTTACTGACGGGCACCTAGGTTGCGTCCAACTCTTGGCTATTGTAAATTGTGCTGCTATGAACATTGGGGTGCATAGGTTCTTTGGGATTGGTGTTTTAGGGTTCTCAGGATACAATCCTAGCAGTGGAATTGCTGGGTCAAAAGGCAAGTCTAATTTTAGTTTTCTGAGAAAATTCCATACTGTTTTCCATAATGGTTGTACCAGTGTGCAATCCCACCAACAGTGGACCAGAGTCCCCTTTTCCCCACACCCTCTCCAACATTTGTTGTTTATTGCTTTGTTTATGATAGCCATTTTCACCGGTGTAAAGTGGTATCTCATTGTGGTTTTAATTTGCATCTCTCTGATAGCAAGCGATATTGAGCATCTCTTCATGATATTATTTAAGTGAATAATTTAAAAGTCTACTTAAGTGAATATTTACATGAACATAATTATAAGCTATGAATTCTCAATTCTTTTCAGAGTAAATGTGATAAAATGACATTTTCCTGGGTAAATTTTAAACAACATGTTAATATACTATATATGAATAATCCAATGAGATATTTATTCTTTGATTGACATTTGTTATTGAAGAGTACTTTTTTAACTCTAGCAATTTTATATCCTAGCTAGGACTTTCAGGTTACAAGCCACAGGATTATAATAAATTCAAGGTGAATTTATCTACATATTATATATATATATATATATATATATATATATGCACACATATACAATATTTGTGTCAGGTTAACTATAATATTGATAATTTTAAGTATAGATTTTATATGTATAAATGTATATGATGAATAAAAACCAAATTATAAAATTCAAATTTAAAATATTTTTAAGGAAATTAGAACTCTGGTAATCAAAGTTCCTTAATATTTATGCTATTTATAGCTTTATGTAGAATGTAAAACAGAGTAATGAAGTGATTTCAAAATCATAAAAGGACCACTTGAAAGATAGGTCTTTGATACTGTTTTCCACAGTGGCTGCACCAGTCTGCATTCCCACCGACAGTGCACTAGAGTTCCCTTTTCTCTACAACCCTGCAAACACTTATTGTTTGTTGATTTGTTTATGATGGCCATACCTCACCAGTGTAAAGTGGTATCTCATTGTGCTTTTAATTTGCATCTCTCTGATGGCTAGTGATGCTGAGCATCCTTTCATATGTCTCTGGGCCCTCTGTATGTCCTCTTTGGAGAAGTGTAATGGTAATAGTATGGAATTTCCTCAGGAAACTAAAAATGGAACTGCCTTTCAACCCAACAATTCCTCTGCTGGAATCATACCCTAAGAATCCTGAAACACCAATTTAAAAAACCTACGCACCCCAATGTTCATAGTAGCACAATTTACAATACCCAAGTGCTGGAAGCAACCTATGTTCCCATTAGTAAATGAATGCATCAAAAAACTATGATACATTTTCATGATGGAATACTATACAGCTAAAAGAAAGAAGGAGCCCCTACCATTTTCAAAAGGCTGGATGGATCTGGAGAGCATTATGTTAAATGAAATAAGCCAGGTGGTGAAAAACAAATACCATATGATCTCACCTTTAACTGGAATCTAATCAACAAAATAAACAAGCAAGCAGAGTATAACCAGAGACAATGAAATTAAGAACAAACTGACAGTAACCAGAGAGTAGGTGGGAGAAAATAAAGGGGGAGAAGGGAGGAGGGTTTTCAGGGATGTATAAAGACACATGGACAAAGCCAAAGGGGGATAGGATCAAGGTGAGGATGGCTGGGGTGGGAAATAGAGACAACTGCACATGAACAACAATAAAAAAAAAGAAAAAAAAAGAAAAATAGGTCTTTAAACATAATTATTGGAATGATCTGATAAGTGTCCATTTCACTTCATTTAGACATGAAATGCCAGCCATATGGTGAGCACATACTCTCTGTGCTCCCTTCAGTTAACATAATAATGTATCTAACTTTAATATATTCATCTAGCACCCATTTATTAAGAAATATCTAAATATGCAATATTAGGCAAAGGAAATAGACTTCCAAGAAATCCAGGAAGCTCAGAGAGTCCCAAAGAAGTTGGACCCAAGAAGGAACACACCAAGGCACATCATCATTACATTAGCCAAGACCAAAATGAAGGAGAGAATCCTAGAAGCATCAAGAGATAAGGCGACAGTCACCTACAAAGGAGTACCCATCAGACTGTCGGCTGATTTCTCCAAAGAGACCTTATAGGCAAGAAGGGGCTGGAAAGAAGTATTCCAAGTCATGAAATCCAAAGACCTACATCCGAGATTGCTTTATCCAGCAAAGCTTTCATTTAGAATGGAAGGACAGATAAAGTGCTTCTCAGATAAGATCAAGTTCAAGGAGTTCATCATCACCATGCTCTTATTCTATGAAATGTTAAAGGGACTTATATAAGAAAAAGAAGATGAAAAATATTAACGGTGAAAGGACAGCAAACACACAGTTATTAACAACCACACCTAAAACAAAAGCAAACCTAGAGGACAGCTAGATCAAGAGCGGAACCATAGAAATGAAGAACACATGGAGGGTTAGCAACAGGGGAGTGGGAGGAGGAGAAGGGGGGAGAAGGCACAGAAAATAGCATAGACAGTAGGTAGAAAATAGATGAGGGCAAGAATAGTGGGGGAAATATAGAATCTAAAGAACTTGAGACACGTGGTTATAAACTAAGGGGGGGGAGAATGGTGGGGGTGGGGGTGTGCAGGTGGAGGGGAATGAAGGAGGGGAATAGAACAACTGTAATGGTACAATCAATAAAATATATATATATAATGAAAATAAAAATAAAATTGCAGTGTGCATGTTTCTTTTATCAATCTTCAAAGATTATTTCCAAGTCAGATTTGACCGTTCTTGCACCAGTTCACAAATCTAGATACCTGAAACCTATGAATCATTTTTTAGTCTCTCTTATCCCACATTTATTCCATCAGCAGGTCCCACAGGTTAAGTCTTCTGAATAGTTCTTTTTTTCTCTACTTCGCTCCAAAGGATCCATGTCTACTGACAGCATCCATCCAAGCCCCCATCATCTCAAACTAGAAAGGCTGAAATGGATCCTTTATTCTTCCATTAACTCTAGCTGCCCTTCAACATCGTCTCCATGATGGCACTAAAGTGATTTTTTAAATTACAATTCTAAACATGTTGCCTACACACCCCAAGCCTGTCACACCTTTAAGGATTGGAAAGTATTAGTATAACTCCAAAGACACCCACTTAAGTTATTGCTTCTACTGAGGTTTTAGAAGTTTATCCTATTTCACACCTTACAACATTTGCCCACAATGCATTTCCTACCTTCCCATCCCCCAAACAAATAAATTTCTACTCCTTCTTCACTTGCCATCTTATGATTTACCACCTCAGGGAAGCATTTCCTAAACTCACATCAGAATCATTTATTCTCAGCTACTGTAGAAACTGAATTACTTTTCTCCGAAATATCTATCAACATCGGTACCTACATTTTGGGATAACTTATTTAGTTTCTACACTGTGAACATCACAAGCACAAGAACCAGGGATGTTTTTTTAATAATTTTTATTTATTCATTTTTTTGGGGGGGAAGAGAAGGAGAAAGGGGGAGAGAAATATCAATGTATGGTTGCTTCTCGTGAGTCTCCTGCTGGGAACTGGCCTGCAACCCAGGCATGTGCCCTGACTGGGAATCGAACCACGATTGAGTGGTTCGCAAGCCCGAGCTCAATCCACTGAGCTACACCAGCCAGGGCAGAACCAGGGATGTTTTAATAAATTAAACAGAAAATTAAGAAAAATTTTAGAAAGTCAGGAAGAGTACAGGTTTTCAAATCTATTTTTCAACTAAATAAGCATTTCAGGTAAAATAAGAGATGTTTGAATAGTCTAATCTTAATGATAAATTTTCTATATGAATATATTGAATGACTACACAATCTAGTAAAGTTAGTAAAAATAGTTATAAATAATCAGTAAAGTAATTCTTATAATTGTGAATATATAATGAAAATAAGAACTTAATGAACACTTACGAAGTGCCAGATATCATGTATATTTTTGAAATGTGCACTCTCGTTTAATTCTCCCAAGTATGTGATATAGGAACTACTATAACTACAAAGAACCTAAGTATGCTAAACTCAGGATTCAAGCTCTTTGGTACATTTTATATTAATGTGTACTTAAGAAAGAAAAATATCTGAACTCTGGGGCCCACAGACTTAACCACAAGCTGATAATACTCTTTAGGAGTGGAGGTAGAGATGAGGCTGGAATCATAAACCAGTCACATGGCAAAGGGAGTTGAATACCATGCTGAGGAATTTCAGCTTTGTCTTCCAGGCAGCAGTGGAAAACACTGGAGGGTCTGAAAGCAGGGGGATTGTATGATACAATGTAATTTTTGAAAGATTTCTACAGTGGAACATATGGAAGATTAATAAAGGTGGATTGATTAAATTGCCTATGACTGCATTAAATTGCCTATAACTGAGTGAGGCAGCTACAATACTTAAAAGTAATTCAATTCAGTCTTATTCGAACTAAATCCTCTAGAGTGATTATTGAATCCTACCTCATCCTCTGCCAAAAACTGATTCTCTAAGGAAACACTTGTCTGTTGAGGGTAATCTGGCATTGAGAAGTAGCTGATGTTCTCACGGGACAGCCAAGTGGAGCTGTCAATAAAAAGTTAACAATATGAATCAGGAAAGAAGGAGTCATGCCAGGTAAAAATAGAAAATCAAAAGTCTAAACACACATTATTTAAAGAAGGAAATCTGACTTTATAAAAAGACGTGAACACTTTTGCAAAATATTCTTTAAAATACATTACAATACAGATATATCTGGCATTAAAATGTGCTCCAACGGAAATGTCAGTCCACTCAGTATTGATATTTTATAATGCTTCCAATATTATGCAAGATAAAAAAACAAATGTGCCTGGCCCATATGGAATAACAGGGACCAGATTTACTCTTCTGCTTTAAACTACAAAAGGAACACAAAATGCATAAAACAAAGGTTTCAAGATATTGCACAGCAGGTAGTGCAGGAATATAATCCCTCAGAGAAGGGAAGTTAACAAGGTTAGCCCTAAAATTGCATCAACTTATTGTGTGGGAGCCACATCCAGACTTTAATGCAGAAAGGTAGAGAAGACCTAAGCACAAAACAGAATTTGTGTTGAGTTGAGTTTACAGAGAACTGAGAACTGAGTTCTGAAGGGCTAAAGCAGTTATATTTTGCTGACCAAAAACCTAGAAAAGAGAAAGCTATAGATAGAAAAATAGAGACACTTGTATGACTGCAGAAGGGTCTCCTCAGGCCCTTGGCATACTACTGATTTCCTATGTGTGAGAAGAGACTGCACTAGGAAGGAGAAAAACCACTAATGAGTTGGTAGAAAAATACATGGAGCCAAAAGGTTGCACGGTTCATGCTTCTATCATCCATAGTGGAAAGACCTCATAGGACATGAAGTATTAGGTAGAATCCTTAGACTTACTCAAAATTAAAAATTTTTTCTCCTTGAAAGGCACTGTTAAGGAAAATTAAGAGGTCAGATATACACTGGGAGACAATATTTTCAAAACAAATATCTGAAAAATAAAATACTGCAGCCAGAATATAGAAAGAACTTCTACAACTGAATAATAACAGGTAAATGACTGTATTTAAACAATGTGTACAACATTTGCATTGACATTTTACCAAAGATAAATATGAGTGGCAAATAATGGAAAAGGGGCTCAAGATCATTAGTCATTAAGGAAAAGCAAAAATATCAGCACATTGAGCTATCACTACAAACTCTATTGAATGGTTACCACTTAAAATACCAATAACACCAAGTGTAAATTAAGATGTGAAATTTTCATGTGTTACTTGTGAGAATCTAAAAAGTGTATGCTCGTGGGCCTGTAAACCAGATGGCCGCAGTCCGATTCCCAGTCAGGGCACATGCCTGGGTTGCAGGCCAGTTCCCAGGAGGGGACATACAAGAGGCAACCATACATTGATATTTCTCTCCCTCTCTCCTTCCCTTCCTCTGTAAATATAAATAAATAAAAATCTTAAAAAATAAATAAATAAAAAGCACATGCTTACTTCAGAAAACATGTCAACAGTTGCTTATAAACACATCACCTTCCATATAACACAACAGTCTGTGCTAGGTATGTAACAAAAAGTAATGAAAGCACATTAACCTGAATGTGTATCCAAAACTTACAGTAGTTTTATTCTTATACATAAAAATTATAAAGCAAACAAATTTATATTAACTGATAACTAGATGAACAAATTATTATACATCTATAAGATAGAAAACTACTTAGCAATAAAAAGGAGCAGATTATGTACAATAACAAAATAATTTTCAAAAGTATTTTCTAAGAAAAAGAAGCCAGCCACAGTTGAATATATTTTCTACAATTTGATGAAATCTGAGAAAACTCAAAGCTTTAGATTTATGACACAGACACGTGGTTGCCAGTGGCCACAGATGAAATGAGATGAAATGGTGAGCTGACTGCCAGGGAGCATCAGAGAGCTTTGAGGATGTTGGAAATGGTCCACGTCATGATTGTGATGTTGGCTTGATAATTGTACACGTTTGTCAAACTCGTGAACCTTACACTTAAAATTGGTAAATTGTATTACATGCATCTTATATCTCAATAAAGCTTATTTAAGAAATTAATGTGGATATTGACAGCAGAGGACACTAAATATTAATTGGGAAGGACAAATATGAGAATTCTGCACTTTCCATTAATTTTGCTATGAACCTCAAATTGCTCTAAGAATAAAACCTATTTTTAAAAATGCAATCAAAAGTATTGCTAAAAGATGAATTTCATCATAAAAATTAATGTAGCTTTGCTAAATTATTAAGAGTTTAATATATGATAGAAGAAGTAGATACAATTTATAGGATTTTTAATTCTCTGAATATGGGATTATTATATGTGAAAGACAAAATATTCATTAACATGTATTAAAAGTTAAGATTAGTTTTTCTATGTAGATTACAAAATGTAAATCTATTTAAAATTAACTAGGATTTCTGTCTTCCTCTTTGACTGGGAATTATTTCTTGAAAAAAATAATTTGAAGTTTCTGAAGGCATTTTTCGAGATTCACACTTGATTACTTTCTTTAAAATACAAATAATCACCAAAATATCAAAATGAATTTTATACAATAAAGTTCAGTAAAAGCCAGACTCCAAAAGTACATGCTGCATCTTTCCATTTGTATAAATTTCAAGGAAAGGAGAAACTAAACTACAGTGATAAAAGTCAGACTGTTGGTTTTACTTAAGGGACTATTGTCTGGAAATTGGCATTAAGGAATCCTGTATATTTATGTCAGTGGTGGCCGTGTGTGTGTGTTCGTGAAGTTGTAAAAGATTTATTAAGTTTTACAATTAAGAACCATTCAATTCATCCATGTATTTTATACTTAAATTTGAGGGTTGTTTTTTTTTCTGTATAGGAGATACATGAGCTACTTAATACTTTTCTACTTAATATTTTCCTCCTGGCTCTTGTTCTTCCTTCATTTCCTTAGTAAATAAGATGTTCTAGCTTCAACTCTTATTTTTCTTGCACCACTTTCATGTTTCCTTTCTATTTTTTCTCTTTTTCTCAATGTATATATTTTTAACCCTCACAATATCCAAAAATGTACTAGGTGTTGGGAATACAAATGAACTGTAAAA
This sequence comes from Sturnira hondurensis, assembly GCF_014824575.4. Taxonomy (NCBI): domain Eukaryota; kingdom Metazoa; phylum Chordata; class Mammalia; order Chiroptera; family Phyllostomidae; genus Sturnira; species Sturnira hondurensis. The sequence goes on along the minus strand of NW_028089093.1, from coordinate 7,603,934 downwards.
AAGGTATGGTCTTCCTCCCATGAATATTTAATGGAGGAAGGAATATTTAATCTAGGAAAGAAGGAAAATATTATGTTTTAAAAATCACTCAAATAGCCCTGGCTGGTGTGGCCTGGTAGACTGACCACCTGATTGGGAAGCAAAGTGTCGCAGGTTTGATTCCCAGTCAGGGCACAAGCTCGGGTTGCAGGCCAGTTCCCCAGTAGGGGGCACCTGAGAGACAACCGCACATTGAACTTCCTCTGTCTCGCTCTAAAAATAAATAAAATCTTTGGAAAAAATCACTTAAATGAATTGCTCAATAATAGCATATAATGGTGAGACTTTCTCTGAATAAATAAGCATCATATCTTAAGAGCTTTTGACTTTATTCATATATTTTCCTAGAATTTACTCCAGGTCCTCTTTTCTCCCTCTACTATAATCTCTGGATTGTCTCATATATATTTATTATTATATTTAACAATGATGTCTCTATGCCAGACTGCTGCTCTGAGCTTAATATTTATAGCTCTCCCTGCCTTCTTGACATCTCCAGGGACAGCAATATATCCTGCTTGAAAATCAATTTTAAAAGAATAAAATAATTTAAAAAAGAAGAAATAATAACATTCTTGCTTCCTTGAGTCCCCCAAATTGACCTACTAGTGTTCCCTATATCAGTGTTACATCAGTTGTCACACAGGCCAAACCTAGAATTTAACCTTGACATCTCTTTTTCCTTTTGTCAATACATTTCCATGCCCTGTCAGTTAATTAATCTATGTCAATCTCTATTGCATTGTTCACTAAAATGTCTCTCATATGAGTCCATACTTCCTCTTTTCATCCCCAAAGCCCTGTTCATACATATCATCTCCTATATTATGCTAAAAAATACTTGCTTGTAACTTCTCATAGTTCTTAATATATTTTAGGGCCTGATCAAATGCTTTTCTGTGGGTTGGGGGGGGTGAAATAGTAGTTTCCTTGTAACCATACATAAAACATTACATTTTCACTGAAAACAATTAATACATTTATAATATATTTTTAATCCAACAAAAATTTCACGTGTTTAGTAACTTCATTTTTTAAAACAGGAAAGATATTTTTGTGTGGTTTGCATCCTATGAAAATCATAAACTGAAGGCCCAAATTGCAACTGGGAAAATATTGTGTTGTGGGGTGTCTGCATTCTGTATTTCCCCCACATTAAAGATGTATTTACTACTAATAATGAACATATTTACCTTTATTTGTATTTACATGTTTAAAAATACAATGTGTGCTAAACTATATTTAAAGTCCAAATTCAGAATTCTTAGAAATCATTATTAACAATGCTGCTTAGTAACCAAAGAATGACTTAGAGCACAATAGTTCCAACAGACATCTAAATCCTTAATTACCACGGTTGTTATTTTTTTTCACAAATTGTATCTTTGAATTATCTTTATATCATTTATTGTTTTAAAAAAATTTAAGTGTAGCCTTAAATTTAACATTTAATCCTTGAAATGTAGCCAACATAATGTCATAACACTTAGTGCCCTTGAAAAACTGTTAGCAATTGAAAGAGATGACGATACCATGGGTTGTGTGTATTTTGTGATCTTCCTTGGAAACAAAATTATTTTCACAACAGAGGATTTGTTGTAAGTTCAAAGTTATGTGATTCAGAAAAGCATGGGTGTGTGCATATGCATACAGGAAAACACACCAAAAGTAACACATTAAAAAGTATTTTTTAGATGGTCAGCTATTTCAAGCTTGTATAGGATGAACATTTATTCATTGTACTTATATAAAGTTAATGTCAGCATTCCTAATGATTTGGATGACCTTCAAAACTCTGTTTGATTCTTGCTATGCATAAGACCCACTTATTCATGGACTTAGAGCCTTGCTGGGTCTCCTCTGGTGATATCACATCTTGGATAGGCCTCTGAAAAATAACTCCTTAAATCACTGCATTTCATTTTTTAAATACTACATTACAAATTGAGGGTTCTCTAATATTTTATACATCAGAGCATGATACATAGCTTTGCCTCTATTTCAGAAGATAAAACAATTTCAAAAATTCAGTTAGATTCTTAAAGTAGATCCCTTCCTATAGTCAGACAAATAGCTGCTTGCTCATACTGATACACAATAGGCCAAGACTAAGTACGACATGGTAAGATGTGGGATGTCTCACAGATTTACTTAGGATATATGGTTGTAGTGTGGGGGGAAGAAGGATACCCTTCTGTAACAGTAAGCTATAGCATTCTGAAAAACATCTTCAANACATTACAAATTGAGGGTTCTCTAATATTTTATACATCAGAGCATGATACATAGCTTTGCCTCTATTTCAGAAGATAAAACAATTTCAAAAATTCAGTTAGATTCTTAAAGTAGATCCCTTCCTATAGTCAGACAAATAGCTGCTTGCTCATACTGATACACAATAGGCCAAGACTAAGTATGGTATGATAAGATGTGGGATGTCTCAGAGATTTACTTAGGATATATGGTTGTAGTGTGGGGGGAAGAAGGATACACTTCTGTAACAATAAGCTATAGCATTCTGAAAAACATCTTCAAGTATCAGAAAGTAAGCAGACTGGAGTCAGGCTGCCACATCATTCATTCACATTCATTATATCCACAAATATTTATTGAGATCAAACAAGGGGAAACTGATAAGTCACGTGGGCAGCTACTACTTAAGTAAGTTTCAATTGATAAGAACAAGTATCAAATTAATCTGTAACAACTTTATATCTCCATAATATATAGTTAATGTCATATATACACATACATACACATAAGATATATATCCTCCTTTCTTTTTTAATGTAAGAGAGGTATTTTGGAAGTTTGCTTATCAATTATATCATTTCTCAGAATATCCTGAGGTAAATAAAATGCGATCCAGAAATAATGAGTTACCATGTGTGGTTCTTCTCTATGAGATAACTTACCTCTTTGCATGTTTTCCAAAGTCTAATATACTTATGTGATTCTACATAACACATATTATATAATGTATATAAAGTTTGAGATGGGTAAAGCATAGTTCAACACAGATGAGTGAATCAATTGGAGTATGAAGAAAAAGGTTTTTTTGTCACTTTATAATAGAAACCGACATGCTGTGCTATTTGTAGAATTGAAAATCAAATTTTGAAATGTTGCTTTTTTCCAGAATATATTTTGTGGGAGAGAATAAAAAGTCTTGATGATTACATCATTAAAATGTCATAAAACATGTAATCTGACTTAAGAAGCAGTTTCGATGGTGAGCTTTTTGGTCCACACTGTTTATTGATTTTATCCTCTTCTCAAACCATATCCTAAGTTGCAAATACCGAAATTGCGTCATTAAATAACATTTTTTTCTTCTTTTCTGTGTCAGTTACCTATTGAGAACATATGCTACCTTGCACACGAATGCTTACTCCCAAGTCATGTACTGGTTAAGTTTTATGCTCTGAAAATGAAATAAAAATGTCACCATAGTCTAGCTGAAAATAAAATGTCATCAACATAATATTATAAACATTTAAATTTTAAAGCAAAACTTATAATGATGTAATAACAGATTCACGAAGTTCTTGGACAGAAAAGGCCATACGAAAGAGCATTGGCTCCGTATTACCTCCTGGATACAGCCATTGCTTACTTTGCTTGATCCACACTGATAAGAAAACTTAGACCAGAGATTTGTGTCCAATTCAACTGAGGCTAGTTTCTTAAGTTGTAAGATCTCTTGAACTTACTTGTCCAATAAACAAACCATTTCTTATTTCATATTTTACACAAGAGAGATTAAGCGTTTTAAGAGATGGTACTATTAACTGTAAGAATGTGTGTATTTGTACCATTATTCTACCCATTCAGGTTCCACTCTCCTCCCATTTCTACTGTTTTCTTTATTCCCCCATTAAGTTGTAAACATTTCAGACAGAGTTGCTTTTAAGAGATTTTTCTAGAACAAAATCTAGATAGACAAGTCCCAGGCAATGAATGGTAAATTCTATACTCAATAGGTTTTATCCTGCCAAACACTGATGGAGACCAAAAATCAGTTCTGCTGAAATTTTTCCCCTTTGATGCCAGAGGGTTGAAAGTAGTCTTTTAATTATATCATTTTATTTTATCTTGTTCATGAATGAAGAATTTGCGGCCTCCACTTTTAGATGTGATCCTTTACCAATGTCATACTTTGAGTCCATGTATTTTGCACACACCACCACAATAAATGAATATATGGATAGTTGGTATTTGGTAGAGAAACGGAGGAGGTAAAATTAACTCAGAATCACTAAATTCAGGTCATTTCTCCAAAAATAACATGAAAATATGGCCTTTTGTTATTATTTTTTAAAAGATTTTATTTATTCATCTTTAGAAGGGTAAGGGAAGGAAAGGAGAGAGGGAGAGAAAAATCAATGTATGGTTGCTTCTCATGCAGTCCTTGCTGGGAACTGGCCGGCAACCCAGGCATGTGCCCTGACTGGGAATCAAACCATGATCCCTTGGTTCCCAGGCCCACACTCAATCCACTGAGCTATACAAGCCAGGGCTGTTACTTTTTATTGTGGCAAATTCTATTCTCCCAACCAAGTCACGAAATCAATTTGTCTACCACGGTAAGGTCATTAGGATGAAATACAGCATCTGCATACCAGACCTTCCTGACTGGCTGAGGACAACACAAATCGTTCCTAGTTAAGACTCTCAGGGAAATTAAGTATACAGAATGGAATGCCCTAAATTAGAATGTCCATAAGATGAGAACAGAAACAAATGATTTGACCAGAAATCAAGTAGTCAATATTTCTTTCACAAATTTAGTGTAACAAAGACAAAGTTGCTTGTGAAGTTCTTGGGCTTCCTCAATTTTTCTGTTGTTGTGTAGAATAAAATGACTTCATTCAATAAACAGAAATTTATAATGTATTTACAAATAGATATATATCATACTTATGCAGATTGATTCTATAATAATTGGATAATCAGAACCTGCATAAATGTTTTCTAGAAAGCCTCAATTTACCAAGTCAATGACTAATTTCTGAATTACTATCACCAAAAATTTCTCAGTATAATTTTTTGGTGTATTTTTAAATCATATCGAGGATCCATATCACATAGTTATCACTTGGAAACAATTCTGTCTGCTCAATCTACAATTACAAAACTAAGAAGGAACTATTAGAAAGTTGAAAAATACATGAGCCCAAGTTAAATTGTTTTAAACAAAAGTAGCAGGAATAAAAAATTAATTTGTTAGTACTTGAGGATACAATTTCTAATGTATATTCACTGGTAAATAAAATATGAATGAAAAACCTGTTCAGGCTGAAATGCCTATGGCCTTCATGTCATAAGTGGAAGTAAAGGAAACATCCTAGAATAAAGAAAAGTAGCTCATAAAAAATCCCCCAAAATGGTTTTAACAAAAATGGCAATGCGATACAAATCTTTGCTGCATTTCAGATTCAGGTATTATGTTTATAGACCTTATTTACCTATTGTGTGCAGTAAATATCATAGATCTTTGAACCTTAAAAATACAATGATTTTATTTTGAAACTACTTTAGTGTTTTAAAAATAGGTATAAATTTGGGTCATATTGATTTTATAGTGCATGCAATATGAATTTAACTTGCCCTTTTCAAATAATAATTGAGAGGCCAGATAGCCATTTAATTTATTGTACATAATTGCTAATTCATTTTACTTCTAATATACATCTTATACTCAAATTCAAAAGCAAAATTTAATCCCTTGCATTTACCCTAATCCCAAGAGAATGAATAGCACTCTACTTTTAACCTAGTCCATATTATTACAAAATGCCCTGGACCTTAGTGGTTAATTTAAAAAATTTTTTTTATTTTAGAGAGATGGGGAGGGGAGGAGAAAGAGAGGGAGAAAAACATGGATGTGTGGTTGCCTCTCGCATGCCACCAGCCAGGGACCTAGTCAGCAACCCAGGCATGTGCCTGACTGAGAATCGAAGCAGTGACCCTTTGGCTCACAGTCTGGCACTAAGTCCATGGAGCCACACTAGCCAGAGCCCTTACAGGTTAATATTAAAATCATTCTTATACATGAAATATTCTTAAATGTGTTTTTTTATTATAACCAGTGATTTAGTAGCTTATTAAATGAATGTAAATTGAATTCCATTAAGTAAAACTAAATCATTATGAAATCAAGACTTTAATAACATACATTATAATGAGAAAAATGTGCAGTTTGAAAAGTCTTCATTTTTTTTCATATAAAGTAAGCTTTGCATCTGTTGGAAAGTCTTACTATAAAAGGATTTCACATGTGTCATTTATTCTAACTGCTTTATTTTCTCTGATTTTTGAAATGTCTTAAATTTAAGAAAATACAAATAATAGAATTACTTTATTATGAAGCGTAGTTTTAAAAAGATAAAAATTAGCTCTGATAAACCTGTACATTAACACTTAAGTTTTTTAATGGAAAAATTGTAGGTTCTGAAAGTCCAAGTATGGATATTGTGCTACAAGTTAATAAGAGATGTTATGCAACCTTCGATAATGACACAACGCAGCTTAATTTTGATTAAATTTATCTGGGAAGCACAAAGGAACATCATATGACACTTTTTTCTTTATTTCATGTTGACAAAATAATTCCTTAATATATCAGCATATTTCAGAATCCTTCTTCTGCTAGACTTAAAAGATTTTACATTGAAAGAGCTTATAAATGTAGAAGTATTAACATATTTTTCACTTGTCTAAATTTAATTGGAGCACATTGGGATGAATCTACAATATATAGTTTATTATACAGGTGCCGTTAATATGCATAGAATGAAATTACATCAACTTCCAAGGGCAACAGAGTAAACCACACTTTTGGGCCAGCTATCCTTTTCTATTGCCCTTTTTGAAAATCTGCAATTTAAAATAACCCTTTAAAGAGCCTGTGATCAATAATTAAAACTTAACATTTAAAAACGTACATCTATAAATATCTTCTAAAAATTGTTATCAGGAATTGAGAATTTAATGCTTCTTTTTCTGTATTTGGCCTTTGCACGTGAATATATGAAAATGTTTTACAACTTCATATGCTTCTTACACACTTTATTGTAAGAGATGTTTTTCAATAGGCCACATTAACCTTTGTAAGTATACTCCACTGTTGCTATAAAACTATGATAATTCAGAAGAAAAACAATGAGGCAAAACAAGATATTCTAGATTGGTTGCCATCTACTCAGCACTAAGGGAATGAAATTAAATAATTCAAAACAAAATTAAAACTGGATTGCCTTCATTCTTTCCCACATCAAATATAATTGATAATAAATCTTGAGAGAGGAGGATATGAAGTAAACAAATGTGCAATCTATCAAAATAAGGAAAGAAAGATGAAAAGGAGGGAAATCACAAAAGAGATATCCTTGCGCGTAGTAACAGAAGGGCAAAGGAGATTTCTGTGAACTACTATTTCAGTGAATATACCATTAGCCAGATATAAAGATGGTGGAGAAGATATAAAACTTCAGGAAACAGGAAACATTTCCACAGCCAATATAGGAAATTAATCAGAATGCTAATTAGAAAAAAATTTATTCACCACAGAGAGCATGGGGTAGCTTTAACAAAGAGAAAATCAATGTAATTTACTTTTTTGGCAGAGTGGCCAAGCCACAGAAGCAGGAAGAAAATGTAAGATTTCAATTTTCTTACATAAAATGTACTAGATTTGGCAAGACTAAAATTTCTTTGTCTTTTTTTAAAATAAGAGGTGGGTTTAATTAATTTTGCATAATTAGTGAAGATCTTGTGCTCTGAGTTGGGGGTACTTTACAACTAACTGACTTTCAAAGACTGGTGTTAATAACTGTTAATTGGTTCCTGGTGGATATGAGAAACTACTTAAGAACAAAAAACAAAAAAACTAAAGCTAAAAATAAGCAGGAGCTCTTGGAGCTTGGAATGACTAGATCTTGGGAAGAAATAAGCCGTTTTTCACATCTGAAGTAGTCACCAAGGAGAACCACACTGGCTTGGAGTTCGATGATTACCAAAGGAGAGATGACAAAAGTAGAAGCCTGTTTTGCATGAAGCACTAACTTAGTTTTAAAGGAATATAGTATAGCTACATGGGCTTAAGGAACTTTTATGATTGGGAGAAAGAATATTTATATTGAATTGGAGAAATGATACAAAACGAAACCACTGATTACAATATTCTTAAATAATAGAGAGGGACAAATAAAAGTAACCTAATAAAAAAATAATGATGGAAAATTACAGTAGAGGAGATTCTACCATTAAAGTAGCAAAACAAGTTACCTATAAAAATAAATAGGGGACTTCCGCCAAGATGGAGGCATAGGTGGAAGCACTGTTCCTTCTCCCACAACCAAGTTTGAATACAACAAAGGTTTAGTAAACAAAGACACAGCCAAAGAACAGAAAATTGAACTATACGGAAGTCCTACCACAACGAACCGTTCAAACGATCAGTAAGAGGAATGACCGCAGAGGAACGACCACAACGACCGAAGAGCCAGCAGTGGAGCGGGGATGGGCATGAAAGATCCCCCAACCCAGACGCGCAGGCAGCGGGGTAGCAGCGTGGATCGAGTGAGGGTGTGGAGCAGGCTGATAGCGTCACACATTCTCGAGCAGATAAACAGCAGAGGAGTGAGCAGTGAGACGGGCCGGGCAGACCCCAGTGGCAAACCCAGTGAGTATGCAAGGCAGCGGGCTGACCACAGTCGCACATTCCCTCGCAGAGGGACAGACCTCACAGCGGGAGGCGGCAGAGGGGACCACCATTGCTTTACTTTGACCCCACCCCCACATACAGCTTCATAACCCAGCCAGAGTTGCACCGCACTGATGAACGCCTAGGGCTCTGCTACTCTTACATAACAGGCACGAACAGTCCAAAATATGGCTCAAGAAGAACTCAGAGTGCCAGAGCCGATAACTCTAAGCGAAAAAGAAATAGTGAACCTCTCAGATGCACAGTTCAAAATACTGGTGATCAGAATGCTCACAGAACTGATTGATTTTAGTCACAAATTAGAGGAACATATGAAGGCTAAACTAATTGAAATGAAGGGAAATGCACAGGAAACCAATAGTGATGGAAAGGAAACTGGGACTCAAATCAATGGAATGGACCAGAAGGAAGAATGAAACATCCAACCAGAAAAGAATGAAGAAACAAGAATTCAAAAAAATGAGGAGATGCTTAGGAACCTCCAGGACATCTTTAAACATTCCAACATCCGGATTATAGGGGTACCAGAAGGGGGAAAGAAACAGCCACGAGTGGAACACTTATTTGAACAAATAATAAAGGAGAACTTCCCCAGTCTGGCAAAGGAAATAGACTTCCAGGAAATCCAGGAAGCTCAGAGAGTGCCAAAGAAGTTGGACCCAAGAAGGAACACACCAAGGCACATCATCATTACATTAGCCAAGGTTAAAATGAAGGAGAGAATCCTAGAAGCATCAAGGGATAAGGGGACAGTCACCTACAAAGGAGTTCCCATCAGACTGTCAGCTGATTTCTCAAAAGAGACCTTACAGGCAAGAAGGGGCTAGAAAGAAGTATTCCAAGTCATGAAATCCAAAGACCTACATCCAAGATTGCTTTATCCAGCAAAGCTTTCATTTAGAATGGAAGGACAGATAAAGTGCTTCTCAGATAAGATGAAATTCAAGGAGTTCATCATCACCAAGCCCTTATTATATGGAATGTTAAAGGGGCTTATCTAAGGAAAAGAAGATAAAAATATGAACAGTGAAAGGACAGCAAACTCACAGTTATTAACAACCACACCTAAAACAAAAGCAAACCAAGAGGACAGCTAGATCAGGAGTGGAACCATAGAAATGAAGAACACATGGAGGGTTAGCAACAGGGGAGTGGGGGGAGGAGAAGGGGGGAGAAGGTACAGAAAATAGAATAGACAGTAGGTAGAAAATAGATAAGGGGAGGGCAAGAATAGTAGGGGAAACATAGAATCTAAAGAACTTGAGACACATGGTCATAAACTAAAGGGGGGGGAATGATGGGGAAAGGTGTGTGCAGGGTGGAGGGGAATGAAGGGGGGAATAAAACAACTGTAATGGTAAATCAATAAAGTATATTAAAAATAAAATAAATAAATAATATATATCTTTTCTAAGCATGGGAATTAGGTATTTTAAATATAAGGCAATCGTCTATATTTAAAAAATAATAAATAGGCATCATTAGAGAGAAAGATTAATTTAAAATTGAGTCAAAGAAGGACATTACTACTACTAAGGCTTCAATAATGATGAATTTAATGACACAGAGCTTTCTGGAAAAGTGCACTGAACAATGAGAAGAATTGCCAAAAAACTTTCTATTGGTAAATCATGTGGATACAAATAACACCATGAAAAGTTTCAGAGAATCATGTTTAGAGCAGGCCTGAGGGGTTCAATGAAGGACTTGTGAAAGGAAGCTGTTTTCTGTATTGCTTTCAAGGCAAATGATTCTGCAAGAGAAAAATTAGAAGGTAAACTTGGTTCCAGGCTCTCCCTTCTTCCATTTTTATAATAGTTTTATTAGTTCTTGAAAATAGTTTAACTTTCTTTTTCTTTATAACACTCATGTAGTTTTGGGTCATATATTTAGTGGTTAAGGATGGGAAGATAACCTCTACGATAAGTGTTCTTTCTTTGGTGCCAAACATGATGACTTTAAATAAGTCAGTTTCTCTAAGACCCAGTTATCATATCCATAAAATTGCTATAATAATGATACCGATCTCACAGCCGAGTTGAAAAAACTGAAGTAGAGAATTCCAAATCCCCAGCCACGTAAAAAATGCTTAACAAATATTAATTTTACTATCACTATCAGGCTTTTATGGTTCCATCAACACTATTGGGAAGCATATTTGAGCATTGGTTCTGAAAATATGAAAAAAAAAAAACAGGACACCACTTGACAGAGTTGTGTAACAATGAACATGATGGTGACCCAGGACAATTATGAGATCATTCTTATGAAACTTTCTAATCTCATCTTTCAGTTATGATTTCATATCAAAATCTGTACACCTGAAGTTTCACATAGCTGAGCACCTGTGGAACACTTGCTACATTTATAATAGAACTCTGTTAACTATTAATATTTGTACACTTTGATTGAACCTTAATATCTTCATTGGTAATTTTACATTTCCATCAACTACCTGTAATGTATTCCTCAATTTCTTAACATTAGGGATACAGGGTGTGACCTGATAGAGATATGCATTTCAAACCTTTTATGTCGAAGTACACAAAATGGATAATTGAAACAAACTATACTGTAAATGAATGTTAGCTGAGGCAAGCTAACCAATTCAGTAGTACAACGAACACTTTTACGAATGGAACAATTAGAACATTACGAGACTTCTGTGTAAAATCAATTTCTATATTCAAATCTCATCTATTACACGTGCACAGACTTGCTTCATATGTGTTCCCTCGGAAGCAGTCAAACAGCTGGCAGACTCTGCTGCAGAAACCCACCAAGTGCTCAGAGAAGGACTGTTTGAAGTCCAAACACTGGACTGCGGGTTCCTCAAAGGGCTGAGGGAACAGAGTCCCACACGGTACCTGCACAAAACAGAGACTGATTCATTAATCTCAGACGAAACCTACTGCAGAACAAATGGGAAAGTTACAAACTAAGCAGTAGGGTGGGAGTGTACCACGGAGCCACAGGGGGGAAGGAAATGGATGACGTGTCCTGCCACAGGTCGCCAAGCTGCCTCAGAAGCCAAACAAAGTAGCAATGAGAGAGTTTCTCTACAGACATCTGCTGAAATTCTCTTTCAGCAAAGTCACATCATACGACAAGTTCCTGACACACCTTATTGAAAATTCTATTCATCAAAGATAAAGGAAATGAATTATCTGGGAAATGACTCTCTGGACTTAATTCTGATCAACAAAGAATTGATTCATGAGGTGAGAGAAATAGGAACCCTGGAAAAAAAAGAGTTCACTGGCCTAAAATTCCATGATAGCCCAGGAGATGGAGACCGGATTCCTACTTTATTGGACATTTGGAAATACAAGTCCGTGTTCTAAAGGCAATCACTGATCATTTTGGGCACATGTTCTTCCAATTTATTTTAAAGTCCTTAAAAAAAGCTTAACAGCTTTATTTGGAACTAAGTTTAAAAATGTGAGTATCTGTAGATATTTTAATTGACCACATTAGACATATAACTTTGTATTTTTGTATGTAATTTTATAACATAAACATTTCATTGTTTTCATTTAATTGTTGTGATTAACCTAATCTGAATGGTTGAAAATGATTAACTTCATGGTTTAGAGAACTTTGCACCTGTGATTTTCATATTTATTCTAGTCCTGCTTAATTAGCAATCATGCTGGTTTTTGACATTGTTATTAATTCTCCTCCAATGGCCCTACCAGCCTAGGACAATAGTTCTCAGAGTTTGATCTGGAGAACTCGAAGTTCTTCAGAAACTTTTCTTACAGTCTGCAAGGCCAGAACACCTTTTAAAATAACATGAAGGTATAACCAGCCCTTTTCACTGTCATTTGCAGTGTTCCAGAGCTGCAGGCAGGCATTGTCACCAGGAATTAAACACGAGTGGAGATAGAAAATCCCATCTACTAGGCCAGGGATTAAGGAAATGCAGAAAATATATAAAGCAATATTACATTGTAATTTTCTTTGGAAATATATTTTCATTAAACTATATATTGTGTTTCCAGGTGATTAGTTCATCACAATTTTAAAAAAAGACAAATACCATATGATATCACCTTTAACAGGAATCTAAACAACAAAACAAACAAGCAAGCAAAATGTAACCAAAGACACTGAAATACAGAATGTGCTGACAGGGTCCAGAGGGGAGAGGGGAGAGAATCACAGGGGAAAAGGGGAAGGACTCACATGAAGAAGTATAAAGGACACATGGACAATAACTAAGGTGGGGGGCGGAGATGGGAGGGAGGTGGGGAGCACTGGGGAGGGGGGCAGGACTGGGAATACAAGAAAGAAAACTGTACTTGAACAAGAGTTAAATTAAAAAAATAAAATAAAATGAAGTAATAAATAGATATTTTTAAATGTCTGTGTTATGATTGTATTATAGATATAAACATGATATTCAGGGTCCTAGATAATTTAAATAAGTATAATGAGAACCTGAAACCAAAAAGTTTTATATATTAACACAATCTTTGTCATATTTCCTGAAAACACGTTGCTTATTTTGTACTCTGCACGGCAACACTGCTTAAATAAAGAGAAGAAATTAGAGAGTAAATACATAAAATAATTTTAAAACAAAAAATTTGATTTTGTGTTATTAAGTGTTTACTTCTATCTTTATAATTTTTCTAATCATTTAAGATTAGAAACCTATCACACTTTTGAATTTGAGCTATATTTATTTATTTTGTTTCTGGTATTTTAGTCGTTTGAATTTCTATGTTTAATTATCTTAGTTACAGGGAAAGCATACTGTTGTATGGTATGAAAAATGAAGTGTTTTATTCTGCAAGCTTAGTTTTGTTGTGTCATATAAGAACCTAGTGTTTATCTTTTCAAACAACAAAAAAATAATTCACTGTTAACAACATTATGCTGTTTTCTGTTTGTTTAATTTTTGTTTTTGAGTAATTATGGATCAAAAACAAAATTCATTATATAAGAAAAAGGAAAATAGAATAAAGAGTAACTTTTGGAACCAAAAGAATTCAGTAAATTCTGAATAAACTGTTTAGGTCAGGCAGGCCCTAAGGACACAAAGAGTCTTGAGGAGGGGGAGGGGGAAAAAAGAACAGAGGGAAAAAAGAGGTAGAATGGTAGAACCGTCTGCATTCTTTTAACCACAAGAATGAGGACACTTAAAAACAGAGAATGCCTTCCACCAAGTAGAGTTAGAATTCTTGATCAAAGCTGCCCTGCACACTAATTTTATTCCCACTGGCCAGCAACCAGATCTTGCCTTATCATTACCTCTGGTTTGGAAATATAAAAGGAATAAAAAACATGACAATTATATAATTATAATTAGGAGTAGAGGTAGAGGTGAAAGAGTTAGTTCAACCCTGAAGGACATCTGAGGGGCATTTGGGTGGGATTTGTTTCACAGGAAAATAAATGACATGACAAAGAAGAACATGTAACATAGAGTTCCCTTTCGCCTACTTGCTGGAGAGAACATTATCTTACCCAATTTTCCTAAACACTCATACTTAGAAGGGAGCCCCACCCACAGACATGTGATCCTTAAGGACCAGGATATTCTGAGATGCATCGTTAGGTGATTTCATCATTGGGTGAACATCACAGAGAGCACTTACACGGACGTGAATGGTATCGCCTACAACACATCTAGGTTATACGGTGTAGCCTATTTCTCCTAGGCTGCAAACCTGCATAGCATGCTACTGCACAAAACATGAGATTAAATCAAGCAGAAGAGAAATGATGCAATCAGAAGACATGATAAACATGAGATGTCTGAGGCTGCAGATGGTGTAATATAGCACACTAACTTACAGTAAATTTTTTTTATAACCAGAAAGAATACATTCTAAAATAACAATGAAAAAACTATTGTGTAGTAAATACACTACCAAGAATATAATAATTTATTATAATGATCAGCTACTATGTACTCTACATAAGTGAATGTGCCACACTTTCATATAACTTGCAGTGCAATAGATTTGTTTACATTATTATCACCCCAGACTTGTGAGTAATGTGTTATACTCCTTGTTATCACTCCATTGTAATTTCATGGGTCCACCATTGGATATGTGGTCTGTTCTTATGTGGTGCTTGACTGTGTTTAGAGTTTGCAAAAAGAATAATAAGATTATTCTGACTGGAATAAAATGATTACCAGAGTAATATTTTGGTATGTTTATGGCTCAAAAAGTCTAAGTTTGATAGCACTGGGTTGGTGCTCTCTGGACCTTTTACAATTATGTTCATTTTATATTTGAAAAAAAACAGACAAAAACATTTTAGCAACTTCTAAATCACTGAGCTCTAAAGTTGGCTCTAAACCAGGGGTATCAAACTCATTTTCACTGGGGGCCACATCAGCCTCATGGTTGCCTTCAAGGGGCCTAATGTAATTTTAGGGCTGTATAAATGTAACCACTCCTTAACAGTTAAGCGAGACCTCTGCGCTGTTGCCAGGTAGAAACAACGTGGAGGGCCAGATCCAGCCCTTGGGTCCTGTGTTTGCTACCTGTGCTCTAAAACATTCTCTCTTAGCCTCCCAAAATTATTTCCTAAGCCAGTTCCTTATTTGGGGAAAGAATCTTTCCCAAACTAGATGTAACTATGTCTCATACTTGGTTACTATCATTTTATCTACTGATGTATTTATTCATGTTGGTAACCACACTTCTACAGTGAGTTTCTGAGCATATCACCATAGTAGAAAATGTATCACTGATGTTCAATTTTCACTTCACCTTGTATGACTGGAGGTTACATCCACGCTTCACACTCAATCAGGCAAGAACATGGGACACATATTCTTTCTGCCTCAATGGATGAGCACTCCAAAGCAGGA
The DNA here is from genome assembly GCF_014824575.4 of Sturnira hondurensis. Classification (NCBI taxonomy): domain Eukaryota; kingdom Metazoa; phylum Chordata; class Mammalia; order Chiroptera; family Phyllostomidae; genus Sturnira; species Sturnira hondurensis. The sequence goes on along the minus strand of NW_028089093.1, from coordinate 7,588,329 downwards.
TTATTTCAAGTTCCCTCGAGAGATTCACTTGGTTCATCCATAAACAATGACTGAAAAGGCCTTTCTATTTAATGATAATCCACATGTCATGTTCTAGACATTTTAAGATGATAGGCATACTATCAAGTAAATTGTTATTCCAAAACTAATCATATAAAATGGTGATTTAAATTTATTTATTTGATTATGTAGGTTTTTTCCTTTTTTTAATTGTATATTTTCCATTACCATTTAGTCTCCTTATACCTCCCTCCCCCAACAATCACCACCCATGTCCATGTCCATGAGTCATTTTTGCTCAATCCCTCCACCCTTTCCTGCATTTAGTTACCTTGCTCTCCATCTATGAGTCTGTCTCTATTTTCCTTGTTAGTTCAGTTTGTTCATTAGATCCCACCTATGAATGAAATCATGTGGTATTTATCTTTGACTGGCTTATTTCACTCAGTATAATGTTCAGTGCTCTCATTTAATGATGGTGGAAAATTATTGAGGGATTGCTCTTAGCCAGGCTGATGTTCTAAACTGTTTACATGTAACTCATTTAATCCTCAAAACACAAAACAAAACTTATAAGGTAAGCTCATCACATTCCAAGTTTAGTTTTTGGCAAACCAACGTCTTGAGAATTTAAGCAACTTGTCTGAAGTTTGAAAATAATTCAAGGAATCATGTCTATAAATCCACTAGCACTGCTGTCTTATATTTCTCTGTGCTCAGACCATGCCTATGCAGGATACACAAAGTACTAACAGCAAAACTCATCTAGGAACTGTGGATGGAATGTAAGTGAAAGACATTTTCTAATAACAAAGAAACATATAGGTTATGTTCCAAACATAAGTGTGGAATTGTCAGTCATAAGGATGCCTTCATAATTTAATCTAATTACTTAATTATCCATGTAAAGCAATAAGCCAACAAATGCCAGTTGGTTTATTTTAGACAATATACAATTGGCTTTAAAAATAGCACAGGGAGACAGACCGCACAGGCCCCAGCAGTGGGAAGCAGCAGAGGGGACCGCCATTGCCCCTCTCTGACCCCGCCCCCACATATAGCATCACAACCCAGTGACTGAGTTGCCCTGCTCTGGTGAACACCTAGGGCTTCACTCCTCATATGTAACAGGCATGAACAGTCCAAAATATGGCTCAAGAAGAACTCAAAGCCCCAGAGCCCATAACTCTAAGTGAAAAAGAAATAGCCAACCTCTCAGATGCACAGTTCAAAATCATCCTCCAGGATGCTCACAGAACTGGTTGATTTTAGTCACAAATTAGAGGAACATATGAAGGCTAAACTAATTGAAATGAAGGGAGATGCACAGGAAACCAATAGTGATGGAAAGGAAATGGGGACTCAAATTGATCAAGTGGACCAGAAGGAAGGAAGAAATGTGAAGTAACAAGAATTCAAAATAATGAGGAGAGGCTTAGGAACCTCCAGGACATCTTTAAACATCCCAACATCCGAATTATAGGGGTACCAGAAGGGGAAAAGAAACAGCCATGAATGGAAAACTTATTTGAATAAATAATAAAGGAGACCTTCCCCAATCTGGCAAAGGAAATAGACTTCCAGGAAATCCAGGAAGCTCAGAGAGTCCCAAAGAAATTGGACCCAAGAAGGAACACACCAAGGCACATCATCATTACATTAGCCAAGGTTAAAATGAAGGAGAGAATCCTAGAGGCAGCAAGAGATAAGGGGACAGTCACCTACAAAGGAGTTCCCATCAGACTGTCAGCTGATTTCTCCAAAGAGACCTTCCAGGCAAGAAGGAGCTAGAAAGAAGTATTCCAAGTCATGAAATCCAAAGACCTACATCCAAGATTGCTTTATCCAGCAAAGCTTTCATTTAGAATGGAAGGACAGATAAAGTGCTTCTCAGATAAGATCAAATTCAAGGAATTCATCATCATCAAGCCCTTATTATATGAAATGTTAAAGGGGCTTATCTAAGGAAAAGAAGATAAAAATATGAACAGTGAAAGGACAGCAAACTCACAGTTATTAACAACCACACCTAAAACAAAAGCAAACCAAGAGGACAGCTAGATCAGGAGTGGAACCATAGAAATGAAGAACACATGGAGGGTTAGCAACAGGGGAGTGGGAGGATGAGAAGGGGGGAGAAGGTATAGAAAATAAGTAGCATAGATGGTAGGCAGAAAATAGATAGGAGGGGGCAAGAGTAGTAGGGGAAATATAGAATCTAAAGAACTTGAGACACATGGTCATAAATTAAAGGGGGGAATGGTGAGGGAGGGGGTGTACAGGGTGGAAGGGAATGAAGGGGGGATAGAACAAATGTAATGATATAATTAATAAAATATATTTTTAAAAAAAAAATAGTGCTCCTAAACTAAGAACTATTGTACACTCTCAGAAATAATCTATGCAATGTTTGTTTATGTGTTTAAGGATTCTAAAATATGGTTAAAGACTTAAGATATATGCATAAATAAAACACAGTTCCTTATAATGTTACTTCCAAACAATAATTTTGCTAGAAATTTCTTTGGGAATTCAAGGGGTAGATCTTCTATAGAAATTCCAAAAAAGATGGTCTGGTCTATCTATAGTTATTCCAGTTATTTCAGAAGACTAGATTTGAATTACAGTTTGACAGTCTACACTTTTGATCAGACTGGTGGAGGAGAAACAACATTCAAGACAGGAAAAACAAAATGGAATAAAAATATATATGCATTATATAACTGGGGAAGCAATAATGAGAAGACTTATATATATATATAGATAAAGATCAGGTTAGAAATGTAGACTAAAATCCAAGAATAAATAGCCAAGGTTAGACTAAGGAGATTAGACTTAGTTCTTTGGAAGCCATATACTTTCCCTTAACCAAATTTACAATCTTGCTCATTTAAAAGAGTCCGTAAGAACTCTTAAATTTATAAATACTGGACCTTCTTAGAATACATAGTAATCTATTGAAACTACTAGGAAAAAATGGTTTTGGTTTAGTCAGGTAAATAAGGTAGCATGAAGTAATGCTGTAGATGCTATGAAAAACCATATATAATATTTAAGCTTATTTATATACTTTATACTATTTTTTTAAAATATGGTATATATCTCAAAATGTTGATTTTTCCTTTATAGCTTAAATAATAGATTGAAAAAAAATTATTTTATTTTTAGTGAATCTGACTAGTACCCAGTATCTTTCCATATATGTAATCCTTTTTTTTTCAACCCAATAGATGACCTGTATGTCAAACTCACTTAGGAAATTAAATCATTGTCTTCTGCAGATGAATTACAATTAAAAGCATGTTATTTATCTTTGTAATGAGGGTTTTGAGGATAAGAAAACCAAGGCAGTTATTTTGAAGATCACTTAAATATCATACCACTGGGTCACAGTTCTATTTGGATGTTTTCATTTTATATTTTTTTGGTTATTGTTGTTGTTGTTGTTGCTGTTCTAGGCAATGGCTCAATGTCACATCATATGTTCATAATCTTGTGACATAATGAAAACCTAGGGATTTATATTTGGAGATACTTTTATTTCCTCAAATTATTAAATCTGCTCTTATCTCAGAGCTGATTATTTTTAGAAACTGTTAAACATTCAGGCAAAGTGTTTATTTTTTCAAGTTTATTATTACTATTTTGCTTTATTTTCATATTACTTTGTAGCCAATCACTCTCTCTCTCAGTTTATACTTGTGTGTACATTTGTGTCTATGCTCTATGCAGTCACCCGATTTTATTTCAATGATATATCTTTAATTTACTCTTTCAAATATATATCCAGCCTTGAAATTGAAGATATCACTAGAGTGCAATGTTAATTTATGTAATTTAAAATATTATCATTGTTCTCCCTGAAAACAATAAACCAACTTTGCCATAATTGCATCCCCATGGAAATCAATAATTATAGAGATGGACACATAAGACACACAAACCTATATTTCGAGTTTAAGCTAAACCTCACACCAGCTTGGAGCCAGACATTTTACAAGTTTAGTATGTCTGGGAACTTTTTAAAAAATGTATTTTAATATCCTGTGTTCTGAATAAACTTATTTCTAAGCAGGATGGGGGTTTACCAAATGCACATTATCATCTTTCTTTGGAATCAAGTAAAAGCATCATGTTTTTAGTTGTGCCCAAGAATTAATAATAATGTGCTGCTGAAAATGACTAAGTATTTAAAAGTATTGTGTTCATCAGCTTCATGACCCTAAGTGACAAGGACAAAGGCAAAAATATTTATCACAGTTTCATAAAGAGACACTGAGATGTGATGTGAAGCTGCAGACTTGAGACAAAAGAACAGCCTCATCTTTGGATGCTTAGACCAGGCAGTCTTTATAAAAATTGTTGTATTTAACACCCCAATTTTTTAAACTAGAAAAAATGTATATTTCTAACCTAAGTATTTGAAGAAATTAATCTATTTATTCAAATATATTAACTGAACATAAAGTATGTGCCAGATGATAATCTAAGAGCTGTGAATAAAATCACACACAAATCACAGATGCTACTTTCACAGGTATGTCACTCTCATAAATGGTAAGAGATAATAAAAACATGGCCATATAAATGTAAAATATGATGTAAGGTAGTAGTAGGTGTTGTGATGACAATACAGGAGTGTGAGTGAATACTGACTAAATGCTGGGGATATATATCCTTTAGGCTGGTCAGGGCAGGCAGGCTTCTCTGAAGATGTGGGGATGTTTGGTGAGAGGCAAGCAATGAGCAAGGCTGATACCTGTGATGAAACCCACCTTCTCATGTTGAAGAAGCAACAAGTGTTTGGTGTTGTTCAGGTGTAATGTTTAGGAGGAGTAGACAGAGGTAGTCTGAGTCAAAACATGAAGGGCATAAATAGGGAGTTTGAACGTTATTTTAAACAGTGAAAGGGTGTCATTAGAGTACTTGGACAATGAAATTAATAAATGATCCTACTGACATTTAAAATCATCCTCCTGGTTGTTACGAGACTAAAGTGTAGGGGCAAAACTGAAACCAATAAGTCCAGTCATGGTAACAGATCATGGCTCCTGGATGGAAGAATGGGAAAGAGAGGTATTGAGAATAATATATTAAATTTGTATGTAAAACTATACAATTACATGTCAGTATCAACTGTTAGTACCTGAAAAGCAAAGAGCTCTTTTCCTGAGTTCTTGCTATTCAGAGATCATGATGAGGCACTGGTGGTTATGAGAAATCATAATACCAAACAAAAGAGGACCTCAGTGAGAGGTGGAGTAAGGAGGTGTGATTCTGAATAGGAGGATGTGGCATGCCATTGCTGGTTCTACCACGTAGGGACTGTATCCTTGGGCTGGAGAGAGACTTTAAGACAAGTTAAGGGAGGTCCCCAATTGACAGCCAACAAAGAAATGGGCCTCAGTCCTACAGCGAGAAGTGACAAATTCTGCCAACATTCCAAAAGAGCTTGCAAGCAAGTTCTTTCCAAAGCCTTCCAGTAGAGCCCAGCCAGCGGTTAACTAGATTTTGGCATTGTCAGTCAGGAGCAGAGTTAGCAGATGAGACAGACTAGATATCTGAACTACTGAGCATCCCAGCAGAGGGAGCCACATGCTGTGGATTGCTGATAGTTCCCAACAGGTTGACCATGGCCAGTCACAAGCAGTGTCTGACAAAGGCCTACAACAGATTGTTTGCAGATCTAATATGTACAAACAAATACAAATGGGCAGCCAACATAGGAAGAGAAAGACATAGACCCTAAATGAATGAACAAGAGAATTCTCCAGAAGAGCTAGATGACACGGAGGCAAGAGATTTACCAGATAGAGAGTTTATAGTACTGATTATAAGAATACTCAAAAGCATAAAACAAGACATAGAAACCATAAAAAAGGACAAGATATAAAGAATGAAATATCTGAAATGAGTAATATACTGGAAGGAATAAACAGTAGATTAGATGAAGCAGGGAAGTGAATAAGTGATTTGAAAGACAAGGTAAAAAATACCTATTCAGAGAAGCAAAATTTTAAAAATATTTAAAAAATGAGGAGAGCTTAAGAAAGATTTTGGACAGCATGAAAATATAACAATGAAAAAGGGAACAATCCAAGAGGATATAACCCTAGTAAACATTTATAAACCCAACATAGTAGCACCTAAATATGTGAAGCAAATCTGGATGGACATAAAGGGAGAGACTGACAGAAATACAGTCATAGTGGAGGATTTCAACAGCCCATTGACTTCAAAGGACAGATCTTCCAGACAGAAAAGAGACAAGGAGAAAGTGGCCTTAAACAACATATTAAATTAAATGAATGTAATGGGTGTCTTCAGAGCATTTCTCCTTAATGCAGCAGAATATACATACTTTTCAAGTACACACAAAATATTTTCCAGGATAGACCACATGATAGGAGACAAAACAAGCCTCAAAAAATTTAAGAAGATTGAACTCATATTTAAGCATCTTCTATGGCCACAATGCTACGAATCTAGAAGACAGTCACAATAAGAACACTTAAAAACACTCAAAGACATTAAAGCTAAATAACATGTTATTAAATAATGAATGGGTCAACAATGATATCAGAGAATAAATCAAAAGATACCTTGAAAAATGAAAATAAGGATAGAACAATTCAAAATCTGTGGGACACTTGTAAAGCAATCCTAAGAAGGAAATTCGTAGTGTTACAGGCCTATCTCCAAAAACAAGAAAAATTTCAAATAAACAATCTAACTTCACACTTAAAGGAACTTGAAAAAGAACAACAAACAAAGCCCAAAGTGAGTAATCAGAAGGAAATAAAGAAATATCACAGCAGAAATAAATTAATAGAATCTAAAAAAATGATACAAAAGATCAATGAATCTAAGACCTGGTTCTTTGGAAAGATAAATAAGATTAACAAGACTTTAACCAGACTCATCAAGAGAAGGAAGGAAGGGAGGAAGGAAACTCAAATAAATAAAACCAGAAATTAAAGAGGTGAAATAACAACTGACACCAAGAAATACAAAGAAATACAAATATTGTCAGAAAATATTAGAACAACTCTATGCCAACAAACTGGACAACCTGTATGAAATGGAAATTCCTAGAAACATACAACCTTTGAAAATTACATCAATCAGGAAGAGTCAGAGAATTTGAATAGACAGATTACACCCAATGAAATTGAAACAGTGATAACAAAACTGCAACCATAAAAGCCCTGGACCAGATGGCTTCACACATGAATTTTACCAAACATTCCAAGAAGAAATTACAAAACTTCTCAAAGTATTCCACAAAACTCAAGAGGAAGGAAGGCTGTGAAACTCATTTTACAAGGGCAGTATTATCCTAATTAGAAAGCCAGATAAAGACACTATGAAGAAAGAAAATTATAGGTCAATATCCCTGATGTATATAGATGCTATAATCCCCAACAAAATATTAGCAAACTGAATACAGCAATGCATCTAAAAGATCAGATACCCTGATCAAGTGAGATTTATTTGGGGGATACAAGGTTGGTACACATTTGCAAATCAATAAATGTGAATCACCACGTAAATCAAATGAAGGATTAAAAGCCACATCATGAAATATGTGAAATATATTCCATGAAACATTCCACTAAGCAACAGCTACAACTGATAAATGAATTCAGCAAAGTGGCAGTACACAAAATTAATATCCAGAAATCAGTTGCATTTTTATAGGGCAATAACAAACTAACAGAAAGGGAAATTAAGAAAGCAATCTCACTCTCAAATGCTTCAAAACAAGTAAAATATCTAGGAATAAATCTAATCAAGGATATAAAATACCTATTCTGGGAAAACTATAAGACACTGAAGAACAGATTGAGGAAGATACACATAGTGGAAGCCCCGGCCATGTTCATGGATAAGAAGAATTAACATCATTAAAATGTCCATACCACACAAAACAATCTATAGGTTCATCACAATTCCTATCAAGATTCCAATGACATATTTCATGGAATTAGAACAAATATTTCAAAAATTTATGTGGGACTACTAAAGGTCTCACATAGCAACAGCAGTCTTGAGAAAGAAGAACAAAGATAGAGGAATGACACTGCCTAACATGAAACTATACCGTAAGGCCATAGTAATCAAAGCAGCATGGCACTGGCATAAAAACACACAAATTGATCAATGGAACAGATAGAGAGCCCAGAAATAATCCCATATATTTATATTCAATTAATATTCATCAGAGGAAGCAAACACATACAATGAAGTAAAGGTAGTTAATTCAATGACTGGTATTGGGAAAATTTGACAGATACATGTAGAAAAATGAAACTAGATGACCTTACACCACACAGAAGAATACATTCAAAATGAAACAAAGAATTAAATATTAAGCCAAAATCACAAAACTTGTAGAAGAAAACATAGGCAACAAAATCCAGGACATTGCTTGTAGCAATAATTTATTGAATATATCTCCCCTGGAAAGGGAAATAAAAGAAAAGAGAAACAAATGGGATTTGATCAATCTAAAAAGTTTTTGCTCAGCAAAGAATCATCATCAACAAAATAAAAAGGCACCCACAGAATGGGTAAGCATATTCACTGATACATCTGATAAGAGGTTAATGCCTAAAAGTCAACACCAAAGAAAACAAACAACACAATTAAGAAATGGACAGAGGACTTAAATGGACACTTCTCTAAAGAGGATGTACAGATGGCCAATAGATATATGAAAAGATGCTTTCAAGGTCACTAATCATCAGAGAATTGCTAATTAGAACTATAATGTCATATCATATCCATCAGAATAGTTATCATCAATAAAGCAACAAACAAGTGTTAGTGAGGTTTTGGAGAAAGGGGAACCCTTTTGCATTGTTGGTGGTTGGAATGCAGACTGGCACAACCACTGTGAAAAGCAGGATGGAGGTACCTCAAAAAACCAAAAATGGATCTGCCTTTTGACCCAGGGACTCCCCTTCTGGAAATATACCTGAAGAAACCCAAATACTCACCTGAAAGAACATAAGCACCCCTATGTTCATTGCAGCATTATTTATGATTGCCAAGATATGGAAGCAACCCAAATGTTCATCAGTAGGTAAGTGGATAAAAGTAGGTAAGTGGTATGGGACATGTACACAGTGGAATACTACTCAGTCGTAAAACCAAAGTTTTACTCTTTGGGACATTATGGATGGACCTGGAGAACATTATGTTAAGTGAAATAAGCTGGTCAGAGAAAGACAAATACCATATGATTTCACTCATATGTGGAATCTAATGAACAAACCGAACTAGCCAGCTCATAGAGAGCAGGATGGCAGCTGTGGGGTGAGGATATTAGGTTTGGAGGGACTGAACTAAAAGGAAAAGGGACTCAGGAATATGGACAACAGTGTGGTATTGCTGGAGGGAGGAAGGTATAAAGGGACTAAATGGGAATGGAAAAAAAAGAAAACATAATACCTTCTTCCCTCGTTATAATATAGTATTTTGCTTGTCATCTGACATTGTTTTCCATTTTCTTTAAGTAGGGAACATATACATGTATGGGGAAAGAATAACAATGTAAGATGACTCAGAGAATATTTTATGACTTTATAGAAATTTATAATTTACCTATTTTATAACACTCATTATATTAGTCAATTAATTCTTGACTAAGAGAGAAAATGTCAAATTTTATCACTAATTAGAAAATTAATAATTCTGACTAACAGTATAGATATTACTTTTGCAGATGACCCTGGGATAGTTATTTGCTGGGATGATTCAGAAATACTGCCAGGTAGAAGCTAGACATGTTATTTAAAGGATATAAGATGTACAATCTTTAGTCAAAGTGAAAAGCCATCTCAGATGGGAAAGGAAGCTGCAAAAATAAAGGTGAAGATGCTGTCTGTGGAACTGTGTGTGGCATGAATAAGCTAGTCTGATTGCAGCACTAAATTATATTGGACAGAAGTAGAAGATAACCTCAGGAAAGTGAGCTGCGGCCAGATTCTAGAGACCTTGCAATGGCCATCTAAGGAATCAAGTAGTAAGTTACTATGTAGGCAAAGGCAGACAAGCACGAAATGATGGAAGTTGCGTTTAAAATATATGAGGGTTAAATGTGACAATGTATGAAAACTGCAATTCACATATTTCATCTTCACACTATGGTATGCTTGCTCCGTAGTTCCAAGGCCTCCTCAGAGAATCAGAAATGTGCATACATATACGTAAATACCATATATATTAATGTATATATTTTTTCTATAATTATACAGTTTAATAGATACATCTTTTAAAATATAGAATATCTATGGAAGTCATAAATAATTATAATTTGTAGAAAAAACATGTAGCTAGGCTTTAAACTCCATTTTAAAACATTAAACACATACAAACTTGGTTTCTCTGTTGAATTCTTTTTAGTCATGGGTCAACACTTTTTCTCAATTCTCCATTTCAATTTTAAACTCTTGCTTTCTCAATATTTTATATACACCACTTTAGTTACCGCTCAACAATACTTTTACAATACATATTCTGTATGTGTTTTATATGGGAGGAAACTGAGATACGTAGAGATGAAATTGTAGGACATCACATTTCTTTAGTAAGAAAAGATTAGGGGACATACAAAGCTTGCTACCAATAGGAGGCAGACCTATCTAGGGCAGCAAGTATTTGATGACAACAAAAAGATAATGGTATAAGATAAGTATGAAAATAGATAGGTAGTTTGATATATATGCAGATAATGGATGGATATATAACTTATATATGTAACCTATGTGACATGTATACATAGCTTTGCATACATAGATTTCATTTGCCTGTGCATATCTCCTTTTATACATATAGGGGCACACAGGCACTCACAAATACCCAGATATGCACACACGCACAGACATCTACCTTTAGGAGATGTTACTTTTGCCATTCTCACAGAAGATCTGCACACCAGACTATATGAGTAATTATTGGCAGAATCTCTTTCTAATAATACTTCTTTCTTTATTGTCTTGTTCCTTCAGATACTTATTAAAAAATCAGATATACTACCTATGCCAGCATGTCAATGATTACTACCGGGCAATGTGTAGTGTCTCAGATAGTTTTATGTATAGTACATAACATAAAGGAGGTAAACAGCTGAGACATTTAAAACACATGGAATTTAAAGTCATATTAATAGTATGCAGACTATGTAATTATCTTTAGTCCCAACCTTAATTCAGACTTTGATATTTTAAAATAGTAATTCTATGACACAAATATTTACATTATTATGTGAAATAGAATGAATTATTTAGGTCTCAATTGTTCAGATCATAGTGTTAAATTATAATATATAAGAAAATAAAATATTAAAACATACAACCATTAGTTATAGGTATAAAATTACCTACATAAAGACAAGTCTCACCTCTCACAGAAACTAATAAACAAGTAATATTCTGTATGTTTGAACTTGAAGAAATAAGTACACATTTGATTAGATCTTTTGCTCTGGTTTTAAATCATTTTAAATCTTAAAACTTTAAGAATATAAAGACATTAATAATTTTATTAAATCTGTTTTAAGTTCCACTTCCAATAAAACACAAAGCAAAAAGTTGTGTGCTTTCTAGAAATAACATTTTTCTTCCAATTACCTGCTAAGAGGCTTCTTCTTGATGAATACGTCTCTTTGCTACTTCAAAGATGGTTTCACTGATTATTTTTTAAAATATTCTAAAAAGAAAAGCAAGCAAACCAACAAAAATCTTTCGTATCTGAACCTTTACCAATAACTGAACTTTCTTGGTAAACCAGTTAAAAAACAAGCAAACAAAAAAGAACACTGTTCTCTCACCAGCCGTGAACTATTCTGTGATCCCTTGGAAGCATTACTGAGCTATCTCACAGGCTTCCTTACCCTCTATGGTCTCTCATCACTGGCCACTCGGAGCACACTATTATCTCCCTCACTTCTTCCTAAATTGGATACTCAGAGATTATTTCCACTATTTGTGGGTGTAAATTTGGCTCATGTCTTCTCACTCCCTGTTCAGCTGCCTTATCTTTTTCAGACAAAATATATTCCCCCACTCAGCTGCTGTAGACATTTCCGGCTTTCTATCTTCAGTCATACTCCTGGGCTACGATTCCCTCCTCCAATTTCCGCTGAACTCACGGGGGGTGAGTAATAGTCACCTTAGGATCAGGTTCCCCAGCAATCGAAGTTATTTTTCTTAGAGACAACTACTCTCAAGTACTCTTAAAGTTTAAGACTTTACTTTTTGGCACCAGAGTTGAATAACAATTATGGAGTCTACAGTCTTCATGCTTATGTGACCCAGCAGCCACAGATTTAGAGGCTGCGGCGTGAGGATGAATGGGTGGATAGAGTGGTGTCTAGTTTAATGAGTCACTCCCTGAGAGGTTATAGTGCTGAAAACTGAGCCCAGAGAGACACACTAGAGGTTCTGAAACAACATGAGCAATATTTCATAGGAAGAAAACACCTGATTGAAAACCAACACATCTACAATATCTCCTTCCTCCCTCAGGAAATTGGAAAGTTTCATTGTATCCCGTGATCAAATAGTTAAGAATGTAGGCTAATACTTTAGTTTGGAACTATAATAGATTTTCAGAGAAAATGCCATTGTTATGGTGGTAGGTTGCATTAGCGAACCCTCCCTTTCGATCTTCATCTTCTCTTCCACAGGCCTTGGCACTTTTTCCCACAGGGCCCTGATTATATTTCTATCCCTTGGCATGAGTTTGGTCATGCAACTTGCTTAGGCCAATAAAATGAGGCAAAGAGAATAGTGTGCCAGTGTCAAGCCCAGGGAATGTTATGTTTCCACTTTCCTCCTGTGTTTCTTCTACTGCCATAGAAAGGGTGTGCCTGGGCTAACCACCCGCTGGACCCAGAAGGATAAGAAGAAATGCATGGAACAGAGCTGCCTGCATAGGATGTCCCAACTGAGTCCAGACTAGTCCCGTGAGGGACGCCAGTCAACCCGAGGAAGCTGGAATGAGCTTACATCATCAGGTAAACTCCTGATGACTGAGGTGATGGTTATTTTCAGGCACCAAATTTACAGTGTTTTATTCTGCCATAACAGCTATTCAATATACATCGAATAGAAGAGCCTGCCAAATACACACAGAAAATAGTTACTTACAAGCCTGTCTAAATTTCTATTTCATCATAATTATGTGAATATATTTTTAACTATAAAACTATCAGAAAATGTCCTCAATCATTATAAAAATATAACTAATAACCTTTTATTATGAAATCCAATAACAGCTATTTGTTCAAAAATGGTAAGATTAGTCTAAACTAACCCAAATCTAAATTTACATATTTCATTACATGGCAATTTAATCAGTGCATTTAATTTCCAGAATTATGCCTTTGAGGTGCTGGTAAAGCCTTAAATTTGTTTTGAAATCTTCAAATGCAGACAGTATATTATAGTGGATATATGGTGGTTATGACCATAAGTAGACTTGGTCTTAAAATCAAATACTAGAATGGCAGTTACGAGGGGTTGAGGAGAAGGGAAATGAAGAGTTAGTAATCTACAGGCATAAATTCTCCAATAAGTAAAATGAATAAACTCTGCAGATCTGCTTCACGACATTGTACCTACAGTCAACAATAATGTATTTTACACTTAAATGTGTTAGGAGGAGAGAGCATGTTAAGTGTTTTTTTTTTTTTTATCACAATGAGAGATAGAAAGGGGAGGAGGAGAAAGAAGAGAGGAAACAGATAATAGAATAGAATAGGAATTACAGAATTGTGGATATAAGCCCGGATATGCTACTCATTGGCTATTTGTCCTTGGAAATTAATTAGGATATTCTGAGCTCCGGGTTTCCACTGGAAAGGAAAATATTAATGATAACATTTAATTCTTTACATAATATAATTACAGCATTAGCCTATTGTTGTTTTTGAAGAAAGTTTAAAGTATATTTGCTAATGGGTTATTTATCTTTATTTTCTTTCATATATTTTAAAAAGTTGATGTGAGCCCTGGCTGGTGTAGCTCAGTGGATTGAGCACAGGCCTGCGAACCAGAGGATCGCAGTTTGATTCCCAGCCAGGGCACATGCCTGGGTTGCAGGCTGGTTCCCTGCAGGCCAACTCCCAGCAGGGGATGTACGAAAGGCAACCATACATTGATGTTTCTCTCCCTCTTTCCTTCCCCTCTAAAGATAAATTAAAAAAATAAAAATAAAATAAAAAGTTGATGTGGAAAGTATGCTGAGATTCGTTTGGCTTAGGAAGGGGGAGGTATCAAAAGATCAGCAAGGGAGTCCTCAAAGTTGAGGACAGGGCCCCACTAAGAGTCACTCAGAGCACGTGATCAAAAGGCCTGGCAGGAGATCAGGAGGAGGGCGATGGCTCCAAGGCAGCATCTCATGGGCAGTAGCCTGGAGAAGGAAAGCAGTGGGAATAGAGAATGAAACTCAAACACGTTTTAAGATTCTACAATGTCAGTTGTAGCAAAAATCAGTAACAGATTTGTGAAAGGCAGCATGTAATGAAAATTTTAATGTGTATATTATTTGCCCCCAAATTCCATTTCACGGAATTCATCCAAAGAATAGAAATAAACATGTGCACAAAGACATTTACACCAGGCTGTGCACTGCAACATGGCTAAAAATAGTAGAAATGGAAAGCACATGTTTATCAAAAAAGGAATATTTAAGTAAGTTATGGAACTTGAACATTATGCCCCAAATAAGATGCATAAACATTAACCATGTAAATATTTGACACACACATGATATGTATGTGTATATATTTGTAGGTGTATATGCATGTATATATGGGTATATGCATATTCAATATATATGTACACATACTATATATATACTTATGAGTATACTCAGTGACATGTATATTTCCCATAATATATTGATAAAGGAAAATTATAAAATATAATTTAAAATAGCTGTGAGACATGGCATGTGTGTGTACATGTGTGTACACCTGTGTATACACATGCACAAACCAAAATGTTTAAAAGGACAATCAGCAACCTGTTTAAAACTGCCCTTGGTGTATAAGTATTTAACTTTTTTACCATTTTTATATTTATCAGCATTTATTTATAATAAGCTAAAATATTTCTAGAGTTTTCATTAATAGAAGAAAATCAAAATAAATTATCAAAATGCATTTAGGAATGCTAGCCTGATACACAAACATTTGAAAAGCAAGCTCTCAATATTATAACTGCTCTAATGGATTGGTAATAAGAATCTACCTAGCCATGTGACACTAAGTGGATCTAGTGGGAGTATTTGTTTTACTGTATGTGATTACCAGTGCACAGGGACTAGGGAAGCTTTACTCATGTCTGTGAGATACATGCAACTGGACTAGCCATTTTGTCATAGAATCGCATGTGACAGGTATGGCTCATTTTCTGAAACCCTGGGTAAGAATGTGAATGTTTGGAATCTGGCCTGGCACTTTAAAGCAGGCAGTTGCAGGGGAAAAGTAACATCGTAGTTGTGTGCTGCATAATACTGTTTCCATCAGTAAAGGACTGCGTATATGATGGTGGCCCCACAAAGTCATAATGCAGCTGGAAAATTCCTGTCACTTGACAAGAAATCATAGCCCTCATAACATCATAGCACAGAGGGTGCAAAAGTCAGCTTGGCTGGGATGGCCAACGACTTTATGTCAGGCATGGTTGAAATGACACCGAAGAGCTCCTAACAGTGGTTCCCGGGGAAGTGCTAATGAGACGTTGTGGGGACTGAAACTGGAACAAGCACTGGTAGCTGGAGAAAGGCAAGAGAAAAAGATACTGCAGGAAGAGATAGAGAACCCCTAGGAAATTTCACAGCAGAGGGTATAGCAGAAACTTTCATAGACCTCAGCAAGCACCTGAAAAAGTCTGAAAACATGGACCCAAACACTGAAAGGTTTGCACAGAATGCTCATTGTGCATTATCTGCCTTATTACAAGCAAATCTATGATAAAAAAAAGAAAAGAAACAAACCACACAAACCACATAAACATGTTGCTAAATAGAGTGGTATACATCCTCAAGAGCCCCAGGCATGTATTTGGGAAGGTGCTGACCATGGAGGCATTGTTATTCTTTTTTTAAAAAGATTTTGTTTATTCCTTTTTAGAGGGGAAAGGAAGGAGAGAAGGAGAGAAGTATCAATGTACGGTTGCCTCTCGTGAGTCCCCCTGCTGGGAACTGGCCTGCAACCCAGGCATGTGCCCTGACTGGGAATCAAACCGTGATTGTGTGGTTCACAGGCCCACGCTCAATCCACTGAGCTACACCAGCCAGGGCATGTTAATCTTGGAGAGGACCATTCCATGAAGGGCACTGCCCCCCAGGACCTTCTGGTGAGACAAAATTTGAACATGGAGGACAGTGATATTGATGGTCCTGACCCTGTGTAGGCCGAGGTTAATGTGTTTGTGTTTTAGTTTTTAACAAAAAAGCTTAAAATGTTAAAAACAACTTTAACAGGAAAATGTTAATAGAATAAGGATGTAAACAAATAATACATTTTGTATAGCTGCACAATGTGTTTATGTTTTAAACTAGGTTTTATTACAAAAGAGTTGAAATCTTTAAAATAATTTATAGTTTATAAAGTAAAAAACTTGTAGTAAGCTAAGGTTAATTTATTACTGAAGAATGAAAAACATAAATAAATACAGTGCAGCCCGAGTGTGCAGTGTTCATAAAGTCTACAGCAGTGTACAGTGATGTCCTTCACATCCACTCACCACTCCCTCCCTCACTCACCCAGAGCAACATCCGTCCTGCAAGCCCCATGCATGGTAAGTGCCCTGTACAGGTGTAGCATTTTCATCTTTGATACTGTATATTTATTGTATCTTTTCAGTGTTTTGTTTTATTTAAATACACAAATGCCTTTGTGTTATAATTGCTTGCAGTATTTAGGACAATAACTTGATATACAGCGTTGTAGCCTGGGGGCAATAGGCTATAACATATAACCCAGGTGTGTGGTAGGCTACAACATCTGTGTGTGTGTAAGTGCACTCCACGATGTGAAACAACAAAATCACCTAAAGATGCATTTCTCAGAACGTACCCTGTCTTTAATTGTGACAGCACCCAATTCTGTTTTTCAGTTATGATAACTTGCTCATTCTCCTAAAAACCCTATGGGAAGACAGCTTCCATTCACTAAAAACTTCCTCATTCTACTGGCTGGACACAGTACGTGGGGGAATAGCTTTACTCGATCCACCTCTCAGCCCAGTGCGGTGTATATTCTTATCTGTTGTCTCTGCTCTCCATCCTCAGAGACAGACCTTTCTGATGTGCAAAGACACCTCAGGACAGTAGGAAGGGGTTTCCATCCGTAGTAGGGAACTAATTGAATTCTAGATAGGTTTGACTTGCCAAATGGTACTGTCTAGTCTAGAGGAGCCTCTTCCTCTTTGGGGTGAATCTCTCCTAGCTACCAGTGATCAAAAGCCATTTACCTGAGCATAGCCATGCTGCCAATATTAGGCGGTAATTCTTCAGAAAATATAATTACATAAGTTCTCTCAGGCTCATCTGGCCACTCTACTCAAAGCCTGTCCCATTAGCCAGAAGAGGGTTCCCCTCATTAAGAAGTTACCATTGATAGTAATTTCAGTCCTACACAGTAATTAGAACAGATGATATACCCTTCGTCACAGACAAAGCCAAATAGAATCTCATTCCCCAATATCTCTGGGCAAATGAAAGCTGGTCATAATAGTAAACTATATGCAATCTAATTTTGTTGACATTCAAAAGCAATCTTGCATTTTTTTCATTTTACAAAAAAACTAAAGAATGTATGTGTAGTCAATTTAGACAAAAATTCATTGCTATATAACTTAAGGTATACTTATTTAAAAAACAATGTAATTTAGAAAGATTACATGTAGACTACATTTGTTTAATTTCTTCTTCCTTAGGAATTAAAAATTAAAATCTATGACCATATTTTTATGTACTTGTACTAAGTTTAATAAATTGGAGGCAACTTTAAGTTTTTTAATGGCATCATGTATGATGATGGAGACATGGACAAAGACATGGAGACATGGACAAAGCCAAAGGGGATGAATTCAATGGTAGGAAGTGGGGAAGGGTGGGGAGGAGGGGCCTGGTGGGGTAAAAATGGAGACAATTATACTTGAACAACAAAAAAACAAGTTAGTTTATAACTCATGGACTTAATTTACAACTCCATGGTTAACATTGCCAAAGCCTGCCTGAGACGATTAAGTACATGCATGCAAGATGAAGTGAGTGTTTACAGAAAAACATAATTTTTTGAGATTGAATTGTCTCCATTGATTAAATTCAAGAGTGAAATTCCAAAGAATTGAGGAAAACTACTCATGAGAGGTTCCGTTCGATGCACATTTCATTGGAGTCATCTACCAAACATATGAACACAATCGTGTCTCTTTAGAAGAACAAAGCAGAATTTTCTCTATTTGAGGAAATGGTCTGGTCTTGAAAAACACCCAGAGGCACCAGCTAATCCATAACTGGAATGAGGTGACAAAACTGAAGCAGAAAAAAAAAAGAAATTTGGCTCCAAGCTCATCAAAACTAATGTGGGAAAGCCCATCCAATTTTTGTAACCAATAAACTTCAAAGTACTGGTGGCTTTTCTCTTCATATTTTACTGCTTATGCTACTTTCCAATCAGGGACAACTTGCAACAAGGAAGGCAAAGATACTGACAGCACGACTCACACACAGTTGCTCAACACATAAATTAGATTTGTTTGGCAACTAATTTGTGGCTATTTTGATTTGAATGTTAAAAATGGAAATGAAAGTTCTGGTTTCAGAATGAGACTGAGTTTAGCATATTTGACTCTGGAAAGTTTGTCGCAATGAATTGTAAGGCAATATGAGAAATTGCAGGGCAGGTTTTCTGGGAATTGGGAATAGTGAGTCCAGCATGTGTTCCCAAAGAAATGAGACTGATCTGCAATATACTTCAATCGTTTATCACAAAGATGATAAGCTAAATTTAGCATCTTTGTAAATGGAAATGAAAGGGCATTTCCCTGGATTGGAAGCAAAAGACTCACATGACACATTTTATTACTCCAAATGATTTTGAGTAATAAAAATGTACATTGTTCCAGGTGCGCTGGAAGACACAAAATAGGGATAAGCTTAAATCATACTTGTGGCATGTTTACAATCTACTCTGGCAGCAAAAGGAAAATGGACAAAATCTTCAGATGGTAATTCAGGGTCCCATTGTATGATATGGGCTACAGGTTCCGCAGATCAAAAGAGGAAGTTAGAATGAATGGAGTGACAGAGAGGACTACTCAGAGAAATCGGAGGTTTGCCTCAAGGTCTGAATTTATGATTGCGCTTCAGATAGGCAAGGGAAGTGTGGGGCCACTTTGATGAAGACCATGACTGAATTCAGGACAATTAGCATAGATTTTAGTTTTCTATTGCTTTTATAAAAAGCTAAAAAATAGTGCCTAAAAAACACAATTTTATTATGAAACCTAACAACTTGACTAAAATTAAGGGGCCAGCAAGGTTGACCTTCTTACTTGACACCCTGGGGGGGGGGTCCCTGCTCTTGATTTTTGCACGCTTTTAAAGATCTCTCTGGCTCTTGCACAAAGAACCCTACATTTCAAGATGAGCAACAAGAAATTTATTCATTTTCATGTGGCCATCTCTTTTTGATCATAGCTGAGAAAGGTCCTCTGCTTTTAAGAACTCACGTGATTAGATTGGATTAGATCCCAGGTGATCTCCAAGGCCTTAAACCCTAATCAAATCATCAAAGTCTCTTTGCTAAATAAAGTAACATAATCACAAGTCTTGAGGATTAGGAAGTGGACATTTTAGAGAGCCATTCGTTTCTTATCATATCATAAGCGTTGGAAGGGATAAGCTCCCTTGCTTTGTTTTTTCTTAAAGTTTTCTAACTTTTAAAATCTCGCTCCTTCAATATTACATTAGGATAAGCTCTACCCCATAGAAAGAGCCTGATTCTAATTTGAGTGTGGAGTTTGGGTCATTGTGAAAAGTAAAAGGAGCTCAATTTTCATAATTTTCTAATTTGCTTCAAGTCAGTCATGACATTAGCCTAGATAACTTAAGCCCATTTTCATCAGAATATTGCACCTGGGAACTCATGCTTCTTTTAAATGATATTACATGATGACCTTGGTGGTCGTTGTTCACAAGTGGGACAACAGGTAGACTGTTCTTGTGTTGTCTGCAGTTGTCAAGACTCCCTCAAGACTGGGGGCCGATATTTTTGGCAAAGCTGTCCAATTCAGATTGCTCCTCTGGCAGTCATTCAGACCTCAAAGCACACAGAAACCTAAATGTCGAACAAGTTGCTAGAAGTATTCATGTCTGCAAACTACCTTCTTCTATTCTTCTGCTCACACCTGTCTCATAAAATTCCACTCTTTGATCTTCTATTTACTAACCTACATTTGGGCTTCTTAATCTGTATTTTGTGGTCTGCAGAACCAGCCCTGTCCAGTATGACTGCTTTTATCTTGTCTAAGTGCCTATTCCAACAGCAGAGAGTAGGAAGACATCCCTAAGAAGCAAAAGTTATAGCTTGAATCTCAGTAGCAAATGCAGGGTACAGTAAAAGTAGGTTTACAGTTATGTGTATGCAAAACACAGTTTATTCTTGTGTTATTGCTTATTAATTATTATATTATTTGCCATATGAACATAATTTAAACTACTTTTGTCCCACCCTGTATAGTTAATTGAATATGCTGTTGTTATTCTATGCAGGGTTTTAAATGTTGGACAGATAATTTTGCCTTCAGTACTGGACCATGAATGAGGAAGTTTCAGGATCTAATTGATACTTTAGAGAAATTGTTCAGGTGTATCTTCTGAGAAAAAAAAACCACGAGAATTGGGGAGATGTAGACATGAGGTCAGGTATGAGGTCTGTGTGGTAGTTAAGGAAATCAAGATTATGTCAATTAAAAAAACACACTGGATTCACTTAGGAATTTACAAAATGTTTAAAGTAGCATTTCTTTTTTTTCAAAATCCATATGCTATTTAAATTGAAGTACAGAATTTTAGAATCTGGTTTTTGATGTATGTGTTTTGTGTGTGAATGCATGACTATGTATAGTATATAATGAAAACAGTTTTATAAAAAATCTCCAAGCGGATAAATGAATGATAATTTTATCATTTCAGATGTTGTTTGAGATTATAGTCATATTCAGTTTGTTTAATTGTACACAAATACCCCATACCTTAGCTTTATTTTTAGAAAGTGTATTCCTGATTATAGTAACTATGAAGAAAATAAAAATTATCTTTTTCTCAGGAGAAAATGCATGCAAAGTTAACTGTAATAATTTCCTAGAACATCTCTTAACGACTTTTGTCATTATCCGCTTTTAAAAACAGCTCTGTCTAAAGTTTCAGTCTAAGAAGGCATAAATAATAACAATAAAAAGCCTCAAACCCTTGTTCCACATCTTTCATGGATCTTAAAAATATAAGGGTAGTAATTGAAAAATTAAAACAAAAATAATCTCCCAAATGCATTAGAGTACAGAAAGAGGAGATTGATCATTTGATCAATCCTCTACAGATTATTTTAGGAAGAGGATGATTTCTTTCAGTTTCTCCACATCCCCTTCCTTTTGTGCTCAAGGTGAACAGCTAATGAGTGAGCAGCTATGACTTTGGTAGGGAGGGGCCATCTGCTTTTCGAGCCAACTGTGAAAGAAATTACGAGGTAGATGTGAGGGTGGAAACAAACATCAAGGAGCTGACTAGAGCTGGTGTCCAGTGTGGTGGCCAGAGGCCACCTGTGGCCACTGAGCACTACAAATGTACATGTAAGATGCACACCAGATTTTGAAGACTTGGTTCAGAAATAATGTAAAAGATCTTAATAATTTTCATATTGTGGAGTACAATCACAATATTTTGGATATATTGAATCAATACAATCCATATTAACTTCAAAAAAGAATAGATTGTTCAGGACCACACTCTTCAGTACTTCTGATGACCCACAGGTCAACTTATGCTGAGTTACTGTTATTCAGGTTATATTATAATAAATATTAAGAAACTGAAAAAATATATAAACTTCATAGAAGTATACTTCTATACTGAATGATATTAAACAAATAAGATAACATAAATTGAATATTCCCACTATATGATAACTCATTTTTATGCTTTACTAGGTGGAAAATTCAAAAAGGGACAATTTGTTATGAAGATAAAATATAACAACTATTATCTTTAGCGTCAAAGAAATATCTAAAGTTAAGTAAATTTGAAAACTAAATTTTATTTATTTGCAACAGTACACTTCGATATTTACATTTTCTTAAATGCAACTTCTTAAATTTATTTAAAATTACAGTTATAGCAAACTGACTCTACTGAGAGGGAAACTTTAAACATTAATGCAGATAGTTACATTCCTATTATCTAACAAGAAGGGATCTATTTATAATTTATTCAAATGAGCCATGTACAGTGTTGAAACCAAACAGATTGCAATTCAACATTCTATGGCAGCAATTTTCAACCTTTTTCATTTCATTGAACACATAAACTAATTACTAAAATTCTGTGGCACACCAAAAATATATTTTACTTTTTCCCCATTTGACAAAAAAAAATTGGTATCATTTTAATTTACTGTGTTGGCTGTTGTCATATTTTTATTTAAAAGTCTAAGATCAGTGTCCCAGACTAAATAGTCAGATATTGCA
This sequence comes from Sturnira hondurensis, assembly GCF_014824575.4. Lineage (NCBI taxonomy): Eukaryota > Metazoa > Chordata > Mammalia > Chiroptera > Phyllostomidae > Sturnira > Sturnira hondurensis. The sequence continues at coordinate 7,565,560 of NW_028089093.1, read as the reverse complement.
TGTTTTAAAAATTCTTGTGGCACACTGGATGAAAATAGCTGCTCTGTGGTATAGATGCGTTAACTATTTCATAGAACAAAAAAGTAGAAAATATCTAATAAATTAATTATTCTGTGCTATTTCAATGCATTTATAGAATGCTTGTTACTACCATGAGTTAGGTAAAGAGATTTCTATATTTAAACCTGCTTCAACTTTGATTAATTCAGAGAGAAAACTTTGATGATAAATTTACCTCCTTACTGACCTAATATATTGAGCTCTTTAAAGTTTAGGAAAACAACTTATATTCTTAATGCTTAGTATTAGACACTGTCATGAATTATTTGAGAGGGAAGTTTCCCCTTTTGCCTGGACCTTGCAGAGATTAGGCTAAAGAACAGGATCACTCCCTTCTGTGCCAGTCAATTCAGAATGTTTGGAAAACTCATAGATCATTTCTTGGAGGGTGCTTCTAGGACACAACTGTCTCAATTATAAATAGGGTCATATGAAAGTTAATGAGTCCTTTAAATAACTCACTGGTGCCTTGTTCCATTTATTTTTGCTAATACGTTAGGGCAGAGATTACTTTCCTATGACACTGAGAAATGAAAAATTATTGTCATTTGCAGGTTTGAAACTATTTTTGATTTGTTATTATGTGTTAAATTTAATTCAGGTCCACATATTAAAGATCCCTAATCATAGAAAATAGTTCAAGTATTGTGACTTCTGAGGAGTAGAAGGTGGGTCAATTTGATAATTACTGTAATGTGTAAGAATGAAAAGAAAAATAAATCTATTAAAAATGTTAAACATTTTTCACTCTGAAAACAGAGCACAATATGTCTCTTTGTGATTTACATTAAAAGTGGTAATAATGGTGTTTATTCAAGAAAGATGAGGTTAAAAAGAAGTAAAAAAGGCCCTGGCTGGTGTGGCTCAGTGGACTGAGTGCCTGCCTGTGAACCAAAGGGTCACCAATTTGATTCCCAGTCAGGGCACATGCCTGGGCTGCAGACCAGGTCCCTGGTTGGGGGAGTGTGAGAGTCTTTCTCCCTTCCTTCCCCACTGTCTAAAAATAAATAAATAAATCTAAAAAAAACAAGTAGAAGAGCAAAAAAAAAAAAAAACCACTTCAGAACAAAAGTCTATTTGTCATTCTCACATGCACTGTACAGATCCCACAAAACCCCAGCCATCAGGCTCTGTGCAGCAGCCCGTGATCCAGGAAGCTTCAACCATGTGTTCTGACCTCAGCTCAAGTTTTTGTTGTTGCCAAGTTAAGGAGAGAGAGATACCGAACATCAAATATGAGCAAAACTCTCTTGGCCTGAAAGTTGCACACGTCATTTCTATTAATCATTCATTGGCCAAGACTAGTTCTTGGCTGTACCTAACCTCCAGGGCAAAGTGATGTAGAGGACTAATGGAAGATGTGCGGAGTTTTATTGGAGGATTGTCTCTGTCACCCAATATTCTTTGTTTCAATTAATCCACTAAGAAACACACTCAACTGCTCTCGGACTGAGACAATCCAAAGACCAATCCAGTCTCTGCTTCCAGATCACTGAGTCCTCTGGTTGATATTCTGTGTGAGAGTCTCTCTGTCAGGTTCAGATGTCTCTGCTTTCAATTGAAATATATAAACTAAAAAAGACAAGTTAGCGTAGCCTTTATGTACATATATAGTATGCATATTATATATATGTGTAACCCATACATGACACTTAATAATAAAGGATGATTAGGTATAGTAATGGAACAGAAACAGAGCAAATACCATTAAGAGAAGAGTAAATTGAGCAACACAGAACAGCCATTAGTCCACAGAGTTTTCAGTCCCCATGAGCAAGCATTTTGAGAAGTCCCAACCTGGAATTGAGGAATATTCCTCTATTGGGTCTAAGTTTTGGCGGGGAGGCCCCAGAGAGTCCATTGTTCTTTGTGCCTCCTGGCTTCAACTTTAAGGATGTTCTTTTTTCCCCTCATTGTGCTTGTTCCCATCAGACATGGGTTTAGGGAATCTCTCTACTGGGAGACTGAAGAAATGTCCCAGCCAGCTTCCTGCACACAGCAAGTTTGGGAGCTTGGAGTTATTTTATATCTCTAAAAGCTGCTCCCCCTCCAAACACAGAGTTTCTTTACCAGTAGAACTCACTGGTAAAGTAGAACCCAGGAAGCTTTCCTTCTAATCTTTTCCATGTACCCAGAACATACTTAACTCCCTTCTAGGTTGTACTTCTCTAGTCTTTATTTCATTACTCATTATACATAACATGGTTACCCAGAAGCTGCTATAATTTCTGAGCAAACCCACACTCTTAATCTAGTTATTACACTGGATCATTTTACCAAGCGATTCAGTGCCACATTCGTAACCTGTTCTTTGCTTTGAGACAATTTAATTGGTCGGGAACATATTACCAGACATTTGTCTGTAAAGACTTTTGCACTCTTGTTGTTTACTATGGTCATGAAGCAATTGGTTTTCCAAAGGCTGTGTATTAGACTCTGTCTATTCCTTTCACTTGTGCTTGCAAACTCGCCAACCTATTTGGAGGTAATTTATTACTTAATATAGGTTGCCTAATAAAGGTAATAACACATCACACACATTATTAACACCCTGCTTTCAAACCAGCACCACAAATCTGTTAGGCATGTGATCTGCTGCTCACACTATCCTAATGTTTTGGTACTGTATGAAATTAAACACCATCTTCTGAAAACACCTAATATCAGTTCTCTTTCTGCATCTCCTGGTTAGATCATTAGGCTGATGTCAAATATAATACTTTTTTGAATATATCATCTCACTTCTGGTACCAATTTCTAAAATAACCAAAATAGGTTATATAAGACAGATAGATTAGAGAGACAGAAACAAACAATCTCACATCTTAACGCTCAATACAACAAAGGCTTCTTTCTGACTCCTTATGAATCCGTCCCATATTTGAGCTCACTTCGGGAACTGCTCTCCTTGCCGCGGCTCAGTGATCCAGGCTGTTTTGATGTTTTGGGTCCATAACACGTGGCCTTGTGAGCACACGTTAAAGGAAGAGAGAAACTGAAGAACGGTGCCTGAGATTTTCACTATTTTAGCCCAGAAGTGGGGGCACATGACACTTATTCTCACATGTTATTCTCCAAAATAGTTTTATGGTTCAAAGTAATTGTAAGAGTACATAGGAATGTGGAGGAGTAAATGAAATGTTTAGTGAGTATTAATCTCTGCCCCAAGAGAGAAAACCCCCATCTCCCCTACATTTTTGTAAAGATAGTACTGTAATATATTTACCTATTTTAAAACAGAATTTTCTATAACTAACATTATTTCAAAAGAAAAATAAAAGGCAGTATAAAGCTGTAGGTTCTTTTTTTTTTTAGTCTATCCTGGTTTGTTATCTCTGTTATTTTGGGCCAAGAGAGGTTAAATGAGATAATTTTCATAAAACACCAGACACGTATGAAGTATTTGACAGTCTTTAGCATTAACTGAGAAGCATAGTCTATTATTGTATTTTCTACTTTCTTAGAAATAACGTAGGTATTTGGTCCATAATGTTCTGCTAATATTAGTAAATGATATTAGTGAAACATGACAGAGAAACCTAATTCTTTTGTCACTGAAAAAGATAAAAGCCAAGTTTTTGCTTACAGACTCCAAATAATTCTAGGGAAGCCAGTTATTTGGCTTTCCCAAGGAACAAATGGCCCAAGACTTGGAACACATAATGTGAAACTATTGTAAGTAAACTAAAGAGGAGGAGGGATGGTGATGAAGAGGGGAAAGGGTTAAGAGAAGGAACGATTAAATTTAATGAGAAAAGCTAGTTAATTTTGTCTTAAAGAAAACCTAAGCATAATTGTGGTTAATTAATAATAGACACACATGCCTCCACCATCTTATTTTAATACCTGCAATATTATTCTGTTTGATCTCTTTTCATTGGAAACCGTTGGCTAAATGCTACAGATACAGAGAACTTTGCTATAATCAGAGAAAATGAGTTTCGACTTTGAATCCGATCTGTAGTCTGGCTCTTTTATAGCTGTCCTGACTTCTAAAGAAACAGATTTCTTTAAAAACAGAACCTGTTAGAATGTGGACATGTTTGACATATTAAAACTCTACATTTGTTTGATCTCACCAAACAATTTGAATGTACATCAACAGAAATAAAGCTCACATCTGCCACAACAGGCATGTTTACAATCATTTTAATGATACTATTAGATGTAGCTCTTCAGGGCTTGCTATTCTAGGCTGCTATATGAAAACCATGTGAGATAAGTTTACCACCTGTGCACAATGGAAATAACCCATTTAAATGAATCATGGCAAATACAAATAGAAGATAGAGCTCAATTCATTTCCTAGGTTAAAATATGACCTTACAAAATAAGATTTTTTTTGTGGATGAGTATGTCTTTACTTTAAACCAGAAAAAAAAAAGCCATAAACAGACTTTTCCTGATCTCAGAACAATGGAACTTCATTGTCTCTGGAAAAGTCTTAGTTGACAGATAGGTACCGAACTCATATACAAAATCTGAACTCAAAAATCTTCTCTAAATATTTACTTGGTTCTTCAGGTATCTTGCATTTAGATGCTTTCAGAAAGTTAGTAGTTAACTAAACATAATTTTATTGCTTCTAATACATTTATCTTCAAAAAGGGTAGAAATTGTTGTGTCCTTTTTGAATACTGAAAGAATTACAGGATAATTCCTCCTGAATCTGTACTATTTTTAACCCCATTTTTGTTCATTTTCTTGGTCAGGGGTTGTTGGAGTGTCCTGTTGATTACAATGAAAACCATTATTGAGTGAATTCTAGGTTTTTTTTTAATTTTAAACCTTATTTTTGTACACATCTGTATTCCTAGACAATCAAACTGTAATTATGATAGGAATTCTTTATAGGTCTCCATACGACTTGGTATAACAATGTGGAAGATAAAAACAAATAAATGTACTTTCATTTGCCAAATGCTTTCTATGGGTCTGAAACTATACTAAGCCCTAGAAATAGAAACACAATAGAACCATAATAGAAATAATAGAAACAGAAATAACCAGCTACTAGCTGCTTTCTAGCAGCTACTAGGTTGTAAGAGGGACACAGCAGCTAAGGAATTTCTCACTTTCAGTAAAAGGCCCAGAAACCTTTACCCTGCTTTATGACACTAGGGGGCTTCCTGATTCCTTAGCTTCACGCCCTGCCCACCCACCCCAGGTTGTGTGGGAACAAAATCTTCTTACTATGGTTAACAAAGTAGACGAGTGTGAATTAATTGGAATATTTCCTTAGTGTTCAGGTCATAGGTAGCAATCTAGGGTATCACAGTTAAATTCACTCTCTACAATCACAAAAGGACAGATTACAAAGAACAGTTTATCAAAAGGAGATGTTACAATGAGAAAAAAAAGAGGAAAGGTTGCATTACTATGTCTCATTGCGTGAACATTAGGGATATTGGTGGTGAGGTTCTCTACAAACAAAGTTTCTTGCTACCTACCTATCAGGTAACAAAGTTAGTGAAGAAATAAATAAAGCAGGACTTTTTCTGATTAGATAAAATAAGAGTCAAAGATTGCTTTGACTTTTTAGGAATGTAGGAGTTACTCTACTGTGGTAGAAAATTGCTGGAGTGAATCTAATCTCTTTGAATCTCTTTCCGTGTGTCAATGTGGTATTTTCTCTGATTTTTCTACCCACTATTTACCAGAAGGTGGCCTATTTTGTGAGGCTGAAGTATGTAATGATGCACACTGAGAGTGTGTTTTGTTTTTCTGTCTATGAGGCTTTTATGGTTTCATTTCCCCCTTTTGATTTTCAAGGAGGTAATTGTGTAACTCAATGGTACACACCTGGCTTCTGAGTAGACTAGCCCAGGCTGGTAAGAAAACAATTCGCAAATCTCCGAAGTCTTGACAACATTAATATGTCAAATTTAATAAAACTGTGCACAGATACTAAACATACCTGCTGAATACTGATTGGAGAGACCCTCCTATGTATAAGATCCACTATTTAGCTAAGTAATTCTTCTTAGAAACTAAAGTAGTTCTCACAGTAAAAAAATAAATCCTGTACTTGAATGAAAATGTATTCTACATATCTTTCTGTTGCTATATACCAACAATGATTTTCTAAAATATCTTAGTAAAATTTTATGAGATCAGGATGAAGAAATGTTTATGCTTTAAACGGAACAAATAGAATTGTAGGCACATAGAACCCTTTAAACAGAAGAGAAAAAGAGAGAAAGATCTTATACCCCGCAAAATATTTAAAATATAATATATTCCAGGGCATTCAAAAGTTTATATAATTGGATACTGCCTATGCAAGATGAGATTAAAGAGATATGACTAATTTTCTAAAATCAGATTTCATGATTATCTTGTACCAAAGTAACAGCTACACGTCTCCTCTGCATAGAATAAAAATAAATAAATAAATAAATATAACAATAAAAGAGATGAGTGTATTTCTGAGCCACTTGATATTTATGAAGCAAGTGCAGCAACTGGTTGTCTCAAAGCTTCTACTGAGGCTTATAAAACTCCTTCCAATCCCCATGCCATTGTGCTGGGAACTCTCCTGAACATCTGGCAGTACAATATTTTTTATTGATACTTTCAATATATTGAACTAACTAAAAAAAGCTGGTGATATTCAAGAATTATTATTATCATCATTATTGTTATAACATCTGGGAAGCAATAGTTGGGTCAATTTCAATGATGTTTAGAGTATTAACTCCTTTACCAGTAGAAATAAGAAATGGCCCTTCTGGTCACAAAATAATGCTTGGGAGGACACTATCCAGTTTTCCTGCTGTGTTCTGTCTTTCTTCTCCAAAGTACTATTTGACTCAGCATACTCAGCAATTAAGAGCATACTTAGCGTTCTAATGCAGAGGTATCCTGTCATCAGCAACATTCTCAAACCATCAGTGGATGCCAATATTATCTTGAACAGAGCTGGAGGATTGGGTCGATGCCAGTGCCTCTGAATGAAGTATTGGTTGATAACAGGATGCAGAACAGCCAGAAACCAATGATCCCTGACTTTGAGAGACTCCTGTTAAGATTTGGTGAAACTTTTCAGCAAGCTGCGGCCTGAACTACTTTGGGATACAGACAATGTGCTAGCAGAGGCTGAGCTGCTGGAGAATAAACAGTCAAAACTCAGCGTGTTGGCCTGTGTTCAGTCGTCCTTAGAAGACAGACATTCTCTGCCTATGGCTTGCAATCAGGACTGCCTGAGAGTCTACCCTCATAATTTGCAGCTTGGCCAGGTTAGAAAAGCCAATTTCTGTTTGCCAACTTCAGGCTGGTATAAACACCAGCATGAAGACACCATCAGCCTTCATTAGGAGATACAATAAGAAGACACCTCAGTACCTTTCTCTGAGGGAGGAAAACCCTCTAGCAAGAACACGTTACTAGTTATGCGTATATATCCTAGCTTTAAAATTATGTTTAAGCAATTTACTTTGGCCACAGATACAAGAGCATGGCATTGATTAAGAGCAAGTCAATTGGAACCACTAAAATGAAAGGAAAATACACTAACAATAAGACAATAAACATGGCTAGGACACATCTGTGGAAACCCCTGGGCCTCCAACCAAGCATCAGTGGGAAAAAGGACACGGAAACAATAGATCCTTCAGGAGAAACATCTTCACCAAAACCCAGTTTAGCTGTGGTTGGGAAGGAAAACAAAAGGACAGATCCTCTCTCCATAGCAGAACTGAAGGTTCTGGAACCGAAGCAATGACAGATCAATTGGCTAATCAGGTAATTTACTTCACAGCCAGGATAGGGTATTCTGTCATTAGGGAAAGACATATGCTCTCAAAAGGAACTATTGTGTGTTTTAGTGGTTTACATTTAAAACGAAGAGTTAAGTTATAGCAGTTCTTCTCCACGGTTGTGTTTTGTTATGTGTTAAGGGCAAATGACTCCTATTTTAACTTGGAATCACTAGATCATGAGTAGTCACATCTAACCTGTCAGAGAGTAATGCATACTGCTTAGGTATTGCAGAAAAGGAACCATAGACAATAAGTGGAAGACCTCCACACAGTTGTCCTTGTAGGAGAGGTGAGTATCTTCCACTTGAGGATGGATGTTGCACAGCCAGCGGTGGAGCTACTGCAGACACCGTTTAATGAGCCTCCCAATTCCAACCCCAACTTCTTTCCCTTTTGTTAATTCTCAGATGATTTTTGTTCTTCTAGTGTCTCTCAAAGCCAGAAATAGTCACGTGGTCCAATTCCAATCAAAGTAACTTAACTTGGGATCTTGTTTGAAAGATTATTTGTTGGGAAGGAAACAATAGCTGACTAGCATAACTCCTTCCCCTTTGTTTATGCCTTGCAAATGTGATTTATAGAGCTATGGAAACCATACGTATCTAACATGCAGGAATGAGCAGGACAAATAAGTGGCATAGTAAAAAATCAAAGGAATATAAATGTAGTATACCTTAATGAATGATCTATGAAACAATCCACGTCAAAGCATCTTTCTAAATAAACAATCACATTATATTGTGTAGCCACTGTTGGTCAGGTAGTTTGTTTTTTATACTCTAAATTTTTTTAAATTGATAAGTGCTCACAGATCATTAACTCAGAAATTTACAGACTGTCATATTTGAGAAACATATGCATATAGAGTCACCAGATCATAGCATTCTGTGCATTGTTTGCTAATCTTTAAACAATAAAGTATGAAATATATATATATATATCACATGTATAATGGAATACTACTCAGTCATAAGAAAAGATGAAATATTACCATATGCAACAACATGAATAGACCTTGTGAATATCATGTTAAGGGAAATAAGCCAGACAGAAAATGTTAAGAACCATAAGATTTCACTGATATGTGGGATATATCATTGAAAGCAACAAAAGAACAAACAGGAGAAATAAATGAAAACCTCACAGAGACAGACAACAGTATGGTGGTTAACAGGGAAAAAGAAGGGATGATTGTAAAGGGTAAAGAGGGTCAAATACATAGCGAAGAACAATGATTTGACTTTGATTACAATGCAATATACAGATCATGTATTATAGAAGTGTACACTTGAAGGCTATATAATCTTATTATCCAATGTTGCCCTGATAAATTTATTAAAATCTAGGTAAGGTTAAAATGGGATGTTATTTCTGAGATGTAATTTATAGGAATTCAGTTATCTATAGAACACTTCAGACCAAACCCAGGGCATTTTTAAGTTTCCACTTTGATGGCTCTTCAGGGTCTACAGGACACAAGACTTGGGTATGCTTAAGGCAGCCTACATGATAGGATATTGCACTACAAGGCTAGACTCCTAAAAGATTACATCTTCAATAAACCACAGCAGAAGATGCAGTAAATAAATGTCCTTATGCCACTGGTATCATGGGAGTGGAAAAATATTCTTTTGAGAATTCATGAGCATAATCTGGTCTTTACATAGATTTTTTCTCATCTTTACACAATTTAGTCAGTGGAAGAACCCCAAGAAACTGACAAAAGTAAATGCAAAACCTATATTATAAAACTTTAACTTCAACTAAGAGCTCATACATAGATAAATACCAAAAACTAATAGGGAAAAAATGTACCATGAATGAGGACCAGCTAAAGTAAACTTGCTGAGCAAGTATACTATATATATTAGATATATGAAGTAATCTTTAAATATGCATGCTTTATATACTTCAAAAATAAAAGTAAGCTTGAAAATTTGAGTGAAGGTTAAGAAACTTTAAAATGTTGGTAGAGACGTAAAAAAGGAATCAAATATAAATTTCAAAATGAAAAAAGCAAAGCAAAAATTTCATTGTATCAAGGTAGAAGCGCAAGTTAGAAAAAAAACTCAAGAAAATATTCATGAGGCAATCAAAGAAAAAAGTTAAAACATCTAATACTGGTTATGAGACATAGAAATTGAATTGAGGATGTCTGATAAAAGTCTCATTGAATTTCAGAATAAGAAGAATAGTATAACAAGTAAGACAATAGTTAATAAAGAAAAATGAATATAATTATGAATTTTAAGATATAATTATGAAATTATGAATATGCATCTCCAGAATAAAGGACAGAAATCCAAATTTTATACCAAAAGAGCAAAAAATTAAACAAATTAATTAAAAATTCTGATAAAGATATATCATTGCATTAGAATATATTATATAGTAGTACTATAATAGTGATAATAGTAATTAAATTTCAGAGGCAAAGACAACATTTTTAATGGCGAGAAAAAAATTTACCATTTGTAGAGGAAGGCCAGGAGATGGGCATCTCAACTCCAACAATAAAAGTGAGAAGCACTGTAACAAATTTGCATTGTGGTGTAAGAGCATAAATGTTATCACTAGTAATTCTATACCTGGAACTACTATCCTTCAAAAACTAAGGTGAAATAAAATATTTGTTTTCAGGAAAACAAAAAGTGAGAGGATGTGCCTGCTGACTCTCACTAAAGAAACTTTCAAAGGCCTTCCATGTATGTGGAAGGGAAGCATTCCTGGTGGAAGGTTTGACATGCGAGAAGAAATCATGAGAAAATGATTAGTTTTCTTTCTTTCTTTTTTATCTGTATATTCTTTTCTATAGTAATACTTTCTAAATAAAATTTTATTTTCTTAATATAGAGAAATTACCTAGGATCCATACTTGAATTCTCACTTTCCTTATCCAGGCAATATTGCCTCATCAGTTATAAATAAGGATAAATTCTTAGCAAAATAACTAAGAGTTTAAAAGCAATTAGCATGTGTTTGGTGCTGTTGCAGCACTGTCCAACATACATTGACAAAGATGCATGATTTTTTTCTTCCATGTTTATATATATGTATTCTATTGCAAAGAAAATGCAAAAACATGATTGTTTGAGATTTTCAAAATCTTGATGATTTACATTTCCCAGTTTATAAGAGAAGTTTTTAAAGGCGTACTATATCACCAGGTGAGAAATTGCAAAATTTCCAAAGCTACAGCATTTCTATTGCTTATAATATCAGGTAAAAAGAATCTACTTAATCTTGTTTGTTACTTTAACTTTCTAGTTCTAATTGAAATAGTGTACACAAATTAGTGCCCCCAAAGTGTTAACGATGCACTAAACATTTATGGAGTTTATTTCACATTGGAACTTTCAGCATCTCCTGAAAATACTTTGTAAACTTTGCCATAGCATTCTTCATGAATTTCTTCCCTTTTAATCTAATGCATACACAGGTGCAAGGAGGCTCTAACATGGAATGTGTAGTTTTGGAAAGGAGTCAGAAAAACCCCTCTAGGTTAGTAGTTTTGAAAAGTTTAGTTAACCTCTATGGACCTTCATTCCCCTACATGTAAATCAACATGTTTGAATGATATCCCATTTCCAGGGGAGTGGCACCCAGACCATGGGGTTTTGAGGTAATTAAATGAGATAAGGCATGCAAAGTTTATAAAACTGGGTATGGTACTTGCAAAATCAAAAGATTTTTCCCCTTTGCATCTGTATGCCAGGCATTGTGCTAAGTGTCTCATGTCTTACTCAATTTACTTTTTGACATGACCAATTAGAAAAGTAAAGATAAGCAAACTAACTAAACAACCAAAAGGCATGTTGGCTAGTAATCCATTTTTAATTCCAGTCTCTCAAATTTCAAACTAGTATAATCCAGCTACATCTTCATTTTCTTATCCAACCAGTCTTTTTAAAAATATTTTTTTATTTATTTTTAGAGAGAGGGGAAGGGAAGGAGAAAGAGAGGGGAGAAACACCAATGTGTGGTTACCTCTCACATACCCCTGTACTGGGGGCCTGGACCACAACCCACACATGTGCCCAGACTAGGAATTGAACTGGTGACTCTTTGGTTCACAGACTAGTGCTCAATCCACTAAGCCACACCAGCCAGTCTTATAAGACGCTAAAGTTTCTTCCCATCTCTTCATATTGAAAGTAACAATAGCTACCATTTATTGCATGTCTGCAATTTGCCAGAATTGTAACAGAAGCCTTATGCTGTTTAAGGCTAAAAGTCTAAAAAGACTAGACTATTTAATCTAAAGACTATTTAATCTAAAAGTCTAGTGCTTTTTTCTCATTTTTTGTCCTGATTAATGGAACTGTGGCATTTAAGATTTCTGACCATTCACTTTCCTAGATCAGGGTTTTCTCTAGATTCTGGAGCTACTACACATTTCAAGCACATCTCTCCTTTCTCAACTCCTCACTGTAGCCTTCACAATCATACACAATGTGTTGTTTTGCTTCTGCATCCTTCCAGTACCCATCATCCTAGGCCTGCTATGCTATACAAATCCCAATGGCACCTTCCCATCAGATTGTTTTGTGGCATTCTACAACTGCCCAGGTGTTTTTACATCGGAACTTGAGGGTAAATTTGACAGCAGCATTCACTAAGGATTCACTGTGGAGCATTGTTCTCTTCCTTGAAACCCACTTACTGATCCAGAGATAGAGAACACCTATGTTTAAATTCTTCTCCAGTGAAAAGAAACAAGCTAATTTATTTGCATTTTATTTCATTGTTCCCCAAAATAGAAGGAGAAAGCAAAGGTGTTTTCTGAATCACTGACATTCTTGGACCAAGTAAGTCAGGTGAGAACTATGTTATGATAGAATTTGTGAAAATGGCTATTTTTGAAACAAATTAATTTAGATAAGAGCTATAAAAATTACATAGGACTTGCAGTTTTCAGAGAATTATGTACTGGTTTCCAAGGTTCTTTTATTATAAGGTATAAAATAGAGAAGTATTAATATTATTTTAAAAATATAAATATTTGCTTACTTGTCATCAAAAGCTTTCTTTTTTTTGTTTGGAAAGAATGGCTAATACAAATCAACCACATTATGGAATAGCACTATTAATATGATACTTAATTTTAAAATAATTTTCCACTGGGGGAGCCAAATATATGAATACTATAAGACTGTTAAATATTTGATTTGTTCTGTATAAGGATAAAAAAAGTAAATTGATATTATCTTCTTGTATTATATGATCAATTGTTTGTTACCTGAAGGAAGACAAAAATTTATATGAATTATTATATTTATACACTAATATACGTGTATATACATATATATAATATACATATGGATACATATACCATAAACAAAATACACTTTTTTACAAGTTTTGATTGTGGTTATTTATCAGAGGACATTTTCTTCTATAATTTTCAAGATAAAACACATTCTTTTAATGTTAACCTGTGCCTATGTGGTTATGTATTCTATTATTAAGCAAGCAACCTGGATTTAATTCCCAGCCCAGACTGCACACTCCCCAGGCTACTTTGTTCAACACCTGTAAAGAAGAAAATTACTAATGCTACATGAAAGCACCTATTTTAGTTTTAAGGCAAGGTGCTAGTTTCCAATAAAGGGATAAAGTGTTATTTTGCTTTGCTTTCTGTTGGAAATGTAGGAGTCGTGGCCTTTCAGCAGGAGATAAAAAGTCCCTCCACAAAGGGTTTCCTTCCCAGTGTATGCATGACTCTGTGCTGCACCACATGTTTTTCTCATAAAGAAGAGAAAAATGCAGGTATTAGAGATTCTAATTATATGTTTCTACAAACTGAATTAACACGGAAATGGCAAATTGCTTGAGGGAGTATTTAACCCTGTGTCTTTAAACCTTTCAAAAGTATTTGTGTTTCTCCATACTTGTACTCTTAAAGCCCACTTGACTATTTTCCCAGGATAGCTGCACCCCAAAGACTCACTTTTTATTGACACGGTGGCAACTATTGGATAGAACTTCTTCCAGCTGTTCTTGAGAGGTGTAATTTTTCATTGCTCACAAATCTTAACATTTAAGATAGAAGAATAAGAACTTGCAGTAAGTCAGTGTGTTTAAAACTGTTTGCAGGCGTGTGCGTGTGGGTGTTTGCTCAGGAGGAGAGTTCGTCATATCTCAGAAGCATCAATGGAGGGGGAAAAACAGCCTTCTTAGGTGTGTGGTACTTGATTTCTGGAATAGGAGAAAAAATGGTAGCAGCTTACTTGGGATTGTTTTTATAATGCAAGATGGTTGTGATTAAGAGTTTCTATTTTAACAACTAAATATATTTACGGGGCAAGTTAGAAAGCACAGTCACTGGAGCATAAACTTGAAGGGAATGTAATAAGACATTTTGTCAGGAATAATTTATCATGAAGGGATACCAGAATTTTAGTTCCCCCTTGCTTCCTAATTACTATGAATCATTGACTCAATGTCCTGTTACTTCCCTTATGATATTTCCAAACTATCAGCCAAAGGAGTCATTTCTATTAAGTGCACTTGAAAAAATAGACTACTAACAACTTTATCTATTTCTTAAAATATTGACATTTGGGTATGATGACAAATTCTTAGATGCTACTATTATAACAAAAAAACTGGGATAAAGTAGATGGGCTCAAATATATTAAACCTTAAACATTTTAATAGACATGTAAAAATTACATTGAAAAATTATGTTTTCCCCTATATATGCAGAAATTTTTCTGCTATTCTTTTTTCCCTCATATTAAGGAAGACTGTGTTTTAAATTCAGGTTTGTTTTCTTCTTTCAACAAGAGGTCAGGGGCCACCTGTAAACTGGATCTTGATGGATTGAATAAAATTTGTGAAATTGAATCCTGGTAATACAGTAGATTCTATAAAATAGACACTTTGTAATGCTTTCTCCATTATCCCATTCTCTTGTAGTCCTTTCCTTAATTCGAATGTGCACTTATTTGAAAATACATGATTTCTGTAAAGTTCTACATTTCTTTCTCTCCTTATTTCCTAAGAAACCCCCTGTGACTTTTCATACTATGCTGGGCAAACTTTGAACTTCTCGATGGTATTTATGATAGTTCAAAATGAACGCCTTGATAAGACTGCAAAGCAAAGCAGTGGTTTGAAGGGCCTACTGATGAAAAGGTTGGTAGGGAGGGAGGGCAAATCATTCCCATGGATCATGCAAGAGGCTACAGGAGGTCACAGGTTTTAAGGAATAAAGATCAAGCAGGGTCAGATTGGTTTTAGTCAGTTGCACAGACACATTTTTCTCCATTCATCCTTAGCTGAGTCTCTAATTATGACCTACACTCAGTGCCAAAGCTCTAAAGAGAGAAACTGTATTGTTCCATGGTGAGTGCCTAGCAAAAAAGCTGGAATTTGATACTTAGTCACAGTTTGCAAACAATGAGGTTGAACCACCTGAAGGGTCACATTTTTACATTCTGAGGCAATTTATTAGTAATGGTACCTGTCAGTCAAAAATCCCCCCAAAGCATTTTCCTTCCTAGGCATTACTTTGATATAGAAATGGTTCAAAGCAAGAAGAGGCAAATAAAACGAGCGAGATCATTGAAAAAGAAACATCACCACATTCCCTTTATCCTTTCCTGATGCGCAGTCTTTGTATTTGTGCTCTAAGTGCTGTGTAGATTAGACTGGATGGGCTGTTTTAGAAGCAAGCCTTTTCATTTGTCTAGGAGGAAGTTTAAAGTTCCTAAGCTATTTCCATGACTACTCCCACTTTAAGTCAAAATATAAACAGAAGCAAACACTAGGGTTGAGACACTTGATGAAATGACACTTTCCCAGGAAATAGTACTCCAGACAGGAATCATTGAAAGTGTAGAAAGCTTGTCCAAATTTAAAAACAGCGTCCTGCACATGGATGTTGCACAGCTTTCTCCCAATAAGGCACACGCGCACACATACATGCGTGCAATCAGATGCACAGGCACTGACATTTTCAGGACACAGAGCAAATTTTGATTTCTGATTATCAATTTTTTTAAGGACAGTTATGCAGAACTAAAGAACCATTAGCACCAATTACAAGCATGCAATATTTTAATATTTTATTTAATTAGTTTTCCATATATACTTCTGGAATTATTACTCTCTATTTACTTCTTTCTACTATTTCATTTGGGAACTTATTGTTATGACATCATAGGGTATATGACATATTTGTAATTTTGTAATTTGTTGCTATTGCCACATTCTTTCTCTATAAAGGTATTCAAGAATGAAAGTAACATTCTCTAAGGACTTTTTTGTGGGCCATTTTAAAACAATGAACAAGAGACTTAAGGTAAGGAACAGAACATATAGGACAAAGCAAATCCATCAAATAAAATTGCACGTGCAGAGAGAAAGGATCTGAAAGCAGCTTACATGGAATTGTATTTATTCCTTTGTTTCACATTACAGTAATTTTTAAAAAATTAAAAATACTAAATCACATGATAGCACAATGTGATACAGTAAAAATAATTAAAAAAATCATTGTTACATGCCAGGAAATATGGCCCATGCTTTACATGTAGGATCTTAATTAATTCTCAATACAGTCCTGTGAGGTAGGTATTATTACTACTAAATAAACAGATGGGGAAAATTAGTCTCCAGGTCACACATGCTGCTTCATTATAAATTCCTAGTAGCCCTATCAGCTAATATTTTATTAAACACTATAATGGTATTTATGATAAATTCTGCATTGTTAACCTGAATAACTTATTTATTCCACTTTAAAACATATGCACACTGTAACATTCATGAACTTCTTTTATATTTTTAAAAACCAATTTTATCATCAAAGATGCACCAGTCTTTGAAGTTTGGGAGTTATGCGCAGGCATATGCATTGATCTCTCGACTCCAGTCCTGAGCTCTCCAGTCATTTCCATTGCCCATAAACACCAACAGGTCAAAATGACAGAATGGGCTTTGTAAATGTCACTGTCATAATTATCCAGAGCAACAATCATGAGAACATGCTAAATCATTGGCTAACTAAAATGTTACCAGGGAATGGAATCTTCACGGAGTCTCAAAGATCAGCCCACAGGCCGATAAATGTGTACAATGCCACATCCCTTCCCAATGGAGAAATCACATAGAAATCACTATAACCGCACAATGCAACTTAGTATCTTCCAAAAAAAGAGACAAACTGTCATTATGTAAGTCTGATATAACAGAAAGTATATAATATCCCTGTAGTATTGCTGTCAAAATAGTTTAATTTAATCTTGACTAAGCACTCAGACAAACTGAAGAGGGGAACATTCTATAACACAATTAGGCCGCATTCATAGAAGAAAAAAATTGTATCAGGAAAAACAATTAAGCCAAGAGAAATAGGGTGAAATCGAGGGGCTATTTTTCCACATTGAAGGAAACTGAAAAGACATGTAAAACCATTACAATAGAAGATCCTTGATTGATTCATGGATCAAAATGATCAAACAAAGAAGTGAAGAAATATAGAGTACAGTTGAAACATTTGAGGAAATTTGAATAAGAACTATGTATTAGATCATATTATGATTATAGTATAATTTTCAAAAGAATAAAAACTGACTCACCTATAAATATAGACTATATATGTCAAAATTTGTATCTAGCTCATCAATTAATGAGGAACCAGTTAGACATTAGAGTTAGATCCAAGATAATAGGATCTAGGTTTCTATAGGCAAATTACTAAAGGAATGTTAACATGATACTGTTTGGGCACACACAGAACTAGGACAATAAATGACAGTCATAGGGTTGTTGTTTTTTTAATAGGTAGAAATCATTTGCAATCGGTGCAGAGAAACATCTACAAGTTAGCCTTTGTGATTTTAGAAACCTTAGATTTTATAAAATAGACAAATTGATCGAAAATTTACCACCCAGTACAACTGAGTATATTAAGGGAAACTCAGTACTTTCTTTTGCCTGTGAAGTTTTAGAATTTTTTCATATTGTTATATCAAAGTTAAAGTTCTTGTGTGTGATAAAGAATACTGCCACACAGGCAGAAGAACATCCAACTTTTACGGTGCATATGCTGAAATACTTGGGGATTTCATTTTGTAGCAGCTGCGATTACTTTCCCATAATTCAGAGAAAAATACTGCTTTCAGGTGGCCAAAAGCAAATGTGGCAAAACTGTCAATACCTGATGAATCTAGTGGATATTTATACAGGTTTTAATTTTACTAATCTTCCAATTTCTCTGTCGTTTGAATTAAAAAATAAACATTTGAATATATTAAACAAAATATTTTGCTTTTTTGGCATATTTCCTTATTCAAGTTGTATCAGTTTGCTTGCATTGTGTCATTATTCTAGTCATTGGAAGCCATATAGCTTGGAGCATAGGCTTTTAAGTGAGTTTTTTTTTTCCCCTGAAGGCTTTAAATATCAAAATTCTTACATGCAACCTGTGTATAATTGGAAAATGTAAACATACTCTGTGCTTACTTTTCTCAGCTATATCATTGGGATATAGCATTCAAATTGCCTACCACATATTTAATACTCAGTAAATGCTACCAAATTTAATAGTATTATATTTTATATTTTTAGTAATTACATCACTAGTCTCCATTTGGTCAACTAAATTCCTAGGATTTCTTCAAAGCCTACTGTGAGTCTAATTCCACAAGCCTCAAAGAGTGTATCCATGTAATCTGGAGTTGCATGTACTGATTTACAAATACCCTCTGTACCTTTTGTTATTGGTAAGACATTTTACATGCTCATTTTGTTTTTGCCAGTTACCCCTTTCTGACCAGCATTTCTAAAAAAGAAGTTCTAGTCATATGCATTTATTTAATAAATGCAAAGTTTTGAAGTAGAAAAAAATCTTTTAAACATAGAACTTTGGGTGTAAAAAAAAAGATAGACAAGAACCATCTCAAATTAGACTATCAACCTTTAGTTAGATACCAGATTGAAAAAGTTACAAGAATTTGAGATTCAGAAAAATAAAAATGTTCTATGTTTTCATTTTCCTTTGGAATTGCACAGGTATAATTCAAAGCAATATTTGGAGAAAAGGATTTGGAGCGAAGACAAACCCTTAGGAAGGAAAATGATGCAGAGGCTGTTCATCTACTTTAAAGCCACTTGGAGCCAGAGTTCTGATAGAGCATCTAATTAGAAGAAAGATTTTGTCCCAACAAGGAATAAAATTCAGTCCTGTCTTGTTCATTAAGGATCCCATGGTACTTGCAATTTTTAAGGCATAATCCTTTGGAAAAAAAAAACATTTTTCTGATTACTATAGCTGGGTATGCTATTTCACAACTTAGGCTCATGATAAACTTCTTTATAATTTGGCCACATTATAAATAGATATTTAATTCCAGTTCAGAGAAATCTACTCCAACTATGAATAAGGAGTATTCACCTACACTGTCATTTAAGAGTGCTCTACTTTTTTACAAATAAACTATTCAAACCTATTTCAGTTACTCTGCACTCATTATAAGACTCTTTACAAATACAAATTCATAATTAAGATCAATGGCTACAATGTTGTTTGGTCTGGAAATAGCAAGGTGATGAAAACAATTTTATTTTTAATTATTGAAAATTATTGTGTAAAATGTTTACTTACATGACAGAAAACAAGGAATTCACTTGAAAGTTTCTGGAAAAAATGATACAAATGTATTGTAAATATATTCACTCTCATTGAAAATTTTAGGACCGCATTATGTTTCTATTACACAATTTCATTTTACTTCAACTATAAACATACTCTCATAAAATTTCTGTTCAAAGTTTTTTACTTTTATAGTGATTTAACTTAATACCATAAAACATTTTCTTGCTCTTATTTAAATGTCAATTATAATAAAAATTGATTCTTTTTTTAACTCATTGATTTGAGAGAAAATAGTGAAGGGGAGAGAGACAGATAGAGAAACTGACTTGTTGTTCTACTTGTTTATGCATTTATTGGCTGATTCTTGTATGTGTCATGACAGGGATCAAACTCAACAACCTTCACTCATTGGGACGATGCTCTGACCAACTGAATTACTCAGTCAATGCCACAAATTGTTAATTTAAAAAATGGCATTTTTCTTTCAATTTTTATTGGATATTGCTCTTAACAATCAGTAATGCTCAGGCATCAACTTAGATATGGAGAATAAAATAACCTAATCTAAATGAGTTTAGGTAAAGAATACTGCAGCAGTTACTAAATGTTTGGTTTGTAACTCTACTTTTTATTTCCTACATGATTTAAAGGACAAATGCAGAAAAATATTGTAAATCTATTATGGGGCACACAGTACAAAATACAATTTGGGTCATCAACATAAGGGGAAGGAGAAGTTTTTGAAGTACAGTTTTGCATGCTACAGAAGCTAATTTGGTAACACTAAAAATTTGACTGTTACAAATATGTCAATTGCAATTCCCCCAGTACCCAAATAAAGATAACTCTAAAGAGCCTGCATTAAAACTCAGGCAGTGCAACCTGTAGTCTCTGCTCTGTCAACATAACATAAGAAAGCCATGCTAAGGGCACTGCCTAGCATGGCTAATGACTCAAATCTTTGGAATGTTAAAACAGGGCAAAATAACCTTTGGCCTGAGCCTAAACAACCTCATTTCCCCAAGAACTATTTACAAAGATAACAAGAAAGCAGTTATTATGACTACTGATTGGACCGAAAATTAAAATCCTTGTGTAGAATTAGCATCACTATGTTGTGCTATCTGCACCAATAGAAATGCCTACCTTCTATTGATATAATAGTTCCCCTTCCTTTTCTCAAAAACACACTTTGCCATTTTCTCTTAATCGGAACACTATTTGTTTTTCTGACTGAAAGAGTATATACCTAATAACTATTCTCTTTGATCTCAAAACAAAGAAACAAACAAAAAATCCTTGCTTGCCTCTTTCTTTAAAAGGCCTTTTTGTTTTTAGGTTAGCAGCTTTTCACCATATTATTCTACCTTTCACTGTAAAGAGATATTTGAATTATTCACTCATTCACTGAGAAAACCTGTATATTGACCATCTAATGGAAACTACTGTAATAGACTCTGGCATCATAATGCTGGGCAAAGTATTACACTAGCCTTCCAGTAGATCATGGAAATGATTGTATCCATACTATTTTAATTCACTATAATTCATCATAACATTATAGACACATTTGTAATAAAAGAAAACAATATCTATTCAAGAAGTACAGCATAAAAGACATATCTGTTGCACTGAAGCTATGCAAGTACTATTGGAAAGACCTGCATTAGATTTGAATACGAGTTTGTCACTACATAACTCTAGGTCTCCGGTGCCTCTTTGCACTTCTCCCTCTTCCTCTAGAGCCGCACTGTGTCCTGCGCTGTTTCTTGAAAACGCCAAGCATATTCCGGTCTTGAGGCCTGTGTATTTGCTATTCCTTCGGCATGAACACAATCCCTATATGGAACCCTGAGGCTCTCCACCTCATTTTGGGCACTTTACCAAAGAGTTCTTCTCCAGACACCCTATAAAAAGAATTGCATTCCTCCCCAGATATTTCCTACTTAATTTAATCTGTATACCTCTATGTATGTTTTGTCATAGCAGTTTAAATACCTATCTATCTCTCTATCGATCATCTTTGTTTCTCCAAATGAATGTAAGCTCCATGAAAGCAAATGTTTTATATGATTTTTTCACTACCATACATCTAAAATGTCCATAGAAAAATGTGCAGGTCATAGTTGGCCTTCACTAAATATTTGTTGATTGATGTGGTCAATGAACTACAACCAATATTATATAATTTCTATTACATTTAACAAATTATATAAAGCTAACAGTGTACTAATTATATAATTAGAAGATTAAGATGGACTTAAATATTTACTCAATTTGCCATTCAGCCTTCAGGTAAGCATATTTTTAATTTTTTAAAATTTATTTATCTTTAGAGGGGAAGGGAAAGAGAGAGGGAGAGAAATATCAATATGTGGTTGCCTCTTGTGCATCCCCTGCTGGGAACTGGCCTGCAACCCAGGCATGTGCCCTGACTGGGAATTGAACCAGGATCCTCTGATTCACAGGCTCGTACTCAATCCACTGAGCTACACCCCCTAGGGCATATTTAAAAAAAATAATTTAAAATAAAATGCTCACAACATCACTCTTTTCCACTCACAATGTTAAATCATGAAATTATCTTCTTTTTTACAAATCTAACATAAATCTTTCATATTGATATGAAATTTTCCTTCTTGATACAATTTTCCTTCTGATAATTAGCAGTGAGAAACTTATTGTACTTATTATACTAACTTTCGGTATTTAAACTTAATGGTTTCTAACAATAATCTTTACCTTTTACATAAATGTCTACTTTTAGTAACTGGGTTTTATATTCGAACTTTTAAATTCTTTCTAAATCTTTCCTGGAAGACGCTGACTTCATTGTCTACACAGGATATTCTCCACTATAAAATACTTTACCACAATAAAATAAAATACTGGATAATCAATTAATAACCATATTTTATGCACCTTTTCTCTGGCAGAGCAAAGACAGAGACTGACACTGTGAAGATAGGTACCCTGGAGTGAGGATTCTACCCTCGTAAACGAGGAAACCACATTATGGGGTTCTGGGTGTTAAGCTGTTCAATTGTGGTGGTAAATTCCATCGCATATTACTGCCTTTACAGAGGTAGTTGACTAGAAGCTGGAATCATTCTATGTGAAGAACTATGCTCACTTGTCCAGCACCTGTAACAGCCTCCAAAATAAAGAATATCTATAAATTACTTTTGCTGACATCATTCGTTTTAATTTTTTTAATATTTTATTTGTTTATTTTTAGAGAGATGGGAAGGGAAGGAGAAAGAGTAGGAGAGAAACATCAATGTGTGGTTGCCTCTCACGTGACCCCTACTGGGGACCTGGCCTGCAACCCAGGCATGTGCCCTGACTGGGGATTGAACCAGCAACCTTTTGCTTCACAGGTCTGTGCTTAATCCACTGAGCTACACAAGCCAGGGTGACATCATGATTTTGAAATTAAAAAAAAAAAAAAGAATGGCTATCACTCAGAATTCCAATGGCTTCAAACAAAGACCTTGTGGTTAAAACTTTTCATTGGAGGTGGAAGGAAACACAGGACATGATTCTGCACTCTAGAAACCCTCATCAGGGTAAAACGCACAAAAGAAAGACATGTTAAAGAAAGAAGAGGCAGTCTGAGTATTTATGTCATTTTAATTCAATTTGCTGTTTGAAATGATTGTGGGAGGAAGAAGTTGAGGCAGGGAAATGGAAACGGACTCTTTCCTTTCAAACACATCTTTGACAAGAATACCAATTAATGTCAACCAGCATAAATATACCATAGGCGTCATAATATGCTAACAGCAACTTTGAGCTATTATAAATGTTACTTGTACATTGTGGAGACAGAAAGTTTAATTTCACATTAAATTCACACTAATCAAATACCTCACTCAAAATGTTGAGGAGTGTGTATTTGTCACTCTGTCAGTATAAATGGTGCATAGTATAAACGTGATTTGGGAAGCTCTGGCTTTGGCAATTTTTTAATATATTTAAGTACAGCAAAACTTTCCTCCATTTAAAAAACAATTTTACTATTTCAGAGGGATATAATTATAAAACAACATAGCCAGAAGAAAATATACATATTTCAATGGTGTTTAGTTTTAGGAGATTAAAATGAGATGTACTTGATTTTAGGCAACCAAAATAATTAAAAGAAAATTCTGATGAATGTGTGTGTGTGTGTATATATATACATAGAATGGACAAAAATTAAAATGACTGAAATTACAATTGTCATTAAATGATCAATCTGGGCTTGTGCTTTTCAAGTTGGATAGATGACTATTATTCTATAAGATTAATTTGAAAAAATGTAAGTACAGTTGACCTTTGAACANTGTGTGTATATATATATATACACACACATACACATACACACACATATATACACATATATATGTATTCCAAACAATTTAGTTAACTAAATAGCATACATTCCAAACAGAAAGCTATATTGTGTAAGAATTATGAAATTCCTATAATGCTAAAAAAGTACATTTTCTGGACAAACATCATTGTTAAAAAGTCAAGATAGCTAAAAATTCACATAGAATGGACAAAAATTAAAATGACTGAAATTACAATTGTCATTAAATGATCAATCTGGGCTTGTGCTTTTCAAGTTGGATAGATGACTATTATTCTATAAGATTAATTTGAAAAAATGTAAGTACAGTTGACCTTTGAACAACGTGAGGGTTAGGGGTGCTGAACCCCTGCACAAAGGTTTGTGTATGATTTTGACTTCTCTAAAATTTAACTACTAATAGTCTACTGTTGACTGGAAAAACAGTGGATTAATACATATTTTATATAATACATATATTACATATTGTATTCTTACAATGAAGTAAGCTAGAGAAAAGACAGGTTATTAAGAAATCATAAGAAAGAAAAAATACATTTAGACTACTGCACACATTTATTGAAAAAAATATAACCTCGCATACGATTGAACACATGCAGTTTAAACCTATGTTTTTTAAGGGTAAACTATAATTTTATTCTTTTATATGCAACCTAGTAATCTGACCCTGTATTTAAAGATGAAACCAATAGGGTTTATGGGTCGGATGCCTGGGAAACAGATTGGCTGAGAGAGCCAGGTGTCACTGCATTATGCTGTCTCGGGCTACACAGGCCATTTGTCTGAAAGCCTTTGAGATTATGTTCCAAATCACACAAAAACAAAGGTGTATGTGTGTAATTTATTGTACTTAAATCAACATTAAATTTTGGCAAAGAATAAACAACTAACTATAATATCTTCTAGATATTTATGAAATATAATGCTCTGAATATTCATATATATATATATATAAACACATGCACAGAATATGGTTCTTCAGTGTATTTTTCCCACAGAGTTGAATGATGTAATGTAACTTTACATTAACAGCTACTATGTACAATTATTAATTTCTCTTAATAATCTGGTTTCCCTAAATAAAGGACATATTAAAGAAAATACTTTTGTTTTAAATTTTATTTCAGCTTTGTGTGTGGAGGAAAACTATGTGTGTTTAACCTTGCATTCTCTGTCCATGGAACTTTGAGGGGAAACTTAGATTCTGTATTATGATATGCTGACATTTCATTAATCAAATGATGTTTTATGAGAATTTGATGTTCGAAGAATCGTATGAGTCCCTTAACCTTTAGAAGCTTTTCTTCTTTGAACCAAGAAGTAATATTTTGCTGAGAATATACTAATTTTCAAAAATATGATACTCATTTTGGAGTCAGAATGCAATAAATTTGAATTATATTCAATGAATAAAGCATTTTTATCACTTACTTTGGCTAATATACGGAAGAAAATAAAATATGTTCCCAAGAAGTTACAGAAAATTCAAAATAAGAGCTCAAATAGCAAGGTTACCTAAAATTGGTAATAGGATTGGGTTTATTAATTAGTTTCTAAGATTTTTGAAAAGATAGAATAATGGATTAAGCCAACTTCAGTAGTTAATAATAGATGAGGATGTGATCAATTTTAACTAATTAAGCAAACATTTATTGACATTTACATTACAAAGACTCAAATTTTCAGTATCCTGCCTTCAAAAAACTTACAGTTGAGCGACAGAGGAACATACACAAGCAAATGCTCATAATACATTATAATAAATGACCTAATAGAACTGCATGCAGAGTAACACAAAGGAGTAAGCTGTTGCCTCTCTCTGGAGGAGTCAGGGCAGATTATAGAAGATGAAGTGTCACAATTGCGTAGCAAAGAGTGAACTGTTTTCCCAGCTCACAAAGGAGCCAAGATCTCTCCACGCCATGTGAATAAGTTTGGATACAGCTTTAGAATGATGGAAGTTACTGCTTAATGTAGAAGTGGCATGAAAACATGTGTCTTTCAGTGATTAATCAGAAAGTAAATCATTTAGAATGTTTCTGTTCTGCAAATGGGGCCAAAGTTAATGAATTCATAATTTACTAGGGCTGAGTTTACACCATAGTTTTCTTCATGGGCTTTACCTTTATTTTGGAGGGGCTAAATATTAAACTGTTTTTTAATATATTTTGTTGATTATGCCATTACAGTTGTCCCATTTCCCCACCTTCATTTCCCTTCACCCTGCACACCCCCTCCCACCCACCTTCCCCCCTTTAGTTCATGTCCATGTGTCATAAATTCTTCAGCTTCTACATTTCCCACCCTACTTTGCCCTCCCCCTGTCTATTTTCTCCCCACCATCTATGTTACTTATTCTCTGTACCTTCTCCCCTGTCTTCTCCTCCTCCACTCCCCTGTTGCTAACCTTCCATGTGACCTCCTATATGGGGAATCCATGAAAATTTACTTATTTTGAAAGATAAATTGTTTATTCACCCCAAAGTTTTTTTTATTCACATTTTCCAAACAATTTTAAACTGCCCTTTATTTTGAGTTAAACACCAGGAATTCAATTCCATGCAGAAACACAGACAAAGCAGAATCCCAGTTACTGATTCAAAACAGTTTCTCAGCACCCAGTGCTTTTACATACTATCCTTCAGAACAAAGGATCACAGGGTTTTATTTCTTTACAATAGGCCCACTGGATGGTTGAGGTGATTCCCAAAGAGATCAAATGAAGAATGATATATGATAAATCAGAGCATAGTAAGCTTTAGTGGCTAATATTTCCTGGGAGACTAGCTGCAAGGAAAAAAAAAAGGGAATAATAGGATGAACTGAAGTAGACAAATATGGTAGGTAGGGTTTTGTATCATTTGAGTTAGTAATTAGTTTTTATTGCTAGTATTGAAAGTAACTCTCTCTTTTTTTTGCATGTTTATTTCCAGTTAATGGTCAAGCTTGAACACTAACTCCTTAAACTGATATTTTTATTAAGATAGTCTTATGTAATATGCCCCTAAGATTGGACACAATCCCTTGTTATATTAGTAGAGCATATTTCATTAAAAAACATACATTTATTTTCAAAATTCATGTGATACTTTTATAGCATTAGGTTTCTTTTTAGAGCTGAGTATAATAAAAGAAGAAAGCTGCTTTAAAGAAAATCATTGAAAGATTTTTGTAAATTGGATATTACATAATTGTACATGAGAACAAAGTATTGCAGAAGACATAATTTTCAAACAGAAAATGCCAATAAGTATCTTGAAATGTGAAGTAATCAGATTGACAGAATGAAAACAATAGAATAGCAAAGGATTATAATGGGTGATTCTATAATAAAATAGAGCAATAAAATAGATAAGAAAAAGTAAGACAAATTTTATTTGCAGAAGATATGATTATACAAGTAGCCAACTCTAAGTAAGCTACACAGATGAACTGTGCTACTACATAAAATTACCCTAGTGACAGAATTCAAGTTTGATATATAAATATTATCTGTAATTGTATATGTTAGCAAGACCTAATTTAAAAACAAAAAATTTTAAAGTTGCACAATAATATGAATTATATAAAAATATTGAGCAATTATCTAAACTTAAGACCTCTCTACTGAAAAATACCAAGTACAGCTGAAAAAATTAAGAGTCATAAATGAATTGAGAAACGTAGTATTGTTAAATAACCATTCTCATCAAATTGAGCTATAGATTGAACACAGACTCAATCAAAATCTCAGTGAGCTTTTAAAAGAAATTGGGAAGCTAACTATAAAATTTATATAGCAAGATAGTGGTAAAGAGGGTAAAATCCACACATCTTCCTCCCAGAAACAATCTGAAATTAAACTAAATTATAGAACAATCATTCTGAATAACCAACTGAATGCCAGCTGGAAAAAAATAGTCTTATTATCAAGGATTTACAGAAGAGGCCATCAAGACTCACCCAGGGCTCAGGTGGAGGGAAGGCAGAGCAGATTAGAGTCACATGAAAAGAATCTGGTGTTTGTGGCTCTGTGGAGAGAGCTGAAGAGACAGGAGTCTGGATTCCTACATTGAGTCATTCCCCACGCTGCAGATACCACCTATCTTGGGTAGAGCATCCCCCTCCCTCTGTGCAGCATCAGCCTGGAGAAAACTAGTAGCCCTGGCCTCTGTACTCCCTTTTGCTCCACCCAGTGGAACTTAGGCCTGCTGAGGAGTATAGCCAGAAGCTCTTCAAGTGACAGCCAAACAGGCAGGTAGTAGGCAAAGGCAGGCAGAAGTGGATCTTGTCAGGTGACTTGGGACTTGTGCTGACCTGTCCCCAGGCCCAGTCCCAGTAAAATCCAGACTCAGTGCACAGTGTGGTCCTTTCCATGGACACCCGGGCCCAGCAGAAGCTGCCACAAATGGAATTACCTATAGCTCCAAATAGGTTCCTGAGGGCCAGTCACAGTTTCTTGCATTGGCCTGCACCAGAGTCCCTTGCAAGAGGACCAGAAACAATACACTCAGTGGCCTGATGCAGACAACATCAGAGCAGGATATGATAAGCTTCATGAGCAGCATATTTAAAAGGAGAAAACCTTGGCAGGCATGAAACCCTGATGAGGCAAATTTTGCTTCATGTAGTCAGCGCCATCACAGCAGCTCACATGCAATGGGTGAGGTGTCATCCAGTGGGAAGTTTGATCCTACACACAAATAGGCCAATAGCATTCAAGACTCACAACAGAAGGGACCACATAACTGACACAGGAGACAGTCCTGGAGCACATAGCTGAGGTGATTGAAGGGACTGGAACACTGGATCCCACAGTACAACTAATATATAAGGTCACCCCACAAATACTGGGAGACATAGCAGATCAATCTAATATATGGGAACAAACAAACATATAAGAGGCAGCCAAAACTGAGAGGCAAAGAAACAGGACCCAAATGAAGGAGCAGGAGAAATCTCCAGAAAAATAACTAAATAAAATGAGGCAAGCAATTTATCTCTGAAGATATAGACTTCAAAGACATTTATAGGATGCCCAACATCATGAAAAAGGACAGACAAACCATATAAAATGAACAATCAGAAAATAAGAATACAATCTGTGATTAAAACACTGAAAGGAATAAACAACAATTTGGATGAGGCAGAGGATCAAATAAACAACCTGAATACAGGTAGGAAAAATCAAACCAGCAATCAGAGCAGCAAAAAGAAAAAAAATTTAAAAACATGAAAATGGTTTAAGGGACCTGTGGGATAATTTGAAGCATAACAACATCCATATCCTAGGGGTACTAGAAAGAGAAGAGAGAGAAGAGACTGAAAACCTATTTGAAGAAATAATGACCAAAAAATTCTCTAACCTGTTAAAAGAAAAAAGATACACTGCCCAGGAAGCAGAGAGTCCAAAAAAAGACGGATCCAAAGAGGTCCACGCCAAGACACATCATAATTAAAGTGGCAAAATTTAAAAACAAAGAAAGAATCCTAAAAGTTGCAAGAAAAAGAGAATAACCTATGAGAGAGCTCCCAGAAGACTGTCAGCTGATTTTTCAACAGAAACATTTCTGAACAGAAGGGATTTTAATAAAGTATGCAAAGTGATATAAAGCAAGGATGTACAACCAAGACTACTTGACCCAACAAGGTTATCATTTAAAATTGAAGAGAAGAAAAAAAGCTAAAAGAGTTTATTACCCCAGACCAGTATTATAAGAAATATTAAAGGGCCTGCTTTAAGACAGGCAAAAACAAACAAACAAAAAGAACAGGAGGAAATAGTAAAAAGAATAAATTGGCAATAAATAAATACATGCATATCAATACTTACTTTAAATGTAAAGGATTAAATGCTCTGTCAAATGACATAGGGTAGCAGAATGGATAAGAAAACATGACCCATATATATGCTGTCTACAAAAGACTCACCTCAGAATCAAAGATATACACTGACTAAGCTACAGAGATAGAAAATGTGTTTCATACAAATGGAAATGAAAACAAAGCTGGGTTAGCAATATTTGTATCTGACGAATTAGACTTTAAAACAAAGGCTATAATAAGAGACAAAAAAGGACACCACATAATGATAAAGGGAGCATTCCAACAAGAGGCTATAATCCTTTTAGACATTTATGTACCCAACATAGGAGCACCTAAATATGTAAAGCATATCTTGATGGCCATAAAGGTACAGTTTGACAGTAACAGAATCATAGTAGGGAATTTTAACACACTATTGAAATCAATGGATAGATCTTCTAGACTGAAAATTCACAACTAGATCATGTTGATTTAATTGATATCTTCATGAGAATTTCACCCCAAAGCAGCAAAACATATAGTCTTTGAAAATGTACATGGAATGTTTTCTAGGATAAAGTATATACTAGGACACAAAATAAGTTTCAATAAATTTAAGAAGACTGATATCATATCAAGTATATTCTCTGACCATAATGCTATGAAATTAGAAATGAATCACAAGAAAAAACTGAAAAACATAGAAAGACATGGAGGCTAAATAACATGTTACTAAACAAAAAGTGTATTAACAACTAGATCAAGGAAGAAATCAAAGGATACCTTGAAAGAAGTAAAAATGATAACACAACCACTCAAAATCTGTGGTACACAGTAAAAACAAAACTAAAATAAACAAGCTAACTTTACACTTAGAGGAACTTGAAAAAGAACAACAAACAAAGCTCAAAGTGAGTAGAAAGATGGAAATAATAAAGATCAGAGTAGAAATAAAGAAAATGGAGGCTAAAAAAATAATACAACAGATTAATGAAACCAATAGCTTGTTCTTTGAAAAGATGAAAAACATGACAAAATCTTTAACCAGATTCATCAAGAAAAAACAGACAGAATCCAAAAATAATAACAATAAAATGAGAAAGGAAAGAGAAGAAATAACAACTAAATGCACAGAGATACAGTGGATTATTAAAAATATCGATATTAAAAATATCGTTAACAACTATACCCCAACAAACTTCACAATCAAAATGAAATGGATAAATTCCTAGAAAAATACAATCTTCCAACACTGAATCAGGAAGAATCAGAGAATTTGAAAAAACAGATTATGACTAATGAAATTGAAGCAGTAATCAAAAAAATTCCAATCAACAAAAGTTCAGGATGAGATGGCTTACAGGTTAATTTTATCAAACATTCAAAATGAACTAACACCTATAATTTTGAAAGTATTACAAGAAATTCATGAGGAGGAAGACACCTAAGCTAATTTAGGCAGCATTGTTCTAATTCAAAAACCAGATAAAGGCAAGGCAAATAAAGAAAGTTATAGGTCATTATCCTTGATGAACATAGATGCTAAAATCCTCAGAAAAAATATTAGCAAACAGGATCCTGCATACACTGGATGTCTACTACATGGTGTATAATCATGTTCATACCATGGTCAAGTAGGATTCATTCCGGAGATTCAAGATTGGTACAATATTCATAAATCAATAAATGTGATATATTACATAAACAAAATGGAGGGTATAAATCATATGATCATACCAACAGATGCAGAAAACACAATTATAAATCTAGTACCCATTTATAATAAAAAATTAGGCAAACAGAATAGAGGGAACATATAAAGGCCATATATGACAAACCCACGGCCAACATCGCACTCTATGGGCAAAAACTGCAAGCATTTCCCTTAAGATTGGGAACAAGGCAGGGATGTCTGCTTTTACCACTTTTATTGAACACAGTACTGGAAGTCTTAGCCACAGCAATCAGACATGAAAAAGAAATAAAAGGATCCAAATTGGAAAGAATGAAGTAAAGCTATCATTATTTGCAGATGGCGTGGTACTGTACATAGAGAACCTTAAAGATTCAACCAGGAAACTAATAGGCCCGATAAATGAATTCAGTAAATTAGCAGGATACAAAATTAATATCCAAAAATCAGTTGCATTTTTATGTCATCATAAACTAACAGAAAGGTAAACTAAAAACACAATTCCATTCACAATTATTCAAAAAGAATAAAATAGGAATAAACCTAATCAAGGATGTAAAAGACCTGTTATGGGAAAGTTATGGCATTGAAGAACAAGTTGAAGAAGATACAAATAAGTGAAAGCATGCACCATGTGCATAGACAAGAAAAATTAACATCATTAAAATGTCCATACTACCCAAAACAATATATAGACTCAGCAAAATTTTTATCAAGATTCCAATGATGTATTTCACAGAACTTGAACATATATTCCAAAAATTATATGGAACTACAAAAGACCCCAAATACCAACGGCATCTTGAGAAAAAATAACAAAGTTGGAGGGATCACACTACCTGATATCAAATCATACTAGAAAGCCTCAGTAATTGACAAAGCATGGTACTGTCATAAAAACACATAGATCCATGGTAAAGAAGAAAGAGCCCAGAAATAAATCCAAGTCCTAATGCGCAATTGATATTTGACAAAGGAGGCAAAAACACACTTTGGGTTAAAGACAGTCCATTCAATAAAAGGTTTGGGGAATATTGAATAAATATGTGCCAAGAAATGGCACTAGACCACGTTTTTACACCATGCACAAAAATAATCTCAAAATGGAATAAAGACTTAAATGTTAGATCCAAAACCACAAAAATCCTAGAAAAAATAGATAGACATTTCTCATAGCAACGTTTTTCTTGATATATCTTCTCAGGCAAGGGAAAGAAAAGAAAAAGGAAACAAATGAGACTATGTCTAACTAAAAAGGTTTTGCACAGCAAAGTGAAAAGACAAACCATTGAATAGGAGAGCATATTTGCCACTACACATGATAATATCCAGAATTTCTTAAAAACTTGTAAAACTCACCACCATTAAACCAAACAATCCAATTAAAAAAATGGGCAAAGGACCTGAATAGACACTTCTCCAAAAAGGATATACACATGGCCAATAGGCGTATGAAAAATATTCAATGTCACTTATTATCAGAGAGATGCAAATTAAAACCACAATGAGATGTCACCTCATTATTATCAATAAATATACAAACAATAAGCGTGATGAGGCAGTGGATAAAAAGCAACCACCATGCCCTGTGGGTGGGAATGCAGACTGGAGCAGCCACTGTGGAAAGCAGTTTGGAGATATCTGAAAAAATTCAAAATGGAACTGCCTTATTACCCAGTGATTCCACTTCTGGGAATTTATCTATATAAACCTGAAACACTACTTTAAAAGAATAAAGGCACCCCTGAGTGTCTTCAATAAATGAACCCCCGTGTTCCTTGCAGCATTATTTCCAATAGCGTAAATTTGGAAACAACCCAAGTGTCTATCAGTAGGTGAGTGAATAAAAATGAAGTGGTACATTTACCCAATAGACTACTACTTGGCCATAGAAAAGAAGAAAATCTTACCTTTTGTGACAGCATGCATGGACCTGGATAGCGCTATGTTAAATGAAATAGTCCAGTCAGAGAAAGTAAAGTGTCATATCATTTCACTCATATCTAGAATGTAAGGACAAAATGAACAAAAAGCAAAATATTAACAGACTCAGACAGCAGGCAGGCTAAGAGCTTTGGAAGGTGGGATGGTAGGTGGACAGTTAGAGGTGTGGAGAAGAAAAGGAAGAAAAGAGAAAAAACTCATGGACATGGACAATAGTGTGGTGATTGCCAAAGGAAGGGGTGGTGAGAGAAGGTGGAGGAAGTTATAGGGGAGATAAATGATGATGCATGGAGATATAACTTGGGGTGGTGAGCATACAATACAATATATAGCAGATGTGTTACAAAATTGTACACCTGAAACCTGTATAATTATGTTAACCAGTGTCACCCCCATTAATTCAATCAAGAATGAAAAAAATCTATATACAAAATGCAAAGAATCAAAACTAGAATTGATAAGAGAGACATGGGATATATTTAAACTATTTAATGATTTGAAGGCTTATTTAAATGCTTGCTCATTAAGGCAGTAAAGTAATGGTACCAGGATTTACATGTATATAAATGGAACAGAAAGGAAAGTCCCAGTATAAGGTTCACTTATATATGTTTATTGGATTGCCAACCAAGGCATCATGAGAGTCAAATGAGAAAATAAAAGGTATTTAAGCTCTGGCTGATGTGACTCAGTGAATTGTGTGCCAGCCTGTGAAACATGGTGTCACTGGATCGATTCCTAGTTGGGGCACATGCCTGGGTTGTGGGCCAGGTCCCCAGTTGGGGGCATGAAAGAGACAACCACACACTGATGTTTCTCTCCCCCCTTCCTTTCTCTTTAAAAATAAATAAATAAAAATTTTATGAAAAAGGTGTTTGATAAATTGTGCTGAAGCAAGTAGATATTTATGTGGAAAAAAACTGTGACCCTTTACCAAATATACAAAATCATCAAGTCAAGATCTAAGATAAACCTAAATACCAAAACCTGAATTATAAAAGTAATGTAAATACATAGGGAGATATGTATTTGCAAATTTGAGGTAAACAAATATATTTAGGTAGGATACAAAAGACATGAACCATATTCAAAAAGAAACTGTATACCTTGGACTTGATTTAAATTAAAAGTTTGTTCATCAAAAACATAATTTATAGGCAAGCCAAACACCTGGAGGAAATACCTAAATATACATATTTGTAATATATATATATATTTTTTTTTTTTAAGGAATAAACTAAATACTAATACTTCAATAAAAATGAACAAATGACTCAAAGAAAAACTCATGAAAGAAGATTTAATTCCACTGCTGGGAATATACACTAAGAATTCTGAATCACCAGATCAGAGAACTTATATACCCCTATGTCCAAAGCAGCACTATTTACAAAAGCCAAGTTCTAGAAACAACCTAAGTGCCCATTAGTAAATGAGTGGATCAAAAAACGGGTACATTTACACAATGGAACACTATGCAGCAGAAAGAAAGATTAAACTCCTACCTTTTGCAACAGCATGGATGGAACTGGAAAGCATTATGCTAAGCGAAATAAGCCAGTCAGTGAAAGACAAATACCATATGATCTCACTTATAAGAAGAATCTAGTGAACAAAATAAGCTAATGAGCAAAATAGAACCAGAGACATGGAAACATGGGTCAGACTGACAACAGCCTGAAGGAAGTGGGGAAAAGGGTAATGGTGGAAAGAGGAGGAAGGGAGTAGTCAAAGCACATGTATGAATGACCAATGGACATGGGCAACAGTGTGCTGATGGACTGTGGGAGTGGGGTTGGGCTGGATGGAGGAGGGCAATGGTGGAAAAATGAGGACAACTGTAATAGGATAACAATAAAAAAGAAAAGAAAAAAAATCCGATATTAACTAAGGCACATTTAAAGTAGTTTTAACATTATGTCATCAAGAAAATATAAATTAAGACCTTAATAAAACACTCTTATACATCTACCAGAAGAGCTAAAATTTAAAGAAACCAACAATATCAAAAGTTGATGAGGATGTGGAACAAATAAAAGTATCATGATACTATTGAGGGTACAAAATGATAAATACGCTTTGCAAGTATATTTTGCTGTTTATTATAAAAATAACCATACATTTTCCCTATGACCCAGCAATTTCATTGCTTGGTGTTTAGTCCAGAGAAAGGAAAGCATTACGTCTTCACAACAGTTTTACACAATAATGTTCATACTATCCTTACTGGGAGCATTCCATGACTATTAACAGTAGAATGAGTGAAAGTTATTGTGGTATATTCATAGAAATATTAAGAAAAATAATAATAAAGAACTAAATGAATAACCAAATGCTGAATAAGTACTGCCTGTAAAAATTTCAGGCATAATGAGAGAAAAAGGTCTGATATAAACTGATATGTATATTATATGACTTCACCTATGTAATGTCCAAGAACTGGTAATAGTTGTGTATGGTAATTAAAAGTGAGAAACTAAATGCCTCTAACAGAGTGATGAGGTGGGAAAAATGAACAGGACAGAAGGCACAGGGGACCTCTGGACTTCCTAGGATGATGGAAATGCGCACTATTTTGAGGGAATAGCTGTCACGCATGCACACACATTACAGAAATCCCCTTGAACTGAATGTTTAATACCTGTGCTGTTGGTGAATTTTTAACATGTTTAGTTTAAATGTAAAAACAGGTTAAAAGTAAAGGATTAAAGTGCTATACCACACAAACATTAAGCATAAAAGGGATGCATGGTTATATCAATAATGAACACAGATTTCAGGAAGAGCAGTATTAACAAAGACAAAGGGAAATTTTTATGATTATGAAAATTATTAAGAAGACATAATAATCCTAAATTTATAGGTATCTAAAAATAAAGCATAAAGATACATTCAGCAAAAAACTAATAGTACTGTGCCAATACAATGAAATTACACACAACAGTAACAAAATGTTGATAGCTACAATAAGATGGATGAATCTGAAATGCATTACAAGGGTAAAAAGGATACATGCTTTTTGATTCCATTTATAGGATATTCTGGGGAAAAAGTCACAAAGACAGAAAAATAGGACACTGGTTGCCAAGGACTAGGTTTGGAGAGAGAATTTGACCATAAAGAGGTATGAGAGAATTTTCTGGGGGGGTTGAGGGAGGAGATAAAATGATTTTATATCAATGGTAGTGATGGTTCCACAACTGTATACATTTGCCAAAACTTGTAGAACTNAAGTATATCTTGCTGTTTATTATAAAAATAACCATACATTTTCCCTATGACCCAGCAATTTCATTGCTTGGTGTTTAGTCCAGAGAAAGGAAAGCATTATGTCTTCACAACAGTTTTACACAATAATGTTCATACCATCCTTACTGGGAGCATTCCATGACTATTAACAGTAGAATGAGTGAAAGTTATTGTGGTATATTCATAGAAATATTAAGAAAAATAATAAAAAAAGAACTAAATGAATAACCAAATGCTGAATAAGTACTGCCTGTAAAAATTTTAGGCATAATGAGAGAAAAAGGTCTGATATAAACTGATATATATTATATGACTTCACCTATGTAATGTCCAAGAACTGGTAATAGTTGTGTATGGTAATTAAAAATGAGAAATTAAATGCCTCTAATAGAGTGATGAGGTGGGAAAAATGAACAGGACAGAAGGCACAGGGGACCTCTGGACTTCCTAGGATGATGGGAATGTGCACTGTTTTGAGGGAATAGCTGTCACGCATGCACATACATTACAGAAATCCCCTTGAACTGAATGTTTAATACCTGTGCTGTTGGTGGATTTTTAACGTGTTTAGTTTAAATGTAAAAACAGGTTAAAAGTAAAGGATTAAAGTGCTATACCACGCAAACATTAAGCATAAAAGGGATGCATGGGTATATCAATAATGAACACAGATTTCAGGAAGAGCAGTATTAACAAAGACAAAGGGAAATTTTTATGATTATGAAAATTATTAAGAAGACATAATAATCCTAAGTTTATAGGTATCTAAAAATAAAGCATAAAGATACATTCAGCAAAAAACTAATAGTACTGTGCCAATACAATGAAATTACACACAACAGTAACAAAATGTTGATAGCTACAGTAAGATGGATGAATCTGAAATGCATTACAAGGGTAAAAAGGATACATGCTTTTTGATTCCATTTATAGGATATTATGGGAAAAAAGTCACAAAGACAGAAAAATAGGACACTGGTTGCCAAGGACTAGGTTTGGAGAGAGAACTTGACCATAAAGAGGTATGAGAGAATTTTCTGGGGGGGGTTGAGGGAGGAGATAAAATGATTTTATATCAATGGTAGTGATGGTTCCACAACTGTATACATTTGCCAAAACTTGTAGAACTGTTACACTAACCAAAACAATGGAAAGAAGTGAATTCTGGGTAATGTATTCCCCAAGTTGACCAGTATATCAAGTAAGACTCAGGTTGGAGTAGACTATTTCTGCTCCTCATGCAGCTGTGGCAAGGATGGCCAGGCCCTGAATCCCACCATGTCACAGGAGAGAAACAAGAGTGGGTCTGAACAAAGGCACAAGGCAAGCCTGAAGAAAATCTGTGCATTTTATATATAAAATTATAATGAAATTAAAATAAACACAGAGAATAGTGTAGGACAGAATTTTCCAACCTTTTCTGACTCGTGGCACACATTATTAATAAAATTCTGCAGCACACCAAAAATATTTTATATTTATTGTTGATCTGATCAAAAATAGGTGTAACTTCATTCACCCCAGATGGCTATTGTTGTGTCTGGCTGTTGTCTTCTTCTTCTTTTTTAAAATTTGATAACCTAAGGGAAAAGAAGTCAGTGTCCCCGACTAAATAGCCATTTACTACATGTTCAAACATTTCTTTTTTCAATAGACATCAGCTTTATTTGGGGACTGTTGGGGCAGAGAGGGAGCAGCTGGGAGTATCAGGCACATGGGATGAGGGGCTCCTCAACTTGCTTTTTACTTTAGTAGATATTAACTGGAAGTTCGGATGAGTGAGAAATGAGAGGGAAAGGGAAGGCCATGGAATGGACACTTTCCTTAGGAAAAGGAGCCAGGACCAGGATGTGGGGACTGGGGGCAGAGAATAAAGGAACCCTTCACAGACCGAGACTCACCAAGGTCACTGATTGACGCCAGTTTTCCTAGCCCCCCTGCCCTAGCCCAGCTCCTGCCCAGATGCCTAGCTCCCTCAACTTTCTGTGGAAAAGAGGGGGATGAGGATGTGGTGAATGGTGGTACCTGCTGCATCCAGGTCCCTTGACTAGAAGGATCCCTCACTTAGCCTATCCTGAAGTCTCAGCCAGAGTCAGGACGTCAGGAAGCCAGGGTGCAGACAGGGGGGGAAATGTGCTCTTCTCTGCCTCTCCTGACACTCTGCCTGACTCCAGTTCCTCACATGAGGCTGCAAATCTTGGCTTGATCCTTGTGTATCTCACCTTCCTTTCAGCGTCCCTGGTTTGGCCATTCTGACAGCTGAGCAGATTGCTGCAGTCCACAGCATGAATCAGTACCGCCCAGCTGCCTGTGACCTTGGTCAATGGGGGTGGCCAAAGGAAGACATCCCTGACACTGCACCCAAAGGTCTGTCAGGAGAACTCGAGAAAGGATGCTGGCCCCCACCTGCTTGGCCACACATGTCCTGCTCATGTGTAACAGGGACAAGCCTGTTGGACAGCTTCTTCAGTGTGTCCAGGTTTGGCCATATATCCAGTTTTTAGCCAGCCAGCACAGTCTTGGCATCAGGGCAAAACTCCTGGGTCTCCTCCTACCACTTCTTGAGGACACTATCCAGTGTGTCAAACAGATGATACATTATCTGAATCAGGATAGGCCAGGGGCCAGATGTTATCACAGTTAGAGGAATCTAAAGTATCCCATGTACTGAGGACAATGTGGTATTTGTCTATCTCAAAGTTCTGACTGTAGTTTTCAAAGGCAGGGGAGACATGAATCTGGGAGGTCAGTATTCTTGGAGATCATCGACAGCAGCTGACATCTTGTTGCACTCTGCATTCCCCAACCCCACGATCTCACAGCCGTTGCTCTACCTGTCCAGGTCCCTGCTCCAAGCTGGCCTGAGCCCTGACTCCCGGGCCTGGCTACTCACACTCTCATTTCATGGCTCCACCAAGTCCCTGAAAACCCACCACCTGGCACTTGTGGTTTACTCTCTTGCCCCTTCCTCAGCCACTTAAAAATTCTTGTGACACACCACTGTGCCAAGTCACACCAGTTGAAAGTTGCTGGGGTAGGGAGGTGAAGAAAGCAAGTACTGACCCCTCTTTAGAGATTTTTTTTGTATAGGAATGGAAGATTAGTGCAGTAGCTAGAAAAATAAAATAATGCCACAAGANGCACAGTCTAGGCATCAGGGCAAAACTCCTGGGTCTCCTCCTACCACTTCTTGAGGACACTATCCAGTGTGTCAAACAGATGATACATTATCTGAATCAGGATAGGCCAGGGGCCAGATGTTATCACAGTTAGAGGAATCTAAAGTATCCCATGTACTGAGGACAATGTGGTATTTGTCTATCTCAAAGTTCTGACTGTAGTTTTCAAAGGCAGGGGAGACATGAATCTGGGAGGTCAGTATTCTTGGAGATCATCGACAGCAGCTGACATCTTGTTGCACTCTGCATTCCCCAACCCCACGATCTCACAGCCGTTGCTCTACCTGTCCAGGTCCCTGCTCCAAGCTGGCCTGAGCCCTGACTCCTGGGCCTGGCTACTCACACTCTCATTTCATGGCTCCACCAAGTCCCTGCAAACCCACCACCTGGCACTTGTGGTTTACTCTCTTGCCCCTTCCTCAGCCACTTAAAAATTCTTGTGACACACCACTGTGCCAAGTCACACCAGTTGAAAGTCGCTGGGGTAGGGGGGTGGAGAAAGCAAGTACTGACCCCTCTTTAGAGATTTTTTTTTTTTGTATAGGAATGGAAGATTAGTGCAGTAGCTAGAAAAATAAAATAATGCCACAAGAGTTTTTTTTTTTTTAAGACCAAGAAACAACCATATAATGCATGCTATATTTTGATAGAGAAAATCCATGAAGAGAAAAATTTGTTGATTGAGTAGAGAGAGGAAAGAATGATATCTTGGAGTAGATGAGAAAAGAAAGTATCCAGAGCTAATTGGACAGTTTGGTCTTTGCTGATAACACTAACAGTTTCATCCATGGTTACAGTCAGAAAGAGAAGAAGAGCATATCGCAACTGGGTAACTAGATGTGGTGTGGAAGATGTTGGAAGTCATTTTTCTATTGTTTCTATTTTCTCGGTCAATACATGCAAGGACAATGACTGCCAATGAAGATGAGAGAGAAAGTATTAGAAGTTTAATTTAGAGAGGAGTAGAGGTAAAATGGTGTCCCAGGAGAGAAGAGTGAATGACTCATGCAATTTAATAAGACTTCTAGGTACGAGGAAGCATTTACTTGAGGTTAGTGGCTATCAATTTACATAGTCACCAGTCAGCATAGATGTCATCATTCTCTCCACTTTTGTTCAGCAGTATGGGTTTGTGGGTAGAGTGGGTGGAGAATTGGTTTTAATCACAGTTGCCAAGCAAATAAAAGTGAAAGTTGGCCAAGAGGGTCTAGAATGTATAAAATATAGACATTATAATGATTGGCCATGGAATTTAATATGGAACATAATCTTAATGCATTGTGGGATTCATTTTACATATCATGATAAAATAGCAGTGATTACTTTTTTGAGCATTCTGGTTTCAGTTAGACTTGAAAGGGTATGTCTAGGTTATAATTGAAATAGTTCATGTCAATCAATAATTCTAAAAATATAAAAAAGACATTTTGAATCAGTGAAATGCATGAGTCATCAGAAAAAAACAGATCTTAACATTTATGTTTCCTAAATCAGGTAAAGTTTGTATAGCACTTGACATTGCCCAACATGGTTTCATAAATACATCATCTCTTCTTAACAAACTGTGAAGCAGATGGAGCAGCTGTTATCGTGTCCACTGTACAAGTGAAAAACCTGAGTGTTTATTGTACCTACCTACTTAAAATCATTTAGTCACTTTGTTCAATATCATATGGTTTATAATCTCTAACATTACAATTAATTATTTCACTATAATGGAGAAGAAAGAGGAAGGAATACCTCTCAGCCAATTATTTACATTTTTAGTGTTATGGTCTTGGAGAATAGCTTGATATTCATTTCTGATGACCACATTCAAGAGTCACTAGAAGCAATAAAAAAATAAAAACTCAGGCTTTGGAGTCAGAGTTGGAATCAAGTGTCTGTTCAGCCACTTATGTTCTACAAGACCGTAGGCAAGTTATGCAACTAAGATACAATTTCCTCATTTATATAGTAGGTATACAAAATTTATCCCAGGGTTTTGTGCTGTTTAAATCTGACAATTCATCAAAAGCTTACATGGTGTTTAGCATGTTGTTGACACTGTATATACAGTAGTTATAATTTTATACTAATTTATATAAGATTATTTATAAATATGTTTGTAAATATAAACTTTTAGTAAAAGTTTGTTATTTATATGATTCTTCAGTTACAGAAATGTAATTAGCACTTGCTTTCATAGTAAAAAATATATAAAATAGTACAATGGGGTTTTAAACAAAAACACTTCTTCCCATGAAAATATTCCTACTTTCCACTTAGGTGACCACTTCAAAGGAATTCTTGTGTATGTTTTCCTTTATTTTTTTCATCTTTGTTATTGCATTTACACGCCTTCCTTGATATAGATTCTTTTCTAACAAACAAGTATCTTAGAGAGCTTTATTTTCTGAATCCAAACACACTTTAAAAAATACATTTCATTAATTATGTTATTATGGTTGTCACAATTTTTCCCTTTGTCCCTTCTGTCCAGTACCCCATTTCGTACAACAACCCTCCCCCCAAGTTCATGTCCATGGATAGTGCATATAAGTTGTTTGGCTTCATATTTCCTATACTGTTCTTAACCTCCGCCTGTGTATTTTGTACCTACCATTTATACTTCTTAATCCCTGTACCTTTCCCCCATTCTCCCCTTTCCCCCCTCCCCACTGTTAATCCTCCATGTGATCTTCATTTCTGTGATACTTTTCCTCATCTGGTTGTTTGCTTGTTTTTGTTTTTTTTTTTAGATTCACTTGTTGAGAGTTGTGAATTTGTTACTATTAGAATGTTTGTAACTTTGATCTTATTCTTTTTCTTAAATAAGACCCTTTGACATTTTATATAATAATGGCTTGGTGATGATGAACTCCTTTAGCTTNAGAAATGCAATTAGCACTTGCTTGCTTTCATAGTAAAAAATATATATAATAGTACAATGGGGTTTTAAACAAAAACACTTCTTCCCATGAAAATATTCCTACTTTCCACTTAGGTGACCACTTCAAAGGAATTCTTGTGTATGTTTTCCTTTATTTTTTTCATCTTTGTTATTGCATTTACACGCCTTCCTTGATATAGATTCTTTTCTAACAAACAAGTATCTTAGAGAGCTTTATTTTCTGAATCCAAACACACTTTAAAAAATACATTTCATTAATTATGTTATTATGGTTGTCACAATTTTTCCCTTTGTCCCTTCTGTCCAGTACCCCATTTCATACAACAACCCTCCCCCCAAGTTCATGTCCATGGATAGTGCATATAAGTTGTTGGCTTCATATTTCCTATACTGTTCTTAACCTCCCCCTGTGTATTTTGTACCTACCATTTATACTTCTTAATCCCTGTACCTTTCCCCCATTCTCCCCTTTCCCCCTCCCCACTGTTAATCCTCCATGTGATCTTCATTTCTGTGATACTTTTCCTCATCTGGTTGTTTGCTTGTTTTTGTTTTTTTTTTTTTAGATTCACTTGTTGAGAGCTGTGAATTTGTTACTATTAGAATGTTTGTAACTTTGATCTTATTCTTTTTCTTAAATAAGACCCTTTGACGTTTTATATAATAATGGCTTGGTGATGATGAACTCCTTTAGCTTTACCTTGTCTGGGAAGAACTTTATCTACCCTTCCATTCTAAATGATCACTTGGCTGCATAGAGTGATCTAGGCTGTAGGTCCTCGCTTTTCATTACTTTGAACACTTCTTGCCAGCCCCTTCTAGCCTGCAAAGTTTCTTTTGAGAAATCAGCTGACACACTTATGGGAACTCCTTTGTAGGTAACTATCTGCTTTTCTCTTGCTGCTTTTAAGATTCTCTCTTTATCTTCAACCTTTGGGTCCAACTTGTTTGGGACTTTCTGTGATTCCTGAACTTGCATGCCTATTTCCTTCATCAAATTAGGTAAGTTTTCTTTCATTATATTTTCAAATAAGTTTTCAATTTCTTGCTCTTACTCTTCTCCTTCTGGCATCCTTATGATTCAGATGTTTGTATGTTTGGAGATGTTCCAGGGGCTTCTTATTCTATCCTCATTTGTTTTGAATTCTTTCTTCTTGCTGTTCTGATGGAATGATTTTTCTTCCTGCTGTTCTGATATAATGTTTTTCTTTTCTTCCTGATGTTTCAAATGGTTGATTTGATACTCAGTTGCATCCCCTCCACCTTTGGTTCCCTGTAACTTTTCCTTTATTTCAATTAATGTAAACTTCATTTATGCCTGAGTCTTTTTTATGCTGTTGCTGTACTCAATGAGTTCTGTGAGCATCTTGATTTCCAGTGTTTTGAACTCTGCACCTGACTGGTTGGTTATCTCCCTTTTGTTTAGTTCTCTTTCTGGAGGTTTGTTCTGTTCTTTCAATTGGGCCATATTTCTTTATCTCCTCAATTTGCCATCCTCTCCATGTTCGTTTCTGTATATTACATAGAGCTGCTTTAACTCTCTCTCTTAGTAGCACGGCCTATTGTAGAACATACTTGTAAATGGTGTGGAGTGGAGCCTTATGTTATTGCTGTGTCATGCAACCCATTATACTAATTTGTGGTTCTGTGTGGGGGAAAAGCTTGGAGAGGGGACAGTGCTACTTCCTGGGTTCTGAAGGTTTGCCAGGGATGACTGTCTCCGAGCACTTGCCCTGTTTCCAGCCTCCTCACTTTCTCCCTGTATGTTACTTGTGCCCTTTCAGCTGTTGCTCTGGTGCTAAATCTCAGAGAGAGTGCATATGTGTAAGTCCTAAATCCATGCAGGCACTTTAAGATGATTCTCCTGGAAATCTGGCTGTTTCTTCTACCACCCCAACCCCCACTGCTTTTTACAGCCAGAAGTTATGGGGATTTATCTTCCTGGCACTGGAACTTTGGGCTGCTGGGTGGTCTGGTTTGAGGCTGGGATCCCTTGCTCCCAAGGTATCCCTCCTGGTTTTTTATCTGCCACACATGGATGTGGGGCCACCTGTTCTGCCTCCTCTCCAAGCCACTTTGTGGCTCCACAT
This sequence comes from Sturnira hondurensis, assembly GCF_014824575.4. Taxonomy (NCBI): domain Eukaryota; kingdom Metazoa; phylum Chordata; class Mammalia; order Chiroptera; family Phyllostomidae; genus Sturnira; species Sturnira hondurensis. The sequence continues at coordinate 7,520,946 of NW_028089093.1, read as the reverse complement.
TCTCCACCTCTCCCCACATCTCTTCCCCTCATACTCACCTGGAGAAATGTATCTTCCTTAAATCCTTTGTTGTTGGTCATCCATACAGCTCAATTTCCTGATAGTTCTGGGTGATATGTGTTTTGTAGTCTAGATGTAAATTTTTCTGTACTTATGCAAGGAAAAAATGAATTTATTTCTCCCTCCATCTTGACTGGCAGTCCCAATCACATTCCTTGTTAACAGGTGGAAAGAATTCTATTTCATAAAAACACTTTATTTTTTCTAACTGTTCTGTCTTATAGAGTAGTGGCTTTGTTTATAGCTTTTTAATATTCCAATTTTTTCATGAATACCTTGTCACATATATTTTTGCAGATTGATTATAATATATATTTAAGATAAATCCTCCAAAACAAAATTGCAGGCTCAAAAACTATGTGCAACACACATAACATTCCTCTTAGCTCAATACAGCAACATTTTTTGCTTCCCCTGCGGGAAGCTAAATATTCTTTTGGGGTGATATTTAAAGTCAGGTCCACAAGTAATCAAACTATAGGAAAAGTCCCTGTTGTCAATTTTGAGTCACTCTGGAACAAATTTGCCCAGCTATCACAAATAATTCTTAAATTGATTACAGATGTTTATAGCCCTAAATTATCGTAGAATAAGTGCTGCTAAATCATTAACCTGAGATTCATGTTACTCTTATCCTGGATAGTAGTACTGATTTTTATAAAACATGACTGGTGACAGAAATTCACTTTACATATGAATAAATATTTGATGCAGGAAAAGCTAATGTCTTCTGTTTATGCTGTCTCTGCAATTTCTAACATCCACCACTACTTCATGAAGTGACATGGTTTGAAATTTTAAAGCTAATGTATCACAAGAAATTTCACTTGGCAAAACTCTTACTTGAAAAGTCACTGATGACCTAGTTGTATGCTGAGTTCACATTTCACTGTTGCATACCTTATGGCAAATAGGACCGTAGTTTCATTTTTTTATGTGTTGCCCCTCTCCCTTCCCCTCTTCAAGGATGCTTGATGTTGAAAGTCTTGTTTTGTTACTTTATTTGGTAACACTGTATTTTTTCAAATAAAGGAACAATCACATGTGTAAAATTTGGAATCTGTTTCTTTCTTATAATTCTAATTTCTAAATAAATTTAGTAATACTTGCTTAATTTGTTCTTTTTCAAATCTATTTGTAAAAATCACCTTTAGATTTACTTATTTGAATCTATTTTTAACATGCATTTTTATTAATCTTAATTGAGTCTGAACAACATGATTCATATAAGGATCACACTCATGTTCTTTTAAGCTCATATTGAGCTTAAAAGTTCAACATTTGGAAAAACAGAACAAGTTCTTACCAAATACATTCAAGATTATTATTTATAAACTAAGATTTTTATAAAATTAATTGAGTCTTTAACACAAACCCACTTGGATGTTACTCTGTTTGAGTGACCTGCAATAAGACTTGTTTTTATGGACAATAGTAAGGTCATAGAGACTCTAAAGGAGAACTGAATCCTGCTGTAGATAATGCTAGACATCTGGATAGGTGTCACACACCTTATGAGTAAGCTGTGGCCATTTGAAGGCATTTGTATGTCATTCCTACGAACATTCATCAAGATAGTATATGGTGGTGCAATGGATCATACAAATCCACTGTTCTCATGGTGACTTTATCCTATTACTTTGCTTCCTTTCTAAACCTAGTGATTCTTTTTTAATTGACCCTCAGCTTGAAATATAAATGTTATATTATTATTGATTTAAATAGTTTTTTAAATAGTTTTATTTATTTTTAAAGAGAGGGGAAGGGAGGGGGAAAGAGAGAGAGGGAAACATCAGTGGGTGGTCGCCTCTCATGTGCCCTCTACTGGGGACCTGGCCTGCAACCCAGGCATGTGCCCTGACTGAGAATCAAACCAGCAACCCTTTGCTTCTCAGGCCTGTGCTCAATCCACTGAGCTACACCAGCCAGGGCTAAAAACAGTTTTAATACTCTTTAAAAGCTAAAATGTGTAGTAGGACACTCCCAGGGCAACTGAATATTGTATTTTGCCACCGGCACTGCTGCATGAGGTGCTGCTATTGAAAAACCTGCAGACAGCAGTGACAAGTCACCTACCTGTTTCCCCTGGGGCAGCATAATAGATGCAAAGTTCACCTGCTACTAACTAGAGGTGACATTTTTCTTTTCCATTCACAACTTGCCTGAACTTAGTGTACTGGGTCACTTGTCACTTTCTGTGAGCATTTGTGCAAGTCAGCAAGGGTTGTTTGGGGGGAAGTAAATCTTTGTAAACCGTCAGAGTCTTCCTCTTCTTGTTAACATTGGAAGTTTCTATGGCAATATCGTTACAAATCTGTAGCTTGTATATTTTTACTAGTGATAGCTTAACATTTTTATGTTAACTTAGCCTAAAACTTTCCATTTTTGCCTCATCTTTATCAAAGACAAAGACATGTAGAGAGAAAATTAAAGTTGTGCCCTGGCTGGTGTGGCTCAGTTGATTGAGCACCAAAAGAGAGGTCAGTTTTAAGGAAGGGTGCATGTCTGGGTTGCAGGCCAGGGCCCCCGTAGGGGTGCACGAGAGGCAACCACACATTGATGTTTCTCTCTCCCTCCTCCCTCCCTTCCCCTCTGTCTGAAAATGAACAAATAAAATCTTTTCTAAAAAGGGAAAAGAAAAGCTGTAACCTTACATGAATTGAATACTCACTGTTATGCAAATTAAACAGTAAGATGCATGGACAGACAGAATGTCTGAGGGTAGTTTTAGAGGAAATTATGGCTGATGAGGCTGTTTCGTTTGGAGTTATAAGTAGACTTCACACACAGTGCAATGATACATTCTGTGCAATGTCAGGAAGTAACATACAACGGAGCCCTCTGAAGGAAACACTCCCTGGCTTTCCCTGAAGGCCATATGCTGTATTAGTCTTCCAGTATTCATATTGTCTTAGTAAGCGGTAATCTGGAATTTATCAGGAATATCTGCTTTTCTTTGCAAAAATTTTTGTATAAAAGTTCATTTGGTAATATGCCAAAGAAAGACATTGTGCAACAATTACATCGATGACTCAAATCTGACCTGATTGGATGATTAAATTCTAGTTATAATTTTTTAAGAGAGGGAGGAAGCAATTCCTGTCCTTGATATCACAGTGTAATTTCAAGGAAGATTTCTAAAAACTTCTGTATCAAGAAATAAGTAGATTTCATAAACAATTATGATTATTTAAAAAATGAAAAATGCATCCACATTATGGGCACCAATTTTTTTACTTGATTTAAAGTTTCCTTTAATTCTCTCTTCCGCATAATTTTAAGTGTCAGTGGTCCTGAACTTTTCCTGAAAAAAATAAATTAAAAAGAAGCACGTAAACAATATAAAACGACTGTAGAACCTTACTGCAGCTTAGGGAATATTTTCTCTTTCTGCCTTTATTCTGTGTTATGATTAAGTTTGTGTTTATTTACAGAAGGTGTCAAGTCACTTTACACTAAGACTTTTAAGTGTTTACTCTGTGAAATAGTAAGATATACATCATCCATGGCTAAGTACATATTTGGCCTTAAACAAAAAGGAACTAAGTTCAAGGTGAGAGTTTAGTATTTTTTTCCATTATATTTTTGTTGACTACTCATTGATTATTTACTTTATTATCATGTCATTCTTTTCATTGAAGACCAGTGCTTAAAAATGCTAAGAAACCAATTGTTTTAACCCAATGAAATCTTGGGACTGACAGCTCCAGTTATTGTAGCAAGTTGAATGTTTCAAAAACATAACTTCATTATTTTCAAACTCATGATGTCAATGATGGCATGCGTATATTAAAAAGTTATTTACAGCACAATTACATTGAAACATAGAAAACATTTATCAGCAATTACAAGTATTATTGTTTATTCATATCCCATTTTATAATGTTTTGGGGCTTTGGGTATAGCACCAACAACAGAAAAATACCCAAAATGAATAAAAGAAATCATATCCAGGCTGATGAATACAACTATTTGACTCTGATTTTTCCTGCCATCTGGTGGCAAGATCAAAACTCAGACAATATGTATTCAACCACATAAACAACAAATTCTAATTTTGAATCTTTTAAAGTTGACAAGCAGTACAGATTAATACACATGCAGGTGCATAATTAGTGTACACATAATATGCATATATGTGTATAATTAGTATATACATATACTACTTGTATGTGTGATATGAGCAAAAAAGAATCATTTTAACTATATAAACAAATAGACCCTCAAGATTAACATAATCTTTCCAACTAAACATTTGTTATAAATTTAGTGGACAGTATTGTACCATATTCATTCATTTTAATATACTGGAATTTGATCAAAATATGAAAGATAGTTTTTAATCAAGGGTTGCTGTAAAATGAGAACTCTCATTTTTAAAATAAACTTAATGAATGGAAATAAATATCTCTTTCTAAAGATGTTTAAAGTTTGAACAGGAAGTTTAAGATTAAATTTTATTTTATGTAAGTTACTTAGAATACATTCTTTTCAAATGAGAGTATAATGTGTATCATACATTTTATTTTAATAGAACTACTCTATTTAATATTTTACATCTTACTGAATGAAAAAAATTTTAAATGTATGAAAATTTAGTACTTCTAAATGTTTAAAATAGGTGGTTCATTAATAAAAATTCTTATAACTATGTATAATCATTGGAAAAGTATAAAAGATAGTGTAATACATTACATATTAATTTTAGTCAAGGGATCTGAACTTGCAGCAGCAATGTTTGGCAAACTCAGTTCTTCATCTGATGACTTACTTTTAACAGATATAATCGGAAATTTCAGTGTGAGCTATTTCTTCTTACAATTTGATCTGAGGCTCCTTATCAACACACTTATATATTATGAAAAAGAATAGTCAAATATTTTTAAAAGAATAGTCATAAGTTTATTACTAATTTATAAAAATTCTCTTAAGTTTATAACTATAAACAACTTAAAATATTGTGAATTGTATTTTTCAGAATTTCAAGAATAAAATATCTGTTCTGTTTTGCATATGGGAAAGGGTAGGATTAGAAAAAGATTTTACCAATGTAATAACCAAAATACACTTCAACTTTTATTGCATTGAATATTCTTGTCTGCATGGTTGGAAATAGGCAATAGCTGAAATAACTTGTGAGACAGCTGAGTGGCTGATTCATGCCGTCCTATGGATCCATGTTCTGTCTATTCAGCATAAACTGATATGCAAATTTGGCAGCCGCCCAATTTATGCTATCCTTGATAATTCAGGCCTTAAAGAAGATTTAACACTTGTGAATGAGATGCCTAAGTAAAGGATGTTTGGGGAGGATAGTCTAAAATTATTTCATGCACTTCATAACAACTTTCCTATGAGAAAAAAATAAAAAAACAGAAAATACCCCCTTTCTTATATGTAATCCCCCATGCTTATAAAGATATGCTTATAAAAATAAATTAGATACTGATACACCTAGAATTTTTGAGTCAAGTCAGTGTGGTGACTGGAAGATGGATATGGTCTTAATATGGTAGACTCTATTATTAAATTTAGAAACTCTAGATTATACAACTCTCAGAGTTCTAAATTAACACAGGAGTCATTCATCAATTTTTTGAGCATTCATGTGTCAGATATTATAATTAAATAAATGACTAAGGAGGTACAATCATCTAACTATTTAATTTTGATGGGCTACGTGTCAAATGATAAAAATCCTACTGTGTAAAATTAAGAGTCTAATATGAACTAAGTAGAAAGACTTAAATTCACAAATATTTGGTATGTAATAAATACTAATGTTAAATTATGTGACTACATAGCTATCTGTCCTATAGTAAAGCCTTTTAAAAATCACTAAATTGCATACATTTTTCAATTAAAAAACAATAATCTGAATTTTGTTTGCATACAACTTAAATAACTGTGGTATATTTAGCTTTGCTTACATATAATGTCATAATGTCATTTCAGTGTATTGCAGGGATGCAAAAACAAACAAAAAGATCCCCATTTGTATTACATGTTAGAAACACTTCCTTAATCTTCAAGCAATTCTGTAATTTAAATCTTACACCCATTATTGTGATAAAAACCTGAGGCTAATGGGTCCCAAGTGATGTGGCTAATGTCAGCTATTAAGCGATAAAGCAAGGGCACACAAACTCAAGTCTTAGGATACGAACCACACTCATCTGTGTGCTTTAAGTAAATAGACACGAATGTTGGTGTCAAAGATAAGAAGGTCCCCACCTCAACTTCACCACTGAACACCTAGTACCACTGCAAAAATCTGATGATAATGCTATCTCTAGTGCAAAAGGGTATGTCAGGAAGGGTGAGGAAAAGAAAAGTGGCTATTTTCCTGAGTCACTTATCCCTCAAGTACAGAATATACTCTTTCTTGGTAACAAGCAAGTGCATTCCATATCTGTGGAGGTATGTATGACAATCTGTCAAATTTCGGCTCTGCAGCTTCTCCGCTCTATCTTGGAGCATCAGGATTCAAGCGCAGAGCAAACTGTGGAGAAGATGCTTATACTAGCTAATACACTTCTGAAACTAGTGAAAGATTTAATATTTAGAGGAGAAAGACTTGTCTTTCATTTTTTAGTAACTAAAAAACAAAGTAATATTTATTTTATAAAGTTGCAAGTAATTTGAATTAATAGGAAAAATGAATTGACTTTTTTTTACAAGAATCCCTTGAAATGAATCTAGAAAATGTTTTGTTTAAATGAGGCATTTCTTCTAGATAAAGAAGAACAATCTCAAGTGTTTCTATATTTAATCTACTGATGAATACATTCTAAACAAAGTTAACATAATAAACCACTGAATATCTATTGGAGGGGTTCTGTCTTGGGAATATTAAGATATGATTATGAATAAGGGAAAACAATTCTAATTCTCAATGTCTCCTGAAACATATTAGCCAATTAGTCATTGGGAAAATATAGTTATTGAGCAAAAAATTCCAGTCATAGTTATAGAAAAAATGAACCAGCCCTGGCTGGTGTAGCTCAGTGGATTGAGCGCGGGCCTGTGAACCACACGATCGCGGTTCGATTCCTGGTCAGGGCACATGCCTGGGTTGCAGGCCAGTTCCCAGTTCCCGGCAGGGGACGCACAAGAGGCAACCATACATTGATATTTCTCTCTCTCTTTCTCTCCTTCCCTTCCCCTCTAAGGTAAATAAATAAAATCTTTAAAAAATGAACCAAAAATGTATATCTATATCTACATCTACATCTCTATCTCTATCTACCTATACATATCATCTATATCTATATCTAATCTATATCTATCTATACATAAATAAAATGAAGGAATCATCAGAGGGGAGTAACATGGACCTACATGTTGACTTTCCGTCCTCATACTTCCACTGGCAGATAATTCAGCCTTAGGTAACACATGAAACTTTATGTTCACAACCTATTTCTTCAACTGTGTTGATGTCCATGAAGTGAGAAAGCAATGCCTCACATTTATAAAAAGTGAATGACTTTCCTTCTCTAGCCTTTTGGTAAAAAGAATACATTTCACTGTTCATTTAACATATGCAGCATCTTTTGTTTTTGTCCTGCTTTGAAGAGAAGTAAATACTTAAAACATTATTATTTAACATATTGACACCACTAATTTATTAAAGTCCAGTTAGCACTATGTGGCTATGTTAATCATAGAAGTAGATGGGATGAACATTTTACTTTTTAATTTTGATAGCATTTTCTAAATACACTAATAAAATCATTCAATTTCCATTTACATACTATGATTGCCCACCTAGGAAATTAAATTCCTGCTTTCTGCCTTTTCTTGAGGAAAGAACCTCTAGCCTGTTAGCTCTGTAGTTATGGGATTCCTCCCACCATTCTCCTAGTTGTCCCTCAGATTTGACATTTGAACGTATATCTCAGTTCTTACTAAAATCTTTAGAGTACGTAACACTAGTTCCAACACTCTCCCAGCACCTGCTTTTTATTTTATACCCATTTTACCCTTGCTTCTATAAAAACTCTCTAAGGACTCATTATTACATTTCCAACATGTGACTCATTGTCATGTTGCAGGAAGTTGTTGTGGTATCAGGGAAAAAGGTCATACGAGATGCAAAGTGAGTTGTAGGTAAAAACACTCATATGTCTAAACACTCTGACTCAAGTATTGAAAAAAGTAAGTGCAGCCACTGAACCATTAAGAGTAAGAAGGATTCATACTAGATCTGTTGATAGAAAAGAAATTTTCTACAGAGTGCTGATCATTACATTTTATTTGGAGTTTATTTCTTTTTTTTTCCTCCAATTTTTTTATTTAATTATTTTTCAAGTACAGTTTTCTGTCTATTACTCCCATCCCATCCCACCCCCCATTATTTCTTTATAATAAGATAAACGTTGCCCTGGCTGGTGTGGCTCAGTGGATTTAGCACCAGCCTGTAAACCAAAGGGTCACTGGTTCGATTCCCAGTCAGGGAACATACTTTGTTTGTGGGCCAGGTCCCCATTTGGGGGCACATGAGAGGCAACCACATATTGATGTTTCTCCCCCTGTTTTTCTCTCTCCCTTCCCCTTTGTCTAAAAATAAATAAATAAATAAAATTTAAAAAACTGTTAAAAATGAAATAGACATAGTAATAATGCATTGCAATGTTTTAAAAACTTCTTTTAGAAACTTGGCTTTTAAAAGACAGAGCAACAAAAAACTTCAGTAACATTTGTGGCAGATAGACAATAAATATTATCCATCCTAGTAGACAGGAAAGAAAGTATTGAAGGTAGATATGATCAAGCCAATGGTGTGTGAAAAATGATAGCAACAGAGAAATAGGAAGAAATACAGAGTCTGCATTATTCATTTCCTGAAGGTTTCCTTGTCACTCTGAAAAAATAATCTTTGTGTTTAATATGAGTTTTATAATTTTCCCACATTACTTTAGTAATTTTAAAGAAATATAATTTTCACCAATTTACTTATGGTTTACTTAATAAAATTTAAATTGTTACAGTATATAGCTTTCAGAGGCATTAAAGAGGTTTTCATCAACTACATTCAACAATGGTACAAATTCTAATTTTCAAAATGTTAAGAATTCTTGACTTAGAACTTTAAAAACTAATTTAAAGAAATGTGATATAATCACAGATGTACCCTTACACTGGACTTTCTAATCCTGCAAATTGAAAGCAAATAAAGTAATGAGAAATAAATTTGGCTTTCTTTTCTTACCTCTACAGATTAAGGAGCTATATCCTTGTGTGACATTTATGTTTGTGGACATTTTTCTAAAAATACGATGCTGCATAAGGAACTATAATTTGCTAATCAATCCTTTAAAAGTGAGAAAGAATAGCAATTATAATTATTATTTTCAAAGAATTTTATGCAACTGGTAGGCTATTCTGCATATATTTTCTACCATCTAGCTATGAAGCAAAGAATATAAACTCACGTTGACATTTGATAAAAGTAAGGTAATTATTTACAACTGAAAGATCTCTGAGCTTTTACACTATTCCCAGTCCATTTGTTGACTCAGATACCAGCAATTTGAATTATAACATGCTGTCCCATTTCATCAGTGTCTTACAATTTAATGACACCTTATATAGTCCATCTATTTTAAGACACGCAAAGCTCTGTGGTAGACAGGGATATTTTTTTTAACCACATTCCAGAATAAGGAAGCTGAAGCTCAAAAAGGAAGTACATGTAGGAAGTGGAGAAATCAGGGCTTGAACTCTTGGTCTCATGTGTTACTGTCACTCTTTGCAACTGATACCCAGATGTACCAAAGTGCAAATTTGGTCACATAAGCTTCACTAAGATACCTATACTCACTTGGTCAATTTGTCTTAGATTTCAAACTAAGATAATCCCCAAAATGTGTGGTTGAAAATTATAATTTTTCTTATTATAGAAAGTGTAATGTACTATAAGTATACTTTATTCTAAATGCCATGTAATGGACACAATGTTCTATACATGGGGTGTGAAATGAAGAGGAGATTAAATATGTCGATGAATGTTCTTAGTGAGCAGTCTGCAGCTGCCTTATGTTTTAGTCATTTACATCTTTAAAATTGGTTCTTACATTCAATATGTTTAAACACTCAAACACCCAAATTTCAAGAATCTTTACTGACTATCCTGCTGTGTCCCATCAGGAGTGACACAATAACAGAGCACAGAGAAGGCGGGATTTAACTTTTACAAAATCATAATGTTGCCCCTTGCAAGGAACACATTTTTGGTGGGTAAATTTTCTTTATGAATATGTATTTTTAATGCACAAATACTCAGCTTTTTTACAGCTGTCTTCACTTCTTTTAAATAAGACAAACTTTAGATGCATAATTAGGATGCATATGCATAAAGAGATAATATTTTTGCATTATAATCAAGCATAGGCCATGAACAAACAATGAAGATATGTGCCTTCTTCACCTTCCTCTATATTATGTATGTGGATCTTTGGGGACCAAAATAAACAAAGACATTCTGAGAAGGGGTAAGTCTACTTTACAGTACATTATTATTAATATTTAGCTAATTGGAAGACTATTACGATAGAGTAGATTCAAATAGAAGAAAGCTAAATCACACGGAAAAAATGAATCTGTGTTATGTTCATAAAAATAAAACTTATTATTTATTTTGCTCTTCTTTGATTCTAATTCCTCATTTAATTTTGGGTTGTTTGATTCTTTCACAATTTATGTTTTCCATCTGAACTACAAAGACCAAGATTTAACACCAAGATTTGTAAGTTTGAAGATTCTACCATTAAAGTTTTGTAATGCACAGTCTTTTGGACATTTCTTTTGATGCCGAACTATCTTTTTTTAAGTCTTTTTAAATTTTTTTAAATGCTGGTGATAGCTAACGTATCTTAATTATTTTTCCCTCTCCATGAATATATAATGTTTCATATAGGAGCAGCACCTTCCAATTTATAAAGCATTTCCCCTTGTGGTACTAAGCACTGACATGTTACATATTGAATGTTTTTTCCCTCATAAAAATATACCTTATTACCAAAGCATTCGGAGGAATTAACAAAAGATGGATGGCCTGATTTTCAGCTTATATTACATTTCCCGGATACCACTGCTGCAATATTTTATGGTTCAGTATATAATTCAAGTATTCATATTAACCAAGCAAAGAAATGACAAAATTTTACATGCAGCAACTGTGACTTCTGGAGTCTTCCCAAGGAATTTTATGTAAAGAAGCCAAAGTATCCCTGAAAGAATATAAGTACCAAAGTTTCCAAGTTTACTGATACAGACACTAGCTCTACAGGGTCATTAAAGTCTTGTATTTTTTTTTTTTAATTAGAGTAACTATTGTCTGTTTCTTTGCCTGGCTGGTTTCCTTTGAGTCACATTTACTCCTCACTGTAGTCTGGTACCCTTAATTAGTCATGTTCCTCAGATCTTTATTTGGAGTCTGTCTGTAATAATCAAGGCCCTTTCTAATACAGAAGCAGGTTACCATGTACAGAATCCTCGTTCACTCTAGTAGAGTAGTGTGCATTTGTAACACAGGATCAGGGTGGACCTAAAATAAAAATGAGTTAGGTTCAATTTAAAAAAAAAGAAAAAGATGGGGAAGAGGATATTTGCATGTACAGCCTGTTCAACCCATGACATCCCAAATTCTGACACCTTCTTCTTTTTCCAGAGAGAAAATGTGTCTCTGAGCCCCTCCCCTAGGCTATCCATTTGATTGTATTTTCTTTTTTTTAAGATTTTATATATTTATCTTTAGAGGGGAAGGGAAGGAGAGAGGGGGAGAAATATCAATGTGTGGTTGCCTCTCATGCATCCCCTGCTGGGAACTGGCTTGCAGCCCAGGCATGTGCCCTGACTGGGAATCAAACCGCGATCATTTGGTTCACAGGCCTGCACTCAATCCACTGAGCCACACCAGCCAGGGCAGATTTGATTTATTTTCAAACATCCTCTCTATACTAGCTCTTTCTCTTTTCTTATAGTTGAAAGTTTCCTCCATCTTAATACATGTTCCCTCAATATTCCAGTTACTACAGGTTTTATTCGATATCTCTCCCTTAAATAGCCATCAATCTTTTCGAAATGGTTTAACTCTCCGATTTCTATTTTTTTAACTCAATTCACTCTTCAACACATTCAATCTGCATTGTCTGTGCCACATTAAGGTAATAAATCTTGAAAAATTTACCAGTGACTTTATGTTATTCAAATCTTACAACCACTTAATGTTTTTAAAATTATTAGACTCCATTAGAACTTATTCATTAAACTTTAAAGGAAAGCTCCCACTTATTGAACTCTCACACAAACCCGACAATAAAACAATGCTACCCCTATTTTTCAACATAGAAAAGCCCAGAAAATTCATAGTCCTGAGGTTATACAAATGAGTGGCAATGCACGGAGTAAAAATCAAATCTTTCTCTCCAAAGTTGTGACTAAAGTTATAACAAAGAGAAGATAAAAAAGGAGTTTGCATTTAGGCTGATTTCTGAAGAATGAAGGACCTGCTATGGGAAATTTTCCAGAGAGAATATTCTAGAAAGAAAGTAAAACCAGTACTATGGCCTAAGTCATTAGCATGCTTGATAGGTTTAAGAACAAAAGTTGTTAATAAAAGGTCTCACAGAGTGTGGTAATGGAAAGGAGTAAGCAAGGCATACATCATGAAAATCCATGCTAAAATTTTGCATTTTCCCCTAATTTTGATAGAAATCCATAAAAATGCATGGAAATAAAGACATGAAAGTATCTATTTTTCATTTTATAAATATTATTATAACTGACGCATAGAAATTAGACTGTAGAGAAGAGATAAAAGATGGGAAAGTTATATATAAATGATACCTAAGAAAGTCATATTTAGTTGCTTTTGGAACACAGAGGTATGAGGAAGAGTTTTTATTACCTAACCTATTAATAAACTTTTATTTTTGAAGCAGGAGCATTTAAGTCTTAACAGGAACCTGAGCTATTTTTGGAGTAAACATAGAAACCATAAACAGTAATATTAAAAATAAAGTTTACTGTATGCTTCCAAGAAATAAAGAGGTTTAAGGGTAATAGATCCAAACTGCGTACTCCAAACTCAACAAACTGCATGCAACAAATACAATCATCTTTTAATTTGATATATTAATTACATCTCTATCAAATTAAAAATATAGAAAATTATATACCCTCAGTGATTTTCAAAAAAGTATTGAATGTTGTGCTATAATGATGAGGTCTTCAAAATGGATGAAGGTTGTCTGTACAGGCAAAGACCCTCTCTTCACTCCCTTCCACACATAAGTACCTCCATTTTTTTTTCAATTTTTTTATTTAATTATTTTTCAAGTACAGTTTTCTGCCTATTACTCCATTTTTTTTGTTTTATTTATTAGACGTGCAATATTTCACCTGAAATAAACTAAAAATATTGAAAATCTGCTAATTCATCTGAGGCCACTGTTAGACATAATATTACGTAGATGTATCATTCACCTTCTTTTCTCTTTTTCATAGATTATCATAGATGTTTTCATGAATATTATTGCCACATAAATAAATATAAATTTCAATTTTTATTTCTAATACAGTCTCAACTCATGAGCAGGAATATGTCCAGCTGCTTATGTTTTTTTAAACTCTCAGAAAGATCCCAAACTCAACACACTACCAATAAAATACTTGATTCCTCTTTATTTCTCATTGCCCAAGCTGGAAAAGCAGAAAGGTCATCCTATGACCCTCATTTCAATATATGTCCCAGGGTTCTATACTCTACCTCTCAAATACCTACCAACGATTCCAACTACTTTGGCTACTACCTTTATTACCAGCATCAAGATTTTTTTTCAGGATATTAAACAGCTTTCTGTGGGCCTCCTCTCCAACACACTTGTTCAAATTTCAGCTCATAACTAATGTCTGCTATACGAATCTGATCATTTTCTCTCCTTTGAATGGCTTCCCAGTTCATTCAGGACACACTTCATAGGCTGAACATAGCTTCTAAGGCTACAATAATTAATCACTATGTACCAATCACACCTCTTGGTGCTTTAATGTTAAACTGCTATGTGGAAGAAGTTTGTGGCATAATCCAAATTAAACTTTGTTTTTGTTTTCCACCATCTTTACAAAATGTTTTTCATGAAGCTCGCAGGCCCATGAACTGACTGTTTTTTTCTTAAGTAAAAGATAGCTTTTTAGCCCTGGATAGTGTGGCTCAGTGGGTTGAGTGCTTGCCTGCAAACAGAAAGGTCCCAGGTTTGAATCCCAGTCAGGGCACATGCCTAGGTTGGAGGCCCAGTTCCCAGTCAGTGGCATGCCTCAGGCAACTGATTGATTATTGTGTTTGTCTCACACATTTACACCCCTCTCCCTTTCTCCCTCTCTCCCTATCTCTCTAAAAAATACATAAAGTCTTTTTTATTTTAAAGGAGGGTTATCAGTTGCAAGAAGAATGGGGGCAAATGGGGGAAAGGGAGTATAAGAAGCATAAATGGTAGGTGCAAAATAGACAGGGAGAGGTTAAGAATAATATAGAAAATGGAGAAACCAAGGAACTTATATGTATGACACGTGAACATGAACTATGGGGTGAGGGAAATGCTGGTGGGAGGGAGGGTGCAGGGCAAGAAAGAATAAAGGGAAGAAAAAAATTGTAAAATTGTAGTAGTACAATCAGTAAAATATATTTAAAAAATAAAAATACATTAAAAAGTATTATTCAGGAAAAGAAGATAGTTTCTAATAACTTAAGTCCAAAACACAGCCCCAATTTGTGTATATATATGCATCTCTATCTATGTATAAAGTAGCCATATATAAATAGTCCACATAAAATTGGAGATTATATATATGTATGTGTATATATGTGTATATATGTGCATATATATATGTGTGTGTGTATATGTATGTGTATGTGTGTGTATCTCCAACCAAGATGAACCTGATTTAACAACAGATCTTCTTCTACCTGTCTGCTCAAGCTAGCCTCAGCCTGGAGGGCTAGCTGGTACCTTGACCTGGACAAGTCTAGAAGCTGACTGCTTTTCCTGGAATGCCTTCATGAATAATTCAGCTGTGCCCAGCTGGGATGCTCTCACCTGTAGTTCCCCTCTCCAGGCTTGAACTGACGGAGGTAGTGCTACTTGACCCTTTACTCCCATGAGAACAGATGCTTACAGGTTCGCAGTTATTTCTATTCATAAAATTTCTTCCTAAACCCTCCTTGTCTCTCTTTATTCTAAGCATGTAAACAGTTTCAAAAGGGTAAAGAGTTTCAGAGGATCACCAGTGCTCAGAAATTTCTTTCAAAATTCTGCATGTGATGATTTGGCACCTCAATTTATATTTTTTTTAGGTTTTGGAGTCTAATTGATATTTCGATTATAGCATGCATTATTTAATTTACTCCTTAGAATAATCCTAGGAGATAAATCTAATTGCCTTTGTGAACTTATGGAGCTGACTTTAATAGGAGTTAAATAAATTTTTGTAAGTTACAGACCATATAAATGACTAAGTCAGAAATCAATTCCAGACACTGGACTTTGGGCCTGTGACCCTAAGTCCTGAACTATACAGTCTCTCATGAAATTCCTTTTAATGATATGGCCTCTATTCACTTTTTAAGCCACTTTCCCATTTTCAATGCATTCCAATATCACTGACCTTTTAAGAACTATTTTCAGCCCTGGCTGGTGTGGCTCAGTGAATTGAGCTCCCGCCTGTGAAACAAAGGGTTGCTGGCTTGTGTCCCAGTCAGGGCACATGCTTGGGTAGCAGACCAGGTCCCCAGTAGGGGGCGCATGAGAGGCAACCACACATTGATGTTTCTCTTCCTCTCTTTCTCCCTCCCTCCCCTCTCTAAAAATAAATAAAATCTTTTTAAAAAAAGAACTGTTTTCACTTACTAACCTTCCCTCATCTCCTACCTTCACACAGATGATTTTCTATACTAGAAACAGTCCTCCACTTTTCTTCCTATAATACTGATTACCTCCTGAACTCTGATTTTCAAAACAGCTGCTTTCTTGATCTTACCAGGTATAAATATTTCCTTCAACATGCCAGTAAATAACAGTATTACAGCAATTTTTTCTATTCTTTTATAATTTGTTTACAGATCTGCCTTTCCTGCCAAAACTCTGAGCTCAGGCAGATAGAGATTGCATTCTATCCATCGAGTCCTAGAGGAGATATTTGTTGAATGAAAAAATAATTGGCTCCATGTAGGCCACAGGCTACCATTGGTAAAATTAAATGCTTGCCAAATATTCTGGATAGAAGGGTAAATCTTTGGAAATAATCTAGTCCAACAAATTCATTTAAGAGTCAGGGAAATTTAGGGCCACAGAAAAAGATTTACTTGTTGAAGGCACACAGTATTGCATTTTTAATTTAGAAGTCTCCCTCCCTCCATATCTTGGGTACTTTTGCATTCTTTATTTGTATAAAGCTTTCAGCAAGGTCATGTGGCACAGTGCCAGCATACAGAACACCCTCATCTTCCTAAGACCTAGCAGATGTGACCAGGCTGTGCAAGGACCACCTGGGAGCCATTCCTAAGTAGCAAGACTTGTCTCACTTATGTAAAGGTTATAACTACAATCCCCAGCAGGTGCTTAGTTTACTGCACTGAAGGTCATTACAAAGGCACTTTGCTAGGTTCTTAGATGCAATGAAGCTCTTATCACAGGAATAATGCTTACTTGGATTATTTCCTCTCTTTGCTTTAATCAGCAGTTTAAGTCAGTGATGTTTTGATATCTATAATTTTATTTGAAGTCCTTTTCAAAGATAAGGTGTAAGTTATGAATGAGTGAATGAATGACCAAAAAGCATGTTATCAGTTAAGAATAAAGATTTTAAAATAAAAATTACTGACACAAGAGACAAAGAGATTTCTTACCTTTGTGTTCAGGAAAGGCTGGTGTTAGATTAAACAATCTGGTTCCAAGGTTTTTCTGATATTTATGAGTACTGAATCCTTTTCAAGAACAGTTGTTTTCATTTTCAAAAGCTGTCTCTCTAAAGTAAGACACTCTTATTTGTGAAAAAGCTAGGTCAGCCTTACTGTCAAATTTTGCTTACTTTTTAAAGTTTTGTTTGTGATAGTATTAATATGTTATAAAAGTATAAGTAATTTTCTCCTTTTTCATTCCATTTCTGGAAACATAAATAAAATGTCCAAATTTACAATTTTTTATCAAAAATTTGAACTGAATGTTTAGAGAAGTGGTTATTTCATTTAAAAAAATAGAAATAAGCCAAATGGAAAATCATACCATATGTTTTAAAAGCAATGCCCATGTTTTATGTTTTGATATTTTTAAATAATAAACTTTCTTTCCATCCCTAGGAAAGGGAAAGCAGGGGTATGTATATGAATGATGTAATACGATTTCCTGTCTTTGGGAGACCTCTCTTGTTAGTCCCATTCAACTATAACCTTGTAATCTTTAAAGAATGTTTTTGGTCATGGGCCTTCACCTACCAGTGATTTCATCCAGATACAGTTTCGTAGTCTTTACTGGTTTAAACAGAAGGAAAGAGCAGACCATATGAACAAAATAAAATGTTGCCATTAAATTGGTTTTTGCAGCTTAAGGTACAGTGTAATGATATTTTTCCAGCAGCTGCTTTCAGTTGGATTTAAAGTTCAGAAAAAGCTTTTCATTTGATACAAAATAATAAAGTACAGGTTGTGTTACTTCCTTCTTTTTTGTCCCAAAACATAAGGGAAGTCTTTATGCTTTTACATGGTAACTGATGATCATTAATTTTTTTGTAACCTAAATAGTTGCCCACATGTGCTAAATGGGGTCTATGTGAAGGCCCTTTTGAAAAAAGTAAACCCATTCTTCTAATAAGTATGTCTTATTAGAAGAATAAGTATGTCTAATTGACTTGCGTCAATTTGTGTAACTTCTGGATTTCTTCTATGAAATGATTCAATTACTTATGTAAAATGAGATGTCTTAGTGATAAACCAGTTCTTGTTACCAAGAGGTAAGGATTTCTTTCATATAATCATCCTAATTAATTTTATTTCCCAGCCCTGATGATATTTGTTGCATTCTTATATTAGCATAGCAAATAAATACTCGCCAATTAATAAATTACCCCTAGTCTTTTTAAATTGAATTTATTGGGGTGACAGTGGTTCATTAAAGCCAAACAGATTTTAAGTGTGCAACTCAACAAACCATCACCTGTACCCTGCGCCATGCACCCATTGCCCAGAGCAAAGTAGCATCCCTTTTCTTCCCTCTTCTCCCTCCTTTTCCGGCTTCCACCTGCTCCTCATCCCACTTTCCCTCTGGCTATCACCACACTATTGTCTGCACCCATGTGTTTCATATATATGGGTGGGGTTTTTTGCTTAATCTGCTCACCTTCTTTCATATGGCCCCCCAAATCCCCCAGATTTACTGCTGGATATTTTAATGAAGAATGGGAAGATGAGAAAAAAATCATTAGAAAATTTCTTAAGTTTGGGGGATTCCCCTATTGTTATACATGTATAAAGACTCATTTATAGGTGTATAAAGACTCATTTATAAATGTATAAAGACTCATTTGAACAAGTATAAAGGACACATGGACAATAACTATGGGTGGGGGGCGGAAATGGGAGGGAGGTGGGGAGCACGGGGCGGGGGGCCGGCAGGGTTGGGAATATTAGACACAAAGCTGTACTTGAACAAGAATTAAATTTAAAAAATTATTTAAAAAAATAAATGCTTAAAACATTTAGGAGAAAAAATAAATGTATAAAGACATAAATCCTTTATCGTTTCCATTATCAGAAGCTTCAAGTCAAAATTAAATAATGAGAAATACTTTCCTCGTAAACAATGTCCTTAACAAACTTCATTTTTATTTTTCTTTAATTAAGCAAAATTTGTGTTTTTAATAAGAAATATATTTTATTCTAAATTAGAACTAGGCTATGTGCTAAAACAT
This sequence comes from Sturnira hondurensis, assembly GCF_014824575.4. Lineage (NCBI taxonomy): Eukaryota > Metazoa > Chordata > Mammalia > Chiroptera > Phyllostomidae > Sturnira > Sturnira hondurensis. The sequence continues at coordinate 7,501,920 of NW_028089093.1, read as the reverse complement.
TTGAGGAGACACAAATGACCCTGTGGTTGGTAGAAGACAATAACAGTTGTGAAATATAGTTAAAAATTAAAAAATATATAATACTCTGGAAAATGAGAGGATGTGCCTTACTGTGTGGGTCTTGTCTTGCTAAGGGCCAGTGAATTAACTTAAGGACAGTGTGTGATGGATTTAAGAATAAGACTGTCAGTTGATGCTAAAAACCCAAGGCTTAAAATAGGTGATACCTAATAGTTACTTATACCTGATACATAACAAAGATTATACATACAAATCCCAGAACTCCTCCTCCAATGAACTTGTACTTTTGTAAACACTTCTTATTTAGCAGTATTCCTTAGCACGAGGTCTAGGTAAAGCTCTATAGGAATAAAAATAGGCCTATCCCAGCCTTGTTCCCATTCACCTACTTTGCTGCCTCATTGAGATTTAAATCCCTTTTCCTTCAAGACTGTACTTGACATCTTTTTCATAATTGGATTTCACATATAAAATTATTTGGGTCAGAGGGAAAAATAGGTTATTCTCTACTGGCTAGCCCACAGTGAAGATAGGAACACAGAGTAGACAAAGGCAGGGAAAAAGAGAAGTGGCCCTGAGTTAAACAGGACTTCTAATAAATAACTGAAAGGCTAAAATGGAGAATTATAATAGTTGAATCATGCTTTCCAATAAAAACTGCAATGTTCATAGCCAGCGGTATGCTGAAACAACACCGTTTGCTTAAATCAGATGGAAACTGGGATTAAATCATGGTCCCGATCTTTTGTGTGATTTTTTTCTGTCCCGAGTCACAAAGTATTAATGCTTCTGAGTGGTCTTGCAAAAGAACTGATTTTAAACGATGGTTTTTTTCCCCCAGCAGTATTTCTGTTTAGCAATCAGAGTGAGTGCTTGACATAGTACTGTTTTGAAAAGACTAATATTTTCCTCCTTTATTAAACAAAGGCACAAAGCTTTAAATGGGTGCAAGAAAATCCTTAAAGAGGATCTTTTGGTGTCCTTGTCAGCGTAAGATTTTTAATGAAATGTTGGAAGTGTCTCTTCATGTCAATGTAGTTCATTTTTCCATGGCACAAAGAAGAAATATGTGCAGAAAGAATCAAAAGAACTTGAAATCTATAGTGATGTTAAAAAAGCAAAGCTTAGATTTATAGGACAATAATTTCAGTCTTTTGAGGGATAAAAATAGATCGTGTTTGCAACCTATCCCAGTGGCTTTAGACCCTCATGGGAGAAAGGGGGAACCAAAGAGTTATGAAACCTAGACCTGAAATTGCTAGAGTGCAACAAAATCCCCAATTCCCCTAGCCAAAAAGAGATGGTCTAAACCATCCGTATTTCTATGCATGTGTTTTTTCCCCCCCTGGTTTCTAGGGAAACATGCTTTTATACCTAAGGCTGACTTGGGAAATCTTTTTTTAGATCTCTTGTTCTAGTAAAAATTTACTGCTTCTATTGTGATTAACATGTTAGGAATAGTGGCCCTGCAAAATACCTACTCTCAGATTTTTTCCCCATAGTAGCTGAGGTTAATGCCCAGGATTATTGTTAATTGCACTGACTTGACACTGATTGCTAACTAAATTTAATAGAGTTTTAAGAGACTTACTCAATGAGGAGTAGGAGATAGCTCTGAGGTTACTTAATCTCAAATTGAGTGCCCAGTTTATAACAAAATATTAATATGTGTGGCTGTAATAACAAAGGTATATATTAATAAATATGTGAGCTTATATGTCCATATAAGTAAAATCAAGCTAAATGGTATTTTTTTTATGAATTGAGGAAAAGTTAGTCACTGTCTACAGAGAAAAACGATGACTCACATTGTTCCATTCTCTGACTCGAACATGTATTTCAGAAATATGAAAAAACGGTGAGGAAGATTTTAGACTTTGATGGGACATGAATTTGGGGCAATGAAGAGTAATAAACACCTAGACATTAAGAGTTAAGACCTTAGTTAACATCTTAATTATCTGATAAAAGGAAAAACCCATTAGTGCTTTGCATTCTTACTGGTCATGAAGCTGCTGCTGCTGTTTGCTCCATTTTTTAACCTATATTTCACTTGTTTTTTCCCCCATTATACTCTTCAGCCTTTTTCAGATAAATCATGCTTGCCCATCTACTTCAGGTAAGGCATTCGGTGTTTTTCAAATTACAAACTACCCTTTAAATATTTAAGAGCTAAATCAAAGTGCTCACTTTAAAAACAAAACTCATGCCAGAAAGGATCATATAAAACAGTTAGAGGTAAATTCAACCAGAAATCAGTATTCCGCTCTTAACTCTTCACCATGACACACTTCACCATATTGTTTCAGAGGAAGGGAAGCCCTCTAAAGTCAGGCTACAGAAAAAAATCATACAGTAGGTTTTAATGGCGGAAAAGGAAAATCTCAAATATAATGAAACACTGACATTCAAGAAGTAAAGTGATGTCCCCTCCTACCAAATGGCAGGAGGGAACAAATGTAATTTGTTAACAACAGCTCTTGATATTGCTATCAGTTTAGGGTGATGCTCAACGGATTGGTGACATTTCCAATAATGATGGGACTTATGATAAGAAGCATACTGCATATTTATGTTATAAAACTGGACTTTGGAGTTCTACTAACTGTAGACATGAACCTCAACAATTTACTTAATTTCTTTGAGCCATTATATATGCCTTCTTCATAGAGACTTTATTTGTATTTAATTTAAAAAAAAAACACAGACATTTCTTCAAGGAGGACATACAGAGGATCCAGAGACACGTGAAGAAATGCTCAATATCACTAGCTATCAGAGAGATGCAAATTAAAACTACATTGAGATACCACTTTACACCAGTCAGAATGGCTATAGTAAACAAAGAAACAAACAAGTGCTGGAGAGGTTGCGGGGAAAAGGTAACCCTAGTTCATTGTTGGTGGGATTGCAGACTGGTACAACCACTATTGAAAATAGTATGGAACTTTCTAAGAAAACTAAAAATGAACATGCCTTTTGACCCAGCAATTCCACTATTAGGAGTATATCCTAAGAACCCTGAAATACCAATCCAAAAGAACCTATGCACCCCGATGTTCATAGCAGCACAATTCATGATAGCCAAGAGTTGGAAGCAACCTAGATGCCCATCGGTAAATGACTGGATCAAAAAGCTATGGTACATTTACACAATGGAATTCTATGCTGCAGAAAGGAAGAAGGAGCTCCTACCTTTTGCAACATCATGGATGGAACTGGAGAGCATTGTGTTGAGTGAAATAAGCCAGGTGGTGAAAGACAAATACCATATGATCTCACCTTTAACAGGAATCTAAACAACAAAACAAACAAATAAGCAAGCAAAATATGACCAATGACACTCAAATATGGAACAGGCTGACAGGGTCCAGAGAAGAGAGGGGAGAGAATCATAGGGGAAAAGGGGAGAGACTCACATGAATAACTATAAAGGACACATGGACAATAATTAAGGTGGGGGCAGAAATGGGAGGGAGGAGGGGAGCACTGGGGGGGCAGGGCATGGAATATAAAACAGAAAACTGTACTCGAATATGAATTAAATGAAAAAACTACATACACACATAAATATGTGTTTAGGCAAAATACTCTACACGTAGGGTACTTATTAAGTGTGTCCTTTTTCTTAATTCCTCCTGAGACCTTAACACTAATCTCTGTAATTATTATTTTTCATAAGTTTTAACTGAAAATGAGTAAGATTATAGGAATAAAATAAATGGGAAAGATTAAAATGCCAGCCATGGATAAATCTTAGTTTTCTATATTCAAGTCAAATATAATACATGTTTTAATTACCATGAGAATGGTTGGATAAAAATATCTGTTCATTCAAACAGTGAATAAAACCAAGAAGAAAAATTTAAATTATAAAAAGAACTTTGAAAGTATGGGAATTATCTTCAGTATTGGTTCTAAGGGGAAAAAAAGACTTTTTAATAACAGAATGTAAAAGACAAATACAATTAACAACACTGTACTTGAGGCAGGAATGAGTTCCAGTTCTATTTTCCATACCTTTGCTGAAGGAGAAAGAGTCCAGTGTCTAAAACACACTAGTTTGGATCTTGATGGGGATTGAGATTAGCTCAAAACCTTGTTTGGCTGTATATATATTCCGTCACTGCAACAACAGCTCCCAGTCTCATCTCCTAAACACTTCTCTTTCCTTATCTCTTGGCCTTGGAATGAAGACAGTTTAATTTTGATCAGAGACAGACTCATAGATGAAGAACAGATGACAGTCAGTGGCAGGAGGATTAGGGGTGGAGGAATTGAGCAAAAAGGACTCATGGACCTGGACAACAGTGGGGTAATGGTGGGTGGGGAGGGGAGTATAAGGGGACTAAATGGTAAAGATTCAAACACTAAGTTGTTTTTATTTCTCTGACTATAATATGAAAAAATCGTATGATTAGAGAAGAGAAATGAGCTAAAACTAAACTTAACCTTGCTGAAAGCAACAGTTTTCCCATATTTTAGGTAAAAAAAAAAAAATAGATGAAAGATGAAAATTGCATGTATGCCCAAAATAGAAGCATACAGAAACTTTACCCAAAACAGAGTAAAATTGGTCTTTCAGTAAAGCAAACCCAAAGCTTATTCTTCTCAAAAAGGCAGGCTGTTTCCCACAGAATGAAAGGACTATAAGAAAGCACAGGAGAAAAATTCTGCTCCCTAATCAGATTGTATAGGATTCTGGAGCAGGTAGGTTCTCTTGACCCCTAGTTATGCTGAGGATGGCTCTTTATTTTTCAGAGAAAGATTTGAAATGAGTATAACTGTTCCTCCTTGTATCAACTTTTACACTTGACATTTTATTCTCTAGGGTGTGATAAAGAATATGATATCCCCCTACCCTCAGGATGGTGAGAACTGGTGCATCTGGAACACAGAGAAGAGAACAGAATTCTTACTATTTGGCCCTTATATATATTTCCTCTGAAGGGTATGTGAAGCACATCATACAATGTTAACTAATAGCCAGTGTTCTTCAGTACATCCCTGGAGATGGCAAATGCAGCTGATAACCCTCACATCCCCCACTTCTATCCTGCAGGGGAAAAAACAAAAGCTCCATCCACAGTAAAAATTGAGGGAAGATACAAAGGGCCAGTGGAACTGAATGTTTGTATGCATTTGATCAGAAGAATTGCTTCACCATTTAAGAGAATCAGAGAGCTTTGGAGAAATGTTAGAAGTTTTAAAGAGTGAAGAAGAAATGGAAAGAGAAGAAAAAAATAAAGTAAAAAAAAAAGACACAGAAAGGATGAGGAAAAAACAGTGAAACATCTGTGACATCATTTCTCTGCCAGAAGGCCTCAGATGGACTGGAGGCGCCAGAGTTCTCACCCCCACCCCCGGGAGTGTGGGTCCCAGGGGGGTGGGGTGGGGGTGGGAGGGGTGGGTACAGCCCCTCTCACACTCCCTGGTGAAAGTACATTCTTATTACATACATTTGATCTGAAGTTTCCTTGCAATGATGAGTTGTTAGAAAAGCGGAATCTGTTTTGGTAGGGTTTTTTTTTTAATGTCTGCTTATGTGTTTGTTCATTTGGTGTGAGGGTGTGTGTGAATGTGATGACTGGTTACGCTGTTTCTTGTCACGGGCATTGCGGTGGTGGTAGCATGCTGACTTGCTATTTTAAGGCTAAAAAGCACCATATGAAACATATAATTTTTAAATGTCTTTATACTTAACATTTGAAAAAGTCTCCAGCGAGAAAATACAATCGGGCAGATGTTGGACCAGACTTTACTGGCTTGGGTTGCACACTCTGACCTAACTCTTTTACAGATAATACCTGATGAAAGTGGATTTCAAGAACAGTTATTAAGGAAGAAAATCACATAACATGCAAACTGGTGGATTAGTTGGAAAAGTAGAGACATCCTTATTTCCTTTTCCCCCCCAATCTTTAGTAAGAATTAGTGCTGAGCAAATATTTTGTTAACTAATGAGTGATGTGTTCAGGAGTATGGATTTACCTGTCTATCTCCTGATTTACCTGAGGCACTCATTCCTGCCCTCACCTGAGACACTAGAGTCAAAGAAAGACAGTGCCCTCCCCACTTCTCCCTGGGGAACCATGTCTGCCCTTGCAGTTTTCTCTGACAGGTTTCAGCTTTAATCTATAATCTGTTTTGGTTCTTCTTCAGTAGGCTTTATCTCTAGCTTTCATACAAATCTAGGTTAAAATTTATTTTGCAAAAAACATGCAAAGAAATCCAGATTTACAGAAAAGATAATATTTATTATAGCAACAGATTTTATATTTTCTTAGAACCTGGAGATAAGGCAAAGATAATTTAGGAATCTTTTAACTGTTCCTCAGTCATCCAAATTTAGAGCCAACACACAGGTGTTTGCAAAACATTACAAGAGAGTAGTAAAATATGAAGTTAGTTTTAATAAATTTGGGTGATAGTACTTACTTGGAAGAATTACAACATTTTGTTTAGCAAATAACCTAAATTTCTAATATATGTTAGACATTCAGGTGCCAAAGTAAAAAGATAAAACTGATAAATATAAAAATGCTTTTACTAATACTGGGTATGTGTTGCTTTGCTATTCAAGTATTCAAATAATAAAATAAGAGATTAGAATCATGTGATTCTCATGCACAATCACTTTAACTGGTAAACAAAAAGTGATGCAGTAAATATATAGAACATATTTAGAAAATAATTAACATTTTATGTAACAGGCTTTTAACTTGTACAATATCGATATGGTTTTATTTGCTCCTAATTGTGTGGTTATAAAACAAACCATTTTGTGTAAATTGGAGACATGGTTATAATCTCTAATTATTGCTAGCCATGTTATGGAGAAAAAAATTGAGATGAGATTTTAAATCAATTTTCCAGTATTTATCCTCTATTATAGCACTTAGCACTCATACTAAAGGAAATAAATTAGTCTTATTCCTAGTTTTTATGCTGCAAGTAAAAAGCATTGTAGAAGAGTGCCGGCCACATGTTTGTAAAAAGAGAATAACTCAAAATATTATCTTTAGTATGTTTACATTACTCTTTCAACAACAACAATGACCTAAAGTATTCATGCAGTAACAGGGTTTCTCAAGCAATGTTACCCAAATAAATAAGAGTCTATATTATAGAAGGCATTCTGCAAAAATGAAGAACAGAAATTCACTTCCATTTATTTGCTAAATGCGCACATAGTTTTCATCAACTTGTGTGAAAATAACATCAACGTATATGGATAAGCCTAAGCTATTTTTTTCTTATATATAGTGACATTGGGATATGAACCCTACTAAATAAAAAAAGCAAAGAGCTAATTAGTATGACCTTAGATCTTTGTACCTCCAAGAGCATCCTCAGAGCCATGCATGAAATTAAGGACAAAAATGCTTAGAGACTGAAATAAATATATGGAGAGGCATTTCTGTGAAAGCTGTTGATTCACTCTCAAAATATATGGTCAGTATTGGATTTGGTTTGTAGGTTTCCTTCTGCCTGGACTCTCATTCGCCAAGTACCCCTCTCATTATGACCTTCTTCCTCAGTTAGGTAACCAAATTCCAAGGAAACAGCTCCAGTCCATGCTGAGGAAACATTTTTTTCTGGAATTGAAGACATCATGTCACACCGGTTTGTTTTTCCAGTGAGATTCCACAGCCATGGAAATTTACCTTCAAGGGCAGCTTTAAGGGAGACCCTCCCCTGCCCCCAGTTGCTCACACCTTCTAGAGCCAGTTCCCTCTGGGACCCTGAGCAAAACCGAGCACTTTGGCAAATCTAAAAATAACCAGTCCATTAGTATCGAGTTGCTTTCCCGAATATAGCAAGGTGCTCTTTCCACCTCTTGTGTATAGCTGCCCTCCCAGCCTCTCTTCCATTCCACCCTGTCATGTATTATGTTCGGAATTCAATAGGCACTCCACTGACATACTGCTCCCCCCGTCAAATTAAGATCTTAAAACACAGTTGCATATAAAGCTAAACCCAAAACTTTTTGCAATTTTGCAATATTACTTTACTATAGATGTACTATTTACAGATTGTGAACGTAGATTTTGGTGAAAACAAATCATGATAGAAAATAAACACATTAAATTGGAATACATTATTTAACATGATATTTCTTCCCAATAACGCAAAATTATTTCATATGATTTTTGTGAAATACTCAAAAGAGAAAAAAATATAGGTTTTTGAAGACTACAAAGGATTATGAACGGTGTTATCATTTCAATAAAATTGATTATAGTTATGAGTCAGAATATTTACAAGAACAAACATAAAATGCTGTTTAGAGACAAAATTTCATTTATCCTTCTGTTATTATTTGACATGATATAGAAAAGATTTCAGGCAGTCAGTATTCTTAAAGTAGTTGGTTGTTACTACATGTCTGGAGTCCTCAAGTAAGATTTTAGTAGCAGCTATAGGAAAAAGTTATTTATTTTTAAAATAAATTTTCCAGTTCCATTAGAAATCATATGTGATATTCTGATGATTATCAAGCTTATAAATGGTACTTTTTAAAAAGCATTATCTTGTCTTTCTTTTATCAAATACATCCTAACATGCTCTCCAAGACAATTTTCAAATTTTGTATCTTTTTTTGAACACCTGGAAAATTAATTAGTATCTACACACAAAAAAAATGGAATCAAATGGTCTCTCTGAAAATACATATTTATAGCCACTCACAGAACAATAAAAGCATTCTACTAAGATCCCTTTTCATGCTAAAACATGCATTTGGTGGGGTCTGCTTTGGGGGATTGTAAGGGGAGAAATCTGGGGTGCTTTGAGGTTAATGGACAGTGATTAAGGTTAATGGCTGAGTGCTTAAGGTTAAGTGCTGTATTTACATAGCTGCCAGTTCTCTTTTAAAAAAATGTATTCACGTCTATCAGTCAGGTCCAGCTAATAGCTAATTAAACAGCAAATGGGATATAGAGACAGAAGGTAAAGCCCCTCCATCTGGGGAACTGTCAGTTCTCAATCAAGAAGTATTTATTGAACACCTACTTGGTCATGGCTGTGTTGGACACAAAGAGGTAGAAACCACCACCCCTGTGCCCACAAAGCTTAGCATCTAGTGGGGAATGGAACAGTGAATGAAATACCTCAGAACAAGTAGTCATGAAATAAATGACACAGGTAACACATGTTATAGAATTCAGAGCAGGGAATGATACTTCCTAGCTCAAGATTTCATGGAATGGGGAAGGATGTTTAAATTATGCCTTAAAATTAGTGATTTTCAACCCTGGCTGGCATGGCTCAGTGGACTGTGGACCAAAAGGTGGCTGGTCTGATTACCGGTCAGGGCACATGCCTGGGTTTTCAGCCAGGTACCCAGCTGGGGGCATGTGAGGGGCAACTGATCCATATATCTCTTACACATTGATGTTTCTCTCCCTCCCTTCCCCTCTAAAAGTAAATGAATAAAATCTTTATAAAGTTAGCGATTTTCAAAGAGCTGTATTAGATTCTTTAAAAAAAGATACAATGCTATACAACGTGCACATCTGTCAATGACGCCATGTGCCATACACTGTTCCGCCATAGTTTAACCATTAAAACTGCATCGGCAATCTATCAATAGTATTAATAAGTTCGACAGTTAGGAATATTCGCCTGTACTTCTTCATATGCAAAGTCTCAAGATTAATTTACAGTAAGCACAGCAATAGCAACAAAAACAGCTAGAGTAAAATTACCCTGCAGCACACTACCCTTGAACTCAAGTTAAACTTACATAAACTAGGAGAATCAGAAAAGTCTAGGCTAACGTAAGGGTCTGTGGAACCCGGCAGTTATCCAAGGCCAACTGCATTACCAAACCTCAAATGACAACATGATTAATTACACAAATGAAGTTTACTAAAACAAGATTAATGTTCATCTCTGCAGCAGCCACTGGGAACAATGCTTCATACATGGGGCAGCCTCCCTTTTCCTCAATTAGCAACGTTCAGTCAGGGCTGTTTGTGTTTCTCTTTTCCTTTTTTTTTTTTTAACTCCCCCTGAATTTCAAAATGATTTCAAAAGGAGAGCATGCTAGGAATGAAGAATGTGGGGGCTAGGGACTAAGAAGGAATACCTGGAACAGTGGAGAAGGTGGAAAATGGACTCATAGCACATAATTATTAAGAGTAAATATTCAAAGTCTTAAATAAAATTGTATTTAGTAAGAATAAAAATGTTTAGAGTATGAGCATAAAAAGGCAGAAGTGAATGGGCACGAAAAATTGACATTGATCTCCTAACATAAGAGCAAGGGTCAGGGCGTAGCCTCCTGGCTCAGGGCTGCCCTGAGGCAGATCACAGCTCAGAAGTAGGGTGTAGGGTCTCTCCGCTCTTGGCATGAAACTCACCTCTTTAAATGTTTTGAAGCAAAAGTATTAGTGAATTCTTTTGAGTTAGAATAATGTTCCTGCTAAAATGTCAAATACCCCCAATAGGGTTAAAACTTTATTAATTAAAAAATACTCAGCAAACCGTACTTTCGACACGCTGTGTTTAATGCGTTTCAACATGTGTTTAATGAGCTTCCTTTCCAGGATTCAGAAGTGATTACTGCACCAGTAGATTAAGTGTTTTGATTTAGGAATTACTGGGATTGAGGGTGACAACCCCTAAGAATAGACTTCAGAAGCATGGAGTTTTTTGAACTGAAAAGTTCTGCTGTTGGCAGAAGTTCAAGTTTTGGGGTGATCAGAAGTAAGTATGGAGACAGTGTGTGCTTGAGGGTGACTCAGTTGCTGAGCAAGGAGAGAAAAGTTGCCCCCGAATTGGGAAAGTGGTGGAGAGAATGCAAATGGTCAAAGATAAAGTTTATAACACTCAAAGTTCGCTAAGGGTCAGTCCTGTACTGTTTATTTCCTACATGGCCACCACCTTGTCCCTGGGGTTGACCAATGAAAAGACTAGGAAAATCAACACTGCAGTGACCCACCGGTCTCTCAGAACTCAGTACCTCTGTCTTTCTCTGCACACGTGTCAATTAAGAATGGCTTTTGCTGTGAGGTGGGATCAAGTCTAATTAAAACAAAACATTATTTCTCATATTTTTAAGGTCTCTATGAGATGTCCTATGGAAAGAAAAAATCCAAAAGTGTTTTAAGCATTATTATTCATCCAAATTAAAAGAACCAGCCACAACTGATGTTAAAACTTAATATATATCTATAAAATAAAAAATGCAATGTATAATGGAAAAAAACTAACAGAATTTCATACATCTCTGACAAAGTTTTCAAAGACATAGCTCTGATTTCAAAAAGGGTTATGAAATAATTGCAATATAATATTTTTCTATCTTAAGTAATACCATTCTTAATATGGTTTTATGTTTTTTCTTATTACATATAATTTAAGATAAATTAAGTTCACTACTTTAAGCTAATTACATTGCAATATCTCCATTTTATTATGATGTCTACAGTTTGACAGAACAAAAATTATCTTGAATAGAAAAAAGGCAAATTAGTATCTGCTTAAAATGCAATAAATGCATTTTAATTCCTTAATTCATGATAAACACTTAATAGAAGCCAGCAAAATTAACTATAAGAATTGGTGCTCTCATTTTTCAATATTCAAGTAACTTAAGGATATTTAATTACTCAAAAGTTTATTAACTGAGTCAAGGATAACTTTAAGTCATTAAAATATATCACAAAGATAAAATAAAAAAATTAACACACATCTTTATAAGAGTAATATGTCTTCTGCCTAAAACGTAATTTTAAACTGTTATATGTACTCCTCTTCAATAATATTAGCTATCATAAGTGATGTATGTTATTATTTAAATAAAGTATAATATAAACATATAAAGTATACATTAATAATAATATATTTATTATTATGCAAATAATGTACATTATTTATATCAAACTTCTCATCTTACAGTGGAAAAATTTTTGGTAGTGTTATCAAATGACCTATTCAGCCCTGGCTGGTGTAGCTCAGTGGATTGAACATGGCCCTGTGAAACAAAGGGTAGCCAGTTCGATTCCCAGTCAGGGCACATGCCTGGGTTGTGGGCCAGGTCCCTAGTGGGGGATACGTGAGAGGCAACCACACATTGATGTTTCTCTCCCACTTTCACCTTCCCTTCCCCTCTCTCTAAAAATAAATAAATAAAATACTTAAAAAAATTAAAAACAAAATTCTTCCACTTTAAAAAAAATAAAAATAAAAACTAAATGACCTGTTCATTGTCATACTGCTAATACTGGCCTTGATGCAAGCAGAATCTCTGAGTGTTCGGTAAATTCTCTGCTCTTTCTAAGACAATGCACATATGTAAATACACACACATATTTTACCATTTTTGTAACGCTAACACCTATTTCTAAACAGCAAACTAGTAAGCTCCGTCTAAATTGCATGCTGTTTTTTAGTATTCATTTATTTAAATATCACTATTACAAATTCTTACCAGTGCTGTTAAAACCTAACAATTAGTATTGACAACCACAATAGTAAATGCCTTCACATGCTCTGAACCTGCCCACCCCACAATCCTTTCTGAAAACACAGCCATTGTCAGCCCTTAAACACTGATGATGATGGGTGTGGTGCCCATTACACAGCTTCCCTCTAGAAAAGCTGGAGTTTCTGCCATGGCCACTTCCTTCCCTGAAAGCACGCTTACCTCATGTGTGGCCACTTACATCGTCATTGCTGTGGGCCCAACTGATGTAGGGTGGATGGGTCCTATCAGCCTCTCTTCTTGAAAAGGCCATCCTCCAGAACTAGTATTGAGTTTGAAAAGCAATTTCTTGCTCATCTTGTGTGAAGTCTTATTTATTTTAAGCAGTTACATAATTGATTCTGAGTTTAGTCTTTTAAAGTGTAGCCTTCATCTTTCTTAGCCTAATCTCACAAAAAGGACACAAAATTCCCTCGGAAAATTTAATTAATAAATTTAGATGGTTTTTCAGCCCCTTAAAATGTTGACATGTAAGTATGTATCGTTTTCAAAGTTTACAGAGATGGTAGAAATGCTTACCATTTTTTGGAAGTGAAATCAAAAGGACAGATGATGGCAGGTCTTAGCGCTATAACTATAGCTATAACTATAACTACCTATAACTATAACCAAAGTGCAGTCTGCTCTCAGAGACCGCATGGTAGTCCTTAAATTTTATCTTCTCAAACTTCATGCTAACAGTGTGTGGCTAAAAGACTCACAATACATTTTCTTCTTCCTCATGGCAATTTGATCTTTTATGAACTGTCTAGCTCTATTCCCCTGGAAACCTGATAAAAATTAGGATGCCAGTGGAATTACTAGGAAAATTTACTTATGGTGAAAATGACACTCCACTGAATTGGAACTGGGAGAACTGTAAATACCTGACACTAAGCCCAATGTTGGGTTTTCCTGAGTGCGTGCCTCTGTTGTTAAGGAAGACATGGGTCCCTAGGGAAGGAGGCGTTTAAGCTCGGGTGTTCTGCCCACCCTGCGCCTCCTCATTGTGATCTTGCTTGCATTTGAGCTGTTGGGCAAGGACTGTCTCGGGTGAAGAACCTGATGCTGCCCTGCTGGCAGTCTGTGGTTCGCCTCTTGTCCTGGCTCCTTCTGGGCAGGCTCACGTCAGCCTCGGTCAGTGGTGGCCTTGCTAGTCTAGTTGCACTGGAGCGTCTAAAAAAGACTCCAAGTGGCAATGTCTCACCCAAGTCATAAATAAATAAACAAATGCAAATAAATAAATAAATACCAAAAAGTATATTTGAGTTTTGTCATAATAAAAAAATGAAAGTTCGTAAGTTTCAAAATGCACAAAGTTTTTAAAAGTTAAAAATATCAAAATAGTTTGTATTTCACCTAATGGATGTCTGTGTAATGGTGTTGGTAGCCCTAGTTGTTGTTTAAAGTTACACATTAAATAATATAAATACCCAGTGTTCCCATAGTACCAGAGAATAACAGTTGATTACTGTAAATATCCAAAACTAAAATAGCCAAGGTAAGCCAGGAAACAAGTGCTCTTAGTCCATAGTTTTTTTTTCCCTGTTAGTGTAAACAAAAGCCTCTGAAAACATTTATTTTTTAAGTGATGAACCATAGTTCTTTAAATTAATAAAAACATTTTATTTAATAAAGCCAGTGCTACAGAAAGCATAATAGAAATCATGCTAATAGGAGGTTATTCACACATACATGTATTCACTCTCACATGCAAACTACATGTACATGCAGAACAAGTTATCACATTATTGTAACACAAATTAATAAATATACCTAAAATATCATATGAAGACAAAGTTTGATATAAAATATATATATTTTCCACACAATAAATCTATGAATAGCATTGCATTCAAATTAAAATGTCAAAGTACAATGACCTAAAAAGAGATCATGTTATTTGATATCATATTCATTTGTTGTATTTTTTTGATTTAATGGTATACCCTGTTTATTATGTTTCACTTTATTGCACTTCAAAAATAGTTTTGTTTTGTTTTGTTTTGTTTTTACAAATTGAAGTTTTGTGGCTACACTGGATTGACAGAGTCCATTGTCACTGTTTTTCTGGTAGCACTTTTGTCATATTCAGTACTCCACTTCGTGTGTCTCTGTCACAGTTTGGTAATATTCACAGTATTTCCCACTCTTCCACTGTTACTCTGTTTGTTATAGTGATCTGTGATCAGTACCATTTGCTGTTTTATATACATATACATATACATATGCATATACATAAACTGATTTGATAAATGTTGTGTATGTTCTGACTGTGCCAGTGACCAGCCATTCCACCTTCTCTTTCCCTCTCTCCATACTTCCCTATTTCCTGAGACACCATAATATTGAAATTTCACCAAATAATAACTGTATAATAGTTTCTAAGCATTCAGGTCAAAGAAATTCACACATCTCTCATTTTAAATTAAAAGCCATATCTCGAAAATTAAAAATGGAACTGCCTTATGACTCAGTGATTCTTCTGGGGATTTATCTGAAAAAACCTGAAACATTAATTCAAAAGCACATAAGCACCCATAGCTATGTTCATTGCAATGTTATATATAATTGCCACCATTTGGAAGCAGCCCAAGTGTCAATCAGTAGATGAGTGGATAAAACAACTATGGAACATTTACACAATGGAATTCTACTCAGCCTTAAAAAAAAAAAAGAAAATTTTCCCTTTGTGACAGCATGGATGGACTTGAAGAACAGTATGCCAAGTGAAATAAGCCAGTCAGAGAAAGGAAAATAACACAATTCACTTATTCACTAATAAGTGGGATCTAATGAACAAACTGAACTAATAAGCAAAATAGGGACAGGCTCATTGAAAGACAGCAGATGTCGGCTAAGGGGGTTGGTGGATGGGGAGTTAGGAGGTGGAGGAGTCAAGCAAAAAAGAAAAAGAACTCATGGATATGGACAACAGTGTGGTGGTTGTGGGGGTGGGAAAGGAATATAAGGGGGACAAATTGTAATGAAAAAAATACAGTACAATAAATTTAAAAAATAAACTAGAAAAGATTAATGAGGAAAGCATGTTGAAAGCCAGGGTAGGCTAAGAGCTAGGAATTTGTGTTGAATATCAAGTTGTGACTGCAAAAGAAATGTTCTTAAAGGAGGTTAAAAGTGTCACTTCAGTAAACACACAATTGATAAAAGTGAAAAATCCTTATTGCTGATATGGAAGTTCTAGTGGTCTAGATAGAAGATCAAACCAGTCCCACACCTTAAGCCAAAGTCTAATCCAGAGAAAGACCCTAATTACAATACTCTGAAGGCTGAGAAAGGTGAAGAAACTGTAGAAGAAAAGTTTGAAGCTAGAAGAGGTTATTTAGTTCACTAGGTAGCCATTTGCATATGTGTAAGGTGAAGCAGCAAATTATCCAGAAGGCCCAGTTAAGATCAGTAATGAGGGTGGCTTGCCCACTTGGATGAAACAGTCTTACACTGGAAGATACCATCCAGCACTTGTATAGCTAGCGAGGAGTCGTCAATGCCTTCAAAGCTTCAAAGCTTCAAAGGACAGGCTGACTCTTGTTTGGGACTTAGTGCAGCTGATGACTTCAAGTTGAAGCCCATAGTCATTACCATTATGGAAATCTTAGGGCCCTTAAGAATCACGTTCAGTCTACTCTGCTTGTGCTTTATAAATGGAACAATAAGGCCTGGATGACAGCACATCTGTTTACAATGTGTTTAATTTGAATATTTTAAGTCCACTATTGAGGATTACTGCTCAGAAATGAGCAGTATTACTGCTCATTGACAATACTGCTCAAAAATATTACTGCTCATTGACAATACACTCAAGAATTCTGATGGAGATGTACAACAAGATTTATGTATTTCATGCCTACTAATTAATTATACAACCTCCATTCTGTAGTTCATGGATCAAAGGGTAATTTCAACTTTTAAGTCTTATAATTTGAGAAACACATTCCATAAGGCTATAGCTGCCACAGACACTAATTCCTCTGCTGGATCTGAGCAAAGTACATTGAAAACCTTCTGGAAAAGATTCACCTTTCTAGATGCCATTAAGAACAGTCATGATTCATGGTAAGAGGTCAAAACATCAACGTTAACTGGAGGTTAGAAGGAAGTGATTTCATCCCCCGTGGGTGACATTCAGTAGTTCAAGAGTTAAGTGGAAGTTTCCTTAGTTATGGAGGAAAGAGCAAGGGATCTAGAATTAGAAGTATAGACTAAAGATGTGACTGAATTGTTGCAATCTCATGGTAAACTTTAAAAGACGCAGAGTTGCTTCTATGGATGAGCAAAGAAAGCGCTGTCCTAATATGGAATCTAGTCCTGGTGAAGATGCTGTGAAGATTGTTGAAATGACGACAAAGAATCTACATGTTACATCAACTCAGTTGGTAAAGCCGTGGCAGGGTTTCAGAGGATGGACTCCAATTCTGAAGGAAGTTTTACTGCAGGCAGCAAGTTTTTAAGAAGTTGCCAGAGCCAACCCAGATTGCTGACACCACCACCATGATCACTCAACAGCCATTAGCATCGAGGCAAGACCCTCCATGAGCAAAAAGATTATGGCTCACCAAAGATTCAGATAATGGTTAGCATTTTGAGTAATAACACATTTTTAAATCAAGGCATGTATACTCTTTTTAGACATAATGCCATTGCATAACAAATAGACTACAGTATAGTATAAACATAACTTTCAAATGCACTTGATGTCAAAACATTCATGTAACTTTCCCTATTGTATTATCAATTTCATTGTCGTGATCTGGGACCAAAGTTGCAATATCTCTCAGGTACGTCTGTAATATATGCTCATGCTTATGGTTCAGAATGTACTGAAATAGGTTGAGTCCCTAACATTCAGTCCAAGGGACTAGAGCTGTAACATAAAAGTTTCTGACCCTATCCACACTGCATTTGGGCTTCTTGGCACGTTTGTGTACCTCCACTTTTTTCAATATCATATTAGTCATTTGAAAATATCTTTCTTGGTTTAATATTATTCATCAAATTCAGAAAACAAAACACATTGCTCATCTTTAAATGGAACATGCATACTTATTTTTCCTTATTGATATGAAGATTAAATGAGATCATGTAAATCACAGGAAATAGAGTAGTTCCTTCTTTATAGTTATTCACATATACTTGCTTTTTTATACCTAAAAGGAAATGGAAATGTTTTCACATAAGCTAATCTTAGTCAATTTTTGTATAAATTAAATATTTGATCACAAAATTTTTGTGTTAAAATATATGTCTAACATTGTTAAAGAAGTAAAAAAATCAAAGTACTATCACACTATCTCATGGGAGATCTGAGAACGAAGATGGCAGACAATATATGTCAATATATTTTATGAATCTCAACACATTCTTGCTAGTAGTGACAACAGTCATTTCTTTCACTCTTTTTCAAACCAGTGTTGGCTGTGACTCAGCGGGTAAACCACACTTAATTCAAAAGTTTGGTATGTGTACTTACTTTCAAATGTTAATGACTTTTGGCCTCCATTATTAACTTTGCTTTATATGTTAATTGTTTAAAACAGGACAGGTGAGAAACCCATAAAAATGTCCATAATCAAATATGAATCTTTCTTTAAGTTTACAAATTGGGAAAAAAGGTTTGAAAGTATTTGGCCAGAGACAAATTATTAATTTAAATTTATACTTTGTCAAGTGGAACTTAGACTCAGATAAAATTTTTATGGATAAATATCAGTAAAGTATATTTTAGTCTCAGGAAGAAAATGTGTGTTATGCTTTATGTGATATAACATAAATTATATCCAACATATAGCCCTGCACTACATATGAAACCCTTTAAAATCTGGCAAGGGTCTTGTGGGAAGCAGCATACACATGGTTTGTGCATTTTCATGTTCTTTTCTATTGTATGGTAATGTTTCAAAGTTATTCCTGGTCACTTAACAAAGAACTTTGCAGAGTTCCTTTACATGTAATTAATCACAAATACTCTTACATACTGGATATTCTCCACATTTTGAAAATGAAGTAGTTCTTGTCAGAAAGAAGACCAAAACCCGAGAGTTTGTGTTTAGTGCTCCACTTACACAGAATTTTAGATTTGTAATTCAGTCAAATATAACTATAAATGATAAAAAGTGTATGCACAATTAGTAGAATGCAATTTATCTAGAGAAAATAAATTCTAGAATGACTGAAAATGTTTTTTTATTAGGAAAACGACTAGCCAGCATTGACATTTAAGCACATCCGGCCAAAAGCAAGGTCAAACTTCAAACTTTTAATGCAAAACAAATAGAACATTGAAAATTTCTCCCTGCTATTGAATATACAATATTAAGGAATAAAACAAATATACAGGATACATGGACAACAACTAAGAAGGGCAGAAATGGGAGGGAGTGGGGAGCACGGGGGGTGGGAGGCGATGGAGTAATAGACAGAAACCTGTACTTGAAAAATAATTAAATAAATTTTAAAAAAGGAATAAAACAAATGAAGTTGACTGCTAATTAGATTCTGCTTTGAATTCTTGAGTTAGACACACTTGCAACTTTTGCTTTGAATATACATTAATGATAAAGTATACTTCATAGCAAAATTAGAAATTGATCTACTGCTCAAAATATGCTATAGGTTTCAATGAGCCTAAAACAAAGAGACTATTTAATATTAAGCAGGATAGAAACAAAAAAATGTTACATATGTTTTGCAATAGTAGATTCAAGCTGGTCAGGAGTCTGACTATTATAGAGAAACTGAGGCCAAGACCCCTCCAGGCAAAGGAGGAAACGTGAGTTGAGTTGTGGTTGACCGCCCTTCGGCTTCAGAGTGAAAAAAAGGCAGAGGCAGCTAACCGCCTATGAGGGTGGAACTGTCCACCAGCACAGTGTCTACGCCTACAATATTCCCAACATTTCCCTGAAATATGAGACAAAAGTAACCAGCAATAGAATTAATTGTAGACTGGGACCCTGGTGGAAGGCTTGGGATAGGTCAGATAAGGAGAGGAGGAAGTGGAAGATGAACCTATCAACGAAAATGAAGTAGTTTCTGGTTAATTCAAAAAAAGGATTTATGAGGATAAGATCAACTTCAAGAAGCTAGCCTGTTGATCTGTTTGAGTAATGATAGTGATAGAGGAAGTCTTTGACCGCTGTTTTTAAAGTAATCATCAATCCTCAAGGTATTTAGAGCTTTCAGATCCTGTCACTGTAGATTAATTCTTCCAGGATCTTGAGATTACTGGTAGTTTGAAAAAAATTACTTGTTTTCTTTTGTATAAAAATAATCTATGATTTTATAAAGACCAACTTCACCTAAATATCCTTACCAAATCTCTTTTACCATAATCAAAGAAAATGTGAGAGTTATGGTAACATTTATATCCACCCATTTTTTCAGAAAACAATGGATTGGGGTTGCTAAAATTTTAAGGTAATTTCCTCATGCTTATTTCACTTTATTTTGCCTTGTATAAATCTGCTTGTGTTTATAAAAGTAATCTATGTCTTGGCTTAAAATTATGATAATATGGATTTTTAAAAAAATACCAAAACTCTCTTTAAACTGAATATTCTGTCTTTTTCTGGAAGAAGATATTCAAGCCCATCATGATAAAAGTTATATTATGAAATGAAAGAATTTTTTAATCATAAATATTTTGTTTTTGATCTCTCTACAAAGAATGTTCTCAATTATATTGATAAATGTCTATGTTGGAAAGAAATCATTTGAGCAGACAGATATAACAAACATTCACATTCCTAAGAAAATCCATATTTGAAATGAAATCTTTCAAATAGGTATTTTCCAGGTTATCTCTGCATGGTCATAGATAAAGGAAAACTTCAGTTAGTATTTGACTTTATTTAAAATAAATATCCAGATGGTCCCATTGAATACCTGAGTCCTGACTATCTTTGAGGGTGAATTCTGAAAGCTCATTTTTTAGGTGGGAATGTGTCTAGGTGATTCTCATTGAGACACCATTGTGATTTGAGTCACCCCGGTCAGTATCAGCAGCGGCTTAGTTGAAAATGTTCTCAGGAGACACACACTTCTCAGAGACTTAACATTAATAGGAATGGAAATCCAGCAGCTGAGTGATGTGGAAGAACCAGTGTGTTCGCCAGTTTGTCAGGGGTGTAACTGTAACTCCTTTACCTTCAGTAAAACTTCTGAAAACTAGAAGGGTCTCTAAGTGCTGGGTGATGAAATAACTTCAAGTGAGGTCATACTCACTGGCATTTAACTATTTATGCTTTACTAAGGTGATCAGAGATAATGACAACTTTGAGTTGATAAGGGACAACTGTTAGGGAAGCAGTGTAGTGTACTGGTTGGAGAAGGTACCTGTTCTTAGGCACAGCTCATTTAAACCCAAGTTGCACTACTTACCAGCTGTGCAACACTGCATAAGTGCCTCAACCACTCTGTTTTTACATTTAAATGTAAGTAGAAACAATACCTACTTCACTGAGCTCTCAGGGCTAAATAAATCATCAATACAAAATGCTGCTTGGACAGTATGTATGGAAATATTTGTACATACATATACATACACATGTGTGTATATATGTGGCATTTACATATATACATGTGTGTGTATATATATATATATATATATATATAGCATTTAAGCACAGTAAATCTCATGTAAAACATCAAACCCTTTCTGTCACTCCAATCACCCCTACAATGCTTCTTAAAATTTATTAAATCAACTGAAACTTAAGCAAAGGCTCAATAGTGTAACTATGTGGATAAAGAGTAAAATTCTCATTCATCATCCTATGCTCTCAGTAATTGGACTGATTTTTTTTACTTAATTAGTATTATTTTTATTGAATCAAATATACCAACCAACGTGCTGCCATCAGATACAACCAACCACAAGATGTTTCAAATTGCAGTATAGTACCACTTGATTTTTATTGCACTTTGAAAGGCAAATGAAGTAAATCAAGAAGAAACAAATCTAAATGCGGTGCTGAAGTGAGGTCCGGCCTTTCAAACTGGCTTCCTATTAATCACAGGGCTGACCTTTTCATTAAGGGGCACTTGTTGGAGTCATTGACAGGGTTACAGCATTCATATGTGTGAACTGTACTCCGTGGTATTCATTTACTGGGGAAGGCATAGTGAAATTAGATTCTCTCCCTGTAGGGGGTAGACATTGACCGCTATTCAATGCCAACAATTGTCGGTTAAAGTATTTCATGAAGAATGACTTTTAAACTGCGTTTACTCCACCATCAGTAATGTCAAATGCAATTCTAAAAGAAGTATATTAAACCAGCAGTAATTAATTAAACCTCTCATAGCAGCAACTTTATCCAAGCTAAATCATTTCTGAATATACACAAAGGAGTCATCAGGATTCGACTGTCATGGCTTTTAAACCATCAATTTTAATAATGTCCATTTATATAGTTAGAAAACAAAAATGAGACATTGGCCAGTGGGAATTTACTTAAACAATAAAACAGTGTTTTATCTAATTTCACTGATCTGTGTACTCTACATATGTGCATTGTCTTTTGAGATGACAATGCCTTCTCTACAAATTTTTCAAATTAAAAATTCCTAAAAAAAAACCCTCAAATGACTACAAATAGATAAGATGTGCTGACAGTTTTTATTGCATCCTTTTCAAATGTGATCATCATTGTGCAATATTCGGTGGGTTGAAGTTAGAAATCATAGCTGAATCTTTGTCAGGGCATATGTCCCATGTGTTTATTTCTTACATGAAACATCATGCATTTCAACAGCAAACACATTCTTTCACATTGGCTGACATTCCACCTGAAAAAGTCCACCACAGTTAGCTTGTTAACACAATTCAGGATATAAGGTATAGTAGTAAAGAGATTCCCTATAGCCAAGTAAAAATAAGAGTAGGGGGCTCAAGGAATAGAGCTGTACTTAGATCAAATCTGAACTTCAAGTTCAACCATAGTTTAATGGTGAATCTAAAGTTGTAAATGCAAAGTAAACGCAATGTGAAGGCTGCTTTAAACCAAGCATGAAAGACCAGAAAGTCAAAGTTGAGATTTCCTACATCTGGTTTTGATATCTTTTCCTATGCTATTAAACAAATGATCTTTTGTTTTGTTTTGTTTTAAAAATTCATTATCATTGTCATTGCTGCTACAACGTAATACTGGCTTCGGAGTTTTTAGGATCACTTCTTTGATAGGAGAGTGGGCTGTACAAATTTGTTAAGCAAAAGTTACAAGCAAATTCTTCACATCAATGTATAAATAGTGATGTAACAATACGGTTATGTGTAAAAGTTGAAACCCATTTTGAAGAAGAGTGTGTGTTTCTTAAAGACTGTTTTCTATTCTCATAACTGTGACAAAACGCTCGCCACTATCATTTTTGACATTAATAAAGGACATTTCACCCAGAAATAGCAGATAACATGCCAGGCTACAGGATTGAATTAGCAACATTATTAGCACCACATTTGAGCTCCGAGACCTTCTGAATGAGGAAGTCACTCGGAGTATTTAAGCTTCGGTGACAGTGCCAAGGCACCGTGCAAAATGAAACCAGAGGAAATCCACAGGTTTATGAACACAGGCTTTTTGCTCATTCACTTTTGCAAAGTCTTTATTCCCTGAGAGTAAACGTCCCCAATTAATTCTATGTAAAAGGAAAAAAAAAGATAAATAGTCCACTTACTGCATTTGCTGTCCTTTGTCCAAACGTTGAGGTGAAAGGGTTCTTCTTCTGTTCTTACCTAGCTCCAGGTTGCCCTCCGGCTTAGGCATAAATGGGAGCAGCCAGCAGTGTGTTGACTTTGTAACTATACCAGGAGCAGCGCATCGCGCTGCTGCTGGAGAGCCGGTCAGGACAAAGTGTTAAACTTCAGCATGAGAGCGCAGCATCTATTACCCCGGAGGCTCTACCATTTCACCTACACCTGGGCGGATCTATCAAGCTTCATCTCTATTAGAGCTATTTGACTCTGTGGTTTAAGAGGGAGGAGGAAAAAAAAAAAAAAAAGGAGGCTTGCCGTTGTCACACTTGTTTCCTATTAAAGAGCCTTACGGTGGATTGAGTAATTGTGTACGAAGGTAGTCTGGCTGGCAGATGTGTGCGGCCCCAGCGGAGCACTAGATTCAAGGCAGATGGGTTGTACCAGGGCGCAAACAACATTGAGAGGGAGAGAGGCGTGATTAAAACAGCAGGCCTCTGTTTTATAGTATTGGAAGTGGGGTAGCATTAAAGCTCCTGGGGACCACAGGTCCCCAAATGGTATTGCTCTATAGCACAGAAAACAATAAATTCAATAAAAAAGAAAGATATTCAAGCTACAAAAGTTATAGAGATATTTACAATATTCACTTCATTAACGAAGGACTAAACGAAGCACCCTCCCCCCAGCACTCTAACTGAATTTAATTAAAACTACTCAATCATGGGTCATAGTGGGTTATTGATAGTGTTAACGTGATGGATTTGAAACAGATCCTTCATTCTGCGATATAAGCCAAGGTTATCTTTTTAATCTGAATTAAATTGCTTTAAGGAGATTTACACTGTCAGGCAGATTGACATTCTGCCATTGGGCATTTTGAAAAATGTGGCTGATGCCTATTGTTAAGAAAAATGTCCTTTTGTAGGTATTTCTGCTTACCACATATTATTTCAGGCACCTTAACCCACGGAAATTTTAAGGCTTTCTATATCGCACTGTTTTAGAATAAAAAATGTCTAAGTAATCATAACGACTATGGTTAATTTTCACAAATCAGACCTGTTTGGTCTATTTTCCGGTGTTGTTGAGGGCTACTTCATTATGTTAAATAGTGCGCAACTACTATTATAATTAATAATAATGGTGATGATAATTGAAGAGTTGTTGTATGCCAGAAACTATGCAAGGAGTTCTACATGCCTCATCTCTTTTGACTCCTACAAGGATACCTTGAGGTCAGAATTACTATTATTATCACCATTTTTTCTTTACAAATGAGGGAAAGAGCAAGAGAGTTTTCTCTACCCAAGGTCACCCATTTGTAATGATTTAGAAGCAGAATTCCATTGGCTCTCACTCTTCATTGCACCGTACAGTCTCTACACAGAATAATTCATAACCTGCACAAAATAAAATGATTGTCACTGATTTCTTTTATAGGAAAATTGAAAATAGACTCTTATTTATCTGGGTAGTTAGAATTCAATCCTCTAGCTTTGTATGCCCAAACGGGTCATAGAAATAGTCTAGCCTAATCATCAGAGTTCCACTAAGGGTGCTAAGGATCAGTGACATTAAGGATTTCCTAAGAAAATATATTTTAAAAAGAATTTATCGGCACACATATTTTGTAATTGAAATCATTTGAGAAAGTGTTTTTTAATATCCCTAGTTGGTTTGCAGCAAATCACTGTAAAGAAAAACTAGGTTGAAAGTTAAAAATTTCAATAAATAATAAATTCTTAATTTTCAACCCATATCTATGTTTCCCTGGGTCAGCCAAAATCTATTGTTTGTGTAAAAATTTCTTATTCTCCCTTTTATATTTTACCAGTTTCCTGTTGAAACAAATGCTTTATTTCTTCAAACAGAAGCTTATTTTACTCAGCAGTATAATTATATTATTTAGTATATGCAAAAAAAATAAATAAAAGAAAGAAAAAAAGCCCTCTCATTTTCTTCCTGGAAACAAGATAATAAGAGTAAACATGAAAATAATGTAAGCTATATATTTTTTAAAAGCGTATCTAAATAATAAGATTTACATTTAAGTAAACATTTTGCAAAAGATAGATGAAATAAAGTTATGGTTTGAATAGTAGCATAGTCTTATGTTATATGCCAGAATGCACTGACATATTTATTTCTAGTCCCCAGACTTTGAATATTTATAATAATCATGCTCAAAAGTTAGCAAAGTGTCCTGCCTATCATTCTATTCAAAACAAGAGAATATGAATAAAAATTCAATAACAAATTTAAGGAAAGGATAAAAGGTGATGGAGAACAATAAGGTGTGGTAAAATGGTTATAAGTTACCAAAAAGAGATAGATAGAAACAAAGAGTAGAGATAATACTGGATGAAAAAAAACAGGTCACGTTTTAAATGTAACCCCAGGGACCAATGCAACTTGAAGAAGCCTAAATGATTCACAACCACTGTTTGCATACAGCTGCAATATGAAGAGAGGGCCTTTCTAACAATGTCTGCTT
This sequence comes from Sturnira hondurensis, assembly GCF_014824575.4. Taxonomy (NCBI): domain Eukaryota; kingdom Metazoa; phylum Chordata; class Mammalia; order Chiroptera; family Phyllostomidae; genus Sturnira; species Sturnira hondurensis. The sequence continues at coordinate 7,476,225 of NW_028089093.1, read as the reverse complement.
AGAGGTGTCTTTGTGTATCAGTGTGAGGACGATGTTTTAGGAGTTATATATACCAAAGACATTGCTGGCATAGTTTTATATTCAACCTGTAGAAAATGTTCTACTGGAAGAATACAGAATTACTTTTAAGAATATTTTATGAGAATGATCTTATTTTTTTAGTTGCTGTTAAGTAAATCAGGCTAAAGTTTACCTGTGGCCATCTAAAATCTCCTTCAGGAACACCAGCCAAACTTCTATAATTTTCAGATTTCAAAAATTGTCCTTGGACAAAACCAAAACTTCTGCATTTTCATGGTTTTAACATAAAATGCCATAAGTACTTTTAATATAATTTTTTTCTATCTTGGCTGAAAATGGGACATATTGGAAACATCCCAAGAAATGTCCTGAAGAGTTTCCAGTCCTAAGTTATAAACAAAAGTTTGGGTAAGATTCGGACAAGCATACAGATTTCATTTTGATTTATTTCTAGGTTTATTCACAGTCATCATATACGCTTATACTCAAGGTAGTGTATTATACCAAATGTTATCCAATTTTCATAAACTAATGATTAAGTGCTTGCTGCTTTTTATTTAAAAATTAAAAATAAAAAATTTCCCACAAGCAAACCACCTTCCAGCCCCCACCTTCCATTGTGTCTGTCACGAACCCATCACACACTATCTCCCTTTAAGTCTCACTGGTGTTGACTATGGTCACCGTGGCTGTGACGTGATTATTAACAAGGGTGTATTAAGAAATTCCAAATGTGGTCTGTCACTTCTAGTTTGATATCAAAATATTTTGTTAAAAGTATGTATAAATATTTCTGTGTGATATATTTGCTCAAATACTTAAGGTGTTATTAAAATCAAAATTCATGGTATTTTTAATTATCTGGTTCAAGATTTGAGTCTTTTTTAAAAGCTGTGTTTCATTTGGGTCAAGATTTGAAAGCCCAAATGCTAAACAACTTGAGCTTCAAACTGCTTATTCCTGAGTTTATGGTAATAAAAAACCCTCATGCTGATTCCTAGTTACAAGTTGGTATTTCTGCAAAAACTGCTTCAACACTTAAGTGTGAACATAATTTATATGAATATGTTCAAAACTGTTTCAGATCCTTCTATTTTTCTATGCCATTGCTAACCTAAGAATATAAAATAAGTGGAGATATTCAAAGCACAGGACCCACTGTTTCTTCTTCACATAAGATTTGTTTGTTTGTTTCTTTCTCAATGTTGTTTGTTTAGGTGGGTGCAATTAGATGGAAGGTGGAAACGGAACGGCAAGTTTAGGTTTTGCTGATTCACTAGCTCTTGAGAATGGGAGAAGTGTTTTTTATTTGATTCTTGTTGATTATTAGTTTTAAAATGCACTATGCATTTGGGCAGAAAAAATGTGTATGGCCCAAGTCACTAGTATTTTACTAACTTTATGATATTATTTTAATAATATTGATAAAGCATTAATAGATATAAACATACAATTGAAAAAGATAAAATATTTCTATGGGCAGATTTTTAAAAAATTATATAGAGAGTTATCATTTGGGTATGAATAATTAAGAATCTAATGTTCATAGCTGCATTATTTACAGTAGTTGAGTGCTAGAAATAGCCTAACTGCTCATCAGTAAATGGATGGATCAGGAAATTGTGGTACATTTACACACGGGAATACTACACAGTAGGAAAAAAGGAAGGAACTCCTACCTTTTGTGACATCAGGGATAGAACTGCAGAGCATTATGCTAAGTGAAATAAGCCAGGGGGGAAGACCAATATTATGTGATCTCATCTATAGGTGAAACCTAATCAACACAATAAACAAGTTAGCAAAATAGAACCAGAGACATGGAAATAAGAACAAACTGACATTGACCAGAGGGGAGGAGGGGGGAGGAGTATAATGGGGAAAGAAGGAGAAGAAGCAAATCAAGGAACATGTTTAGAGGACCCATGGGTACCTATAAAGCAGTGGAGATTGACTATGGGAGGGGCTGTAAATAGGGCAGGATAGAGAAACAGGGAAAAATATAGGACAAGTGTAAATACACAACAATAAATAAATCATTATATTTTATATAGTATTTCCATACATTTTCATTTAATGTACATTTTAGTGCATTTTATTGATTATGCTATTGCAGTTGTCCCATTTTTTCTCCCCTTTATTTCCCTCTGCTCTGCACCCCCCTCCCACCAGTATTTCCCTCCTTTAGTTTATGTACATGGGTTGTACATATAAGTTCTTTGGCTTCTCTGTTTCCTATACTATTCTTAACTTCCCCTATCTATTTTGTATCTATCATTTATATTTCTCATTCTCCCACATTCTCCCCACTACCCCTTCTCACTGATAACCCTCTATGTGATCTCCATTTCTGTGATTCTGTTCCTGTTCTAGTTGTTTGTTTAGTTTGTGTATGGTTTTTTAGGTTCAGTCGTTGATAGTTGTAAGTTTGTTGTCATTTTACTGTTCATATTTTTATCATCTTTTTTCCCTTAGATAAATCTCTTTAACATTTCATATAATAAGGGCTTGGTGATGATGAACTCCTTTAACTTGACCTTATCTGGGAAGCACTTTATCTGCCCTTCCATTCTAAATAATAGCTTTTCTGGATAGAGTATTCTTATATGTAGGAGAACTTCCCTAATCTGGCAAAAGAAATAGACTTCCAGGGAGTCCAAGAAGCTCAGAGAATTCCAAAGAAGTTGGACCCAAGGAAGCATACATCAGGACACATCATAATTACATTACCCTAGATTAAGGATAAGGAGAGAATCTTAAAAGCAAGAAGAGAAAAGAGACAGTTAATATGCATTTTCAACACTGGGTGTTTAATAGTCAACTAACTAAGCAAACTTAATTTATAAATAATATAAATTAAAAATAATTAATTAATCAAAAGTAGTTGTGGGTAACTCCTTTTGTGAGACTAAGCATAATTTGTAGAACTCTATAACATAAAATATTTCAAACACTTCTCATCTTCTTTCTTATTATATTTTAAACATTTTCCTTAAAATATCCCTCTGGCCAAAGTCACGAACATTTTCTTCAAATATTTTACTGTGGTAAAAATTCCAGTAATCTAGAAGGAAGATAAAAGTTACTACTTTGGATATTTTCTTTATTTTATTTGCTCTCTGAATTAATTTAGGACCCTAGCTAGTGGTCACTTGAAGGCTGGTATAATCCACCTTTCAAAGGACGAGTTGTATTGCAGAAGAGATCTGGGAAAATAGAAATAATTTGGGGGAGTCAGAACAGTGCGGAAGCCATCATAAAAGCTTTAAGTTGGCTGAGGTCATTCATACATCCGCAGGAGGAGGTCAAGCCAAGGAAAGTTGTTCTTCTCTTTCTTTTTAAAAAAATTATTTTATTGTTGTTTAAGTACAGTTGTCTGCATTTACCTCCGACCACTCTCCCCCTATCCCAGTCATCCCCACCTTCCTCTCCTGATTCCACCCCCCCCTTTGGTTGTGTTCATATGTTTTTTAAATTTGTTCCTGAAAACCCTGTTCTTAGAAAAAGATACATCTGGGTGAACACAAAATAGGAAAATGTTGGAAATGAGAGACAAAGAAGCAGAAGGAAATTTCAATGAAAGGAAACAGGTTTAAAATAGTCCTGGCTGGTGTAGCTCAGTGGATTGAGTACCAGCTTGTGAAGTAAAGGGTTGCTGGTTCAATTCCCAGTGAGGGCACATGCTTGGGTTGCAGGCCCAGTTACCAATAGGGGACACAAGAGACATCCATGCATGGATGTTCCTCTCCTTTTGTTTCTCCCTCCCTTACCCTCTCTCCAAAAATAAATAAATAAAATCTTTAACAAATTATAGTTATACCAACTCTACAGTTTTGTTTTAGGCTAATACTGTAAAACATCCAAGTTAATTACAGAATATTTGTGAGTCACTTAATCCAAATGCTGAAAATCCAGAATGAAAACTTTGTTTTTACCATTTTTCAATAATTGTCAGGTAATTTTATCTCAGCTGAACAAACTACAGATGCTTCTTATATCACCGATGTAGACTTCATAGAGAAACAAAGCGGAAGCTAGTGTCTGGCCCTAAAGCATTTTACATACTACTTGGCATGAAAATTATACACACAATAAATTATATGTGATTTTACCATCAAAAAGAATGATACAAACAATAGATTTGATAAGGAGGCAAAGAAATGAGAGATGAGTGTGGTTTGCCTAAATTCAGAGGTAGGGAAGGCTATTGTGTGGTCTAGGAATGATGACAAAAACAGTCTCTGTCAAATGGAGGGGCTGAACTGAGGAGTCATGAAGAAAGTTGGAGAGGGCCAACATTGTGGAGAACAAAGAAACATTGTTGGAAGTTTTCCGGTAAGTGCCTGGCATGATAAATACATTTTGAAAAGATTAATTGGAAGGGATTAGAAAAGGCAAGACGGCCTTTCAGTGTGCTGCCATAACTCAGGCACTGAGTTATATTTCCCATCTGATCCTCACTTTTCTCTCTGCATAGAACTGTCCCTGCAGACTGATCTACCCTAGGCCTGCTTACAATCCATTACCATTTTCCTCCCCTATGTTCACGCCATGTGCCAGTGGTTCAGTGTGACACGTGAGTTTTAAAAATCTTTGATTTAAATCCCAATTCCATCACTTAATGGTAATTTAACTTCCCTAGACCTCATTAAAAAACAGAGATTGCAACCCTCTTTTGGGAAGTTTAAGTATGATTAAATCAATAAACTGGAACTTTGTACAATAGATGGAATATAAGCTTGTGGGCAGGTAATCACAGTTTTTGTTAACTCCATCTTCTAACATTATGACTGGGTCTTAGCGTAGACATCATACATATTTTTTCAAATATTATATATTTTAATATTTTTCATAGGATGTATTACTACACAGAAAACTTTCTGAGTTTGGTTTTTTTCTGAAAGGCCAAAGAGACTTAGTTAAAGATAATAGTACTACTAAGAAGAAAAACAAATAAAAAATGTGGCTTCAAAGCAATTCATAAAAATCTCAACAAAAACAAAAAATAAAAAAATTCAAAGCTAAAAGCAATAAAATGTTTTACCTAATTAGAGAAGAATGAAGAGATTGAGTGAAAGTAAATCCTACAAGTAACAGAAATAATAAGATATTTTAAAAGACCGATATTTATTTCATATTTCTTCTTTGCTAAAATCGAGAAATCCAGAAGTAACATTCCAAGTTTTGTATGGCATTATTTTTCAAGCCAATAGAGGTGCAGCATTTTCCCTTTAGCTTTGCCATTCTTGGCTGGTAGCTGTCAATTTAACAATCTCAAAGTGGCTGCTGAAATTCAGGTCGTTGTTTTTGTGATGATCAGAGGAAGTTAAAAAGGGTAAAAGGGGGTCCATGTCAGTTGTGTAGCCACTTTTAAAGAGAAAATTCTTAAGGGTCCACTCAGCAACAATTGGTTATATAAAACTGGCTTCACAGCTGTAAGAAAGTTTGATGTAATTTCAACTACCTGAAAGATAAATCCAGAGTCTATTACTCAGAAATATTAGTGAATACTTATAACAGGAAACTAAAAGTGTTTTTCTTATCAAGTGAATTGAAGAATGGTATTTTAAAGAAGTACAAATATTTGAGTTAGACACCATGTTAAGTGGAATTTTGTAAAGTATTGATTTTAAAGATAAATGAACGAGTGAACAAATGAATAATAAATTGGAATTCAGATATTATATCTAGGAGGTGGCTGAAAAAAAAGTGATGCTGACCTAGGTAGTGACCAAGTAATAAAGTGAACTAGGAACATTTAATTAGTAAAATCATGTCAATGAAATTTCAAACTCAAGTTAAACTTGCATCATTTTTAATCCTCACCCAAGGATATGTTTTCATTAATCTGAGAGAGAGACAGAGAGAGAGAGACATCAATGTCACAGAGAAACATTCACCTGTTGCCTCCTATATGGGCCCTGATTGGGGATCAGCCCTAAAAACCTGGCATGTGCCCCACCTGGGAACTGAACTCACAAACTTTGGTGTATGGGATGATGTTCCAGCCAGCCTATCCACCCAGACAGGGCAAATCTTCATCATTCTAATAATGCTGTAATAAATTATATAACTAAACATTTTAAATCGATATTTTAATATAGAGATACATATATGTATATCTGCCCATAATGAACCCACATATTTATTATATTAAATTTTTAAAATGTTAGGAACCTGTCAGTAATCATCTATGTGTCATTCCTTTGACTGAATTGATAAATTTTATCAAAACACAGTTTTAAAATTTTGTATTACATGATGTGGTATTTGGTTTTGAGAAATATAATATTTACCAAGATATTTTATTCAGATGCTTCAATCAAGTATTTGCAACATAGAAGAAATCAGTTTTCCCAACATAGAAGAAAGCCAAATATTTGTATTATATTTGCATATATTTTCTGTTATTATGTGGGTTGTCTTTTCACTTTGAAGATTGTGTTCTTTGATGCACAAAAGTTTTAAATGTTGATGTAGTCCAATTTATCTATTCTCTTGTTGTCTGTGCTTCTAGTGCCATAATCAAGAAAGCATTGCCATATCCAATATTCTGAAGATTTTCCCCTATGTTTTCTCCTAGGAGATTTATAGATTTAGCTCCTACATCTAGGGTTTAAATCCATTTGGGGTTAATTTCTGTATAAGGTTTTGGGTAATGGTCTGACTTCATTTTTTTACACATGGATTTTCAGTTTTCCCAACACCATTTGTTGAGAAGACTGAACTTCCGTCATAAAATGATCTTGGCACCATGTTGAAATTAATTGATGATATATGTGAGGTTTTATTTCTGGGTTCTCTAGTGGTCTTTATGTTGGTCTATACGGTGGCATACAATGTTTTGAGTTTTGGAGCTTTGTAATAAGATTGAAAGCTGGGAGTGTTAGACCATCAACTTTGTTTTTTGTTATTTCAGTTTTTGTTTTGCAGGATTGTTTTGGTTTTCTGAAACCTCTTGAGATTCCATATGAATCCTAGAATTGATTTTTCCATTTCTATGAAAAAGTCATTAGAATTTTAATAGAGATTGTATTATATCTGTAGATAGCGTTGGGTACTCACATATTAACAAAATTAAGTTTTCCAATACTTGAACATGGGATGTCTTTTCATTTCTGTCTTTAATTTCTTTCAGTAATGTTTGTAGTTTTCAATGCACAAAATTTTGCCTTCTTGCCCATTTATTTTATGTATTTTTTGATGCTATTGCAAATTAAATTGAAAAACATATTTTAGAAGTTATTTTACAGACATTATTAAAGACCTTGATATTATTTCTTCTTCCCAGTCTATGTTGCTTTCTCACCAGAATCAATAATTAGCATCAATATGTATTTGTAGCTTTAAAATGCAATAATATTATTTTATATTACTAATGTATATTGGACTTTGACATTTACTTGTTAAAACACAGCATTACAAATTCTAGACTTATTTATGCTAATTCAAAATTATTGTTTAATATTTTGAACATTGTTTAATGTTCAGTCACTGTTTAATCACTGTACTAAAGGTTAGCATGTGACATATAATTTATATATTCCTGGTCTTACTATTACTTATTTAAATCATTCAATTTTTTAACTCTTATAATCTGACTGAGTATTAATTCTGTCCTAGCCTTGTTTTTAGTACTTGTAATAGGTTGAATAGGATCACCTTCAAAATTTATGTTCACCAGGAACCTCAAAATATAAACTTCAGGCGACCTTAGAAATAAGGTCTTTGCAGATGTAATTAAGAAGGATCTCAAAATGAGATTATCTTAGATTTAGGCTGGACCTTACATCCAATGACTGGTACCCTTATCATAAGAGAAAATGTTATAGAAAGACACAGAGAAGGATGCCATGTGAGTGCAGACAAAGATGGTAATGTGCCTGCCTAGTAAAGAGTGACAAAGATGACTAGGAACCAAAGAACTGGGAGAAAGATATGGAGAAGATACTCCTTCAGAGTCTCCAGAAAGGAACAGTCCTATAGACATCATAACTTTGGACTTCTGGCTTCCATCATTATGAGAAAATACATTTCCGTTGCTATTAAACACCATGTTCATCATAATTTGTTATAGCAGCACTAGGAAATGAATACAAGTATTAAATCATTTATTCCTTACAATGACTCTATGAATTAGCTAATTATTCTTATGAATGAGGAAACTGAGCCTACAAAATATTAAATAATTTACTAAAAGTACACAGCTGGAAAGTGAGAGAGACAGATAAGAGCACCCCTAGTCATTAGAAATATAGTACATTGCTTATTAATCTGGATATTTTTTAGTAATTATTTATAATCAAATGCACATACCTAGCCTCATTTACTAGCACTGTCAAAAATGAGAGCTAATTCTTTACTTTCAATCTTATACATTTTAGAAAATGACTGCTAACTGTATTTCTATACTAAATATTTCCATAAGCTTACATAATTTTTAAAAACCTGTTTTATCTATCATCAAGATTTAAAACTTGTCACATGATGTAGTGGAAGTTTACTACAGCACATTTTGATTATACATATTTAGACATTGCTTTTTAAAGAGGTCCAAAGGAATCTAAAAAAAACCTAAAGCAAATGCTAAAAAACCTTTAGGCAGGAAGTATCAGAGGAGTGAAAGCTGGTTTTCATTGTTCAAATAATTATCCTACAATGCTTTAACATTTCACATGTTATGACTGATGAAAAAGTACAAGGCAGTACAGCCTATTTAGTGAATCCAGATTTTTGTAGAGCAGTAATGAAAAACAAAATCTTTATTATGTGTTTCAATCCAATCATAAATTAGTAAACTCTCTCCAATAAGATTTATAGTAAACTCACCTAAACTTCCTCATATATATATTTTAGCAACAGCATGTTTATAAAGTATAAATTGTGTACCTTAGGTTACCTATACATGTTTGTTTCTTTTTTGTCTTTTAAAATTTCTCTTATAGAAAGTCTTTCTTGTTGAAATAATTTCAGTTTTTACAATATACAGCATTCTTAAATAAATATTAATTGAATGGCATATGCTAAATATTTTTGCATCTGTGTTTATCTAAATTTTATCTTGCTCTCTCTTGCTGCTTAAGGAATGAAAGTAATTTTTCCAACAAAGTAGTTCTTTAAATTTAGAAATCACTATGTATACTTTTATGTATTGTTTTACTGTCCCTCAAAAATACTCTTATTAACTCTCACAAGCTATTATTATCCTGCCAAAGTGAAGTATTTAATTAATGTGATGTAAAGATAGCATTTCTATAAACTTTTCTTGTTCTTTTTTCTCTATAAGTTCCCTGTACACATTTGTGCTATAGGAAAATGAAGTTAGAAATGTATACCTTTATAATTTTACATTATCAATAAAAAAATTCTCCTTTCAACAGATTTTTATTGCATATACATATAGCATCTTCTATATGCAGATCTACTATGTGCGGTGTGGTAAATATAAGTTGAAATTTTATTAACCTTATAAAAGATAATTAAGTGCACTTAAATTTTTGGTAAATTGTTTTTTTAAGGTCTATCCTATAGTCAATTGATCTTCTGAATTGATAAGCCAATTGGGTGATATGTTTGTGTCCTTTTTTTCTTTTTAGTGGTGTTGATTATCAGTGATGCACATAATAATGTTCTTTTTTCATTTTTAGTCAGTAAAGCTTACTTAGAAATATACAGTGTGTGCATAGCTCTATATTTAGCTTAATGTGATATTTTAAAGGATTCAAAGACATTAATAAGACATGTAAAATTCATCAGAAGTGAAGATCATTGGATGATTACATTGTTACAGAGAGTGTATATTACCAGTTGTGAGTGCCAACAAGATTGCACTTCATAGGAATACTTTTTAAAAAGTAGTTAACTGTGAATATTACATGGGGAAAAATAAGCAAATTGGTAACACAATAATATCACTAATAAAAGCATATTCTAGATTACCAGAGAATGTTGTTATGAAATGATGTTGGTGATTATGGAGACACTGCTTTGGTAACTATACTTGTTATCAGGACAATAAGCATAAACTGAACTTATAATAAGTACAAGGACCTCGATACCATATTAGGAGGTTTATTTTATTTCGAGGAGCAATTGGAAGCTACTTACAGTTCATTAGACTTGGAAACATGAAACAACACAGGATTTGATAAGACTTTTCCCTCTGAGAGCATCACAAGGTTTAGAAATAAGATTATCATCAATTAACAGTTTTTTTCCAGTACTTTGCTGAGAGGCAGTAAGGTCTTGAGCTGTGACTCTGTAACAGGAGAGCAAAGGAAAATTCCAAGAAATAGTGTGATGAATAGGACTTGGTAATTACTCAAACACAAGGGACAGAGAATACAGATACAAAGAAGACTTGAAAATAAATAGAGATTGTTCTGTAACAAAGCAAAGAGTGACTAAATATCTGTCTAATCACAGTGTTTATAAAAAACCACATTGCAGAGTTCACTACACAAACAAAAAATATAATTCCCCATACACAAAAGAGATTCAAATTCTAAACGGCATCAACCACTTTGCACAATATTTTAGAGAAGCGGAAGAAAAAAATACTTTTCTTGAGTACTTTTTGCTGCTCTGTTTCTTTGTGACACAATAGTCAATCAGTGGACTGAGCAGCTCTCTGCACCTAGAGAAAAATTACAGATGAGTAAGTGTCAGGGGGGGGGAGGGGACATAACATGTGATGTTTTGAAGGGGTCACCTTTGGTTCCAGGGATGCTTGAGTGTTCCTTTAGTGACCTGGAAAATGAAATAGAGAATAGGCTCATCAAGTTTGTAGATGAGTTCAATCTTCTGAGGAGAGTAAAGACAGAGCTACTCATGAAGGGGAGATTCAGTATTGAAAATGAACTTGGGGAATTAGAAAAAGCAGTGAGAAATGAACTGAAGAGAGTTCCCATGGGTCCAATTGGAGGTAGTGCAGCATTGCAGACACTTGGCCTCCAATAAAAATGAAAGGAAGGGTGATGTGCAGTCGTATTGGAAATAGTGTCTACAGCATTGTCATGCTGAAAACGGTGACAAATGGTGCCTGCGTATCAACAAGGACACAAGAGAATGAAACTCACCACACTCTGGTACTTCCTGTGAATTTAAACTAGGGGCCCCAAAATACTTACGTAAGGCGTTACTTAGCACTTCAGTAATTGTTAGGTATCACCTAGATGAAATTCTTTGTTTTGTTCTAGTGCTTCATAACAAATAAAACAATAGGAAATAAATCTAGTTTAAAGAATTAGGATCAGCCCTGGCTGTTGTAGCTCAGTGGATAGAGCACCCACCTGTGAATCAAAGGGTTGCTGGTTCGATTCCCAGTCAGGGAACGTACCTGGGTTGTGGGCCATGTCCCCAGTTTGGGGCTCATGAGGAGCAACCACACATTAATGTTTCTCTCTCTCTTTCTCCGCCCTTCCCTTCTATCCAAAAAAATAAATAAGAAGTAGGATCAAACAATTTAGAGAAGAATATAAAAAACAATTACAAAAACAACTAGTTAAAAATACTTTATTCTTGAACACAAAAAAGTGTTCTTAATTTCACTATTTCCAAAAATAAGTCATTACCAAGTACACATTGCCCTATGTCCGGTATTCAGAATCAGTGGTGACTAAAAGGGAATCACTGACCTTAGGAGCTCCTAGTCTGGGGCAGGGGTCTCAAGGCCCAGATACTAAATATAATAAGCTTTGTCAACCAACTCAACTCTGCTGTTGTAGAGCAAAAGCAGCCATAGACAACATATAAAGAAACAGGTATGGCTGTGTTCCCATAAAGGTTTATTTACGAAATCAGTCAGGGAGCCAAATTTGACCCACTAGCCATGCTTTTTCAACCCATAGGGCAGTGGATCAGGTAGTTGTTACGCAAGTTATTACACATGAAATAAATACAAATAGACTGGGTGTCCCATAAAAGAACACCTATAGTTGATTAAAAAAAGATGACTTTAGAATGATTGTTTGGGGAGGTTTTCACTGAGAAAGTGACATTTCAGATAAGACCTGAAGAATTATTCATGGTTTGCCATTCTGCACATAGGGCAATTGGGATGGAAAGGGCCAGGTAGCAACAGGTACCAGAGAGTCTATTGCGTATTGAGCCTGTTCTGAGAGAGGGAAGTGAGATGGTAAAGGAGTAAAAGTTGCTGCCATTCAGACCATTATATTCCAATGGACGGATTATATATGCACACATATATGTGCATATAGATGAATCAAAGGATTTCAGATAGTGAAAAGTACTATGAAGAAAATAAAACAAGTGGATGTGGTAGTAGGATTAAGAGGGAAGGGCATTAAATATATGGCGTTTTATCTGAACATAAGGAGACACCCTTGAAGCACTGGGAGAAAAAGTTCCAACCCAAGGAAAGAGCAAATGCCAAGTCTCAGAAGTGGAAATGTCATCGTGAGCAGAGCCAAAAAGATAACTGAAGTGGCCAGAGCATCTGATGGATAGTGGTGATATTTACTGTGATGGATGAGACTGAGAGAGAAGCAGAACCAGGAGGAAATGTCATGAGTTCTGTTTTGGTTGTGTTAAGTTCGGTATGTTCCTTAGGCATCTGAGCCAAGATTCCCAACATGGAGTTGCCCAGAAGTCTAAGGCTCAGACCTAAGGAAGAGGCTGGACCTGAAAGGATAGGTTTGGGAAAGAGTCATTAATACATAGAAAGCCAGTGTGCTTGGGTATAGTAGAGAGGGGAAGTTTTGAGAAAAAGAATGAAAAAGGTAGGAAGGCAATATGATGCAGGAACTTGAAAGCTATGTTTGGCAGGTTTTATAATTCCAAAAGTAGTAAGAAAACCATCACATTTTTAAGCAGGAGATGATCATGACTCAATTTCTAGTTGAGCCTTGTTATTTATGGATTCCTAATTATTTGTAAATTTTATATCATCAATTTGCACACTAAAATTCATTTGTGACCCCTCATCAATATCACAGTGCTTTCGTGGTCATTTGCAGACACGTACAAAGCAGCGACAAAACGGAGCCTCTGGACGTGCACATCCCAGGCCGAGATGGAAGAGGTGTCGCTCTCCCTTCTAGTCCCAGCTCTGATACCATAAATACTTATCCTTCTTGTGGTCTATTTATCACCAACTATTTTACACTTTTGTACTTTTTGTTGCTGATTTTGCTGTTTGAAAGGCCCCCAAGCAAATTGCTGAAGCCCTGTCTGGCGTCCCTAACTCTTAAAGGCTGTGCTGTGCCTTACAGAGAAAATACCTGTACTAAATAAGCTATGTTCACGCCCTGGCTGGTGTAGCTCAGTGGATTGAGCTCGGGCCTGCGAACCACACGATCACGGTTCGATTCCCAGGCAGGGCACATGCCTGGGTTGCAGGACAGTTCCCAGTTCCAGTTCCCGGTTCCAGTTCCCGGTTCCCAGCAGCAGACACATGAGAGGCAACCATACATTGATATTTCTCTCCCTGTCTCCTTCCTTTCCCCTCTAAAGATAAATAAATAAAATCTTAAAAAAAATAAGCTATGTTCACGCACAGGTTACACTGTTGTTGGCTGTGAGTTCCATCTTAATTAATCAATGATATATATTAATATATAGGTGTCTTTAACAGGAAAAACACCCAAAACAAGATTATATGTTGATAAGCTAAAGATAGTGTGACCAAAGGTTTGTAGGAACCTAACCCTGTATTTCCCTGAGAAGAAATACAGTATTCATTAATTCATAGGTTCAGTATTCATTAATTCAGTATTTGCACTGACTTTATAGAACATAACTACTGTGAATAACAAGAATAGACTGTATGACTCAAAAAGGCTACATTGAATTATACTCTGAGACAGTTGAGTTTATTGTAAGGAAATTTTTTCTATACTTGTATAAAACATTGGCAGGACTTCTTTAGGAACAAAATAGTAATCATTTTTCAAATCGTATATATGTAACAACAAGTAATTGAGAAACTTTAGCCTTTAGATTATATATAGCAGTTGGTTTATTTTATTTGTCATTAGATTAAATACAAAGTGAAGTTCTGGTTGGCTTTTTCCACCCTAGCCTTGACATCAAAAATACAATCATGTGCACATGTGAGACCAAAGCCAAGTGCTTAGTGCATGAAAAATAATCCTTGTTTCAATAGGTGCTAGTCTCTGCTGCTGTTGATGCTGCTGCTATTCCAAGTGCCCTGGGTGGAAATGCCCTATTCCGACTCTGAGATGACACTCTCAAGGGTCAGAGGTGGCAATATTAAGCAGATTAACCAGTTCCCTAAAGGTAGGTGTGATTCACCACAGTCTCTGATTATGCCTGCCATTCTAGCCTGCATCCCCTTCTGTTGGCAGTCCCTGGTTGGTACAACACATTATATGGGCTCATGCTACCCAGAGATATTCTGTAAACAGAAATACAGAATGTGGATTTAGTACTGGGGCAGCTGCCACTTAACTTTGGAATCAGAGTTAGGCGGAGGCAAAGGAATTGAGGAATGTTCAGGCCAGTGTCTTCTAAGTAAGGAACAAAGGGGTGATGTCTTCTATGAATGAAGGTCAAAGAGTGATTTTTGAAGCCACGAGTTAGGGAGAGCTAGAAGCTCTGAGAGATGCTAGAGTGTGGCTGGAAGCCTGGTTTACGTGGGTGCTGTGAGGAGGATCAGGTGACAGGAAGGTAGAGTAAAACCAGATTTAGAGCAAGTCAGCAAATGAGAAAATAAAAAAAGCAAATGTTTTAAAAATGTGAGAAAATGTATAATCATAGGAATACAATGAATACACAAGCGATTAAGTAAATGCAAGCATAAAATATCGGTTTTGTTCATAACTTTCTCTATTTCTTTAATTCCCTGCAGGTCCTGTTGCCTCCTGCTTTTCTTTCATGAACTCCAATATTTCAGGAACCTATTCTTCACAATCTGAGCTCGTAGGTATTAATTTTATCCTCCCTTCCATTTACCTCTTGCTTTCCTCTTTGCCTCTTTTTTTGTTTCAACTGGCTAAAATAAAATATTGTTTTTATGTCTATGTTTTACTTTTCTTCCAGATTTTGAGCTGTTTTCTTTCTTTAAAGAAAGAAAGGTTACTATAAGTTTTATTTTGTTCTGAGTGGGAGACTTGGTCTGTGTGCAGCCTGGATGCTGTTCCCCTCCCCCTTCTCCTTCTGCGTCTAAGATCACTGCTCAGTTTGCAGCTACCCAGAGCCGTCTCTCGGAGCCTCACCGGAGCTAGACTTTCCTGGTGTCAAGAGTTGTCTGTTTACAATTCTCTTTGAAGACCTTCCCCTAGTCTTTGTTACTTCTAGTCATTACTCATTTCTTAGCTTAAATGTCACTTCCTCAGATAGCTCTTCTCTGAGTAAACCAATCCAAAATTTTTACTGATGAATATTATGTAGCAGCCCTTGTCCTGGGTAATGGACTATAGTAGTGAGTGAAAGAAATAAAAACTTCAGTCCTCACAGAGTTTACAATTAATGTATTTTGCTGTATATAATGTGCATTAAATTTTTGAGGAAAAAATAAGGATGTGCATTATATATGGATAAACCTGAAGTACCTTGTGTCTGTTCCTGTGTTTTGTAATTATTTGTTACATAAAATTTCTTGGACCATATCCTGTTCAAAAATAAATGCTAAACTTCCTTTATAATACAAAAAAAAACAAGTATCTAAATATAAATAAATAAATTTAAATTAATAAATTAAAATGGAAGATTTTTCCCTGAAAGTTGGGCCAAAAACATGGGTGTGCGTTATACATGGCAACATATGGTCTGTGGGAATATGAAAGCTGAAATACGAAGCAAATCCATGTTTTGTTAGATGATCAGAGCCATAGAAGAGGATAACAAAGGGAAGAAGGACGAGGGGGCACAGGTAGGTTTGGACTTGTGGAAGGTTGCAAATTTAAAAATGTTGTTTAGGGAAGAGCTCTTTAGGAAAGTAGTACTTGAGAAAAGACCAAAAGAAAGTGAAGGAATGAGCCATGGAAATCTGGAGTATAACAGACTGAGGAAGTGTTAATTCCAGAAAACACAAGGAAGAAATAGTAGGGAAATTCAAGCTCTGCAAGGGCGATTGTAGATGAGGTCAGAGAGGCAACTGAGCAACATTTCAAGCCATTCTACCAGGGCAGCTGGTTTAGCACTGTACTGAGGAGGAGCCTGGATGCTATCTAAAGGGGTCCCTCTCATGCTCCTCCTCTCTTCAGCCAGCTCTTTTTATCTTTCAGGTCATCCTCTCCTTCCTCCTTCAAAAGCACTTATTAAAATGCATGATTTTGTATTCAATTTTACATTAATTTATTTGGCATTATACCTCATCCTTTGGAATATATGCTCCCTAAGGGCCAGGACAGCCTCTTTTATTCACTAGAACCATTGTTAACAATTTTGCTTTTCCTTTGGTCAGCTTGTATTGAGTGCCTGGACCCATCGAAAGTATTTAATAAATAATTCCTGTTGAAATTGTTAAAGAACCCAATCAAGCATTATCTCCACCTTAGAAATTAGGTAATTTTGTCTTTGGGGAGTTAAATAACTTGCCCAAGTAAAATTAGATAGATGGTAGGAATTAAATTGAGTTTTTTTTCTTTTCTTATTTTTTTTAAATTCCAAAGGCAAATGCTTTTAATCAATGCATTATTAACTAAATTTTTGAAATTATTTTCTCTAGCAATATGAATCAATATTTGTTCTTTAAATTGTCTCAAAACATATTTAAATTCAAGCAACTCCTTTTGATTTTCTACCTTAATGGGAAAGATTAATATGGTACATACTAATTTTACACTGCATTTCCCAATATTGTTCAGATGTTACTCTATTACATAGTCCTATATATATACACATACCCCCCCCACATATATATGAAAAACAATCTACTTCCTTTAAGAATGATGGAATAACTTTTAAAAAACAATTGTGGTTTTTGTTTATGGCAGCATGCACATCTCCAGGGACTGTAATCTTTGTAGTACATCTTAGACTCAGAGAGCAATAAATAGAATCACATTTCCAGGAGGTTACCTAATATTATAAAAGGCTTTTGCTAAATCTCAAGTGATCTTCAGTAACATTTTACTGCACTGTTGCTACAGCTTTCCGCATGTAAGTGTATACAGGCTGTTTGAAAGTCTTCAAGAGTAAACTTCACTGGCAATACATCCTTAGTTCATCTGTCCCTTAAGAGGAAAATAATGTAATTTTCTAATGCTCTTCAAAATCCTTACCTAGCCTTTATATTTTGTATTACAAAGTAAAAAAAAAATATTGCAAAGTAGGCTAAATTAATGCAAGTTTTTAAAAATTACTTTTATTTATTTTGTAAAGATTGTATTTATTTATTTTTAGAGAGAGGGGAAGGGAGAAATAAAGAAAGGAAGAGAAACATTGATGTGAGAGAGAAACATCCATTCGTTGCTTCTTGCAAGTGCCCTGATGGGGATCGAACCTGCAACCCAGGCATGTGCCCTTACTGAGAATCAACCAAGGACATTTTGCTCCATGGGACACCACCTAACCACTGAGCCACACTGGTCAGGGCTAAAGTTACTTTTAAATATAAGCCTTTCAATGATGCATTTACCTGTTTATAATAAACAAAACATCAATTAAACATTTTCTTTTTAAATGGTAAAATGGATAGAAAATGTTATATTAAGAATTTCAGGACATACTCTTAGAATGTGAAAACTCATAAAAATGACATAACCAGATCTAGAGGATTCATGTGTTTCTACTTTTGATACAAATGTTTGTAAGGAGAAAAATAATCAGTAGGAATGGTGGAAAGCAACACTTTCTAGTAACATTAAAGATTTCTTATTCATAATCTCAAAAATACCACCACACGTCCAGCCGACCTTTAACTGAGAAATTAGGCTGGGTGATATATTTTGTCTCGTGAGCAATAAAATAGCTTGGTTTTATCATGCCCTTCTCTCAAAACCTGCTAATAGTCAGTCACAAGTTCCAGGGGAATACCATGTGGTGTAGAAGAATTGTTTATAATTTCTTTTCTCATCCTGTTTCCTGCTCAGGAACATACCAGAAATTTGAAATTTGACTCAGGTAGTGTAAGTTTTTCTCTCGCAAACCTCAGTTTCTCCTTATAGCATGAGGAATCTCTATAATGCACCACTGAGCAATCCTACAAATTCAATCACCCGTTGAATAATTAAACTAACCCAGATGCTTCTCATTACATGATGATACATCCAGATAGCTAATAGTATTTTGAATTAAATTCATATTTTCTGTGAGAATTGTAAAGTCTATTTTAAAGTTTATGAGGTTTCGGAATTCTGGAGTTTATCTGTTTTCCCTGTCAGAAAGATCAAACAAGTGAAGTAGGAAGTAGCAGTTCACCTGGAAGGATACTGTGAAAAGAACATTTTTGAGACATAGTTGTGGCCTTAAGTCCCTCTCCCTGTTGGCCTACAAGGTTTCCCCCATTTAAATGTCGCCTCGGTGTTGCGACCGCATCAGAATTTTCATAGCTTCTGACACCAGAGATCTGGCCTCTGCCCCTGTCACAGTCCTATTTATTTCTTCTCCATGTCTTGCCACTTAGAAAGAAAATCTATTTTATGAAAAATATTTCTTCTACCCTTGGGAGCCCCAGAGAAAGAAGCAAGAGGTTCAGATGGCCCGCAGCGGATTGTTTAGGGCAGAGTCCAACAAGCAAGATTTTGTGTGTCTACATACGCTGCAAGCCTCATTTTAATTCAGCCCTTGGGACCAAAATCCAGTAACGCTGCCAAAATCTGCTCTTCGAAGTTCAGTGATAACAGAGTCTGAGGACAGAACACTTTCCAAAAGCCTTCAGCCAATAGGTGACTTAATTTTCCTTCATATTCTATCCATTTGTAAATTTAAATGTATATTATGGAATTCGTAGCTCTATTTTATGATTAAGTCTGATAAGTAAATGCTTACTTATGTTTCATAATGATATTAAATTATGAGTTTATTATACTTTACTGTGTTGAGTACTTTTTTTTGTTTACAGTGCATTTAAGTACACATGCCATCTATTCTCCTGTTTATGTGTTTGGACTTCTTTAAACACAGGTATACTTCTATTTCTTGGTAAGTTGAATGCTTCTTACACACAGTGAAATATGAAATGTCCAAACCTACTGTAATCTCCCATCTGAACTGTTGCTTTCTCTGGATCTGTTTCAGGGGGTTTTGGCCTAAGCACAGAGAGGTGTCCGCTGATTTTACAAGCCAAGACTGACATATGTGTTTTTCAGAACTCTAGAATGGAGTAAGGAAAGGTACCCATAGTCAAGTCAGAGCAATGCTCAGGGGAAGAGCAAGTGTGTTCACTAAATCCGTGTTATACCTGATATTCTGGGGTCGAGGTTTTCATTTTTTTATAGATCAGCATATTCATTATTACTGAAAGTAAATGAGATATTTGGTTTTGTATCTTAAGTGACTGTGGACATATAAGCAGCCTAGGTCAGTGTGGCCACCATTAAAATCAAATAACGTACAAGCCTTTTTGTTTTTTCTTTTCACTGCCGTGTAACCAAAATGAAGTTGCAGGAAAACACCTATAAATGGCTTTGTGGCATTTTCCCCCATAATATTCTTAATTTACTTCTGGGAGAGAAATTTTCCCCAGACTTGCCATTTCTTACTAAAAGCCTAAGGAAACTAGAGACAAAGATTTTTCTTATATTTATAACACATATAACTTCTCAGCTCAACTTTGATGGTAAATAAATTTTTTAAATTTAAATGTGGTATAACTTCATTATAAGTTTATCAGCAGCGATTCACACTATTCACGTAGTTCAAATAATATGGTTTTTAAACAGATCCACATGTGTAGACTGAGTAATGGCAAATTCAATATTCTTTGTCTCACTGAAAGTTTCAGCCCCCCAAAAGTTATCTAGGCATTCTCTTAATGTCAGCAATTCACTTCTGAGAAACAGAAGTTCTGTGTGGAAATAATTCCTGAAAGCCCATTTTCTATTATTTGAAAGGTAGAAATTATGGTGTATTGCACAGCCGTCACAAGTCAACCAATTGTCTAAAAGGACTATACATAATAACAAATGCTCACGTTAGGATACTATGTGTTTTAGAGCATTAGTTTCCAACTAACAAAAGAATAACATTGGTTGTTTAAAACATAAGAAGTAAATGCAGTACACTGAACTCTTTCTATTCCTTATAATAAGTATTCATTTATGATGCATGTCAAATGCATCACATAAATACTAATATTTATTTAAAATTCAGACAATGATATACAATTAAAAAGAAACTATGTGATTGCTCTGGCTATCTCCCATACCTAAACAAGTGCCTTAAGACAACAATATTGTTATCATAAACAATCACCTTAGTTTACTGGGCTTAGTTGGGTAGTTCTGGCTTCAGGTTTCCCATTTGATTGCATCTAGATGGCAGCTACCCTCGTAGTTATCGAAAGGTGCAGCTGGGCAGGACTTCCAGGATGTTCATGCACCTAGCTGGCAGCTGATGCTGGCTACTGGCCAGGAGATGGATGGAAATGTCTTCCAGAACACCTACGCATGATCTCTCTCCGGAGTTCTCACGGCATAGCGGCTTACTACAAACATGAATCATTATAGGAGCAAGCATTGTAAGAGGTCCAGGCAGCAGCTATAAAGCTTCTTGTAATTTAGTCTCAGAAATCCCCAAACATTATTTCTGTTGTATTGTTTTCTTCGCAAGTGCCTCACTAAGACCTGTTCAGACCGAAGGAGAGGGGGATTAGATTTCACCTCTTGGTATCGGGTGCACTTCGGACGTGCAGAAAGTGAAGTAACCGACACTGAACATATTTGCTATTACCTATTACAGAAGTTGACAAACTGCAGCTTTGACATAAAAAACCATTTTGCCACCTGAGTTTCTAAATAAAGCTCTATTTTAACACTGCCCCAACCATTAATTTACATGTTGCCAATGATGTTTTTGGTACTTTACAAAAGCAGAGTTAGCCCTGGCTGGTGTAGCTCAGTGAATTGAACGCGGGCCTGCGAACCACACGATGGAGGTTCGATTCCCAGTCAGGGCACATGCCTGGGTTGCAGGCAAGTTCCCAGCAGGGGACTCATGAGAGGCAACCATACATTGATATTTCTCTCCTTCTCTCCTTCCCTTCCCCTCTAAAGATAAATAAATAAGATCTTAAAAAAAAAACAAAAGCAGAGTTAAGATAATCGGGACAGAACATACCCTTACTATCCACGTTACTTACTATCACACAAAGATTGCTGACCCCTTCTTCCACAAAAATTTTTTGAAATTAGCTGTTCCTAACATAGGTGAAGTCTTGAAACTTGCCGAGTTCAGAAATAAGGTAGAAAAGGGAGCAGTCACTGTGACCGGGCTTTGAGGGTGATTCATTAGGTGAAAGAGGGAGAATTTTAGATAATCTATTAGAGGATCTAACTGGGGTTTTCCATTAGTTTTATGCTAAATATAAAACTGAACACTTTTGAAAACATTTTTAGGGGATTTAGCAGTTGCTTTTGAATTTTAAACTCAAGACAAACTGGAGCTTTGCTTACACTTGCTTTTGTGTTTGGAGATCGTGGGTGTTGTTAGAAGAGACATCAGACCATTTTCACAGAAGACTCTTCGTCACACGCCCAAGGATGATGCGTGTGGCCGCATGCCCACACTTCTTCCAGTTGCTGCCCAGTGATTTCGGTGACTGCCCTTCCAGGTTTTTATCACTGCAGGCCTTCTTCAGACTATGGTTGCCATTTCTCTGAGTGAAATGTAAAAGTCCTTGATATAAATGTTTTTTTGCCTCCTCAAAGCCAGTTACCATTGCAAATGCATCCATTCCCTCCTTGGCGTCAACTATGTTGTCAAAGCTTGAAATCAGCCACATATTGCAGAATTCATTTCTTCTATGTGCAAAACAAGTCTGTGCCATGACTCCACAATGAACTCAAAAAGTCTTTTTTTATATAAAAGTTTTTCCAAAGCTCTTTCAGGGAAGCATTTTTGTTGGCATTCATACCCTAGATTACATGTTGTATAGGCAAATAATAGGCCAAAGACAATGCAATACTCACCTCCTCCAAATAGGTTTGGGTGTAGGAAAAGTACTAGGATGTAGTCACCACATTACTACACTGTCAGAATGTGCAGGAACATTGTTGATATTGTGTGAAGTCTCCTTTGCAAAATTTCCTTTTGGCTGTATTCTCCTTTGCCAGGAACATCAATTAGAATTGTGTATAATTCACAAAAACCTTCTCGTCAACCAGCGTTGATGTCAAAACTCTGGGCAGCTGGCGATGTGCTTTTGAGCATATCTTGAGGTCATAGAAGTTCACAGATGATGGCTGCAGAGAGTTTGAACATAACACCCAGAATCACCCTCCTTCCCTGGAGGCTTTGTGATCAGATGGGTTTTTTTTTTGCTTCTAACTGTAACATAAATATTGAGAAAGTCAGGCAGTCCAAAACAAAACATTTTTTTACACTGTACAATTGTACAATTGCTCAGCAGCATGGCCTCATACACACACATTTGTAAGTGAGACAGCGATTTGGTGTCCACCTCACTGTCAGCTGCAGCTGCTGTTCGTATGTTTTGATAATTAGTGTGACTTGACTATGAAGCACAGTCTGGCTCTCGTTCCTTTAATAGTTCATCTTTCTCCACCTTCAGCTTCTCAGAAGTGTTTGCCTTCTCCTAGGTTAACGTGGAACAAAATGAAGTGTCCTGATCACCCTGCCATGATACCCACTTTTCTAGATTTATCCAAAGCTTTTCTAACATTACAGTGGTGTATTTTTGTCCCACTACCCATATTACTACCAAAATGCCTTATGACTTTTACTTATGTTTTCACTGTTTGCTGTCACATTACACAAGTTGATGACCGAACTGCACTGGATGCACACAAAGTTTTGGGTGGCTCTCTATTGTCAAACAATACTATTTTCATTGTCTCTTCTGTTATATATGAAGAGAAAATTTTACTTTAATTACCTCCCACACTCTCCTTCAAAGTTTCTCAAACTTTTAAAGACAGTTTATAACATGAAGCGCAAGTAGACAGTATTGAAACGAGCTCAGGACACCTGTCCAAGGAGAGTGAATAATGACAAGAAGTGTGGTCATCTTTGTGCAGGGACATTTGACAGTCACATCCCTGTATCAGCACCCACAATACTTCTTTTTATTATTATTTTTAAATCTGTGGTTCAAGAACTTCCAATGCTTTATTTATATTTTTATTTATTTATTTTTAAATTTAATTATTGTTCAAGTACAGTTTTCTGTCTCTTACTCCCAAAATATCTTCCTGTGATTTTGGTAATCTACAGTTATATTTAGCATATAGCATACAATTTTCTCTTCATATAATTTTGTAAAAAATCTTTATTTGAGGATATATATTTATACATATACATATATATATTTTCTCAATAGATATGAGTAGAAAACTATAATTTAAGGAATTATAATATTGAAAAAGTAAAGATTATTTTATCAAAAACATGTTAATTAGAAAGAGGATTTAGAGAATATTCCTATACAGGGTGGGTCAGACATAGGTTTACAGTTGTTTGTGTGAAACATAATATAATAATTAATAAATAATTATACAGGAATAAACATGGTGTTTCACACATTCACAACTGTAAAACTACTTTTGTCCATTCTGTGTATAGTTTTCATTAACAGACAAACTATCTTCAAAAATAATTAAAATAATAACTTATGGAACTATATTTCAGCCTCTTTATTCACTTTATTAAATATATAGCCACCACTAAAATTATTTTAAAAGGAGCCCTGGCTGGTGTAGCTCAGTGGATTGAGCACGGGCCTGTGAACCAGACGATCGCGGTTCGATTCCCAGTCAGGGCACATGCTTGGGTTGCAGGCCAGTTTCCAGCAGGGGCCAGTTCCCTGCAGGGGATGCATGAGAAGCAACCATACATTGATGTTTCCTTCCTCTCTCCTTCCTTTCCCCTCTAAAGATAAATAAATAAAATGTTTAAAAAAATTATTTTAAAAGCCAAATGTAGGCTTTGCCATACATATAATGACAAGCATATACAAACATGTACCTGTTTATAGCTGTAATATTGAAGACTGAAAGTCAAGAGAGTCAGAGAACTTTTATTTTTATTATCAATCAAACATTTTAATGGATGCTGTGGTAAATAAACTAGCTGTCCATCAAATTTCACTTTTTCTTTTCCATGGTAATAGAATAGAGAGTCCAGGCACATGGCTGGACTACCTTACCCAGCCTCCTTGAATGTACAAGTGGCCACATTATTAAGTTCTAATAGCTCAAAAGGTGGGGCTTCTAATAAGGACATGTTTGCCTTCTCCACTCTGACAGTCTCCTTAGAATGGCTGGAGGTGGCAGGTGACGAGGTCCTCAAAAAATGCAGAGTCTGAGAGTCACTGAACCACCACATGAAAAAGAGCTGCTTTCCAACACTAAAGTCTATTTTGGATTATTATGTGAACAAGAAATAAACCACTGTTTATACCATTAACAATTTGGCAAACTGGCTCTTACTGTAGTTTAGGCCTATCATAACTGTGAGAAAAACAAGTCAATATATTAAAATATTTGTGCAAAACTTTCTGACTTGTAAATATTTTGTTTGTATTTTCATTGAGAAGGTAAGGATTATACAAATTCAATCATTTAAAAAGTTAGAAATGTAGAATTTTTAATTTGGATATAACCTCCAAATTTGCTATGGACATGGACAATGGTGTGGGGATGGACTGTGGAATCTGGGGTTGGGCTGGGCAGAAGAGGGTAAAGGGGGAACAACAATGAAAATTTTATTTTGTTTTTATTTTGACTTCTTCCCTGAGAATTTAAATGTGTGTCATGGTTTGATAAATTTTCTGTCATTACTTTTTATTTTATTGTATACTTATGTGGTGTGAAGTTCTTCCCCACACAGCAGCTATAAACCTATAAAAAGAGGGCCATGTCCCAGGTGTTTTATGTGGCCCATTCCCCTTGTAATATCTGAGGCACGTCGTAGGTTCGTAACCAATAACTGTGACGTGGAGTTGACACGAACGCTGCCATAAATACAACTAGCTCTCAACCAGACTCCACTTTTCTATTGGTCTTTTCTACCATGATTCCCTCAAATATGTACAGTGTTTACCTAAGTGAAAGGATAATCACATTCAGCTCAGTAAAAAAAGCATAATTTCTATCTTTTTTTCTTTTACCATAGAAAGGAAGATAATAATATTCTTAATCCTCACCCAGGATATGTTTATTTATTTGAGAGAGAGAGAGAAAGAGAGAGAGAAATCATATGTGTCCCATCTAGGGATTGAATCCGCAACCTATATGTGTGCCCTGACTGGGAATCGAACCCATAGCCTTTTGGGGTATGTGGCGACACTACAACCAACTGAGCCACCTGGCCAGGGTAATATTAATAAAATCTTAAAAACTTATCACAACACTAATTTATCTAGGAGTTGCTATGAAATAAGATTGTTCTCCCCTTAGTCATTTAAGCATGAGATTCAAAAGTAGTGATTTTGATTCCCAACCATCAACAAGCATTGTGTTACAGTAGTATGTCTTATCTGAGGTTTTACCTTCCATGGTTTATTCCCAGGGTCAACCTTGGTCTGAAAATATTAAATGAAAAATTCCAGAAACAAACAGTGCTCAAGTAACCATTATTTTACTTAGTAATGCCCTCAAAGCCATAGAGTCGAAATACTGGCCATTTGGATATGCTAAAGAGAAGCCCTACCAGGCTTCCTTAGGGAAAGGGTGAACCTTCTCTACTTAATAGAGGAAGAAAAAGTCCCATGCTGAGGTTGCTAATCTCTATGGTAAGAAGTAATCCTTTATACATGAAATTGTAAAGCAGGAAAAATAAACTGGTAATTGTTTGGCTGCCACACATGAAACTTCATTACATGATAGGTGCTTGGTTAGAAGGAAAAAGGCATTGCATCCGTGGGTGGAAGCATGAACAGAGCACCCCCTATGGGGTTTGGTACTACCTATGATTTCAGGCATCCACCGGGGGTCTTAGAATATGTACCCCACATAAAAGAGAAAATAATTGTACTTTCATTTACTGTATAATTGTTCATAATCATAGAATTGAAACACAATTAATTAACAATATACCCATACAATAATTAAAGTCATATTTTCCCAATGTAATATTTTAAGGAGTAAGCACATTTGACAACATCATAGTTAAAAATTAATTGCATAGGAATCAAGTGATTTCTATTTAATTAACAGATTTTATAAATAATACAAGAAACAAGCATAGGTTTTAAACAAATATATAATGGAATGAGACATGTATCTGTAAATACCCACCATAACAGCATCATTAGAAACTCTGTCATTTCATCAACCACTGAAAGTGCAATAAAAAAACATCCAATATTGTTCTTAGTGTCTCTTTGTCATTTTGTTTTTTATGAAGTATTTCTCCACTGGTATTAGTAATTGCTACCTGGAAAATGTTAGAACACATTTATTATTATGTTTCTATGAGGTTAAATGTGGTTCAATCAGTAATTGAATAAACAAACACATTTTAAAAAATAAACTAAATAATGTGTATTTGTCCTCCAAGTACTGATTTTATTAGTGGTTTAAATCTTTTTTTTTCTTTTAATGTGTTTTAAGAATACAATTAAAAACATGCTTGTATAATTAAACACTGCCTAAAGTATGGTGTAACTATAAATAAAAATAATAATTCTCAGGAGTACTTTTCCTATGTCACCATGCACTGAATTCAGAATTTCTAAATAATATTAACTTATATAAGCATAGTAGTTTAGCGCAAACTTGATCTTTTGCTGAGTCAGTTCAATGTCAGTTTTGGCATCTTATTGTGTCAAACAGCTGAATACATGTAATGATGTCTTAAAAACAAATCAGCATGATTAAAAAAAAAGAAAAAAAGAACTCGACATGTTTCAAACAGTCAGATGCCAAGAATTATTTTCCCATCAATCCATCTCCCTTCTTCTCTAGAAAAAAATATTAGGAGGAGGGATATTCTTCTCTTTTTCTTTAAGCAGTTTTCAGCATCTGAAGTTCTATTAGCAATTCTTGTTAAAATAATTGAAAAAAAATCTACTACATTCTCTAGCACAATCTTAGATGTTCTGTTCTTGGGTCTCTCTCTCTTATGCCATTTAATTAAAGCCAGTGAGGCTACAGTAATGGATGGCTCTCTCTATAAGAAAGTTTGTGTGGAATTTGAGATGATAATTCCTCATTTACAAGTAGGTGATACAAAGCAATGCCTGTGTTACCAGAGAACCAGGAACTATGGTATTCTTGTCCCTTATCCTCAGTATACAGCATTCTTATTTCCTGTTTCTCCCAATAAGTCAGGAATAATATTGTGCACCTTAACTAATATTCAGTACATATTGTTTCACTACTATTTATGTTCTGTTACTATTCAATTTCTACAGCCATATGAAAATACCCCAGTAGAATGGTCAGCATCATTGCTCTATGTTCAGGCCAATTCACTGAACAGAGTCTTCCTTACCTATAGGACGAGGTATTCAGCAATTTACATCGTCCTCAGGTTTATCCCAACACAACTTGAAAGTGTGATTGGGGGAGGAGGTAGAGAATAGAAGAGATAAGTTTTCAACTTAAATTTACTCACTTAAAAATTCTCTTAAAACACATGGGAGAAAAAAAGGAAAAATACATCGATTGACATGAAAATCTCCTTTTCCCCCCTACAAAGTAGCGCTATAAAAATATTAAAATTCCTTTTAAATTACTTTTGAAGTACTACCTTTTGGAACTATTAAATTCCCAGGAATTAATCACATTTGTCACATATTAACTCTGTAAAAGAAGCATCAGTTTTTTAAAGGACCCACAATTACAGTCGACTTTATATTCTTTGTAGAGATGAAGAGGCAGAAATTCAGTCAGAGTGGTTAGAGGCACCAAAGTGCCACCTTCAGACAGGTGGTCAAAACAAGCAAATCAACCACTTCTTGAAGGATTATGTATCTTTCATGTTTAATGTGTTTTAATCATTGAAAGTTATTTTATTCTTTTCTAAATACAAAAGCTTATGACTTACGTCTGAGCAAGATTAAGGAAAAAAAATCTACAGAGAACTAAATTATTTCAATGTTTTTTAATATATAAAAAGTAATTACAGATTTAATTCAATACAGGCAGCTATTGTAATCTTTAAAATTTATCATAATAGATAGTCTTACCTTTTTCTACACTATAAACACCTCCCCAAATTGAGTCATACTGCTTACATGTGGGGGTGACTTTTTTCAAAAGTCCCCCCGTGTACCATGGATGAAAGTAAACACTACCAAGACATAATCTACTTGGGGAAAAGAGGTGGCCAGTCCCTGAAATGGGAAGGGCCAAGAGCCCCCTGCTCAAGGGGCTTTTATTGGGTTCGCTTGCACAAGAATACAGGTAAGGATCAAACAATAGATAGCATTCAAAGAACTAGGAGGGCTTATTCTGAGTCAGGGTCAGATAGCTAAGGAACCATAAAACTTTGAGGAACAAACTTCTTTCTTGGACCCTTATCATTTAAATGAGAACATTCTTAACAAAGCAGGTTTCGTAGGATTTTTACACATTCTTTCTTATGCCTGATTTACCCTGGATACCCACCCTTTCCAGCACAGGGCTGCACTGCCTTCCCCATCATAGGTTTTTAGGCTTAAGTGGATTAGAGCCAGGCAGGGCCTCTCCCAGATGGAAATGGGGACTCGGGCTATGTCACAATAGCCAGGGGAACGAGGGTCCATCACTCCCTCTTTGTCTCAGCCCACCGAGCCTTTCCATGATGGCCTCCCAAGTGATTGTGTCTGGCCTAGGTTGTCCCTCTCTGAGGGGTCATACCTGCCATGGACATCGACCAAGCTTTGGGGGCAGGGGAAGAAGCAGAAGCATTGCTTGCTGCCAGAGACAAGCTTTGTCTCCTGTGGCCTGCATTCTGGAGGTCACTCACTTAGCCATGAGAGGCAGTTACAATTCCTGAAACCAGGCAGGGCAGTTCCCAACACTTACACACATGTAACTTGATTGATCATTTACAGAAGACATGGGCAAAATATGTATTGTGTTTGACCCAGAATTTTTACACCTAAGAATTAACATAAAGGAAATAAATGAGTAAAGTGATTGATATTCAAAGCAATAGCTGTCGGATTTTATCACACTATTATTGATAATAGGAGAAAGTTGACAATAGCCTCAATGTGAATAATGGTTCAATAATCAGTAAACTATTTGATCACTAAAATGATGTTGTACATATTTAGGTACATAAAAAGATGTCCACGCAACATCAAGAAAATAGTATGTGGAAAGTATCCATATAGGACTTCTTGTCAAGATGAAGGTGTAAGTAAACATGGCTTGCCTCCTCATACAGTCACAGCAAAAATTACAACTAAGCTACAAAACAAATAACTGTCAGAAAATTAAGCTGTATGAAAGTCTGAAAACCAAGGAATTAAAGAAGTCACATTCATCCAGACAAGTAGGAGGGGCAGAGATGCAGAGACACAGAATGGGCAGTCCCATATCCAAGAGTGGTGGATAAAAATTGAGAGGGATACCTCGGGCGTGAGGACTCCCAGCCCCATAACAGACCACCCATTTAGGGGTTCCAGTGACAGGAAGATAAGTCCTCATTACTCCTAGCTGTAAAAACCAGTGGGTATTGGGATGGCAGAATAAACAGAGGCATTCTCAGGAGTCTCCTCATCAAGAACCCACAACAGTTTTCAGACTTACGAAGACTCAATCCCTCTGGGCTGAAACACCAGGACAGCTGCTGGAATGTAACCAGTGGCATACAGGGAGAAATTGAAGTATCTGGCACCAGCGCAAGTGTTGAGGGGACAGTTCCCTCTTGGAAAAAACTCCAGAAGCCAGGTAGCAGCATTATTCCCTTTCTTAGCCTTCCCCCCAACAGAGCCACAGAGCTGCGACACCATATTAGAGACTCCATCAACCTGGCTAACATGGTTGCCTTGACCTAAGGCTCTGCCCCAACCAACTTACTAGTGTGCTTTTATACAATAGGCCACACTATGAAGATAGGGAGTTAAAGCAGTTCTACCTAAATACGGAAACAAAAACACAGGGAGACTGCAAAAATGAGGAGGCAGAAATATGGCCCAAAGGAAAGAACAAGTCAAATCTCCAGAAAAAAATTAAACAAAATGGAGATAAGCAATCTATCAGATGCAGGGTTCAAAACACTGGTTATTAGGATGCTTAAGGAATTTATTGGGTACTTCAACAACATAAAAAAGACCCACTCAAAAATGAAAGTTACAGTAATTGAAATAAAGAAAACTTTACAGGGAATCAACAGTGGAGTGAATGAAGCCAAGAATCAAGTAAATGATTTGTAACATAAGGAAGAAAAAAGCATTCAATCAGAACATCAAGAAGAAAAAAAGAATCTGAAAAAAAGAGGATATGGTAAGGAGCCACTGGGACAATACCAAGCATATCATCATTACAGGACTGAAGGAGAAAAGAAAGAGCAAGAAATTGACAACTTATTTGCAAAAATAATGAATGAAAACTTTCTTAATTTGGTGAAGGAAATAGACATATAAACCTAGGAAGCAGAGTCTCAAACAAGATGGACACAAAGATGAACACTCCAAGCACATCATAATGAAAATGCCAAAGGTTATGCCCCAGCTTCTGTGGCTCAGATGCCTGAGAATCAAAGGGTTGCTGGTTTGATTTACAGTCAGGGCACAAAGGGTGGTGGGCCGGGTCCCCAGTAGATGGTACACAAGAGGCAATCACACATTGATGTTTCTCTCCTTCTGTTTCTCTCTCCCTTCCTCTCTCTCTAAAAATAAATAAATGTAATCTTTAAAAATAAAAAAACAAATTAAATGCCAAAGATTAAACATAGAGAATCTTGAAAGCAGCAAGGATAAAGCAGAGAGTCCCCTACAAAGCAGTTTTCCAAAGACTGTCAGCTGATTTCTCAAAGGAAACTTTGCAGGCTAGAAGGGACTGGCAAGAGGTATTCAAAGACAAGAAAAGCAAGAAATTACAACCTATATTACTCTATCCAGAAAAGCCATCATTTAGAATGGAAGGGCAGATAAAATTCTTCTCAGCCAAGGAAAAAATAAAGAAGTTCATTATCACCAAGGCTTTATTGTATGAAATCGTTAAAGAGACTTATTTAAGAAAAAGAATAGGATCAAAACTATGAACATTAAAATGACAATAAATTACAACTATCAACAACTGAATCTAAAAAAACAAACTAAGACCAAAAACAAAATAGAAATAGAATTATAGATATGGAGATCATTTGAAGGGTTATCAGCTGAGAGGGGGAAGGGAGAGATGGGGGAAAGGTGCAGAGATTAAAAAATACAAATTGTTAGGTACAGAATATACAGGGGGATGTTAAGAATAGTATAGGAAATGGAGTAGCCAGAGAACTTATCTGTACGACCCATGGGCATTAGCTAAGGGGCAGGATTGCCAGAGGGAAGGAAGGGTACCAGTAGAGGGGCAAAGGGGGAAACATTGGGAAAGCTGTAATAGCAAAATCAATAAAATACAGTAAAAAAGAAAATAGTATGTGGAGTATAATCTCTTTTATAAAAATATATAGGAATATAAAAATTTATTTTTATTATTTTTAAAATTTATTGTTGTTAGAGAGAAAGGGGGAGAGAGAGAGAGATCCATTTGTTGTTTCACTTATTACCAGAGATGGAATCCACATCCTTCGCTCTAACCAACTGAAAACAAAATGAGCCACGTAGAAAGTCTAAGAATTTTCCGAAAGACATAAAACTTGTTATTTTATAAATAAGCAGATGTATAATACTAGAGATAACACCTTTGTTATAAAGTGAGATGTTGAGTATGAAGAGAGACTCCCCCCAAAAACCAGAATTATCTTCTGGAGGACAGGCTCTTTGCAGTACAGGATTCCCCCACTAGGTGAGTGTTCTAGAAACCCATCTGTTTCAGTGTATTAGCTGGCATTGTTGTGAGAGGCTGCATTCAGCTTCAGTGATTTTCTTTAAGGCTCTTTCAACACATTTGCCCATTTCATGATGACACCCCTGCCCCCACGGCCCTGCGTGTTCAGCAGTGTTTGACCTTAAGCAGCATGATCGCTGTGCCCCACCCTCGCTATGCACCTAATCTCACTCAAAGCATCTCTTTGTTTGTTTGTTTGTTTGCTTGCTTGTTTTCCTAGATTAAAAAAAAAGTCCTCAAAAGTAAATGTTTGGCTCAGGTGGAAGGGGTAAAACAAAAAATGTCAGATACACTAAAAGGCTTCAAAATTGACAAGTTCAAAAACAGTTTTGAGCAGTGGAAAAAAAACACAAACATTTCAATAGGTGTATTGTATCAGATGGAGAGTACTTTGAAGGTGACTGAGATTTAAGCATGTGAGAATACATACTCAAAATTTTATAAATAAATTCCATTTTTGGAGTTCCTCCTCCTACTTCACCCTTTTCAATATTCTTTTTTTCTTGAAGGAGAAATGTTTGGTAGCTAAATGGGAAGCACTTTAATTTCTATTGGCTGTTAAATTTAAATTGAAACATTTATACCTGTTCACGAGCCACAGCCTGTCCACTTCACTAATGGAAAAGAATGTATGACACCAGTAAAAGATTGCAGATAAATGTGGCTTTATGTAAGCAGTTCTTAGCATGTAAAAGGCAAAAAATAAAATCAGAAACTCAGCGAAGAGGTCATGTAAAGCACTGAAAACTTCTTCAGAATAAATATCTATTCACATGGGCTCTTTTACTTTATCTGGTGTTGTCCATTTGATTAGGAAACTATTTGCCAAGAGCTGTTTAAAAAAATGACTATGAAAAGAATGTTGAATCTATATTTAGCTCAAAGAATATCTCTTTCTTAGTTTTGCTTCATTAACCATGCTTTTCTTATTAAATGTAGGAAACTGTGTTTGGAGTTGCCTTAAATTTTGTCGTGACAATTCAATTGAATTTTGTAGGAAAATATTTTTTAAAAGACTTTTTTTTAATAAAAATGAACCCTCGAAGATTCCCCATTTTTGTGAGGAGTGAGCAGTAGCTAGTTCCCAAATCCTGAAGTTCAGACTGGCCATGGGTTCCTAGGAAAGGAGGTTATGGTGGGATGAGCAGGCTGTTGTCTTGTTTCAAATGGGGTTCATCGTTTCCAAGTGCTCATAGGTCATTTGTTCTCCCTGTGCCAGGGTTGGGCTGGTGGTGGCACCGAGCTCCTTCCCATTGTGTCCTGGTGGAGAAAACAATAACCTAGCCTGCTCCCCAAGGGCCCCTCTTCGGTTGTGCTTTGTGCCCCTTCCACTCGGACAGTTGTGCCCCTTTCTATCAGGTAGCCCTCTTTTCTCCCCGTCCTGTAACTCTTCCTGACACCCAGCCACCAGCCTGTCCCCTACCCCATCCTATAGCCAGCAAAGCTGCTTTGGTAAGGTACTAGACTGGTACACCGTGATTTTTTTCTTAAATAGTCCCAGCTTTGTGGGTTCGATTTAATGGACATGCATAATGTTAGAGGTTTTAAAGTAATTAAAATTATTGACTATATCGAAGGGAGAAAGGGAGGAAGGAAGGGAGGGAGGAAGGAAAAATGGAGAGAAAAAAGGAAGGAAAGAAGAAAAAAATGAAATTTTGCCATTTGTGACTACATGGATGAAACTTAAGGGCATTATGTTAAGTGAAATAAGTCAGAGAAAAACAAATACTGTATGATCTCAGTTATATTTGGAATCTAAAACAAAAAACAGAAACAAAACTGAGCTCATAGATACATAGAACAGATTGGTGTTTGGTAAATGTAGGGCAGGGGTGGGATGGTGGGCAGAATGGTGATAACTGGTCAAAAGGTATAAACTTCCAGGGATAAAATAAGCTGTGGGCTGCAATGTAAATATTATATATTTGGAAGTTGCTAAGAGACTAGATCTTATTAGTGCTCATCAAAAGAAAGAAAAAAAATGTGTGTATATATATGGCAATGGACGTTAACTAAATGTACTTTGCTGATCATTTCACAATATATAAAATATTAAATTATTATGTTGTATACTTAAAACTAATATAATGTCATATGTTAATTATATCTCAGTAATAATTTTAAAATAAAGGAAGCATTGTTATTCTCATGATGGGCCCATAGAGCTTATGCCAAACTGCACATGCGTACACCAGAGATACCCCAAGCCTACTGCGTGTAAACACTGAATTCTCAACTATCAAAGCTTAAATAGTTGAATTCTCAACCATTAAAGCTTATAAATGAACTTTGGAAGTCTGGTGAATCATTGTAGCTCATGTGAAAATATTAGACCCTGGAATCTATGTAAAATAATAAAGTGTCTAAAATTACTAAGCTTAGGTGAAAAATTGTTCCTACCTTTAACATTCTTTCATACATCAAATACATGTAATAACTGCTGCCTGCACATTGTGGGTAGAAAAAATAACTAGGATAAGAGCATGAGAAATAATAATTGTGATCAACATACATGAGGGGTTTTGGTTGCTTTTCCCATTTGAGAAATTGTCGTTATTTCGAAGCATTGACGTAAGTATTTCCTTGGGGTGAGAAATACAGGGAAAGCAGTAAAAATCCCTGTGATAGTGAAGAGTTGACAATTCTGCTGGTCAAACACCTTATTCTTAAATAGCAAGCATACACAAAGAAATGAGAAAAATTTGTGTGTGAGCCTGGTGGATATCATTTTCATTTTATTTCATCCTCACACCTGGAGAAAACATTGTTCTAGTTCCAGGTATTGGTGTGAGTATTCAACTCTCACTTGAGCCGCCTGGGAATGTTAAGATTAATAATGCATGTCAAAAAAAAAAGCAAATGTTACGGAGTCGGGTGTCAATATGTTTGCCCTGTTTCTAGCTTTAGTTCAATATTTTTCCTCTCCCTGTCAATCCATTTTTTAATTTTTGTTATTGTTGACATTATTACAGATGTCCCCCGTTTTCTTCCCTTTTGTCCCCCTCCATCTAGCTTGTTCCCCATCCCTGGCCTTCTCCACAGCATAGTCTGTGTCCAAGGGCTATGCATTTTTGTTCTCTGGCTAATAATCTCTTCACCTTCTTTTAGTCAGTCCCCCCTTTCCACCCAATTTGAGATTTATCAGTTTGTTCCATGTATCCATGCCTCATTTTTTTTTTACAGAAAGCAATCTTTATTCCATCAGTGAGATGACTTTCTAATTTCTTTTATTGTAAGCAAAGTCAGTGCCATTAAGAAAACCCCATTTTTGTGAGGGCTTTTCAAAAAGAAATAGTTTAATTAGAAAAATTGGAACACTTTGTGCTTAATGGGTTACCCTTGACCTGAGATCAAAATCTTGGATTTGTCTTTAAAGGAGGGATTTTGCTCTGTTCCACAGTGTTTATGGCCAAAGAATATATTTGCTTCCTTCGTTACTGCTGTGGGGTTATCACATGCAACTGGCTTAAACAAATGGAAAGTACATTATTATCATACACCCATCACTGAACCCAGATGAGGAATAAAACAATTGGCCCATAAATGTCATCATTAGCTTGATTTTATATATATATATACACATATAAGTGTGTGTTTAGTGTACATATTTGGACATAAGTCAAAAAATAATCTCCTAGCATCTTTAATAACTCTTATTTAAGCAAAATATGGCATGGAGAAGTAATGTGATCCAGAACTCTGAGTAATCCCAGCCACAGTCCACTAGGATTTTCAGTAGTTATTGAAGCCTATGAATATTTCTAGCTTTTCTTTGAGTTCCTCTGAAAACAGGCCTGTCCTTGAGGTGTCAGATTAACACTCTGCTCAGAAGACAAATTGTTCGTGGGCACACTAGACATATGAGAGCCATTAGATAGTACGCTCTGCATTCTTGAAAAATGAAAAATTCTAGGCAACATTACATTTTATAAATGCAAGATGTTTATTATGACGGTACCAGCAATAAATGTTTAGAAACTGGAGAGGGTTCACAATGGTTCTGACTAGGAACATATGCCTATCAAGTTCATTGGAAGCGGAGCCATTGCTTTTTGGCATTAAACAAAGGGTCTGGAAGCCATTATGCATTTAGGCTTCTATGAGTATTTAATTATATCAATAGGAGAACACAATTTTTGTTGTGTGCATAGTGATGAATGTCTCTATTTATTCACGTTACTATGCATGATAGATGAGTTTTAACCAGATGCTGTAACTTTCTTGCAATGTAACCTAATTATTTCAGTCATATTTAAAAAAAAAAATGAAGGAGACCCTATTTATTGTACATCATTGAGGAAACCTTACCTATGGAACCTCTTTATAAATTTCCCTCAGGATAATACATACAATTAAAAAATAAAATTAAAAACTCGTGTACTATCATTTTCACCTCTTGTTGTAAACTGATAAGTGCTACTATATTGCTCCTATCCTTATGCATTTCCCCAGGCCTGTGATGTTTCTACATGGTACTGATGCGGGCTTGAATATGTGATCACTCTTGTTTATTTTATGTTGGCTACTGCACAACTGAACATTATCCAACTGTGCAATCCAAAACCTGTTGTCTGGCAGCATTCTCCCCATGCAACTAGAGTTGAGATATAGACTTAGGTCCTCTTCTTCTATCTGATTAAGGAAGGGTCAAGTCAAGGAATATGTAAAAGGGCCCATGGAGAAAGACAATGGAGGGAGGACTGAGTGGGGGAGGTGAGGGGTAGGTAGGGCAGGGGAGAGCAATGGGGGGAAAATGGGGACAACTGTAACTGAACATCAACAACAATAAAAATAAATAGATTTTATATTTAAAGTAACAATTTTTTTAAGCATTTAGAACATTGG
Organism: Sturnira hondurensis; assembly: GCF_014824575.4. Lineage (NCBI taxonomy): Eukaryota > Metazoa > Chordata > Mammalia > Chiroptera > Phyllostomidae > Sturnira > Sturnira hondurensis. Next base: position 7,439,326 of record NW_028089093.1, on the reverse strand, counting down.
AACAATAAATGAGTTGCATATTAAAAGGAAATATATATATATAATGAATGGATTATATATAGTATAAAATATTCATTATATATAAATGAATAAATTGATGAGCAGATGAAAGGTTCCAAACAAATGGGAAAAACGTTGAAAAAGGTAACCTACTTTAGAATTCCAGAATGGCCTTGACATGAATACCTATTCCAAGTCTTCAAAAAAATTAGAGATTTAAAATATGTTGTTACTTACTACTGGAATTTAGAAAATCTCCCTTGCTCCCTTCTCTGTCTTTTTTGGTTTAGCTCTATTATAGGTCTATGGTTAAGGAATCTCAGTTTATTCCAGTTGTACCAAGTTCAAAGTCTTTTTATTAAATACAGCAAGTTCAGAGCCACTGTTTTCAGCCTTGGCAAGGTATCTCAGTTAGTTAGAACATCATCCTGATATGCCAAGGTCATGGGATCGATCTCCAGTCTGAGCACACACAAACAGCAACCCCTGGATACATAAATAAATGGAATGACAAATTGATGTCCCTCTCTCTCTGAAAATGATAAATAAAAAAATTAAATAAAAGAAGCATACTTTTAAGATCATCAGGTAGTATTATTGATTTGTGACAACCAAATGTATGCAAGTTTGATTTTTTAAAAAGTCACTTTTTAAAATTAACTAAAATGAGAATTTGGTATCAAGTTGCTCATTCAAGATTTCTAATTTATCTATAATATTTTTAAATAGACTTGGTAAGTGATTTATATTTACCCAAACCCAAGAATGTCAAAAACACCTGACACATAATTTGAGTTTTGACAACCATATACAAATAAAGTAATTAAAAGAATTATGTATATATAAATGCTGAGATATGCCCAGAATGCATATATTGAAGTATTTCCAGTGAGCTTATTGCATGTGAAGAAAGAAGTCTGTAAATCCTAGATGAAATCAAACATTAGTTAGAAAAATATAAGATATATTTTTTAAGTATTCAAATGCTTACCTGAGCAGATACCACATGTCACAACCTCACTTTGTATTTGGAATGTTGCACTAACAGTTCAGAGAATAGTTTAGAGTCAGATAAAAATCCACGGAACGTGAAGTAATATGGATTTCATATTTCAAAACACCTTCAGCTTATTTACTACAATGTTATTTTAATATTTTACCTTTTTATTCATAAAGTATTTATTAAAGTCAAGTAATTATTAGAAGATAGCTTTAATTAACATGTAATAAAAAACAAAAATGTACAATCCAAGATATTTTATCTCTGAATGTATAATTATAATGCACCATCACAATTACAAAGTACATACATGTTTATTTGACAAAAATAAGAGTCTCTCTCCAGTATAGCATAAGTATAGTCTGTCTCTCTCACTGTTGGGACCCTCTGTCTCCAGTAGTCAGCATACAAGGCATGGTCTTGTTTTAATTGTAACTTATTTTTTCATAATATTTTATTAGTTTCAAACTTAAATAATAATTATACTAATTACATTTCAATTTGATTATCATCTAATTCCATTGAGGAAGATGAGTGTTGGACTTTTTAATGTAAAGAGAAGGGAAAAGAGAAGAAATTAATATCATGAGAAATATGTAAATCTCAGTTTTAGCTTGGCGGCCTCCTGCTTGTATCTGTGAAGACACCTACACTGGGTTTTTCATCAGTATCTTGTTTGTATTCCCATGACTTCCATACTCATTTTCTCCATTGCCAGAATAGAACCACAGTGTCAACAAATATTTCTCGCTGAAATATCCCGGAGAGCTTTAAGAGACAGAAACCAGGTCCTATCCAAGAAATTCCGCTATACTTGGCATGGGGAGTGATTCTTCTGGTAGCCAAGGTTGAAAACTGCAGACTCGTTTGTTCTCCTGAACATATTTTTTCTAAAACTCATACAAAAGAGAAATAGAAGAGAGGAAGACTTTTGTTAGATATGTTACCTAATTTTTGTAGATACAACCTACATTTGAAGATTTTAGGCATACGGAGTGCAACATATTCCTTCACACATTCATTCTTTCACTCAAACCTGAGTTGAGGTATCACTGAAAAGCACTATTATAAGTATATAAAATGAGACTGTCCTACCCGCAGTGATGTGTGTGGAGAGCTCTGAAGGCATAAACAAGCAGCCTCAACACTGATGAAAAAAGGGAGGTGCTGACACAATACAGGGTCCTGGTCAGGGAAGGTTGTAGTCCTCGAACACTTCGCAGATGCTAAAGCAGTTTGAGTAGTTCTTTTTTTTTTAATTTTTTAAAATTTAATTCTTGTTCAAGTACAGTTTTCTGTCTTATAGTCCCAGCCCTGCTCTATGAGATACGTAAATCTCTCAGATTTTCCTATCTCACAGAAATTGGGACTTCCAATTGCTCACAGGAATTTCTAGTTGGGACTTCCACAGTTGACATTCTGAATCCTTCTCAGAAAAGGGAACTGTTGATAACATGTGCAAAAGAATGAGATTTGAAGATGAGTTTCCATACTCATCATTTCACGGGTAACCAACTGTGGGCTAATGTGTGTGTTTGTGAGTGAATATGTGTTTTGACTCCTTTAGAGATTGTCAAGAAGATTAGTGTGATATTTTTATATAGATTATTGAAAGTATAAATAAATAAATAAGTAAAACTCATGAGTCTGCCCCATATTATCTTTTGAACTGTTTTATTGGCCTGTTAGACATAACAGGAAGCATTGGTGGGAATTAGCATTCCATTTAAGTTTATATTTTATTCAAACATCTGGATTATTACTACTTGATAGTTAATACTAGAAATCATCAATTAAGCATTTTGCTGTATCCACATATTCCTTACTTTTGTGGCTTTTGAAAGATGATTGGTTTGTTCTTTTTATACATCTTTATTCCAGACTTCATAATAGGAAATATCTTTAAGGAATGAAACCAACACAGATCTGAATTCAGACTTAGCAATGGCAATGAATTCCTCATTTCTGAAATAAGCATAATTATCTAATTTAGATAGCTGAATGAGATGAAATGAAATAATATATATATATTATATATATAATATATATACATATAATATATATATAATATATACATATAATATATATATATATATATATATATATATATATATATATATATAAAGCCGGTAGCAACAGGATAACTATAAATTAGACCTCCTCATTTAGTAGGCTACCACACAATCCCTCTAGAAAGTAATTAGTATTTTTCTCCTCTAGGTGCTGAATAGGTAGAACTTTGTTGAGGTACACATTTAATGTCACTTATCACTAGGAACCTGTAAAAAGAAAGAGCAAGTCTAATAATTTTAAATGTCAATGTAGTTAGCAAAACCAAAATTTAAATTCAAAATTAATTTTATTTTTTTTTAAGATTTTATTTATTTATCTTTAGAGGTGAAGGGAAGGAGAGAGGGAGAAAGATACCAATGTATAGTTGCCTATCGTGCATCCCCTGCTGGGAACTGGCCTGCAACCCAGGCATGTGCCCTGACTGGGAATCGAACCACGATTGGGTAGTTTGCAGGCCCGCACTCAATCCACTGAGCTACACCAGCCAGGGCTAAATTCAAAATTAATTTTAAAAGCTTTGTCAGTATAAGAAATCACATCACATTTGTGTATTTATCCTCTCTTTCTATTGCAAACGCTTTGGTAAAAATTGAAATTCTGAATCTAGTAGAACAGAGTCAATGACAAATTTCCATGTACAAGTCAGAGGCAACTGAGGGAGCTCAGACAAGTTTTAAGTTTAATAAAAATAGAAATTACAAAAATTAAATGGTAAAACTTTTAACTGAATATTTAAACATAAAAAATACTGGTGTTCAAATTTTAAAACATTCTGCAGAGGCAACATGACAAGTGCGAAGAGAAGGTATTTTGCCAGTGTTGCAAGCATAAGCCCATGTGAGCCGAAGTGAAAGAAGCAGAGCAGCAAGGGGGGTAACAAAAGTAGGTCGTTACTAACGGGTTAGAAACCAGATGAAGAATGTTCTCAGATAGCACATAATTATTCATTGAAATTATTAAATGCTCTAATTATTTTAATAATTTTTACATCTATTTTGTCCCTTGGCACAATTTTCCTGCTCTGAATAACAGTGCTAGGACACTGATTAAGGTATTGAAAAAAGAAAAAAAAAGTCAAACAAATGAAATCCTTTTCTCTCTTTAGCAAATCATTCCTTCCATGGTGCTCAAGGAATTTAGATATCTCCTTTTAGTTATTATTTATTGTTTTCAGGCAAGAGAAATGTTTACTTTTAAAGAGCTATTGGTAGAAAAAAATTATAGTTTTCAACAGACTTCTTAATATTTCTGGTTGTTTACACACTAGTGTGGGAGCCAGCAAAGCATGAATGTGACAGCTTCATTGTGTAACCTAAATTCTGTGTGAAGAATTTTGTCATTTCTTGTTTATTTATTGAATAATGAAGTCTTGGTATTTTTTAATCGCTCTGACACATTATTTCTGAGATAAAGAAAATATGCTTAATTAGGTTCTATTCTATAAATGATTTCACTATTTCAATAAGTGTGACTAATACTAAACACTATATAATGAAATAATATTTACTATAATAGTGGTAGTAGTAGTAGGAAAAGTAATAGCAGCGGTGATTAATATCTATCTGCAAAATTCTAGATTCTGTTCAACTTTATGTATATCATCTAATCCTGGGGATAAATGTCCATTTTTATGATAAAAAGTTATATACTCTTACTCTAGTAGTAGAGTAAGATTATATAACTTACCCAACATCACCTGGCAAGAAAGTGGTAATGTCAGTTTGGATATTAATAGTTACTCATAAAGATAAATTAGCCCTGACTGGCATAGCTTAGTGGATTGAGTGTGGGCTGTGAACCAAAGGGTCGCAGGTTCGATTCCCAGTCAGGGCACATGCCTGGGTTGCAGGCCAGATCCCCAGTGGGGGCCATGTGGGAGGCAATCACACATTGATGTTTCTCTCTCTCTGTTTCTCCCTCCCTTCCCCTCTCTAAAAATAAATAAATAATTTTTTTAAAAAAAAGATAAATTAATTTCAGTCTGTANAGAGAAATGTTTACTTTTAAAGAGCTATTGGTAGAAAAAAATTATAGTTTTCAACAGACTTCTTAATATTTCTGGTTGTTTACACACTAGTGTGGGAGCCAGCAAAGCATGAATGTGACAGCTTCATTGTGTAACCTAAATTCTGTGTGAAGAATTTTGTCATTTCTTGTTTATTTATTGAATAATGAAGTCTTGGTATTTTTTAATCGCTCTGACACATTATTTCTGAGATAAAGCAAATATGCTTAATTAGGTTCTATTCTATAAATGATTTCACTATTTCAATAAGTGTGACTAATACTAAACACTATACAATGAAATAATATTTGCTATAATAGTGGTAGTAGTAGTAGGAAAAGTAATAGCAGTGGTGATTAATATCTATCTGCAAAATTCTAGATTCTGTTCAACTTTATGTATATCATCTAATCCTGGGGATAAATGTCCATTTTTATGATAAAAAGTTATATACTCTTACTCTAGTAGTAGAGTAAGATTATATAACTTACCCAACATCACCTGGCAAGAAAGTGGTAATGTCAGTTTGGATATTAATAGTTACTCATAAAGATAAATTAGCCCTGACTGGCATAGCTTAGTGGATTGAGTGTGGGCTGTGAACCAAAGGGTCGCAGGTTCGATTCCCAGTCAGGGCACATGCCTGGGTTGCAGGCCAGATCCCCAGTGAGGGCCATGTGGGAGGCAATCACACATTGATGTTTCTCTCTCTCTGTTTCTCCCTCCCTTCCCCTCTCTAAAAATAAATAAATAATTTTTAAAAAAAAAAGATAAATTAATTTCAGTCTGTAATTTAAGGTAATCAATTACTCTTTTGGCAAAAGCGTTCTCTTCTTGAGAGCTATATTGAGTATTTTTTCTTCCCATTAAGGTATGATCCATGTATCCTGACTCTCTCTAACCATGGCCATGAAACAAAAGCATTCTTTTTTAACCTATGGTATTTCACCTTAGTACTCCACCTGAGGGGAGTTCATATATTCTCTCCTGTCATTTGAAATATCAGCATTAACTTTCTTTGCCACTCCCTAATGGAGTGGAACTCAGGAGGGCTCCCTTGATAATGAAGCACTCTACAGAGAATTCATCACATGCTGACTTGCTGGAGTACTGTGTGTACTGCTGAGCTGTACTGCTGGTGCTACTGGAGAAGACTGTGCCCTTGGTGACTGCCTTGTCAGGCAGTCACCACTGAGAAAGGCATACCACAGTGTGTAGGAGTGGCATTTCATACTGTCTGTTATGTAGAGGAGAAGACAATTAAGTCAGGAATGGTATAGGTTTCTGAACTGAGCCCAGAACAGATTACTCTAACTGGACCTGGTAAGAGGCTGGGCCTGCACTTGGAGGTGTGGATAGTTCTGGATCTCTTCCTGTAATGAAGGTGGGCCAGTATAAATAGCCAGAAACAAATAGACCAGGAGTGGTGATAGGAATGAGTCAATACTGCTTGAGAGTATTTACTGTGGAGATTACTGAGTCTCCTTTCCATCAAGTGCTGGGTGTTGTCTAATTGACCCTCCAGAGATTATCTGATGCTATAAGGGTGTGATTTTCTATTGACCAGGCTGTTTTACAGCTCTCGAGGGGTGAGGTTATCTGGTAGAAAACTGATAGCACTGTAAATAATTTTTGCCTGAAAGCAACACAAATAATTCCTGTCGATAGCAACACAAATCAAATGTGTCTGAGAAACAATGGATCTGCACCAGGTAGAAAAGAGAACCCCTAGACGTAGCGAGTGTTCTGTGAGGAATCACTAGAGTGAGAGAAGGTGCCAGCAGAGGTACATTTGGACAGGCCAAAACCAGATGGAGGGCAGAGCTGCGTTCCAGAACATTTCCCAAACTAGTGAGAGCCAAAAAGGACCCAAGTCAGCCAGGAGGTGGTGGGGGAAACACTGAGACTCAAATAATATCTTCAATAGGCATTCATTGTATATTTACATGAAAATCATACTTTTAACTTTTTGAAAATTATCCGTTGGCACTACATTTCTGCAATAGGGACTATTCTCATACAGTCTTGTGGTTAGAAAACATAATTGACACTATAGATGATTTAAAATTATTGTAGGTAATTTGTGACTTTATTTCCTTTTCAATGTCACTTAAAATTCTGACCTTTAATATATAAAAACCTCTGCCTCCAGCCAGATAGGCAGGTAGTTTCAGGTAGTTAGTGATAATGGGGAAGGAACAAGGAGAAGCTGGGAAAAAGGCCAGATCAAAGGCTTAAGCAAGTGGGCACAGCAGGGCAAAGTGGCAGTATCAGTTCATTTTTAATGAGAGTAAGCGGTTGTAGTTAAAGGTGATCACAATAGAGGGTAAATAAAATGTACCCAAAACATACATATTTCATGTTCGAAAAGAAGGCTTCTACTCAAGAAACTAAGGAAAATACACATGACATCTTTCATTTAACATCAAAATCCATTTCTGAATATTCAGATTATTGATGAAAACACTAACTGGGGACCTGTATTACTTGCATGTGTTTGCTGTTGCAAATTTCCACACACTTAATGGCTTAGAAAAATTGTCACGTATTCCCACATAGTTCTGGAGCCCATAAGTCTGAAATCAGTATTATTGGGTGAAAACAAGTGTTGGCAGAGTTGCACTCCCTTCGGATGTTCTAGGGGAGAATCTTTTTCTTGTCTCCTCCAGCTTCGGATTGCTATCGTCATTCATGCAGCCTTGTCCTCTCGGGGCCTACCTTCCATCTGCCTACCTTCTTCTAATAAGGAGACACATGACTCCAGTTCAAGTTTACCCAGATAGTCCAGAATAATCTCCTCAAGTCAAAATCATTAACTGAATCACATTTACTAAGACCTTTTTTTACATATAAGGTAACATTTACTTGAACCAGACATTAGAACCTAATACATTAGGGGGCTGTTATTCAGCTTAACACAGGGCCCAATTTCTATTATTTTAAATTGAAAAACACAATAATGGGTTATATGTTAAATCAAATCCTTGCCCAATATATTTTAACTACAACACAGTAAAACTCTTCTGTGTAAGAAATACACTGCCACGTAAAGATATAAAATACCTAAAACATTACTTTCTTATCATAAAACAACTAATATAGCCACCAAAAAGTAATAGCTTTATTTTTCATAGCATTATCACTCTTTGTTCCAGTAATGTTCCCTTTATGTCTCTCAGAGCATTCTTTAATACATCATATGAGATTCTGAGTTCTACCAACTATATTTGGAATGTAACTCAAGAAATGTAACTCATTTTCTTGAATGCCTTTTTTGTTGCTATTGTTGTTGGTTGCCCTGTTTCATTGAAGGAAGTGAACACTATTTTTTCTGGTATTACTTTCAAGTGAAAACATGATATAAGAGATAGATGTTTGTTTATTGAAAATAAGAAGCGCTTACTAGGATATATTAACCAAGACTATGTTCTATTGGGTATGTCTATAATGAGAATACCATGTTCTGAGAATTGAGCTATAAATCAGTCATAAGGATGCAAGTTCTAAATGAATCAGAGAGAAAAAATTTCTACTTAGAAAAAAGGATTCCCATGTGAACAGATGACATTGTGACCGGACTGTACAATTTTGTTTTGTTTTGTTTTGTTTTGTTTTGTTTTTCTTATAGAGACAGACTATTTAAACAGGTAAGATTAAGGCTGTACCTGTATTTCTTCTTAAAAATTTAACATTCTCATTTTATATGTCTGTCTTTTGTGATATAATAGACTCAGATTCTAACAATTTCAAATGTCTAATTCTGGGAGATTCTTTCTCTAACATATAGCTAGAACTTAATCAAGGCACTTCATTTGTGTTCTCCCACTCTGGTCCAAGCTATCATTTTGTACTTAATTTGCTACATTAGTCCAACCAGTCTCCCTGACTCCACCCTTGCTCCTCGGCAATACATTTCCCACACAGAGTGATCATTTAGAAATGTAAATCATATCATGCTGATTAACCAATTTCCAACCCTCTAATTCGGGATAAAAAAAAAGCTTCAAAATTTGACTACGACCCTGGGTGGATAGACCTCCAGCTGTCCGTTTTATCTCATCTCTTACCACTCATTCCTCATCTCACTGAATGCTACCCATACTCACCTCTTTTCTATTCAGCAAATATGCTGAGCTTATTTCTGCTTTCAGAGCTTGAATCCAGAGCTGGACTATGATTCCCCAGATGAGCATGCAAGCTCTTTGCAGCATGCAGGCCAAGCTTGTCCTGATCGCCCCGTCTGAAGCAGCCTCCCAATCTCAGGCACCTCTGCGTGCCTTCCTCTGCTTTACTTTCTTCCAAGGGTTTGCCATTCTCAGAAATGATTTTATTTATTCACTTGTGTATAGTTTTTCAGCCCCATCAAAGCAGGTGCTGCTGTATTCATAGGGTTGAGGGTAACTGAACATATTAATGAGTGAATAGGTTAACTTAAAAACCATTAGCATTGCTTATTAGAAGGTTATTCTTTCTTCCTAATCTTAAACACCAACTCAGTGTGTCTTTGCCATTGGGTAAAAGTATCTTTTTGTTTTTAGAAAGAGTGAAAGGGAGAGAGAAAAAGAGGAAGAGAAACATCAGTGCGTGATTGCCTCTTGCGTGCCCACAAATGGGGACCTGGCCTGCAGTCCAGGCCTGTGCCCGGATTGAGAATCCAACGGGCAACTCTTTGGTTCACAGTCCAGCCCTCAATCCAATGAGCCACACCCACCACAGCAAGGGTGAAAATGTCTCTTACACAGAGCTATCCAAGTCCCAACCGGTTTGTCAAAGACAGGAGAATACAGGTGTTAGAGTGCCTGAATATTCTGGTAGTAGTTTGGTGGAGTCTACGATATCGAAGGAGTGTATCTATAGTCATGACAAACCTCTTCTGTTTACCCTAGCCTGTGATACAAACAACAAACATCATCTTCCGTGTGCCTTGGTACTTACAGAATGCTGAGAAGCACTGCAGAGACCCTAGATTTCCACATTGCTATTCGCTAATAAGTACTCTATTCCTGATGTTGACAACATGCTTCATTGTTCCCCTGACCCTTTCAGGCCCAGGACCGCTCCTTCCTGTATCCATATCCCTCTGATGCTAATCCAACATTAATTTTGTGTCTTATATCAGGGACATTTCTATACAGTGACCTAGATTATCTTAAATTGTCCAGGTTGCTAAGGTCACCTCATGCTTTTTGATGCAAATAATAATGAACTCTGAACACCATTCTACATAGGAGGGTTCCCAGTGGCTACAAGCATCCCCTGGCTTTTGTGAGGAACCTGACCTTTGCCTGGCTGTCTCTGGTTCCTCTTTACCTTTTCTCACCAAATTCTCCACGTCCCTTAAGTATTTTCACCTGTGGCTGTTCCTGTCTTTCCTATCACACAATACACAACAGTGCACAGTCCCTCTTCTAGGCAGAAGAGTAGCCCCGTTGTTGAGTAGCAACCTCTACCATATTGGTGCGTGGAGAGCGGTCTGCACCTCTGAACCTTTGACCACTTCAAAGGTACAGTAGACATCCCTCTCAAAAAATAATGTTGGTTCTACGACTAAAAACCATGCACTCTTTTTACTTCTCCTTGGACTTTGGAGTCATCTCTTCTTTGAATTCACAACATCCCACAAACCTTTATATATATTTTTAGTAGAAAATTTACTACTTTTTCTTTCACTTTTGGCCAGTTTCTCTCATCTAGGCCTATACACCAATGCTGACTTTCACACATCAAATGGCCCCTTCAGGTAGTTTGCTCAATGGTGGGAATACCTTCTTGGAGGAGTTTTCTGATCATTTATTAAAGTAATAATACTGTTTATGGCCTACAGCCCTCTTTCATTCTAATTATTACATTCATTTAATATATTTGATAAAGCCTCCTTTAAGAGCTGTGATGCTGCATGATTCTTCACAATATAATGCAAAGTGTGTGCATGTCTTTCATTACCTCACGACAATGGGGAAAGAGCATTTGGTTGGAATTTAGTAACCAGATCCTAGTTCACCTTCTGAACCATTCAGCCTGGCTTCTTGTACCTTGTCAGGAAGCAAGTCACACGAAGAGAGTCTGGAGTAACTGCACGGGGCCAGTTTCTTCTTTACCAAATGAAATGAGACGTAGGGAACCTATAGTAATTGTAATCAAGAGCCCAATTAGGCAGAATGAGTAAGATAAAGCGGTGCTAACCCTTGAGCTGATAAAGGTCCACTTTGAGCCAGGCTGTTTTTGAGGAGCACGTGCCCCTGTGAAGATATTCTGGTGGCACAGAGGGTAAATCCTAACCTGTGTGGGGGTAGCACAGAAGACTTAATGAATGAGACAGATATCAAATATATTTTTTACTGTTCTTGAGCTTCTCAAAGTTAAGTTATTCAATCCTGAATGTCTTATATTTCGCATCTTAGTCAACTGACCTCAACTAACCTCACACATATGACAGAGTCTATACACAAGTGTCATTTTGGATGAACATTTCTGTCTGGGTACATTGTATCAATTCTGTGACTCCCTGATCTTTCCATTTCATGTTCAGTAAGATTTCAGAAATAATTATTAATCTGTAGAGCTTTATAACTTTTATGTTCTGGAAAAATAAGGAATAAAACATAAGATTAAAAACAACAGCAATATAATCTCTACTATAATCATTTCATAAAAGAAAGGACAGCTTAACAACAATAACACCATGTAGAAAGTTTTCTTAAGCAAAGAATAATGGTCATTAAGTGAAATAAATTTAGCTTTATAAAAAAATTTGTATCACTTTTTAGTTTATATTTATCCCAGGCCCAAGATGATTTCTTGTCAGACTGACTCCAAAGTAAAAAATGAATGGGAATACTGGAGTAGACCTTAATTAATTTGCTAGCTGAAACTCACCATTGCTCTCACTCTAATTACCTAAAGATACTTGTATCTTCAAGTACATAGGTTTGCTTAACTTCTAACTTTTAGTAACTTCTAGTTTTTATTTGCTTATAACCTTAAACTACTACTGAGTTTAAAGTGTCCCAATCTGTGTTTTTATTCCTTTACAACAGATGGGGCCAGAATGGAAAAAGGGAGAAGATTATAGCTTCCCATTTTTGTAGCCCCTTTATTAAAATCACTTGCATCATTTTTATAAGGATCACACTTTTTTCTAAGCTGTTATTCTTATAAACAACACACACTTCATTTTAGAAACATTTAGTAAGTAGTAAACCTCGGCTCTCAAAGTCTCTATGAAATAGTTATGACCAAACTGACTTTTACCTTAATCTCAATACCCAAACCTAATAGTTCTCCAAGTGTGCAGAAGCCCCAAACAGAATGAATTCACCATCATATATCCTGAAGTTACAAACACTGACAGTGGATGCTGCTAGCCCCCCAAAACCAGATATATCATCCATCTACATGAGTACTGGTACTTAAAATTCTTTTTGTAATTATGCTTATAGGGACATCAGTAACTATCATCTATTTAATATATGAATGCATATAAATTTTATATATATATATATATATATATACACACATACATACATACATACATATTTTCACCTTTATTACAATTCAGAAATATTCCAAAAGAAGGCTATGAAAGAGAAGGGTAAAACATTATAGGTATGAAACAAATTATAAATATTATTCTAAAAGAAAAATATTGGAAGCAGAAATTACAGGAAGGGAAAGACACTTTCTCTTTCTCCCCAGAAAGGCACCTTTCTCTTGACGCTTATCTCACTGGACCATGTAAGATTCCCATCCATATTCTCATACTCTATCAACTTACAAAACACAGGAAAGTTATAGGGCAATAAATGATCAGGATCAGTGAATAGTAATAGCTGTGTAAAAATACTTTTAAAAATCAATTGGCAATGCTAGAAGTCTTTCTACTGCTGACATACAAGATAAAAATGTATTTTCTATTTTTTAAAGATAAGTAGTAATGGAAATAAAATCTCATTTTTACCACTGGGTATCCCCCATAGAAATAATTATGTGACCAAATAAGCAAGGATAGCTTTTAAGTGGCAGGTGGTAGAAGATAAACTAACTTCAGGAAAATCAGTCTCTTTTTTTTCCTTTCTCTTTAAAAAAGCGTTTTTATTGTTCAGTTACAGTTGTCCACATTTCCCACCCTTGTCTTTAAATAAAGAATGATTTGAGAAATTTTAGATATTTAAAATTATAAGAGAACAAATAATAAAAACTTTAGTTTTAATAGTTAGAGTTATATTATGCTTCTAAATGATCCTTTAAAAAATAGAGTATTGACATTCTCAAGTATAATAAAAATGATAAATAATTTTCTTTCTCTATTTTTTAAGATTTAGAAATGTATTTCACTCCATAAAACATAAGCTGATTTACATCCATAATTTATTTTCTCTCTTGTTCCCATCTGCCCTGTACCCCCTTCTCTAATAGCACTCCTTCCCATTAGTCCCTGGGTCATACATATAAGTTCTTTGGCTTCTCCATTTCCTATACTATTTTTAACCTCCTCCTGTATATTCCCTGTACTTTTCCCCACATTATCCCACTCCCTCTTCCCATTGATAGCTCTCTATGAGATCTCCATTTCTATGATTCTGTTCCTGTTCTAGCTGTTTGCCTAGTTTTTCTTTTTTTTTGTACAGTTGTTGATAGCTGTGAGTTTGTTCTCATTTTACTGTTCATAATTTGATCATATTCTCTTAGATAAGTAAGTCCCTTTAACATTTCCTATAATAAGGAAATAGAGATAATGAACACCTTTAGCTTGACCTTATCTGGGAAGCACTTTATCTTCCTTAAATGATAGCTTTGCTGGATAGAGCAACCTTAGATGTAGGTCCTTGCCTTTCATGGCTTGGAATACTTCTTTCCAGACCCTTCTTGCCTGTAAGGTTTCTTTTGAAAAATCATCTAATAGTCTTATGGTAACTTCTTTGTGGGTAACTGTCTCCTTTTCTCTTGCTCCTTTTACGATTCTTTCCATGTCTTTAATCTTGGATAATGGAATGGTTGAGTATGGTCAAAGAATAGAGGAAAAAATGAAGGCTATGAAAAGTGAAATACAACAAAATATACATGGAATCAAACATAAAGAGAAGGAAACTGGGACTCAAATCAACAATTTGGAACAGAAGGAAGAAATAAACATTCAACTCGAACAGAATGAAGAAACAAGAATTTAAAAAATGAGAAGAGTCTTAGGAGCCTCTGGGATATCTTTAAATGTTCCAACATCCAAAATATAGGGGTACCAGAGGGAGTAGAAGTAGAGGAAGAAATTGAAAACTTATTTGAATAAATAATGAAGAAAAATTTCCTCAATCTGGCAAAGGAAATAGACCTCCAGAAAGTCCAAGAAGTTCAGAGAGTCCCAAAGAAGTTGTATCTAAAAATGGGGAATAATTTTAAAGATTATAGTCACATTATACATTCAGGTAAAGTAGAAATATCACTGACCCAAGGGTAGAAAAACATTTTCTTTCATTTCTTTTTTTTTTGAAAAAATAATTTTTATTTAATTATTTTTCAAGTACAGTTTTCTGTCTATTACTCCCATCCCATTCCACCCCCCACCCTCCCTCCTCCCTCCCATTTCCACCCTTCTCAGTTGTTGTCCCTGTATCCTTTATATAGGTTCCTCTAAATCCCTCCCTTATTTCCCCTGAAATTCCCTCCCCTCTCCCCTCTGGTCACTGTCAGCCTGTTCTCTATTTCAGTGTCTTTGGTTATATTTTGCTTGCTTGTTTGCTTTGTTGTTTAGCTTCCTGTTAGAGGTGAGATCATATGGTATTTGTCCTTCAACACCTGGCTTATTTCACTCAGCATAATGCTTTCCAGTTCC